>NC_084483.1:99494025-100192650 GCF_030035675.1 Rhineura floridana | reverse complement strand
AAGGAAATAAAGTTCCTTTTGATTGTCAAGGCCTAATTGCCTTGCCTTGCCAGCGGTCCTTGTGCTTTCCGCTAATTGAGCTGCAGAACTCTCCATCTTAGATTCTAGTGGATGAAGGCTGCTGTCCAGGCCTGCATTAGAACTCTCAGCCGCTTATTAATTTGTTTATCGGTTTCATTTCCGTCTGACAGTGAATTGCTCAATATTGTGCCTTTATGCACTTTAGTATTGCACTTCACCATATTGGATCCCGTGTCTCCATCTGACAGCTCAGACAAATAAGTGCTTATATTTTCGCTGTCTGTCAATTCCAGGATTTTAGCTGTTTGCCAAAGTGTTCCCTCCTGCATTACGTATCTCTGACTTGCTGTTGTTCAGTTGCCCAGTTTTGCCACTGCCAGATGCCTTTTGTGTCCCACAGGCACTGGAGACTCTCAGTTAAGCCACCATTAAGCTTGACACCTAGCCATGCGTCTTTGGTTTCATCTTGACAGAATTTGTTAGCCAAACAGATTCTCAGCTATCAGGCAAGGTTAACTATCTCTTTCTTCAAAGGACATAGGCATTGTCCAATGTGAGGCATGCCAGGTTTATTTAGATGTGGCCTCAGTCCATGCATTCATCGTGGGAACACTGCTGAAATAGCATGGTGGCAAACTGGCATAAAGATCTCTACATCAGTGATTCCCATACTTTCTCCCCTACAAATTACTTGAAAATTGCCACATTGATTTTTCTGCCTGCTCTAACAATTGTAATCTGCTGTGCTAGATGCTGTATGGTTTTAATTGTATTTTTCTTGCTTCTGTTCTTTCTTATATTGTATTACAATTTACATTCCATAGAATTTGAGTTGTAATACCATAAAATACTATATAAGAAATAACAGAAGCAATAAAAATATAATTAAAAATTCATTTGAATATTTCATGCAGACATGCCATGGACCACTACTTCAGTGAAGCTCATGGACTACTGGTGGCCCATGGACTGCAGTTTGGAAACCCCTGCTCTGCATGAGAGTTCAGTTGTGTGGAAACCAGGTTGTTTGATTCTCCTCCCCCTTCCTTAATTGAGGGGCAAAACTGGGCTTTCATCATGCTGCGCTTGGTTGTGTGGATGGACCATGGCAATAGTACTGCCTTTACTCTAGCTTGAGATCTTGGAGTGGTGGTAGAAAAATTAGCTAGAACAGTAATCAAAATTAAAAAAATAGAAAAGATAACTGACTAAAATGTCTCCATGATGCTTTATCTCACAATGACCTCTGTATAAGCCAGGTGTGAGAAATTCACATAGCACTTGAAGAAGATGCTGAAAGAGGCTGACACTTCCATAACAATTCCTGGATGCAGGTCTCTTATCATGAGGCTTCAACTCATGCCAAGTGCAGTCAAGAAAATGCACTTGGTGTAGGTGCTAAAAGAGAGAACAGTGCTAGATAGGAAAAGGGTTGTCTGTTTGATATATCGAAGCAACAGATTTAGTGTCTTATAGGTTAAGACCTGCGCTGTGAATTATTCCCTGGAAAAAATAAGAGATGATTGGACTTGAGTGCCAATGTCACTTGATTCCAGCAAACTCATCAGTGAGTTTTTAAAAGTTCAGCAACATATTTGTCACTATGGCTATATTTAGGTCTCAAGCAATGTCACAAACCACTTCTGCCCCCTTAATAATATCATGTTTTGCTTCCTTCTTTATGGACGATGTTCTTTGGTCCTCTGTATTCATTTTCATGTCCCTGGCCCCCTTCTAGTGTCATTGATGGTTAATAATACATGAACACAGCTATCCTTTGACATTCGCAGTTTGCCAAATTTTATGATGCAGTTTTCCAACTAAAAATTTCTACAAAAATGTGCATAAACATAAGAATCCACATTTTGGTGAAAATATACAAAAATGTGTTTTTGGAGGAAAAATTGATTGCAAAAATGTGTATGGTAGGAAAAATGTGCACCAAAACACTGACAATTTTTCCTGAGGACTTAAAAAACACACAAATGTTGTAGAAATGTGGCAAACTGAACTTAAGATTTGAAAAATGAGATACTGAGAGAAATTGAAGTTGACAGATTCATCCATCCTCACTTGCAGCCAGACCCTTATCTTTTGCAGCCAGAGACATGCACATTGGTGTATTGTAGTGCCAAGGAATTGAGCTAAGAAATTTGAAAAGCTCCCTAAGTTCATTTCACTTCTGCTGTGAACTTGCTAGGTACCCTTCGGTGAGCCACATGCACTTTCAGCCCCAGTTTCCCATCTCCAGGGCAAGAATTAATGATGCTAACCTACTTTACTAGGGAGTTGTATGGATTGCATCGAAATAATGCATGTGAAACATTTTGAGATTCAGTTCCAAAAGCTATATAAATTCTAAGAATTTATAATAAATTCTATCAAGGAATTTTCTGAAGATATTTCTATCCCGAATTTCCCCTAATCTATATATTTTTAACTGTAGTGCATTGAGCTCAGAAATGGGGAGAGAATTGCATTACTTCTCCCCCCCCAAGACATCTTTTAATAACCACTTCGTTTTCTCTGGAAGTTTTGCATGACAGTTACGAAGCAGCTTTGTTTCTTTTCAAAATGCCACACACAAGTGGCTTATTTCCACTTTCCTTGTCAATCACTTGGTCTCTTTTGGCCCCATTTCTAAAATTACCCATCTGCAGCGTACTGAGTCCATGCTGTTTTGTAGTCCTTCCTTCACTATTGCAAATGAGATGCCTCTGAACACAGGTGACTTCGTTCGTAAGGTCACCTTTTATGAACTTGTTCCATGAGGGATTTTACCCATTTAGAAGGATCATCACACATTTAAAAAAAAAAAAAGTTGACAGGTTTAGCATTCTGATGCAATTTGCTGAGTTGCTGTTAGTAATGAGAGAATGCCACAGACTGCAAATAAGGCAATCATTGTCAGTGGTAAATTTCTTTTTGTGAATAAAGGTCTTCATGTGTTGGTATATGGTGCCACATCTTCTGATACCTCCAGGCAAATTACCTGTTTAGTTACAACTTTTCTGTAGATGAGAACAGTGCTTTGTGAAACTGTAGTAGTCAGGCATGGGTTAAGGTTGCATTCCCTTTTCCTATAAAACGGGCAAAGAACGTCAGGCCCAGGGGCCAAATGTGGCCCTTGGGACTCTTCCCAATCCGTGCTTCTTCCTCAGGTTGCACTCCCTCTCCCCAGGCTACATCCCTCATTGGTCCTGATCACACCATTCTTGAGTGTTTTTGCATTGCTGTGTAAAGTAGCTTAAGTGCATCCTTGAATGGTGATAGCGCCTCTTGCTTGCTTGAAAGGAGTTTGGAGAAGGGTGTGTATGGAAGGGATGTAGAAACGTTTGCCTTTTCCATGGCCGGAATGTAGTATACTGTGCAAAGGTAAGAGTCACATCTCTTGTTCCACTGACTCCCACCCCACTCCACCTGTGGCCTGGCCCACTTTGCCTCTGACCCCTCCCATCACTGGCATGCAGGCCCCAGACGGCCGCACTGTAAGTAATGTGGCCCTTGGGCTGAAGAAGGTTCCCCACTCCTGCTATAAAATACTGTGGCGACTTGAGATTTGCTCAGTTTTGTGGTTTCAGACAAGAGTTTGTTTTGAACTTCATCATAACATCAGGAGATCCATGTTCAGCTCTCCCACAAGTTTTTTTTAAGGCAGGAGAAGCAGGAGTAAATACTTTCCCTTGTGCCATTTTCCTAATTAAAATATCCATGCAAGCTGCTGTTTGGTCTTGGCCCTGCATATTTACTGCGGATAGTAGCAAATGTGATAGTGATTGAAAAATGTACTGATTCCAAAACAATGGGTTTGATCCAATGAGGAGGGTCGTAGGTCGATGGCAAAGCATCAGCGTTGCATGCAGAAAGTCACAGGTTCAATCGCTAGCATTTCCAAGTAGAACCAGGAGAGAAAGTGCCTAAAATCCTGGATAACCACTGCCAGTCAATGTAGACCAGGTGTTCCTAATCTTTTTGGATCATTGGGGACATTTTAAATTTTGAGAGAGTGCTGAGGGCACCAGTCACAAAATGGCTCCCATAGGGGTATGGCACAACACAATGGCTCCCATAGGGGTATGGCTACCAGGTGGGGGCATGGCATAACAGAAGATTAGAGAGAGTGCAGTCATTGCTGCTCCCCACCTCCAGATAACCTCATGCTTACCATAGGAACAGGCCCGGCGCCAGTGGGTGACCAAGTTAGACCCTGGCTAAGGGACCCTGAAGGGCCCCTCCTTGGGCTGGGAGAGCGGCACTCCCACTCCACAATCCATGCCTGCATCGGGTTGGAGGATCCAGCTACCCAGTGTTCCCACGGCTCACAGAGTGGGAGCTCTCAGACACCCCCCAATACAGGCAGTATGGACTTAAATGGGCCCACCTGACCCACCTATCTCCGCATATCTGCCATCACCCAAGATGGTAAAGGATTGATGTCCCCACCTCCATCTTGGGTGATGTCAGGTGTGCACGTTAGCACACTGACACAACAACGTGGGAGGTAGGTGGGGTGGGCAGGCCTATTTAAGCCCATGCCACTTGCATCAGGAGGGGATGTTGGGGAGAATGCTGCTGCAGGTCTGGGGCAGACTGATGCCCAAGGCCCAGTCATATCTGATGCTGGCCCTGCATAGGAAGTCAGTCAGCTGTGTCCTGCTGTCCCTGATTGTCGAGATACACCTGTTAAAGGAGCAAGAACCCTGTTTTTCCCAATGTCAACCCTAAACCAAAGCCTAGGCTGCTGTCCTGTATCCACTTACCTGGGTGTAAGCCCTATTCAACACAAAGAGTTTTGTGTCTGAGTATGTGTACCATTGTATTATAAATTAACTATACAGTGAATTCTTAATGAGGGTCCAATTTTAGGTCCTGCACAGCAGGAGACATATTTTGTAAAGTTTTCACACTTTGCATTCACCATTTGGGGAGGGGATTCTTTAACACCCACCCAGACTTATTGTGTAGTAGTATTGGCAGAAAATAACTTCTAGGGACTGCCTGATCTCAGATGAACTCACCACAGGAAATATGCATTATGGCTGCTAGGAAATAAGGAAGGGCAAACTATGGAGGTTCCGAGGACTACTAGAAAATAAGAGGGAAGCAGGAAAAGTGCACTGAAAGGGAGGGGAAAACAGCAGCTCTTCAGGACCCCAAGGATTCTTGTTTCTTACTGTCCAACAACTCACTTTTTACAGCTATGACTGCACTCATTGGCTAAAAACACAGGCAGGTGGGAACAACTTAGGCTGGCTCATTTCACAGAAATCACTTAGAAATGTACCTGCATTTCTTAACTTTCTTTCAAGGACGACTAGAACTTACTTTAAAAGAAGAAAAAGAAAGCTCAGAGTCTGAGACTCAGGAGCACCAGTTAAGGCCTTTGCAGATGCTGTGTTGGCGACTCCTGGTGTAGACAATACTGCACTACATGGGCCAGTGGTCTAACTCAGGAACATAAAAAATTGCCTAATACTGTGTTCCAAAGTTTTTGTGTGCATGAATGGAAGGACAGTTTCATTTGTAGAGAAAAAATGAGTGAAAGTGCCATCTGTTCCCAGAACAAAACTTAAACTATCATGCTATTAAAGTCAGGAATTGCTTCACTTTATACTGCTTTGTGTTTAAGTTGTCCTAAACATATGCCTCAACCCTTTAGAGAATGCCAAATAAATACCCCTTGTAAAACCTATTTAAAATAAAACTTGTCTGTGTGATTGGGAGTGCTGCTTCTGTATATAGATTTTCATTTGGGGGCTACATTCAAAATTGGAACAAAAACGTTGGGTCTGTGTATACAGAAACAAATATGACACATATAGTTACTCTAATGCTTGGTCTCTGTGGAGAGCAGACGTATCAGTTCTGGGACTGCAGCAGAACACTTGAAAGGGTATAATTATCTTAAATGATAACAAGAACTGTTTGTTTTGCAATTGAGCTTGTCCAAAGGCAGAAGGCATATAAACTTAGATGCTTGGCATACTTGTGGTTAGTCTCTGATTTTTATCCTTTTAAGATAATGTAGTTATACTGCTATGAAAGAACAAGTTCAAACACTAAGCACAAAGCTTAGGCACTGAAAATTCCCTTTAATTTGAAGAATTCACTGGAGGACCTGCAATTAAATTGACTTTTTAAATTATGTGTGTAATAAAATAAAATAAAAGTTCACACGAAACATTAAATTATTTATAATGGGCTGTATCCAAATAAGTCAAACTCAGAATAGACCCTTTGCAATCAATGGATGTGAGTAACTTAGCTTAGTCATACTTAGAACAAATTTTATAGTCTTGTTGCTTAGAGGAATCTCCACTGTCAAAGTGTTTAGAAAGCTGCTACTGTGCCATTTCTTCATAGGGGCTGCAGCTCCTAACTTTCTTCACATGGCTTTGGACTGAAGCCCTGATTCAGAAATTGTTTTGATGGTGACTGATGTTATTTATTGTGTTGGTTTAATGTGTTTTATTGCTTTGTGTGAACAACTTTGAACATTTGGAAAAGAGGTATAGAAATACTTTGATGAATACATATTAAATTAAAATGTGAAAGGAGGCACTTGTGACTTGCACAAAGTCTTCACTGGACCTTGACTGACTGAATAACATTCAACTTAGTCACAAATATGCCATTGTTTGGCAAGGTGCTTGGGTGACAGTCAGTCTTGATTCATTCCTGGATGTTACTGATTACATGGATTTATTTCAATCTGGTTTTGGGACATAAATAGCTGTGGTCGTTCCAGGATTTATATGTGTGGGAGGTACAACCCTCTTGATTATTATTATTATTTTACATAAAGGTAAACCATGGTTTGGCACTACGTGCAAAAGCAGAAATAACTCCAGGTGAAGATTCAAGCTCCTTCTCCTACTTAGTTGTGAGAAAGACTTCTGCAGCATTTAGTTTTGCTTTCACCAAATTCTGGTTTGTTTGTTTGTTTGTTAAGCCATAACCATAAACTGGCTTGCTTAACCAACCACAGTTTCTTTAAACCACTATCTCTGGTTTGAGAAAGGAGAGGGTGTTGTACAAGTCTATGGTTTAGGTACGATTATGTGTAAACACTGACCAGTGAATTTACGTTTGTTGATGGTGCTGTCCTCCTTGATTGCCTTCAGAATTGAATGCTCCACATTGTGGTGGTTGCATTGCTACATGGTAGGAAGATTCCAGAAGGTAGAATTGACAGACTTTTCCTACCTATATTATTTGTGCCATGGACTGCTTCTGCCAAGTTCTGTTTTCAGTCCTGTGCTGTTTAACATCTACACTGTATTTTTGGGAGAGGCAATCTAGGGAGTTGGGTGAGGTCCCATCAGTATACTTACAACACACAATTATGTCCGTTTTTTTTAGCAGATTATAGTGAAGAAGTGGAAACTCTAAACAGATATCTGGAATTGGTAATGGATTTGAATGAGGGCTAATAAACTGAGATGGTCCAGACAGAGGTGCTGATGGTGGGGACTTCAGTAAACCATGAGAGCAGTGTTGGCCGGAGTTCAATTCCAATGAAAGGAGGAAGTTGAATATCCAGTAAAAGGGGTCGAGGTCCACTCAGCCTTCCATCCATCCGTCGTCGGTAAAATGAGTACCCAGCATATGCTGGGGGGTAAAAATGGTTTTAATATTGGAAATAGTTTAATCTTATTTTAATGTAGACTTTGTATGTTTTTAATTATTTGTATTTTTTATCTGGAAGCCGCCATGAGTTCCAGTTTTGGAAAAATGGAGGGGTATAAATAAAGATAATAATAATATAATAATAAAGAAAGGCCAGGGATGGAACTGGCGATCCCACCCCATATATATGGTCTGCCTAGTAAACGTCGCAAGACGTCACCCTAAGAGTCAGAAACGACTCGCACTACAAGTGTGGGGACACCTTTACCTTTAGAGGTACTATGGACCCCAGTTTTGCATCTGGGTGCCTGGGTGACATCTGTGGCACAAAGCACCTTTCATCAACTTAAGTTGGTTCTGAGTTACATCCTCTGCTTGTAGAGATGGGAAAACTCAGGGCCTCTACATGTTGTTGGAGTACAACACTGACCATTGACCATGGTGGGTGGGACAGATGGGAGATGTAGGCCGATATCAGGAGGGCTTCAAGTTAGCTATTCCTGCTTTATTGGATAAATATGACCTGGTCGCCATCATTTAGTAACCTCCATATTTGATTTCTGTAATGTTTTGTATGTGAGGCTGCCTTCTCAAAATTGTTTGGAAATTCCAACTAGTACAGAAGTGGCATTCAGCGTGTTGGCTAGAATTCTCCACTGAGCACATTACCTGACTGCTTAAAGATCTGAACTGACTTCCAGTTTATTTCCGTATATTGATATCTGGGCCAGGGTATGAACCATTTTCTCCCATATCATATAGCTCATATTTTATGATTGTCAGCAGAGACATTGCTCTGGATACCCCCACCACCTAAATTTAGGCAGGTATTCGACAATTGCACTTTTCAGAGACAGCAGCCTGATTCTGGAATCCTGAAAGGTTCATGCTGTTGAAGGAGATTTTAGGGCCTCGTTTCTAAAAAGTGCCTGATGTTCAAATTGATTAACTAAACTCCTGTCAAGAGAGGTCCCCTTCAATACTACTCTAGACAGGTTGGAATGGTAAGGTTTGTGGGAGATAGAAATCCCCACTCAGCCATACAGCTTCCTGGGTGACCTTGGACCAGTCAGAGTCTTTCAGCCTAACCTACTTCACAGGGTTGTTGTGAGGATAAAATGGAGAGGGAGAAGAACCACGTACACCACACTGCACTCTTGGAGGAAAGGTGTAAATGTAATAAATAAAATAAAAATAAATGATAGAGTTGTTGATTATGGATATGTATAACCCTAACATTGTTCAGGAATGGAACAGCTACTATTCCACTCTGTTACATAACCCTGGTGTGGGATAACTTGATTGTGTTCTGTAACTGCCAGGATCCGCTGGGTCTAAAGATGACTTTGTCAACAGCAGTCTCACCACAGAATCCTTTAAAAGCCTATAGACCACATGCTTCCTTAACTTCACAATTGTTAAGCTGGAATTGACCAGTATCTATAACCAGTCAAATAGAGCAAGGACATAGAGCACAAGGGATAGGCTGCAAACACCTTATTGGCATCCTCAGACTGTGTCATCCTGCTGTTTTCCTCTGGAGCAAATCAAATCAAGGCTTGGTGGGCTGCAGGTTATCAGTTTGATCCGCATGCCTTTGAAAAATATTGCCAATGGATGCACAAAGTTACTGCAGCATGGAAGGATTTGTCTGGCCTATTAAAGGTTTTTGGGCACATCCCTAACTGTGTAACTAATTACCCTCCTGCTCAGATGTGAGCAGCTTCCAAGTTTCTATTTGGGTGCACTCATTCATTCGATCAGATCTCCCAGGCCAGTTAATTACCTGCAACTGTGTCTTGAGATCAGACAGCCTGAACAGGCCAGACACAAGCTGTGTTGGTTGCTGTTCCCTTAGAAAAGGGACAGGGAGTGACAGTATTGCCAGATACAGAGTGGCCTCCTACTAATCAGTTTTGATGATTATTGTCTCCTGGCATCATTGATTTTAATTCCATCAGAGTAACCATCTTTAGCCTGTAATAGTAAAAAGGCCAGATGTGCTGAGGCACCTTAGATGAAGCCCTCATGCATGTGCTGCACAGCTGCTTGCCAAGTGTGTGATCCCATAGTGAGCGTGAATAAAGTGAGCATGTGAGCATGGTTTTCTCTGACCCAATCGCTGTCCTTCCTCTTTGCTGGTTGGCATGTGGGTAGGAGGAACCATGCAGTTGGCACTGCCTTTGTGTCATTTCATTTGTAGACATTCCCAAGCAACTGGGGATCACACCACAAGGCAAGGACTGAAAGTAAATGTGGCTTAACTGCTTCATTATGTCATGACATTTTTAGGTAACTGGCTTTTTCATCAGGTGCATGAAAAAGTGTGAGGTTTTTAATTGCACACTCAGACACAAAATGAAGTACAATGCATTATTCTAAGACATCTTATAACAAAATCTTAATTTTTACTGGGGCATGGTGGTTATGTCAGGAGTTACTAATTCTGTTCAAGTTCAGGAGGGCAGGCACTAACCTAACAGTTTTATTGAAAGCCAGTCTTTAATGGCTTTTTGGAATGAATAATGCAATGATAATGGTGAGACTCCCCCCCTCAAAACAATTGCATATAATTGTTTTTTAATTAATCATGCTAGATGTATTGCAAGAGTAAACATTTCTTTATAACAAGGAAGTACAGCTATATGGCACTTTCACTCATATAAATAATTATGCATGCAGAACTGGTTTCCATGTAACACTGAGCCAAACCTGGAAACTGGAGCTCTGCGTGGGGGGTAATGGTCTCCGATCAACACTCAGCACCCTTCACAAACTATACTTCCCAGGTTTCTTTGGGGGAAGCCATGATTGTTTAATGTGGAATAAATGTCAGGTGCGGATGTAGCCTAACTCTTCCACCGCCCCCCCATAAATCGAGTTTTAAATTGGGGAAGGTGATATAATTGTGTAATCAGAGCTTGGAAAAGTTACTTTTATGAACTACAACTCCCATCAGCCTCAGCCAGCATGGCCACTGGATAGGGCTAATGGGAGTTGTAGTTCAAAAAAGTAACTTTTCCAAGCTGTGTGTGTAATATACTGTGTGTTATATTTTCACTGAATTGACTTTGGTAATTCTGAAAAAGTGAAAATTGGTGACCTTTGAATTGTGAAGCCGATCAACATTTCATTAGATGTTCTTTTGTAATTGGAAAGATCTTCAAATAAAAAAATAGTTAAAACATTTTTGTTGTTGAGATGCCTGCAAGACAGTCAGTGGGGGAAAAGCTTCTTAAAAGGGGCAGGCAGGGTAAGATGGGAACAGAATGCTGAGCCCTGTTGGGAGTCTCTTGCAGTCAGGGCATGATTGGATTGTGCCCCATATTAAAAATTGGTCTCTGCCCTTTGCATGCTTGTAAACATATGGTGGCTGTATACTATCTCCAGTATCTGTGGTAATATGCCTCTGTAATACCAGATCCTGGGGGATTTGAGTGGGAGAGTGCTACTGTGCTCATGTCAGGCTTGTAGGCTTCCCATCGGCATCTGGCTGGCTACTGTGGGAACAGAATGCTGGACCAGATGTGTCTTTGGTTTGATACAGCAGGGCTCTTCTTATGTTTTATATATTCTTCCCTATTTGAAAGAATTAGATTAACTAGTGACTTTGTCTTTTTATTTTTATCTACCTTTTTCTGGTAGGAGACCAAGAAATCATCTTGAACAACAGGCTTTCAAGTTGTGGGAATATATTTATTTATTGCACTTGTATACCGCCCTATAGCCGAAGCTTTCTGGACGGTTTACAGCAATCAGGAATGTAGACTTCACTTGTTGTTTTTAAGTAAAACCTCCCTCCCCACTTCTACTACAGTAAACTGTAAAGTAGGGGCTGAAAGCCCAGACCAAAATTTATCACCATCCAATTGAGATCTTACCAGGAATTTCCAGTTATTGAGCTGGTCACCCTTATGAGAAAATAACCTCTAAATCTCTCCTTCCCTTTTGGTTTAAGGCAATAAAGTAATTGATGTTCCCTCGACAGCTAATCACACCTCGATACCCAGATTTTTCCACATCTTCATTAAAATTATAGCAATGCTTTCTCTTTTTTACACTTAGTATTAAGATCTCTGTATCTCATCACTGCTGATTTTGTGTATTAAGTAACAAATATGCTAGGGTTCCATATATTAATAAGTAGAGGAATGGGGAGAGTTGTGTAACATACCAATAATTTTGCCTCTGGGAAATACTTTGTCATAATTCAAATAATTGCTGGGAGTGAATGTTGTTGTTTGGAGGAAAGGTACATTAGTCATTAGAAAAATATATCCCATGGAGAAATTACAGCAGCTTTCAAAACAGTTATTGATTTTTTTAAAAAGAAAAACACCACCTCTATATTACCAAAATACATGAAATAAAAGATCGATAAATGAAGATTAGGTATGTGGCAAGAGTAGGTTCATAGCACAGAGACATGCATCCTAGCCTGAGAGTCAGGAGCTTAAGTATTATGTGTTGGTTAGCACTTGTACTTGGCTTCATACCTAGTGGTTTATGCCTTTCCATGGGCCAATTTACACAGGGCTAAGGATTCTCTTTCCATGGTCACCCCACTTTTTTGAGTGGTGAGAAGTTTTATGGGTGTAGCAGATAAACCTGGGTTTTGCTTCATTGGAGTCTCATTGGCATTTTGGAATATTTGAGTTTATTTACAAATAGAAAAGTTGAGGATAGGTGGATAGACAGTCAGATCTCCGGAGAAAGGAACAACCCCCCCAAATGATTATGCAGCTGAAGCTGTTTTCTGTGTCTCTTCCTCAAAAACTTCAGTTTGTCCATTTTTATTATCTTTCAAAGATGGCTAGATTACATGATCCTTATCTAGGGAAGGGGAGGTCTGCTTTTGCCCATGCAAAACCTATATACGTAAGGTAGATCGAGCTGCCAAGAACAGTCATGTAACAATTAGTTCCCATGGAGACACATACCCTGGGCTGTTCCCACTTCTTTTGTCAATTCCTAGACTGTGGCCACATGTTGCCTTATGACAACCCACAGTGATAGTTCTGTTCACAGAAATCTGTTTAACAAAACATGTTCCAATATAATGTGAATATCCCAGGGTTAGATCTGTTCAACACAATCTTGGTGAACATCTTTTATGGACAAAATTGGGCCTCATGTGTTTGCACTTCTCCTGTCACCATGGATGCATTTCTGAAGGTGGTCTCCTGCTTCTCCTCTACAGTAACAGGTTCCTAAGGCCAATGTGGAAACTTGAGTGGCTGTAAATGAATCTAATGGATATTAGTTACAGGATTATAGGCTTTTGATTAGACATCAGGAGAAATCTCTTAGGCAATAAGAGTCGTTCAACAACGGAACCAATTACTGTGATTGGTGATGAGATTTCCCACACTGGAGGCCTTCAAGCGGAAGCTAGATAGCTGTCCCTTGGGGAAGTTCTACCTTGAATTTCCTATATTGAGCAGAGAATTGGATAAGATGTTCTGTAATTCTATGATTCTTGAATACAGACCAGTTTAACAAGTAGCAAATGTGGGGAAATTTGCTGATTTCTTAAATATGCTTAAATTTCTTAAGTATGCTTTAAAGGGCAGATAACTGTGAATCACTTTGTAGTGTTCTGGGGACAGGACCGGGAAAGCTCCCTATATCAGGCCTGATGACTGAATATGCAGCCTTTTCTTTAAGCAGTTTAATACCATTTATATGTATTGAATTCAAGCTTACTCAGGAGTTAGGCTGCATACATACCATACATATAAAACACATGTAAGGCACATCCCCCATGCCCCAAAGACCTGTCCCTTGTTAAGGGTGCTGGGAACTGTAACACTGTGAGGGGTAAACTACAGGTCCCAGGATTCTTTTTTTTGGGGGGGGATGTGCTTTAAATGTATGGTGTGTGCACAGCCTCATTAGAGTGTGCAGCAAGAGATTTACACAATTCGGCCTGTTTCAGTTCATTTTGGTACACAGGCAGCTCTTCTGGAAAATACTGCTATGGCTTAATGTTTATATATGTGTTTTTTGACTAGACTTTACAATTAGCTGGTTTGCACAACATGCTAAACCAAACAATGGCTTGCTGAGATTGTGCAAATGTGCAGGGTCCTAGAGAGGGGATTATAGCCACTTTTTGGTGTGCTAAACCAAGGTTTTGGCTTACCTTTTTGTCCAAATTAGGATTGTGATTAAGTTCTCTTCTCAGTAAACATGACCTGTAGCCAAGGTTGGTTCTTGGTTACAGCTCATGGTTAGTGAAGAGAGATCTTAACCATGAGCGCAGGTTTGAATGATATACTAAGCCAAAACCTTGGTTTAGTTTAGGTGCAGCAGTGAAAAAGGACAACGGGGAAGCAAAGCAGCTTCAAGCTCCTCTCTGGGGTGGTCCAACTAAGTTATAGTTTGGCTTAGTTTGTCATGTGAGCCAGGCCAGTAACTGGGTGCCTTTCAGAAAAGTCTCTCTTGTTTTTATATCATATTTTTATTTTAAAGAATTGTGACCTTTTAGATTAGGTGTGGAGAGGGTTTGGCCCTCCAGATGTTGCTGAACTACAACTCCCATCAGCCCCAGCAAGCATGGCCAATGGCTAGGGATGATGGGAATTGTAGTTCAGCAACATCTGGAGGGTTCTCCACACCTGTTGTAGTTTATAAGGGAGAGAGGGTCTTTTCTGTGGTGACACACCCAACTTTGGAATTCCCTCCCAAAGGAAGTTTGCCTGGTGCCAACATTATAGTCATCTCATTATCTGGTCAAGGCCTCTCAGTTTTATTTCTATGAAAGATATATAATTATATGAGTGATGTGATGTTTTAGTACACTGTTCTTATTGTACACTACCCTGGAATCTATCAGGATGAAGGGTGGTCTAGAAATTTTTAAATAAAATGAGCAAACATATGGTTGTAGCCTGGCAACATTAAAATAAATGTGAGCTTGACTTCAGTAGAATGTGGATGGCACTCTTAAAAATTTAATTTAATTTACTTAAGTAAATTTGGTGTTTTTCATTATTCTATTTTATCCCATAAGCATAACCTAGATGCTATTTTGCCAAGCAAACCTCCATTCTTGTCCCGGTAACACAGACTTTCTTTTCAATGTTATGGAAGTTGTTAAAAGATGTTATTCCTGGCTGTTCTGACTGAGCAGTACATAAAAACATAAGGAAAACCCTGTTGGATCAGGCCAAAGGCCCATCTGGTCTAGCACTTGGATCTCGCAGTGGCCAAGCCAGTGCTCATGGGAAGCCCACAAGCAGGACCTGAGCACAACAGCATTCCCCATCTGTGATTCCCAGCAACTTTGGCAGTGAATTCTATCGTTTAACTATGCACACTGTGAAGAAGTAACTCCTTTTGGGTGCCCTTAATCTTCCAACATTCAGCTTCATTGGTGGACCCAGCTTCTAGTGTTATGAGTGAGAAAAACGTCTTTCTATCCACTTTCTCCACATCATGCATGCACTTGTACACCCTGTCTTGTCAAACAACACTCCACAGGTGGCAATGGTGGCAAACACCCAGGCCCTGGCAGCTTACCAAGGCTGTTGGCCAGGCTTTATCTGGACAAGTGGAGGGAGGAGGCAGCACCTGAGAGCTCAGAAACTGGGCCCTCTCCAAGGATTGGGCCTGGGATAGCTGTAACCCCACATCAGTCTCTTGGCAGCCATGACTCTGCCTATTCAAGCAAATGGAAATACACTAAAGGTAGAGACTACAATTGAGAGGCAATCACGTGGCAGCCATATTTTGAGCAGCAATCCCAAGACCAGCAAACATGGGGTCAATAATCCAGACATACTATTAGTGAGATCAAATGGTATGTTTCACTCTCCCCCCCCCACCAACTTCTTCAAATAGACTGAATAGCGTCATTACTTTGAAAGGATAGGACCCCTTGTCCACCCCATCCCACCAAATTACTGCCTTTTAAAAGTTTTGAGTATTGAGTATCTTGTTTGGTTTTAATATGTTGCTAAGTATTAGTGTGCCATAACTTGTTTACTGGCAATGCATTGGTTTCCCCCCAGGATGGGTGAGCTCCCTAGTTGTGTAAGGAAAGTGTCACTGTGAGTGCTGCTCCTCAGTGGGAGAGTGTGAACTCATTGGGCCTACTGGCATCACAGTCTACATGTCTGAGGTGAGGGTGATTGGACTACCACAACAAGGTCCTCTTCAGGATGGGGGCTGTGCAGCAGCAACAAGTGGGTGAGCGAGGATGGCGGGTGAAGGGAAAGTGGAGAGGCTGCTTCCTGACTGGGCAGTGCCTCATCAGTGGTAACTGAATCTACAGGGGCAGAGCTGTCATTGTCAGCAACATGGGAACCTTCAAGCTCAACTGTGTCTGGAGGCACATCACTAGTGCCTTCCCTCAAGTCCAAGTCTGACTCCTCCTCCTCCTCCTAACTCCATACCCATTCCACGGGGCTCATGACACCAGCCGTTTGTGTGTGGGGAACTGTACTGCTGTGCAAACTGGTGGGTATGAAAGTAGAGCTCCTGCACTAAGGAATACACATGTTTCCCATACTGATATGGTCCTCTGGCTGTCAACTTCCCCTTTGCTTGTTTTCATACAAGGCAGGTCACTAATGCAAAGTTGGGCAAACAGTTGCTATAGAGCGCTTTATGAGCGAAAAGCAAAATGGGTGGCTTACGATACTAGAATTGGCGAGTGAAGGCCATGTGCCACGGAAGAAGTGGAAACATTTAAAAGATAAACTGACCAATAGGTTCACTGTAGGGCAGGGATGGGGAACCTGTGGCCCTCCAGATGTTGTTGGACTTCATCTCCTGTCAGTCTCAGCCAGCATGGCTGTCTGACAACAGCATAGGTTCCCCACCTCCAGTGTTGCCATGAGCCCCATGGAGCGTTTCTGGAGTGGTCAGGAGGAGGAAGAGAGAGAAAGGAGAAAAGCATACCAGTGAGTCTGCATCCAATCAAGTTGGCCAGGATAAAGTTAGAGATTCAAAGAAGAATTAACTGCAGAAATACTGGTTTTTCATTCTACTCATTAGACACTTCTTTTGTTGAACACCTACTGTATTATTTGTGCAAGGCATCTCTCCTCGACTTCTTGCTTTCCTTAAACCAAAAATAAATGAGCCAGACTTGCCCAAAAGCCAAACTGTATGAGGCTTTTGAGTGGTTCAAGGGACCTGGAAAGATGATATTGAAGTGATGGATGGTGTGTGTGTGTGTGTGTGAGAGAGAGAGGGACGGAGGGTGGGTAGGTGGGTGGGCAGGGTGAAAAACTTGCAGAAGAATCACAAACATGTCCCATTGTAAAGGCTAATAAAATCCATATAGGGAATTGGAATGAATTCTAGTGCTCTTGAGGATCCTTGTAGTACATAACTTGAGTACATTAATTCTGTGAGTGACAATTGCTGGCTTTCATACATTTTTAAAAAAAATAATACATGTGCTTAAAATGAGTTGAAACTACATCTACTAATGTGGAATAAGACAACCAATGTCTGTTTCCCTTGAGAACAAGAAACTTATTTCTGACTGAATTCCATGCTGATCAATTACTGCTATGGAGTTTGATGATTCTGCTAACTGGTTCCAATTATATACACATTCCTCATTACACCTTTCCCCAATTAATACTCTATCATACTTTTAAGTTCTCTCATACATATTAAGCTCGTTATTGTCTGAGAATTTACAGTGTTTAAACTGTAACACTCTGAAAGCTAATAGGCAAATGTGCAATTTAGATTATTAACAGGAGAATAAGAGGCAGCTAGTGATCGACTTAAAAAATCTATTTTTCCCTGACTTCTGGAAAGAGAGCTACAGCTTTTTAGTTCCCTCATTTTAAAATGGAACATGCAAAAAACATATCAGCGTGGACTCACTTGTACATAATGCAAACCATGGTTAAGTTAGCCATAGTTAATGTTTACCATAGTTTTTTTAAAAAAAAAATAGTTAAAGCTGAGGTGTCTGGCTGATGTTCATTTAAAGTTTGGTTTTAATACATAAAAGAATAGTTAAAAGCACCAGTGAGAGCAGCCAAACCTTGAAGCGGCTTGAAATTTTTGGTTGCTCTAAAACCATGTTTTAGCATTATGTGTGAACCAGGCCAGTATATGTGAGAGGAAGGTTGTAAGGATAAATAAAATAAAGATTAACCAGAGAGTTGTGTGGCACCTTAAAAACTGCTAGGTATCCTGTGGTGCAAGTGTTTGTGGACTACAACACTAGGTCATAAAAGCTGATGCCATAGTAAGCCTGCAGTTCTGTGCACGATTATTAGGGAGAAATCCCCATTGTTTGCAATTGAACAGGTTAAAACAGTTTTATTTCAGGAGGCCTTTGCACTATAGAATCATAGAATAGTAGTTGAAAGGGGCCTATAAGGCCATGGAGTCCAACTCCCTGCTTAGTGCAGGAATCCAAGTTAAAGCATGCCTGACAGGTGGTTGTCCAGCTGCCTCTTGAATGCCTCCAGCATCTGACAGCTCACCACTTCCCTAGGTAATTGGTTTCATTGTTGTACCATTCTAAGAGTTAGAAAGTTTTTCCTGATGTTCGGTTGAAATGTGGCTTCCTGTAACTTGAGCCCGTTATTCCGTGTCCTGCACTCTGGGACAATTGAGAATAGATCGTGTGTGACAATCTTTCAAGTACTTGAAGAGTGCTATCATATCTCCCCTCAGTTGTCTCTTCTCAAGACTAAGCATGCCCAGTTCTTTCAGTCTTAGGGTTCTTAGGGCTTTCCCCCCAGTTTGTTTGTTTTCACTCTTAGGGCTTTGTTTCCACTTCCCTAATCATCCTTATTACCCTCCTCTAAATCTGTTCTAGTTTGTCTGCATCCTTCTTAAAGTGAGGTGTCCAAAACTGGATGCAGTACTCATGATGAGGACTAACCAGTGCCAAATAGAGGGGAACTAGTATTTCATGCAATTTGGAAACTATACGTCTGTTAATGCAGCCTAATATAGCATTTGCCTTTTTTTTTGCATCCACATTGCACTGTTGGCTCATATTCAGCTTGTGATCAATAACAATTCTAAGAACGCTTTTGCATGGAGCGTTAATGAGCCAAGTATCCCCCATCTTATAACTGTGCATTTAGTTTCTTTTTCCTAGGTGTAGAATTTTGCACTAATATCTGTCAAATTTCATTCTGAACACAGTTCTATGCTGTGTTCAAACACATTCTTTCTAGTTCTTGTGAGGTGCAACCCATCACTTGCCAGGAGTCCATCTTCCTGGAGGTATAGCCCATGGTCCTATTTCTAAATAGAATAAACAATTCTAAAGTGACTCACAATGGATATTAGTTACTCAAAGCAAAGATATTTTGAATACATAATCAAATATAAAGTCAATCAATTGTTGCAGGGAAGGCAGGAAAAATAGAGCAGTATTAAAAAGGGAGGGGGAAATAGGAACACCAGCTAAAGCAGCAATAAAGCAGCCTATATTTGGATAGTCAGTGGAGAAAATCAATATCACTATTCATTAAGAGTGTGTAGGTATATAAAAAGGTCTTAACCTGACATGTAAACCTTAGCAAAATAAGCACCAGGCAGATCTTCCACAAAGAGTGCATCATCGCTGGAAAGGACCTCTCCCTGGCCGCCACTTCGGGGCACCCAGCGATGGGCTTCTGACAGTACGATGTCACACATATCTATTCAGAAGCAAGCTCCATTAGGTCAAAAGGGATTTACTCTCAGTGTGTATAGGATTTCAGCCTGAAGATCTTAATCCCTGGGCAGGTTCTTATGTGACTATGCAGTTCTTCACTGCTCAGATCCCAAGTCTAAAGGGCTTGAAAGGGTTTTTTTTTTTTTAAAAAAAACTAGCATTTTGAATACCTGGAAACAGCAAGCCGGTGTGTCTGTTCAAAGAGTGATAGTATTTTCCCTGTGGCTAGTACCAACCAATCTAAACACTATGTTTTACAGTTCTGTGTAGTCTTCAAAGCAGTGCCATCTAACACACACATTTTGGTAATCAAATATGGATATTACCAGTGGATGGACAATAGTAGCTAGGATATATCTCTGTCTAAGTTGGTGAAAGCCAATTCATTTCACAGATGTCCCCATGGCATTTAAAGTAAGGTCTGGTACTGACAGTGGAACTGATCCTTAATGGAGAATGCAGCTCTATCCAGAACTTGCTGAGCACCATCTCTCTGAGACAGAAGCCTTCCCAGGGTTATTGAAGCTTTGGAAACACAAAAAAAAACCCAGGACACTTCCAAGGATGTAGAATAAGAAAGAGAAATATATCTCAAGGATGTCAAAACAGTGGAAAATGTTATTGTAACTAGGCCCAAGACCTTTTGGCATGATTGTCTTCGTCAAAGACTTATTTGTAAAACATTATGATGATGCAATAGTTGCTGAACCACACATAAAAAATCTTTTAGAAACTTATACAATGCACTCATATATTGTAAGAACGCATATTCAAGTGAAATTCCCATCCAGGATGGCAAAAAGTTTCAGGATATAATATTTTCTAAAGCAATTTGTTCCCTTGATTCCTTCCTATATGTGAGATTTCATGGACTTTATAAAGAAGATAAGACATTAGATTATCAGTGAAATTGATATTCTAGCAACAATGGATGTACAATCACAGCATACCAGTATTCCCAGGATGAGGCATTCATGACTTTACATCAGATCCTAGATAGTAGATAGGACAGACATCCTCCTACCCACATTTTGTCCAGTTTGGCTGAAATAGCCTTGTGTAAGAACTGTTTTAGGTTTAATCATAAACAAAAGGTGTAGCCATGGGTTGTCTCATAGTTCGAGATCGCTAGTCTGTATATGGAAGCATATGAAAGGAGAACAGTTTGCTCTTCAGAGAATCCATATTGAGAACATCTTATTTGGTACAAATACACAGATGACATGTTTTTTGTTTGGAGGGAATTTCATGACTGGATAAATTCTAAGGATATTAATATTTTGACGTATGCCAAGATTATCAGTCAATTATTTTTATTTTTATTACAAAGGAAAATAAACGTCTGGGTTCATCTATTTACAGGACGTCCACAAACAGGAACATCTATCTAAGATATATTTTACATTCTAGTTCTCTTAGAAGGGATTTACCATATGGCCATTTTCTTAGACAGAGGCACAACTGTTCTTTGAGGAAAAAAATGAGAGCAGCCAGTAGGAACATGATAACCTTTAGGTTATATGTAAGCCAGAATCCTTGAACCAATTAAACTACAATCTAACGTTTAATTATGTGACCAACAATTTACAAAAGAATGTAAGAAAGTATTGGCATGTTCTGAAGGGTATACCAGGCTGTGAGGAGAAATTTCTCATTTAAATGAACCAAAACAGAGAGATTTTCTCAACAAGTTTGAGAAAAAACCATTCATATACCAATCTGTTCTACCAGGGGTTAATAAGCTAAGAGGCCATCACCCATGTGGGCACTGTGAATATTGTAAAGCTGTTTGTAAAAGGGCAGACTTCAGGCACCATTTACATAATGTTAAGTATTCTCTAAAATAATTCACCATGTGTAACATCAGCAATCCTTGTAAAAAGATTTATGTGGGCAAAACATCAACAATGCTCCAAGTAAGTGTAGGGAGCATCTGGGTAACCTCAGGAACAAAAAGATTGGTATCCTGTTTGGGGAACCTTTTTTTTTTTTTTGGCTATGAAATGGAAATGGACTGCTTTCAAGTCAATCCCAACTTATGGCGAGTTTATGAATAGGGTTTTCATGGTAAGCTGTATTCAGAGGGGGTTTACTATTGCCTTCCTCTGAGGCTGAGAGGCAATGACTGGCCCAGGATCACCCAGTGAGCTTTATAGCTGTGTGGGGATTCGAACCCTGGTCTCCCAGGTCTATAGCCATGCATTAATGGATCTTCAGTTCTGAGCAGTTGAACAAGTTCATGAGGCACATGAAAAAAAACTTTACTTAGAAAAGAAATATATCCTGAAGTTAAAAACAGTAGTCTTTCAGGGCCTGAATGAGGAGCTGGACTTTTCCCTTCTTCTGTTTTAATTTACAGGTGAAAGATCAGTAATGTCATATAATGTATGGATAGGCCAACTTCCACTGTATAGAAATGTTACAAATATCCCTTTGCAACTTTGCAAAGAAATAAGAATACATATTTTGTAAGATATTGCTGGTTCTTGTTTAAATAAGTTTCTTACTGTTAAGTTTCACTTGAATATGAGTTTCTATAATATGAGTGTATTTTATAAGTTTCTAAAAGGTTTTTATATATGTGGTTCAGCAACTATTGCATTATTGTTGTTATACTTTTACAGATAATGCCTTGATAAAGGCAATCGTGCCAAAATGCATTGTCTTTCTGGTTGCACAAACCTTTGGCCCTTGGAAACTGCCATTTGGAGGGCTTTCTGCAAATCTATTGGTTTTGTTTGTGAGGTTTCCCCCTTTCACCTTTTCATCATTTATTGTAATGCTTCCTCTTTGATGCAGACTTCTCAGACTGCTCATTATTCGGTGTATGAAAGGATAATAGCTGACCTTTGTTTCGAAGCACATTACAGGATGAACAAGACACACTGGATATTCAGAACTAGAAGGTAGCAAACTCTATCAGAGCCATTTGGCAACAGTTTGATTGACTGAGATACTACACAGTCATTGCTCTTCCACTGTAAGGTACAAGCAGTGTTGTAATGCACTGTTTGTGCTACCAAGGCTTGAGAATTTTTTGTGTTTGTACAACCTGCTATGTTTCGGCCACACAAGTGGGTGGGATATAGAAGTGTGAGTAATTCATCCTTCTCTCCCTTCTTGAAGTGACCAGTAGAAAAAGTGTGTTTGGGAGATAAGTACCTCTCCTCTAAGGTCATTCTGTTTTCTCTCCCCCCCCCGCCCATTTTCTTTCTTTCTTTCTTTCTTTCTTTCTTTCTTTCTTTCTTTCTTTCTTTCTTTCTTTCTTTCTTTCTTTCTTTCTTTCTTTCTTTCTTTCTTTGAAACAGAGTAATGGAATACGCAAGGAAGATGTCCATGTCCTCTCCTTCCCCAGCCAGGAAGAGGGGAGTTGGCTGCTTGCTTATTCTGGTGGTGTCATTGTAATTTCATTTTTTAAAAAACAGAGTAGAGGCAGTACTTGCCGCGTCGTAGCCTTTGCACCCAGCCTGCAGGTTTTTTTAAAATGCACATTTCATCAGCGGAGAGGGCTGATAATGAGGTATGGATGGGGAAATTTAACCCTTTTGCTGGTCTCACAATAAGACCAATATGAAGCTAATATTTCCACTGGGATGAAATCCCCCATTGACAGATGTTGGGAGCATATGGTATTTATCGTACAGTATAAAAAGAACTCAGAGTTTAGCTTGTTGAACTAATCTCTGGTATGTATGTAATCTTATCTCTAACAGCAGCCTCTCTGGCAGAAGAGCCCAGGATAAGCGAAACACCATTCTTACAGTTCCTAAGGTGATTCTGAAAAGTACATGATGCTACTGGCCTTAATGCAGGGTACAAATAATAACAAGTTTCAAAAGCAATTTGTGTTGTTCCACAAGGATCCGGAATCACAAGCCTAAGTGAAGGCAAGCATCTTCCAAGAAAGCAAACAAACTGAAAAGGCATAGCGTAGGGATGCTATGGATATACCTGCCCTGCTAAAGAGGACACCAAATTAAGAGTTAAGTGGAAACAAGGGCTTTAAAATCTTCTGGCTTTGGGGAGAGTGTCAATAAACAAGTAGATTAGAGTAAGTTGATATCACATACTTGAAGCTCACTGAAAGCCTCTGACAAGATCCCCCAGCAAAGGCTCTTAAAAAGCTTAAGCAATCATGATATCTGTTGAAATATCTCTCTGTGGATTAACTACAGTTGAAGGATTGGAAGCAGAGAGTAGGCAGAGACAGTCCTAAAGGGGAAGAGGTATACACCAGTTGCGCTTGTTCATTATTATTCATTGTTGGCTTGGAAAAGGCAGTTGGCAGTGAAGCACTATTGTCAGAAAGCATTGGGGATAGCAGGAAGTCATTTGCTTTCATTGGAAACCCAAGATTCTCAGGGGCTGTTTCTGCGCAAAGTGCCCATATTCAGCTAGAGCATGTGGCTAACCATTATGAAGGTGAGTGGTCCTGAGGTTTTTGGATAACAGTAACTATTAGAACATTAGCTGTTGGCCGCCTCAGAAATTTAGTAAGTAAATAGCAGATGATAAAGAATGTGAAAATTGTAGCAAAGTCAGTGCCTTCGGTCATCTTGATACTCCATGAAGACCAACACTACACATCATACATGTACATGCTTTCATACCTGTGAGACAACTGGAGGTGGAAAGCTTTCTCTACTAGAGTTCTCCCTTTTGTGTAAGGGTTTCACCTCCCCCCCCCCCCAAAAAAGCTACAATAAGCTGCCAGAACAGGCTGGTTGCAGCTTGAAAATCACTGAAAATCTGTCATTGGAGGGGGGAATTCTAAAACCAGGTGACAAGGACACCTCCTTTCAGCCTTCATTAATTATTCCGAACCTATCCATCCCAGTGTTCCCCCCCAAAAAAATCAGAGCAGTTTATAGTGTAAAATAAAAGCCCGTTGCAAAAATAAAGCCATAAGTACAACTAATAAGACAGCATAAAATAGAAAATATATAATCATAGCATCAAACAGTCTAATAGTACATTACTGGAATGGGGGGGGGGAGTACACAACCCAAATGTAAAAAGGGATAAAGAACTGAAGCAAGCCTTCTGCCCCTACTAAGATATTTTCTAAAAAGTCCAGGTCTTAACTAAAAAAGAGAACATTGAAATGCTATGATAAATGTATAGAGATTCAATACATAAGCAAGAACCAATTCAGTGCAAAATTCATAAACAATAAATCAGTAATTAGCAAGGGGTCACTGATTCATAGGGTCTCCATAAGTCATAATTGACTTGAAGGCACATAACAACAACAAAAATAATCACAACATACTTTAGCCAGAAATCTTACCCCACTCAAACAGCCAATATATCAAGCAGTTGGGACTTTCTGTTAAAGGGGAGAAATCCTCCCTAGAGCCAGCAGAAGGCAAGAGAAGAATTAGACCCACATCGATTAATACAGTAATGACAAAGGATACCAAGAGCCTCCAGAGCTCAGAAACCCCTCATATAAAACCTTCCTTCTCTGTGTACAGTTCTGGACACCACTTTTTACAGAGGATATTAACTAACTGGAACATGTTGAGAGGCAGACTACTGGGATGATGAGGGTCTGGAGCAAGTCCTATGAGGAAAGTTGAAAAAGTTGGAGAAGGCAAGATTAAGCCTGGAGAGAGATTAAGGGGGATGTGATGGTAGTCCTCAAATGCCTGCAGACCTGTTATGCAGAAGATGGAGAAAACTGGTTCTCTGTTGCTGTTGATGCAGGCCTAACATCAATGGATGGAAAATGCAGGAAAGCAGAGTTTAGCTAAATATTAAGGAAAAACTTCCAAACAGTACATGTTCAACCAATATTCAACGGCAGATGGGACACACTGTCTTGGGAGGTGTTGGGCTTTCCTTCGCCAGAGGTATTTAATCAGAAGCTGGATGGCTTCCTGTCAAGGATGTAGCTGCAACGTGCATTGCAGATTCTGAACAGGTGGTTGGATTAGATTCCTCCAAGGTCCCCTCCAATTCTGTGATTCTCACCACAGGTTAATATGAATGTAGAAAAAGGAGATACAGCCCTTTCTACTCTTGTGGCAAACTGTCTTTGATTTTATGGTTCAGCCTGGAGCATGCTCACAAGGTACTGTTGACACATTTCCAGTTGTTGTAAATTCTTTTATTTTTAGGGAGATGTTCCAACATCTCAACTTCTCTTTGGAATTAATGTTCTAGGCAGGTCTACTTGAGAACCAGTGGGTCTCTGCAAGTGTAATGGGAGATAGAACAGGGCTTGGGGTGGGCAGATGATGGATGTCTCCATATTTCAGCCAATGGGGGAATCTATGTCAGAGCCACAAATATAGAGCAATGTGCAATGTGCTCAGAAGAAAGAACATACAGGAAGGCACATATATAATGGGCATCTGGGTATGAGCAGATATCTTGTCTTCTGCAGAATAGTGGACCTTGCCTTATTATATTTCAGCTAAATGTGGTTGCAGGCTCTGTCCATTCTGATGTGTGGTGGAAGTTGTTGGAACGCATGTTGAGGGTATTCTGAGGCATTTGTTTTCAGGGTGTTTAAAGTTCTTCAGCCACGCTTAAAATGTCTGTCTGTTTCCACTCTGAGATAATGAACTGATTCATACATGCATATTCATAACCTGATGATTGAAACATCTAATGATTATTTGTATTCATGAATGCAACTTGGGTCACAGGCGGAAACTTCATATCTCATCTCCTCACATTCACCTCAAAATACAATTGCACATTCAGCTGCTAGTCGTCAGGTGTGGAGAAATCCAGTGAATGTACATAAATGTGCAAATAGGTTTGTTCTGGAATATTACTGAAGTTTCCTTATGGATCAGCATAGCTGATATTATATGTTGCACTCTGTTTTTGAATAACGTGGCAAATGCAAGGCAAAATATTCTCAGTTCTACCCACAACATCAGTTTAAATATGTCAAATTCAGGCCAAACACACAGTATGATGTAGCTTTTCTCAGAATTGGACGCCCTTTATGCATTTTTTCCCTTTTAATTTTTTTCTTCTAGCTTATACAGGAGCTTGCCATTATTTGTAGCTACTGGAATAGTTTTCTATGCGCAGCAAGCCATCTATAAAACTGTATATAGAGTTCTGCTTTATGTGCAATAATTAATTGGTTCTTTCATACTGACAAATGTTGGTGACTTTCTTAATTAAATCATGCAAGTTAAGGAAATTGTTTTGTCAGTTTGTGTATTGGTGTATGAAATCCATCTGGCACTACCTAATATTTTCCTTTTGTATTGTAGTATTTTTCCTCCCTTGTAACAACCTGGATACAAACAGAAACAGTCACAGAAAAGATCATTGTATTTGATTCAAGTTGGGAAACTAACAATCAGGGCCATGCTGACAAAGCTTCACATTGCTTTGCTGCAATGCCAGGTTTGTTTTTGAATTGCTGGCCCAATAGATTTTGCCATGAAGCTCACTGGGTGACCTTGGGCCAGTCAATGCCTCTCAGCCTCAGAGGAAAGGCAATGGTAAACCCCCTCTGAATACCGCTTACCATGAAAAAACCCTATTCATAGTGTCGCCAAGGCAGTCCATTTCATTTTTCAACTGTTCTCATGGTGCAAGTTCTGATTAAAGTTTATCCATAAATCTAAGCCTGCCCTGGGCCTATAGCATTGTAGCCCAACACTGATACAGGCAGCGTGGGGCTAATAAGCCCACCTAACTCTTGTGTTGTGTGAATGAAGTACATGCATAGCATGCATGCCTGCAATCAACCACAATGGTGGCGGGGGCATTAGCCCCCACTGCCATCTTGGGTGATGGCAGGCATGTGTGTACAGCATGCATGGATTTCACACTGATGTGAGACATAATTGGGGCATGCAGGAGGGCTTATTGAAATCACACTGTCTGTACTGGGGAGGTGCCTGGGAGCTCTCTCTCTGCGATCTGCGCCAGGTTTGGATTTCAGGACCTGTCATTGCCACAGATCATAGGATGGGAGCCCCATCCTTCCACCCTAAGGAGCGGCCCTTGACTAGGGCCCAATCTGGCCACCCTCTGGTTCCGGCCCTGGATAGATATAATGCTACTGTGAATATCCAAAATTTGCTTGTGTTGTCAGTTGCGTATGGATGCTGATGATCCCAGATGAATTGCATGAATACCTGTAAAATGTTCTGGCTCCCAGCCAGAGAAGCAAATTCAGGACTCGAAGGCTGGGTTTATTAATGAGCTTTATTCCACAAGTCAGTACAGGAGCACAGCATCAGGCATTGTAAGCATGATTCAGGATACTGAATAGGAGCATAGAGTTAGGCATATCTCAGAATACAGAACTAGGCATGTGAAGGCAACAGCGGATTGTTGTTGCAAAGACCTAATCACATCCAAACATTCTAAATATAAGAGAAGTGGGTGGGCATATTACTTGTCTGAGCGTTCTTTAGTACTTTCCAGCTTTTGCTGCAAGGGGAAGGCTTCGTCTAGAAGCAGAGAGCATGTTTTTTAGCTGAAGCTGCCTCTTTTCTAATCTACATGAATTTGGCAAAAGTGTAATCTCCGGCTTAGAAAAGCTATCCTCATCGTTTCCTCTAGCCATTTCACCTGAGGCTATTTGTTCTAAGGCTAGATCTGGGCTGGGTGCCAGTCAGGAAACCTCAGCAGTTGTCAGAGATGGAGGGGGCTATGGGCTACTTTAACCTCACTAAACTCAGAGTTGCCAAAGGCTTCTGTCTCACCCAGGATTTCCCTAGCCTTTTCCCCAACACCTGCAACGTACTCTGCATCATCCCATTTTCCCAAAGGTTTTCCATGACATAAACAGTGGTATAATGAATGGGGAGCACAGCTATGGGACTTTTTCTGAGCAGGGGTAATGAAATCATCCATTGCTATGCCAGGGAGATTGATGGACCTTCCTTGCTCTGGCGGGTTAATGAGGTAATAACGAGGCTTTAAGGTCTAATACAATAAATAAGAAATTAAAAGAGGGAATAAAATACAAAAGAAAATCATATAGCGTCTAGTGCAGTGCATTACAAATGTTACAACAGGCAGGAAAATCACTAAATGGTTCTCCAAGACCCTCAGCAATTTTCAAGTGGTTCATGGAAAACAAGTTGAGTAGCCACTGATCTATCCTATTGCAGTTGCTTACAAACAGCCTGTGTGTGAGGAAACCAGAAATGTAGTAGTGGTTATGGTCAGATGGAAGCTCTTGGCAATGTCCAACTTTTTCAGATCCTAGACCAAGGTGGCTTTGATTAACAGACGGTTCTCTGTTGCATTAACAGGCAACAGAGCCATGGAAATTGCCAGAGGGCAGAGGATGAATCAAGGAAGACAGGGAGGCGAGGGTTGTCAAGATGTAAGACAGCAGCCCTTCCTCAGTGTGTGTGCTTGGAACTTGGTGGGAATGATGTGACTTCTCCCTGGACAGAATTGAGGGCTAGAGAGACCAGTTAATCTTAAAGAGACAGGGTGGCATAGGGCAGGTCTGCACAACAGGGCTGACCCTGTCTTTCATTTAGATTTTAAATGAAGGGGATTTCTATGTAGAATCTTGATTCCTGCTTCATTCCATTGCTCCATTTCTGTTATAGCATTATGATGTTGGTGTGCCCTTAAACATGCAATTAGAATAGTAATATGTGAAATTTGGACCTCATAACTGTGATTTATAAAAAATGTGCTCCGCTATTGCTCTCATTTAACTGTTAATACTAGATGAGTAACTGTGCAATGTGACACTGAAAACAAATTTTAAATGTATATCCCCTAATTTTATTTGAATTGCATTCATTTTGTTAATATTTTTAAAAAAGAAAGATAAAAAAGAATAGTGATCATGGAACATTTGTAAGAATGAGCAGGAAGTCCAGATTTAACTGGTCACACTGGAAAATCCAGCTGCATTATTTGCCTTTGGTGTCTCATCCATTCCTAAACAAGAGTTCTGTTTATGTGGATCTCAAGAGTTTTTTTTTTTAAAAAAGGAAGGTATTTTCCACCAAGCGTGGTTTTTTTAATGGTATTACAAAAATGTTTTGACCTAATGTAGTGTCTTAAGTGGCTGAGAGTCCAAACACATGTGAGGCTTGTAATAAATAGTTGGCATGTGGGGTGGGGGTGGATCCAGATCAGGCAAAACATGGGGAGAGGGAGGGCTTTAATCCTTTGTCTTGACCATGGTCCCCACTTGAATCAGTCATTGTGAATAGGTTCACCACCACCACCAAATTCCAATAGGGACTGCAAAAGCCCCCCTGCCCCCAACACACACACAGCATCCAGCTCATTTTATTTTATTTTATATTTTACAAAAAATAAGCTAAGCTACACTAGGGTAAACTGCAGTACAGATGTCATGCCTAGTTTGTCCCTGACCTGCGTCTCAGGAGCATGTGTGGTCTCTCAGCCTCAGCCTCTCTCAGTCTGCATTATGGCCATGATAATGCTTGCTTACCTTGCAGGTTGTGGTAATGATTTCTGAGATAATGAATGGATGTGAAACAGTTTGAATGCTCAGAAAGTGGTATACAGTCAATGCTCAGTGATATTCGTATTATTATAATGCTGTAATTTCTGTTTGTGTTTACAAACTTTGAAGAAATATAAGGAAGGTCTTCCTGCACAGTATAACTCTAGCTACAGATGCCAACTTGATTTTATTTGAAATGAGTGTGAATATGGAAAACCTAATGCTACCCACTGTATAATGTGGATGTCCTGATTATTTTGTCAAATCACTTTTGCATGAGCCATTCAGTTTAATCAGTGCAATGAAGGTCACTACTGCTTCAGTCTGTCAGTAACGATTATTGTTAATGGAGCTCACCCCAATTACTGTTGAAATCGCACTTTATGAAGACAGCAACAGTTTTCAGTTTGAGATTATATTAGTCACGTTGATGATGAAGCCAAAAAAAAAAAAAAGTCATGAAATAAGTACTGAACGGCAATGTTGATAGCTTGGTGTAAAATGCACATTTAAAATGTGTGTACTTTCTGCAGACTACTTAAGACAGTTGTAAATATTTATGAATTGTTGGTTAAATGCTTTGAAATATGATGACTGACGTAACATAAACTGAACAATGAGATGATTCGAGATGAGGAACATGAAGGTTCAAAACTGGTGATGCCCAGCAGGCATCATCATGACATCCAACTTCACTTCAAATTTGGGTACATACCCAAAGTATAAAATAAACATGTCTTGCATTAGTGGAGAATGGCATGCATGAAATTTACAATAGCTCATGGAATGGCTGGCAAGGAAAAGTTTGTAACCCACCACCCCCATTGTTCTGTTTTCTTAAGAAGCAGTTTAAAAACTCATGCACCATTCTTAACTGATGTGTAGCCTGTGTTATAACTTGAGCATCATTATTTCTGGTACAAAGTCCAGAGGGGTAGCTGTGTTAGTTTGTTGCAGCAAAACAACAAAGAGACTTGTGGCACCTCAAAGGCTAACCAATTATGCCTATGTCTTGAACATGCCACAAGATTCTCTGTTGTTTTTGGCACAAACTATTAGTAGCAGCCCTTGATGCAGGGGAATAGACCTGAATGTACAACAAGGTAACAGGGTAATGGCACTAAGGCAAAGGTGTGGAAACTGTGACCCTCGGGATGTTGCTGGACTCCCAACCCCCATCATTTTTGACGATTGGCTATGCTGGCTGAGGCTGATGCATGCTGGAGTCCATCAACATCTGGAGGGCTGCAGGTTTCCCACCCCTGCCTTTGTGCCGTTACTCCTGTTGTACCTTCAGATCTGTGCCTTTGTGGGAGAGCAAACGTATTTTGTAATGCAGGCCAAGAAGTGCCAGTTAATGTTCTGCCAAAGCTTGCTGCTGCTGCTGTGGTGGGGATGGGGGTTGGTTTTTGTGTTTTATGAAATACATACATTTTTGTGTGCACGAGTTGATAATTATATTTTCCTCACTTACCTATGCGTATGATTTTGGACATGCTGTAAGTTGTTTGAAGATCTTTGTATAAATCCATATAGGTATGTTTAGAAAAGATAATGAGGACTCATTTCCAAAATATCTAATGGAACTCACATATGCCATTGTGTCCATCCCAGCCTCATGTCAATTAATGTCTATATTCTATTGTCCCTTTGAGTTTGGCAACAGAGTGGAGATGATGATATTGTGGTGGCAGACTGTGCCCCATCAGATGCGCATTGGCACTATGTAGTTGGAAAGTCTGCAAAGGCAGGGTTCTCAACGATGCAGACAGATGTCTGTGTGCACAGGCACACTGTGGATGTTTGTTGGAATATGTGTATGACAGGGATAGAGTCTGCCTTTCCCTGTGATATGGATGGTAATTGTGTTGGCAGAGGAGCCCCAACAAAAGGAGCTAAAATGTTAGAATACCCTTGTATTTGGACTAAAATATTATGCAAGGTACTTAGTAGCTCAGGCCACTGTGCTCGTACACCTCTGTTAAATGGTAAGGCTGCTAAGAATAAAATTTGCATTGTTGTGAAGACTAAGAACATTATAAAACATTTTAAAGCTCATTTAGAACTTTAGTTCTTGTCATGTTCCCCCCAAATGTGTTTATTTCAGAAATCTGGCCAATATGTATTTACTGTTGCTGTTTAACAGGGAACAAATGTAAGAACGTGTGGGAATCACACAGAGTTAAATGCTACCTGTGTTTTGTAAAGGTGCTGAGTTAATTAGATCAGCTTCTTCATCTTGGAATGCCAGTATAGTTTGATAACACAGCCTCAGCAGTGATATTGCCCAGTCTCTCTTTGCTTTGGCATTAACAGATTGCCAGCATCACTTTCTCCTGGACATATGGCTTTGATGTATTTATTTATTTATTTTATATCCTGTCCTTCCTCCCTGAAGGAGCCCAGGGTGGCTCTTATGACTTATATTTTGATTGCAACTAATTATATTGATAACTTCTGTCACTCAAGATCTTTGTTAAATAGAAAATGCCAAGATTTCTGTGAGAAGTATGTTGGGGAGCAGGCAGAGATCTTAGTGGATTAAAAAGGCCTGGGGAAAAAGCAAGTAGGGAGCTCAGGATCGTATTAATGGGAACAGTGAGCTGTGTCCCACTCTGAGTTTACAGTTGGCAGGGATGAACTGTGCAAGGTGATGGAGTCCACTTCTTGGATCTTGGAATGATATCTTCTTGGTAGATCTCAAGAGGGGTTTGCAAGATTTTATCCTGCAGTGGTGGGGGAGAGGGAAGGCTAATTTTGTCCCTTTCCTGTGGCAGGTAGATGAGGTATGTGGGAGGGTTGTTAGATGAGCAGGTGGAGCACCCTTAGGCACTTTTGGAGGTGAGTTGCTTATTCAGAGGCCAGTCCCTCCAGGCTGTGTGACCTCTGGGCTCGATACAAAATGTCTTTGAGGCAGCTCAGGAGGCATGTGACTCTGGGCTGGAGTCAGGAAGTCTCCCTACTCACCTTAAGAGTGGGGGTCAGGTGAAGGGTTATGATGTCCTGAACAGGGTGGCTCGCCCAAATTCAGTTGCGCTATGGTTGATCCCGCATGGCATTTACCTTTGCTGAGATTTGTACTGAATAGATGAGGCAGTTCAACCCCACGTACTCGTATCTTGTCCCTTCTTTACCTTCTCCAGATACAAATGATTTCTAGAGTGAGTTGCTCTCTTGTAAACTCTGGTATTGTGGTCCCTTTTCTCCTTTTATATCGGAACAGGTAACCTTTTACCAACTCACTTGGCTGTTGCAGCTTTAATGCTGGCTTCCTTTTGTCTGTGTGTTATTGGCCGGACCCTTATGTAGTGGATGCACAGGGATGAAGGTTCTACACATTTTTTTCGAGGCTTATGTCTCTCCAGAGCCCTATATGTCAAATGTTGTCCTCAACTAAGTGAGTCCTGTTATTGACAACAGATGACTGGCTAGGTAAATCTAGAAAAAGAAATCTTACCCAAATTCCCCTTGGGAGTGAGGATGTACCTGGAAATATTATAGTAGGATTCCCAGAGCAGAAAATCAAAATATATTTCTTTATTTCTATACTAAGGTCTGGTTCAGACTAGAAATACAAGTAAGTGCTGGCCTCAGCCAGTGCAGAAATTGTGCATACATAAGTATAGAATATATGTCACCTTAGCCAGTAAGCCAATAGCTAAATAATGAAATAGTCATATATTGCTAGCCATAGGCAGGGCATAATATTCAAACTACAGAAGACAGGAGCAAAGTAGGAGCAATCTGTGTGATTTTGGTAAAAGATTAACTGTGGCTTACTGTGACATGTGAACACATCCACTATATTTTTCCCACAGTAAACACATATCTGAGCAACATGCACATGTCTTTTAACTGCAGCTTAGAGAAAAGCAGGAATGAATAAACTTGCATTCACATGCTTTTTTGTATTACTGTTAATTTGTTTTATTGCATTTAATCTCTAAATTTTAGGTTGCATTTTATTCTGTAATGGGTTTGTAAACCACACACAAAGCTTAGTTATATGGGCTTTTTATAAATGCCACAAATAAATAAAATATGTCCAGATGACAAAAGCAGGTGAATCAAGCCAGAGCCTACAAGTCAAGTCAGAAAGTCACTTGCCCATGGGTGTATAACAGTGTTAAGGGGCTGCACATTTACACCATTTAGACAACATTCTAGATAATTGTTCAGTTTTTCAGCTGGTTTTCATTGAGGCTCACAGACAACGCGGCAGAATTATGCACAACCATTGTACAGTTCCTACTCCATCTTTCTTCCTCTTTCAGACGTTTACAAAGGGTTAAACTGTGGATGGGGTGGGGCTCATATGCAAGCCCTGACCCCAATGTCCCCAGATGTGGACGCTGTTCTTCAGATCTTTATGTAATTACTGTGAAGTTCTGAAGAGTGCTTTTAAGTGTGTTTGTCTGAACATGCTCAGAAACTCACTATTGGTAACCCTGACAAGCTAGGGTTCTGCTGCTCTGGAGGGGCTCAGTCAAACATACTTAAAAACATTCTCCAGACTTTCATACTAATCATACAAAGATATGAAGAGCAGCCTGTGAGTATTGGGGGCAGGGCTTTCCACCACTGCTGCCCTGTCCACTCTTTAACCCTTCACAATGGGGATAGTGAATCCTTGCTAGCCTCAGGCAGTGCCTGAAGAAGCAAATGACCGCAAGAATTAAAGTGGTAAGAATGCGCTCTCATATAATTTAATATAGTGTAGACAGGCCCATGGTGGGACAGAGGGAAGGTGCAGGGAATGTTGAACTGTGCCCCTGTGAAATTCCAGTAATTATCATCCTGACATTCCAATGTTATAATGTAGCATATACTTAGAAGCATCAATTGTAGCTAAGCATTTAATGGTACCGTGATGATTCCTGTTTGTAGCATCCGTGTGATGAAAATGCCATTGCCAGAGCAAAACATGTATAGCTGAGTTTAAAAACAAACAACTCTTCTCCCTCCCTCAATAGTACACATTGGTTTTAGAAATTGAAGTATTCAGCAGTACTTTGTAAGGCGCTAAATAAAAGATAAACAAGAAGGGGGAAAAGAAAAATTGTGGCTCTTAGTAAAGGATTGTTCTACATAGCTTTCAAGTGCAAGATAAATGTTGCCGGAGTTGCCTAGATATTCTGACATTGACTAAATTTGTTGTTTCACAAAAGCCTTGCATTTTTACACATCCAAAGGCTTGTTTTACAGGATGGAGATGGCGTATTATTTTTTTCTCTTTTTTTTTGTTTGCATTGCCCCTGTTCATCATTTACTTTTGTCAATGCAATCATTGTTGACTTTTTTTTTTGAGTGCAGGAAAAAACTAAACTAAAGCCAATGAGAGAAGGACGTGCTGTGCATTGTGCCAAGACTGTCATTATTCAGTAACAGCTATTGTTTTGCAGTACTTTTTTGTTGTGCCATTAATTAGTGGGAAGCATTTTAACTAGGTAAAGGAAGCGAGAGAATATGTGTAGGACTGCATACATTCCTCTCATACTGAATCTCTATTGAGAATAACATTTGCGTAACTATTAAAGCGGCAGCAAATCTCTCTCACGCATACGTTCTATAAAAGCTAATTCTTTACATTCTTTATATCTTTTTTAACATTCTGCCTCTCCTCCAGTGAGGTCAGTTGCAGCACACATGATTGGCCCCTTTATCCCACCCGTTATCCCTACAACAACCCTGTGAAGGGAAGTCAGGCTGAGAGATGGTGACTGGCCTAAGGTCAGCCAGTGAGCTGCATCATAGCTAAGTAGGGATTTGAACCTGGGGCTCTCTGGTCCTAGTCTAATACTCAGTTACTACACCATACTTATGCCTCTTGGTGGGAATGCTGACCTTCAAGGGGGTGGAAGTGAATGACAAAAGTTGGTCCTGTGTAGAAGTGATTCCATTGCACCACCAGTGCTTTGAAACCAGCCCAGTTTTTTGGGGTGGGTGGGAGCATAGCTCCTTTATGCAATATTTTTAGCAATGATGGGGAACCTGTGGATCTCCAGATGTTATTGGAGGTGGAGTTCATCAACATCTGGAGGGCTGCAGGTTCTCCATCCTTGGTCTAGAGGCATCCTGCCTATATCAGTGGCATTTTCTTTCCAACCATCCTCACCTTGGGGTGCTCAAAGGCAGCAAAGATACCGAAGCCACTGGTCTGCCAAACTGGCAGGTCACTATGTACCACATAGGTCACCTAATGTTGTTTAAGAGACCTTTCAGTTTTCAAAGGGTATTATTTCATGGATCTTTCCTTCCCTTCTCTCTTTGGTTGTGTCCATCTTCCCCTTCTCACTTTCAAACAAGAGAAAAAAGTTAAGTGCTGCCAAATGGGGCAGTGAATGTCGGGGAAGGAATGCAGAGGGTCCATGGACACAGAGAAGTGGCCTTCACAGGAGCCATTGTGTCCACGGATACAGCCATGGGAACACCTCAATGTGCTTTCTCATAAGCATGCTTGGGATTATTATTTGTTATTATGAATTTTATTTATTCCCCACCCTTCACTCTGAGGCCATTAAAACAATTAAAAACAAATTAAAACCACAATGTCACAAAAATTAGGGAATGTCCTAAAAATATACGTCAGGTGTCAAAGGCCAGGGTAAAGAGGTGTGTCACCAGCATTCACTGAAAAGTGTACAGTGAAGTTGCCAGACCCACCTCTGCAGGGAGGGAGTTCCACAACGTAGGGTCTGCAACAGAAATTGCTGTCTCCCGGGCCACCACTCCCTGAGATTCTGAGGGCAGTGGAACTACCAAGAGGGCCCCTTCTGCTGATTTCAACAGGGAAGAACGTGGGCTTTCATATATAGCCTTGAAAAAGTCACCTAAAATATGGAAACGCTATATGTAGCTTGTTTGCTCTTTCACATAGTTTGCCTCCAGAAGCATAATCTCTACTAATGCATGCATAAGTACCTGTTTTGTTCCCGTTCCTTTGTGTGTCAAGACAAAAGGGAAAACTGAGACAAAGAAATGCTTAAGAATATTTGTTTCAGTTCACATATTTTTGCCTTGGGATTTAAGAAGTCGCAGTCATTCCCCTTGAGTTTTTCCTCACTTGCTGCTTGATATTTTTAAGAGCTCTAAACTCACCTATGCTGAATTAGATGTCTGGAGAACTTTGAGTCAGATTGGATTGCCCATGGGTTCAGGAAGACCCTGTGGCCTGCAGAGTTTTCTTTAATATCCAGAGTTGCCTAGATCCACGTGGGACCTTGGGAGGTAACAGCATCTTGCACATTAGGGCAGTTTCTGTGATATGTGATAGCTGTCCTTATACATGACTATTTCATATTAGGGACTCAGCAGTGACTCTTTGCAGTGTGCATCTCATTTTCTTCTCTTCCTCTCTTTCATTCTGGGCCATTTGGTTTCTCCATGTTTTCTTCCATGTATAAATTGTTTCTCTTCACATTAGCTGGGTGCTAATATGAAGATTTAAGCAACATTGTCAGTAGAATTGCTCTAGACTGCCACATCCCTACTTGTGCTTAAGGCACCACAAAAGTTGGCTCACTGCTTCATGTTATTTTCTGATGAATCTCAGGCAATATACATCTTATATGCAGGGAATATATAGAATCCCTGTGTGCTAGATTCTAGCACATTTCAACAAAGGAGAGTTCAAGGGAGCTCTCCAGGAGAGGCATATAACACCGGTACTAGAATCATTTTTTTCTTGTGAGCACTCTACAGCAGGGGTAGCAAGTATGGTGCCTTTCTGATGGTGTTGTACTAAAACTCCCATCTTCCTTGTCCATTACCTATGCTGGCTGGTGCTGTTGGGAGTTGTACTCCACAACTTCTGAGGGGCACCATATGGACATAAGAAGAGCCTGCTGGACCAGGCCAGTGGGCCATCTAGTCCAGTGGCCAGCCAGATGCCTATGGGAATCCCATGAGCAGGACCTGAGCACAAGAGCACTGTGGTGTCCAGCAGATGGTGTTCAGAATCCTCTGATTGTGGAGGCAGAAAGTAGCCATTGTGATTAGTAGCTGCTGATAGCCTTATCTGCCATTAATTTGTCCAATCCTCTTTTGAAGCCATCCAAGTTGGTGGCCATCACTGCCTCCTGTGGGAATGAATTCCATAGTTTAACTATGTGCTCTGGGAAGAAGTACTTTATTTTGTCTGTCCTGAATCTTCCACCATTTAGCTTCATTGGATGTCCACGAGTTCTAGTATTATGAGAGAGAGAGAAACTTTTCTCTAATCACTTTTTCCATTCCATGCATAATTTTATACACTTCTATCATGTCACACCTCTTACTCACCTTTTCTCTAAACTAAAAACGCCCCAAATGCTGCAACTTTTCCTCATGGGGGAGTTGTTCCACCCCCTTGATCATTTTGGTTAACCTTTTCCAAACCCCTTTCAGCTGTACAATATCCTTTTTCAGTTGATGTGAACAGAACTGTACACAGTATTCATGTGGTCGCACCTTAGATTTGATATTGGCAGTTTTATTTTCAGTTCTTTTCCTAATGATCCCTAGCAAGGAGTTTGCCTTTTTCACAGTTGCCACACACTGTGTAGACATCTTTATCCATCTATCCACTAAGAACTCATGGTCTTGTTCCTGGTCAGTCACTGCCAGTTCAGAACCGTTTGGCAAACTGGAATGTGGAGCCTTCCCTATATAGCGGTACACCATAACGATGGCTGAAAAATGAACAAGATCAAATCTATCAGTACCGTGCAAGAAATTTGAAAAGATGTAGGCTTTGTTAGTTCTTCACTTACCACTAATGCTTTATTTGGAAGAAACAAACAATGAACCTGGGTTCAGATGGCATGACAAGCCAGGCTCTCGTTTGTGTCATCCATGCTGCAGCAGCAGCAGGGATGGGGGAATAGCATTGCAGGAACTTTTGAGCGGCGTATGTTAGTATACCTCTCATTCACTCTACTTTGTTTTAAACTGTAGTTTAATGTGATGTGCGAACTGGGCCATGTTGATCTTGTTTTGGATCCTGAAAAAAGAAAGTTCATGGGGAAAAATGGTTTGTCCGTTCTTCCTGTAGCCTCCAATGCCCCCTAAAAAACCGCTCTGGAGAGTCAGGGCCCTTCTGAGCAATGGGAAATGGAAAGGGGAGGGCTCCAGGATGAGAAGGGAATCCAGTTCCGTACCCGGGTCCTACCGGGCAGAGGGACGAGCTTGCGGCCGCTGTCGATGTCCAGGCCGTCATCTTGGGGGATGCGTGCACATACGGTGTGCTGGCATGCCGTCGTGTGACGCGGCAGGGAGGCGGGGCGGCTGAAGGCTATTTAAGGCCGCCCCGCCTGCTTCCCGCCATCCAGTTCAAATTTCGGCGGCAATCTCGGCGCGGCTTCTTTCGGCGGCAGCTTCGGCGCAGCGCGGCTCCTTTTGGCGGCAATCTCGGCAGCCGCAGCGGCAGCTTCGGCATGGCGCTGCTCCTTTCGGCGGCAATTTCGGCAGCCGCAGCAGCAGCTTCGGCGCGGCGCGGCTCCTTTGCCGGCGCACGTGGGCCTCCGGAGGCTTCCTGAGGCCAGGGTGGCTGGGCTGCGGCGAGCCCCCCCCCAGCCTCATTGAGAGACAGGGAGGCAGCGGCGGCTGGCACCAAGGCCTATGCGGCGAGGATCCTGGGGCAGTCACTACGAGGCGGCAGCGCAGGATCGGATCCAGCAGCGGCGAGGACCACAGGCTAGGCGGCCTTTGGCTGGCAACTTTTAAATTTAATTATTAATTTTAATTAACGCGGGGGTAGGTGGGGCACGGCCCCAACCATCAATCCTTGCCACGTGCAGGGCAATTAGGCTCCCCTCCAGGATAATTGGGTGCCGGGAGGGGGTATAGAATAAGCAGGCGGGCCCCTTCACAACGTTTTGAAATCACGTCGTTTTGTAAGCGGGGCCCCTATCTCCCTCTAGTATGCCACCCAAGAAAGGACAAGGGGGGGTCAAAAGGGAAAGGAAAGGCCCCCAAAGCAGGGGGGAGATGCCCACCCCCAGCGGCGGAGGGGGCAAGGAGTGGGGAGGGGCCACCATGGGCGGCCATATTAGCCAGGTTGGAAGCCCTAGAGCATGGCTCAGGCCATCCTAGTGCACCTTGGGACCAACCTGTGACAGGGAAGGAGAAGGACCCACCACCCAAACGGTCTCGGGGGAAAACGCAGTGAACAGTGCTGATGCAGGGGCTGTTGCTTCCATCTTAGCGCGACTGGATGTGCTGGAGGCCGGGCCCAGGGCTGAGGTGAGGACGCCCAGCATAGAGCCAGGCGCAACTCCCACCTTGCAAGCAGCACCAACAATGCAGCCCACACAAGGACCTTTGGCGGAAAGCACACAGGGTGAGTCCTCTATCATGCCACAACAACAAGGGCAGCGGCAGTGGAGCTGGGCCCCCTGGGGGTACCTCTACTGGCCCTTTTCCCCACCAGCGGTAACCGAGGGATATGGGCAGGCAGGGACTCCCGCCGGCGGGGGGGAGGTTACGCCACAGCAGCAGCATCCCCTAAGGGAGGCCTGCGAGCAGGTCTGGCACCTCGCTGCTAGGACGGCGACGGAAGGAGGGCATCAGCCCGCCCTGTCTGCCAACCCCCCCGCAGAGATATCCGACCCCCTGGGATCAGTCAGAGAGGGGGCCATACCTTTTGGGGAAACGTCTGCCCCACTGGGTTTTCATCTTCTGCCTGCTACGAAGGACAGAATATGGAGGGGAGAGTACGTGGACCTATTCTCGCTCTTGTACAGGGAGCCGGTTGGGAAGGATAAGGATAAAGGGGAACATGCAGAGCCCGATAGGCCCAAGCGCCGATGGGTAGAGCGCTCTTGGTCTAACTGGCTGCCTGCATTCCTTACGTACATGGGGGTGGTAATACAGAGGCAGCCTCATAGGGCCTCGGTACTGATCAAATACCTCGATATCATATATCAGGGCTACTCTGAGTTTCAAGGGACGGCATGGCTGGACTACGACCAGGCATTCCGTATGAGGGCGGCTTTTGATACATCCCTCCCCTGGGACAAAAAGGAGGCTGAGGCTTGTCCCCCTTCTGTGGCGAAGAAGTGCGGGGAAAGGTTAAAGGGAAAGGGCAGCTAGGTGACACCTTTAGGCACCTTTGGGGGTGACAGGCGGTCCGGAGGCCTGCAGCTCAGGGCTACACGGCCCGGGGACAGGGTACGGGCCGCCTTTGGGGCCAACGTGCCTCATCCGCTCGGAGTTTCAGGGCTCCGAGGGGCGGTGATGCGGGTTGGACCCCCTACACATCTTCAGGGTGTGGCTGGAGCTGGGGGGCTGGCACAGGGCAGCCCCAGGCTCAGGCAGGGCATGGTCGCCCGATAGCTGCTAACAGGCTTTGCCTGGATCACCAGAATGCTCCCGCCCTTAATCTCCCTTCTGCAGGTTCATTATTCAATTGATTCTGTTTAAATAAAGTGGCCCATTATTTACCCAAGCAATGGTGTCTGTGTTTTATTTCGGCAATAGGCTGCAATCCCATTCCGTACCCGGGACCTACCGGGCAGAGGGACGAGCTTGCGGCCGCTGTCGATGTCCAGGCCGCCATCTTGGGGGATGCGTACACACACGGCGCGCTGGCGTGCCGTCGTGTGACGCAGCAGGGAGGCGGGGCGGCTGAAGGCTATTTAAGGCCGCCCCGCCTGCTTCCCGCCATCCAGTTCAAATTTCGGCGGCACCCGCCCGACCCTCCCTCTGCTGCAGTGTGATCCATTTGGTCGCTACGGGGCCGACTAGGAATTTTTGGCCTGCCTGCCTCGCTTTGCTGGCAGGTTTCTTTTGCCTACTCCACACTGTGGTTGGGGGGAGGGGTCAAGGGTTAGCACGGGTGCCCCTGGGGTCAATAGGCTGATTGGGCTGTTTAGTTTGAATTGTTAACGGTCACTTTTGGAGTGCAAGCGAAGAAGTGCGGGGAAAGGTTAAAGGGAAAGGGCAGCTAGGTGACACCTTTAGGCACCTTTGGGGGTGACAGGCGGTCCGGAGGCCTGCAGCTCAGGGCTACACGGCCCGGGGACAGGGTACGGGCCGCCTTTGGGGCCAACGTGCCTCATCCGCTCGGAGTTTCAGGGCTCCGAGGGGCGGTGATGCGGGTTGGACCCCCTACACATCTTCAGGGTGTGGCTGGAGCTGGGGGGCTGGCACAGGGCAGCCCCAGGCTCAGGCAGGGCATGGTCGCCCGATAGCTGCTAACAGGCTTTGCCTGAATCACCAGAATGCTCCCGCCCTTAATCTCCCTTCTGCAGGTTCATTATTCAATTGATTCTGTTTAAATAAAGTGGCCCATTATTTACCCAAGCAATGGTGTCTGTGTTTTATTTCGGCAATAGGCCGCAATCAACTCAAATCCAAAACCTAACAAGGAAGTTCATAAAATGAAAGGTTTCCATCCCCTGCCATACCCCATCCCAGATTGTTTACAAGTGGTTCCTGATGCTCTGGAGAAGCTTCTTGAGAATTGCAGGTGACTGATGGAGGAGGAGAGCATAGGAACCTTAACTTATGATGAATTGATTTTGGGATTCAAGCTATTGATTTCAACTGAACAGCACTAGTTTTGATCTTTATTATTGCTAAGAAGAAATTCTTAGTAGGTTCACACTAAAATACAAAATACCTGCCTGCTTTGGATATAAGCTGGAATATAAGTTATATGCATCTCCCACAAGCCTGGAAGAAGAAGAAGAAGCTGACTCAATTTTAATACAAGAAAGTGGGAGGTGGTGCTTCTGCATAGTAAGCTCCACTGTCAGGGGTGGAAAGCAAATATTAAGCTGCTGGACTTTTTAGAGCTGGTAGTTCTGATTTGCAGAGGTGTTTTCTGAATAGGGTGCATCCCCCCTCCTTCCCAGTGTGGGTATTTATTGTGACTGGGAGGTTTGTAATGTGAAAGGAGATGGTCCTGAACAGATGTTGATCAACAAGTTTGTTCTGCTCTCTCTCTCTCTCTCTCTCTCTCTCTCTCTCTCTCTCTGAAAGAATTTGAGAACACCTCTCATTATCTTGGGTCTGAATTCGGCTAGAATTTAGAAAATGAGATAACAATCTTTTGTACTGTGTAATTTTCAGGCTACTTGATATCCTCCCAGTTCAAAGACAGTCTGCCTTCAGTTAAATGTGGCCCTTTGAATGTATAACCTAGGTTGTGGAATAAAGAACAACTGCTAGTTGCTCCTATTTTGCATAGCTTTCTTTTGAAGACTCTCTCTGATTATTTTAATTATCAGGGAACTGTTCAGAAATTACAGTGGTGATGGCACCCTGAAGTATAAGGGGCATCTGGTCAGGCTTGTTTTTCTGAGAGTAATTTTTATCCATCGCTAACTATGCTTGTGTGTGTGCCTTATTTTGACACCTCAGTTGTTACATGGCAAAGGGATGTGATAATTGGGTTCCTATTCAAATGCTTTCCCGTTTTTCTCTTATTCGCTTTGCAAAGCTAAACTCCAGCAACCACCATTACATATTCTCTCGCACGATGGATTCTGACCATTGTTGTTGGCAATAATTCCTTGCAAAATGGAATACACTGAAGCCTAATGGCACTGAAGACCAGTTGAGAAAGTGTCCTGAAGCTTTTTAAATCCAAGTCTTATGCACAGTTTAGGCTCACATAAAGGCCATTTCACGTGATGCAACAATTGGGCTTGTTTTCAACCTGGGAGATGCCTTTCATTGATTTGAGCAGAATTTGACCAGATTCACAGTATTTCCAGTGCTCTGGTGCACTTGTCTGTGTGCCAAAAAGGGCGAAAGATCTTTTGGCGTAGTGAGGGTTTACCAACGGTATGGGTGCCTTTTTGAACTTCCTTCAATTATCTTTTCTTCATGCACATTCAATCAAAGCAGATTAGGTAGGGCTATTTTCCCTTCCACACTGTAACTTGATTGCTGAAGTGGAGGGGGATTGCTCCATTGGAGCCCTTTGAACTGAGGACAGTGAACTGAGCTATGCCACAAACTGGTAGAAGAGCTGTGGTTCCAGCCCAGAGGAACTTGGCTGGTTCTAGTGCTGATGTTGTATACCCAAGGGACCTTAGCTATGGGACTGCACTTGGATTAGTTATAGCTCTAGGCATGGACACCTAGTGGTGGCCGGTGGCTCCATATCAGTAGGCTAGTGGAATCCGCATCTTGGATAGTTCCTTGAAAGTTCAGACTAAAACCTAGAGCAGATTCCACTGCCCCACTGACATGGAACCACTGACCTGTGGACTTAAAGTTGGTGAGCTTTACTTCTTGCTATTGAACAAAACAATAAATAAATATTCCTAATAATGAGGACAAACTGAATTGATTTCACATTTATTTATTTTATTTATTTTATTTATTTATTATTATTTTTACCCCGCCCTTTTTCCAAAACTGGAACTCATGGCGGCTTCCAGATAAAAGAACACATATAATTAAAAACATACAAAAGTCTAGATTAAAATCGAATTAAACTATTTACAGTATTAAAACCATTCATACATAGAGTTAAAATAATTCAAACTCAGTTTAAAATAATACAATTAGGCAACAGCAATGCAGCACCCTTCAAGTCCTGTCCTTAACAGCTTTCAGTTCCAAAGGCTTGTTGAAATAAAAAAGTCTTTGCTTGCCGACAGAAGGACTGCAAGGAGGGGGCCATTCTTGCTTCCCTAGGAAGGGAGTTCCAAAGCCTCGGGGCAGCCACCGAAAAGGCCCTATCTCACGTCCCCACTAGTCGTGCTTGTGAGGATGTAGGTATTGAGAGAAGGGCCTCTCCTGAGGATCTCAGGGCCCGGGCAGGCTCATATAGGGAGATACGGTCTGACAGATAGCCTCGACCTAAGCTGTATAGGGCTTTATAGGTCATCTAACAAGATAAAAGTGTGAAGCATTCACTGGAAGCACAAAAAGGAGCATATTTTACACAGAATTTTTTTCTTTTTTTATATACAAGAAATCTATGGTGCCTCTGTGCACAGAATAAAGCTACATCTTTTTTTTTAATAATTTTTATTCAAATTTTTCAAAAGACAAACAAAACAAAGTAAAAAAACATAACAATACAACAAAAAAAATAAAAATAAAATAGTTGACTTCCGATTTGTCGCAGATCAGCTATAAGTATATAATATACATCAAACCTGTCCCTTAATGTATACATACAGGATCACTTTTTTCCATAGGCTGTCTTAGTTAACCGTCACATCCCAATATCATCATTTTATTTTGATCTTTCAACAAAAAGTCTAAGAGAGGCTTCCATTCCTTAAGAAATGTATCTGTCGATTTTTCTCTAAGTAGACATGTCAATTTATCTATCTCTACTAAGTCCATTAATTTCAATAGCCATTCTTCCGTTGTTGGTGTTGATTCCATTTTCCACTTTTGTGCATATAATAATCTTGCTGCCGTAATCATATATAATATTATTCTTCCATATTTCTTTTCTATTTGTTTATCCATAAAACCCAATAAAAAAAATTCTGGTTTTGACTGAATATTTATCTTTAGAATTTTTTGCATCATCCTACCTATCTGTGCCCAAAATGATTTTGCCTTTTTATACAGCCACCACATATGATAAAATGATCCTTCTTGTTGTTTACATTTCCAACAAACATTAGAAACATTACTATACATTTTTGACAACTTTTCTGGAGTCATGTACCAACGGTACATCATTTTATAGAAATTTTCTTTAAGATTATAGCATAGTGTAAATCTCAAGCCTTTTTTCCACATATTTTCCCATTGATCCATTTGTATGTTATAACCAAATTTTTTTGCCCACTTTACCATACACTCTTTTACTTGTTCTTCTTCCATATCCATTTTCAATAAGAGTTTATACATTTTTGCAATTGTATTTTCATCATTTGTACACAAACCTATTTCAAAATCAGATTTACTTATTTCAAACCCATACATTTTCTTGTCCATTTTATATCTTTCTAACAACTGTAAATAGGCAAACCATTGAGAACTATATCCTTCCTTTATCAGTTGTTCTCTCTCTTTCATTATATATTCTCCATGCACATTTTCTAATAGTTCTTGATAAGTTAACCATTTCTCTTTTCCAGCCATTTCTCTTCTATAAAACGCTTCTTGACTTGAGACACATAATGGTATTTTCGAATAAAACCTTGGTTTATATCTATTCCATATTTTCAACAGAGGATGTCTTATAAAATGATTATTAAAGTCTACATTTACTTTTACTTTGTCATACCATAGATATCCATGCCATCCCCACTTCAAATTATGGCCCTCCAAATCCAATAGTCTTTTATTCCTCAGTAAGATCCATTCCTTTATCCAGACTAGACAGCAGGCAGCAAAATAAAGTCTCAGATTTGGTAATCCCAGTCCTCCTCTTTCTTTGGCATCTTGTAGTAGTTTAAATTTAACTCTTGGTTTTTTTCCTTGCCATACAAATTTAGAGATATCTTTTTGCCATTGCTTAAAAGGTAAATCAGAGGATATTACAGGTGTTGTTTGAAACAAAAACATCATTCTCGGTAATACATTCATTTTTATCACAGATATTCTACCCATTAATGACAATTGTAGTTTATCCCATCTTAGCAGATCTTTCTTAATCTCTGTCCATAATTTTTCATAATTATTATGAAACAACTTTGAATTTTTATTTGTCATAATGATACCTAAATATTTCAACTTTTTCTCTATTGTAAAATCTGTCTTGTCCATTAACTCTTTCTGTTCCCTTAAAGTTAAATTTTTCACCAACATCTTTGTTTTTTGATTGTTGATCTTAAATCCTGCTAACGGTCCAAATTCTTTTAATTTGTCCATCAATACATTAATTCCTTCCAAAGGGTTTTCTAATACAATTATCAAATCATCAGCAAATACTCTCAATTTATATTCTTCTTTTTTTATCTTTAATCCCGAAATCCTTTTATCTTGCCTTATATCTCTAAGCAGCACTTCTAAGACCAGAATAAATAAAAGGGGAGATAACGGACATCCCTGTCTTGTACCCTTTTGTATTTCACATGAATCCGTTAAATCTCCATTAACAATTATCTGAGCCTTCTGAGATGTATAAATCGATCTAATCCATTTTATAAAATTGTCTCCAAAATCCATTTGCTCCAAAACCTGAAACATAAATTTCCAATTCAAATTATCAAATGCTTTTTCAGCATCTTAAAAAATCCAACCTGCTTGTTTATCATTTCGTTGTTCTAAATATTCCAACACATTCAAGACATTCCTGACGTTGTCACGTAATTGTCTTTTAGGTAAAAACCCTGATTGATCTTCCTGGATAAATTGTTGCAATATTATTTTCATTCTTTCTGCCAAGATCATTGTAAAAATTTTATAGTCATTATTCAATAGAGATATTGGTCGATAATTTTTTGTTTTAGTTAAATCTTGCTCCTCTTTAGGTATTAATGTTATGTTAGCATTTTTCCAACTATCCGGTATCTTTCCCTCTTGCAGAATAGAATTCATTGTATACTGTAAAGGTAGCAAGAGTTCTTCCTCCAAACATTTATAGTACATTGCAGATAACCCATCTGGTCCTGGTGCCTTTCCTAATTTAATTTTGTTTATAGCTTCAGATATCTCTCTTGACGTGATAGGGCCATTAATAGCTTGTCTCTGAAAGTCTGTAATTTTAGGCAAATTCTGTTTAGATATATACTCTTCTATTTTTTCAGATGGGATTTCCTGACACTTGTACAATGTTGAATAATATTGATGAAAAATCTTTTTGATTTTTACATTATCTGTCAGCATCTCATCTCCTTCTTGTATCTTTAAAATAATATTTTTTTGACGTTCTTTTCTTAATTTATATGCTAACCATTTCCCCGGTTTATTTGCAAATTCAAAAGTCCTTTGTTTAGCAAAATTTAGTTTCCTTTCAATTTCTCTGTCAGCATTGATACTTGATTCTGTAACATTTTAATTTGATTTACAATAGAAACTTTAGTTGGATTCTTTTTCAATTCTTCCTCTTTTTGTTTTATTTGTTCCAAAATTAATTGCATTTTCTGTTTCTTTTTTTTTAATTTAGAGTTACATTTAATAAAATATCCCCTCATAAATGCCTTACTTGTATCCCAAACGATATTTTCATTTGTTCCTTTATGTAAATTATATTAAAAAAACTCTTTTAATTTCTTCTTACATTCTTGTACTACTTTGTCATTCTGTAATAAAGATTCATTTAGTCTCCATCTAAATCCAAGATTTTTTTTTTAAAAAGTTAATATCACAGGATTGTGGTCCGAAAAAGTTTTTGGTAATATATCCATTTTTTTTTTATAATTTTTATTCAAATTTTTCCAAAAACAAACAAAACAAAGTCAAAAAAACATAACAATACAACAACAAAAAATGAAAATAAAATAGTTGACTTCCGATTTGTCACAGATCAGCTATAAGTATATAATATACATCAAACCTGTCCCTTAATATATACATACAGAATCCCTTTTCTCCATAGGCTGTCTTAATTAATCGTCAAATCCCAGTATCATCATTTTATTTTGATCTTTCAACAAAAAGTCCAAGAGAGGCTTCCATTCCTTAAGAAATGTATCCGTCGATTTTTCTCTAAGTAAACATGTCAATTTATCCATTTCTACTAAGTCCATTAATTTCAATAGCCATTCTTCCGTTGTTGGTGTTGATTCCATTTTCCACTTTTGTGCATATAATAATCTTGCTGCCGTAATCATATATAATATTATTCTTCCATATTTCTTTTCTATTTGTTTATCCATAAAACCCAATAAAAAAAATTCTGGTTTTGACTGAATATTTATCTTTAGAATTTTTTGCATCTTCCTACCTATCTGTGCCCAAAATGATTTTGCCTTTTTACATAACCACCACATATGATAAAATGATCCTTCTTGTTGTTTACATTTCCAACAAACATTAGAAACATTACTATACATTTTTGACAACTTTTCTGGAGTCATGTACCAACGGTACATCATTTTATAAAAATTTTCTTTAAGATTATAGCATAGTGTAAATTTCAAACCTTTTTTCCACATATTTTCCCATTGATCCATTTGTATATTATAACCAAACTTTTTTGCCCACTTTACCATACACTCTTTTACTTGTTCTTCCTCCATATCCATTTTCAATAAGAGTTTATACATTTTCGCAATTATATTTTCATCATTTGTACACAGTCCTATTTCAAAATCAGATTTACTTATTTCAAACCCATACATTTTCTTGTCCATTTTATATCTTTCTAACAATTGTAAATAGGCAAACCATTGAAAACTATATCCTTCCTTTGTCAGTTGTTCTCTCTCTTTCATTGTATATTCTCCATGTACATTTTCTAATAGTTCTTGATAAGTTAACCATTTCTCTTTTCCAGCCATTTCTCTTCTATAAAACGCTTCTTGACTTGAGACACATAATGGTATTTTCGAATAAAACCTTGGTTTATATCTATTCCATATTTTCAACAGAGGACGTCTTATAAAATGATTGTTAAAGTCTACATTTACTTTTACTTTGTCATACCATAGATATCCATGCCATCCCCACTTCAAATTATGGCCCTCCAAATCCAATAGTCTTTTATTCCTCAATAAGATCCATTCCTTTATCCAGACTAGACAGCAGGCAGCAAAATAAAGTCTCAGATTTGGTAATCCCAGTCCTCCTCTTTCTTTGGCATCTTGTAGTAATTTAAATTTGACTCTTGGTTTTTTTCCTTGCCATACAAATTTAGAGATATCTTTTTGCCATTGTTTAAAAGGTAAATCAGAGGATATTACAGGTGTTGTTTGAAACAAAAACATCATTCTCGGTAATACATTCATTTTTATCACAGATATTCTACCCATTAATGACAGTTGTAGTTTATCCCATCTTAGCAAGTCTTTCTTAATCTCTGTCCATAATTTTTCATAATTATTATGAAACAACTTTGAATTTTTATTTGTCATAATAATACCTAAATATTTCAACTTTTTCTCTATTGTAAAATCTGTCTTGTCCATTAACTCTTTCTGTTCCCTTAAAGTTAAATTTTTCACCAACATCTTTGTTTTTTGATTGTTGATCTTAAATCCTGCTAACGGTCCAAATTCTTTTAATTTGTCCATCAATACATTAATTCCTTCCAAAGGATTTTCTAGTACAATTATCAAATCATCAGCAAATGCTCTCAATTTATATTCTTCTTTTTTTATCTTTAATCCCGAAATTCTTTTATCTTGCCTTATATCTCTAAGCAGCACTTCTAAGACCAGAATAAATAAAAGAGGAGATAAAGGACATCCCTGTCTTGTACCCTTTTGTATTTCACATGAATCCGTTAAATCTCCGTTAACAATTATCTGAGCCTTCTGAGATGTATAAATCGATCTAATCCATTTTATAAAATTGTCTCCAAAATCCATTTGCTCCAAAACCTGAAACATAAATTTCCAATTCAAATTATCAAATGCTTTTTCAGCATCTAAAAAAATCAAAGCTGCTTGTTTATCATTTCGTCGTTCTAAATATTCCAAGACATTCAAGACATTCCTGACGTTGTCACGTAATTGTCTTTTAGGTAAAAACCCTGATTGATCTTCCTGAATAAATTGTTGCAATATTATTTTCAATCTTTCTGCCAAGATCATTGTAAAAATTTTATAGTCATTATTCAATAGAGATATTGGTCGATAATTTTTTGTTTTAGTTAAATCTTGCTCCTCTTTAGGTATTAATGTTATATTAGCATTTTTCCAACTATCCGGTATGTTTCCCTCTTGCAGAATAAGATTCATTGTATACTGTAAAGGTAGTAAGAGTTCTTCCTCCAAACATTTATAATACATTGCAGATAACCCATCTGGTCCTGGTGCCTCTCCTAATTTAATTTTGTTTATAGCTTCAGATATCTCTCTTAACGTAATAGGGCCATTAATAGCTTGTCTCTGAAAGTCTGTAATTTTAGGCAAATTCTGTTTAGATATATACTCTTCTATTTTTTCAGATGGAATTTCCTGACATTTGTACAATGTTGAATAATATTGATGAAAAATCTTTTTAATTTTTACATTATCTGTCAACGTCTCATCTCCTTCTTGTATCTTTAAAATGATATTTTTTTGACGTTCTTTTCTTAATTTATATGCTAACCATTTCCCCGGTTTATTTGCAAATTCAAAAGTCCTTTGTTTAGCAAATTTAGTTTTCTTTCAATTTCTCTAACTGTCAGCATTGATACTTCTGTAACATTTTGATTTGATTTACAATAGAAACTTTAGTTGGATTCTTTTTCAATTCTTCCTCTTTTTGTTTTATTTCTTCCAAAATTAATTGCATTTTCTGTTGTTTCTTTTTTTTTTAATTCAGAATTACATTTAATAAGATATCCCCTCATAAATGCCTTACTTGTATCCCAAATGATATTTTCACTTGTTCCTTTATGTAAATTATGTTCAAAAAACTCTTTTAATTTCTTCTTACACTCTTGTACTACTTTGTCATTCTGTAATAAAGATTCATTTAGTCTCCATCTAAATCCAAGATTTTTCTTTTTTAAAGTTAATATCACAGGGTTATGATCCGAAAAAGTTTTTGGTAATATATCCATTTTAAAAGTGTCCTTCGCTAAAATTTTAGACATCCAGATCATATCAATCCTCGAGAATGTTTTGTGTCTTTTTGAAAAATAAGTAAATTCCTTTGCATTATCATTTATATATCTCCAGGTATCCACCAATTCTAAATGTTCCATCAGTTCAAAGCAAATCTTCGGTAATTTACCCTGTGTCTCTTTGATATTTTTTTCAGAAAGCCTATCAATTTTTGGTGAGATTACCCCATTCCAATCACCCATAACGCACCAATGGTCATATGAAAACTCTGACAATTTTTCCATAAGTCCTGTGTAAAACCTTGTTTTATCTTCATTGGGGGCATAGATACCCGCTATCAAAATGTTTGTACCCTGTAGAGTAATTTCAACCCCCACAAATCTACCACTATCATCCAGTAATACCAATTTAGGAAGCAATTGTGGGTTAATGTAAAGAACAACTCAATTTTTTTTTTTTGGTCCAGCCGAAATAAATTCTTCACCCAAATTTTTACAAATCAAATATTTGGAATCTTTCTTCTTAATATGAGTTTCTTGTAAACAAATTATATCCAATTTTAATTTTTTCAAATAGTGAAACACTTTCTTTCTCTTCTGCGCCGTATTAGCTCCATTTATATTCCAAGTTAGATATTTGTAATCCATCTTTAAGCGTGTATTTTAAAATGTGCCTGATGCTCCTTTTAATCCATCATCTTCCTTCCCTTCCTCTGCATATCTTTGTTGACTTTGTTCCCCAGAAATTAAATCCATATCTTTGAGTTTATCTTCATCCATATCTTTTGAAGCTTTTCTCAAGAAGTCCCTTGCTTTTTGAACAGTATTCAATCTATATTTCTGTTGTCTGAATGTAAAGATCACTCCTTCTGGAACATCCCATCTAAATTGAATTTTGCGTTGCTTAAGTTTCTCTGTAAGGAAAGCATATTCTTTTCTCTTATGTAAAAGTCTAATAGGAATTTCTTTCATCAGTATTTCCTTACCATCAATTTTAAAGGTATTTTTAAAGTGTTGCTGTAATACCATATCTCTGGTCGTCTTCTTTATAAAGTGAACAAGCACATCTCTTGGAATTTTATTCATTGTTGCATATCTGGAATTAATTCTATACACTTTATCTATTTCAAATTCCATCCGATCTTCATTCAAATCCAGAAATTTTACTAGAGCATTAACAATTTTATCTCTGATGTCTTCACCTGTTTCCTCAGGAATTGCACGGAATCTCAAACAATGTTCTTTATTTTTCATTTCAGTCACAGCCATATAGTCCAAGTTTTTTTCTAATTCCAGATTTAATATATCTGTTCTATTCTCCAAGATTTGTACCTTTTCTTTAGTGTTTTTTGCATCCTCCTTTATTTGCCCAATTGTCCCTTTAATCTCATCCACTTGTGTTTTAATATAGTCTTTTAAATCTGTCAATTCAGTTTTCATTTCCTGTTTTATATCATTAATCCCTTCCATTACTTTTTGAAACATATCTGGGGGTATAACCCCTTCCTGTGGATCAGTAGAACTTCTTCTTCGCTCCTGGGTCTTAGTTGCTTTTTTAGTTGTCATTTTCAAGAAAAGCCTTTAATTTCTGATATTAATCACTGTTCCAAAACCTAGAGGCAGTCTATTTCTTTTTTTTTTCCCTCCACCAACAAAAAAGTTAATATTCCAGGCCTGTTATTGAAGTCCAGCCAGCACAGCACAGTTCTTATCTACATCCAAGAATGCAAAACAATTCTGGTTGCCAACACCAAACAATTAGTAACATATATGAGCAGCAGATTCGTCCAAAAAGAAATAGTCCAAAGAGAAAAATAGTCCAAAATATAATAATTACCTCTCATCCGTTTTTAAACTTTAAAACTCCAAATTCAGGCCAGCTTTTTGTTGTAAAAAAAGTATATAAGTTGTTTACATTTTCTTTCTTCCTTAATTATATTTAAAAGAGAAAAAGTATGACTCACCCAGGTTTCTCAGTTGCTGATTCGTAAACAAATCCCTTTTATTGTAGTAATTTAAGCCAAATGATAAGATTTAGACAGAAGTAGGCTCGCTGGTTAAGAACGTTTTTTTTAAGAAGAGAAAAAAAACGCTTTGCTTTTTTCCAGTACAGCTTGCGTGGAAATCCTGACTCCGTCTTCAGCCGATCGGCATGCCTTCTTATCTCAGGGATTTCCTGATCAATTCCAGCCGCCGACAGCTCAACGAAGTCTTGTGGAAAATCTGATCGGTTCTCCTATACCTTGGAAAACATTTAAGCCAGTCCAAGATTCCTCTTGGCTGGCTTTTAACCTGAAAAAAGCTTCCTCTGAGGCAGAGCTCCCTCAGAGACAACCACCAGCCAGCACTCCTTCCGGGAAGTGGTAATATATCCATTTTAAAAATATCCTTCGCTAGAATTTTAGACATCCATCCAAGTCACATCAATCCTCGAGAATGTTTTATGTCTTTCTGAAAAATAAGTAAATTCCTTTGCGTTATCATTTATATATCTCCAGGTATCCACCAATTCTAAATTTTCCATCAGTTCAAAGCAAATCTTCGGTAATTTACCCTGTGTCTCTTTAATATTTTTTTCAGAAAGTCTATCAATTTTTGGTGAGATTACCCCATTCCAATCACCCATGACGCACCAATGATCATATGAAAACTCTGACAATTTTTCCATAAGTCCTGTGTAAAACCTTGTTTTATCTTCATTGGGGGCATAAATACCCACTATCAAAATTTTTATGCCCTGTAAAGTAATTTCAACCCCCACAAATCTACCACTATCATCCAGTAATATCAATTTAGGAAACAATTGTGGGTTAATGTAAAGAACAACTCCATTTTTTTTTTTTGGTCCAGCCGAAATAAATTCTTCACCCAAATTTTTACAAATCAAATATTTGGAATCTTTCTTCTTAATATGAGTTTCTTGTAAACAAATTATATCCAATTTTAATTTTTTCAAATAATGAAACACTTTCTTTCTCTTCTGCGCCGTGTTGGCTCCATTTATATTCCAAGTTAGATTTTGTAATCCATCTTTAAGCGTGTATTTTAAAATGTGCCTGATGCTCCCTTTAATCCATCATCTTCCTTCCCCTCCTCTGCATGTTCTTGTTGACTTTGTTTCCCAGGAATTATATCCATATCTTTGAGTTTATCTTCTTCCATGTCTTTTGAAGCTTTTCTCAAGAAATCCTTTGCTTTTTGAACAGTATTCAATCGATATTTCTGTTGTCTGAATGTAAAAATCACTCCTTCTGGAACATCCCATCTAAATTGAATTTTGCATTGCTTAAGTTTTTCTGTAAGGAAAGCATATTCTTTTCTCTTACGTAAAAGTCTAATAGGAATTTCTTTCATCACCAGTATTTCCTTACCATCAATTTTAAAGGTATTGTTAAAGTGTTGTTGTAATACCATATCTCTGGTCGTCTTCTTTATAAAGTGAACAAGCACATCTCTTGGAATTTTTTTCATTGTTGCATATCTGGAATTAATTCTATAAACTTTATCTATTTCAAATTTCATCCGATCTTCATTCAAATCCAGAAATTTTACTAAAGCATTAACAATTTTATCTCTGATGTCTTCACCTGTTTCCTCAGGGATTGCACGGAATCTCAAACAATGTTCTTTATTTCTCAATTCAATCACAGCCATGTAGTCCAAATTTTTTTCTAATTCCAGATTTAATATATCTGTTCTATTCTCCAAGATTTGTACCTTTTCTTTAGTATTTTTTGCATCCTCCTTTATTTGCCCAATTGTCCCTTTAATCTCATCCACTTGTGTTTTAATATAGTCTTTTATATCTATCAATTCAGTTTTCATTTCCTGTTTTATATCACTAATCCCATTATTTTTTGAAACATATCTGGGGGTATAGCCCCTTCCTGTGGATCAATTGAACCTCTTCGCTCCTGAGCCTTAGCTGTTTTTCTAGTTGTCATTCTCAAAAGAAGCCTTTAATTTCTGATATTAACCACTGTTCCAAAACCTAGAGGCAGTCTATTTCTTTTTTTTTTCCTCCACCAACAAAAGAGTTAATATTCCAGGCCTGTTATTATAGTCCGGCCAGCACAGCACAGTTCTTATCTACGTCCAGGAATGCAAAACAATTCTGGTTCACAACACCAAGCGATTAGTAACATATACGAACAGCAGATTCGTCCAAAAAGAAATAGTCCAAAGAGAAAAATAGTCCAAAATATATTTCCATCAAATAATAATTACCTCTCATCCGTTTTTAAACTTTAAAACGCCAAATTCAGGCCAGCTTTTTGTCATAAAAAAAATAAAAATAAATTGTTTACATTTTCTTTCTTCCTTAATTATATTTAAAAGAGAAAAAGTATGACTCACCCAGATTTCTCAGTTGCTGATTCGTAAACAAATCCCTTTTATTGTAGTAATTTAAGCCAAATGATAAGATTTAGACAGAAGTAGGCTCGCTGGTTAAGAACGTTTTTAAGAAGAAAAAAAACGCTTCGCTTTTTTCCAGTACAGCTTGCTGGAAGTCCTGACTCCGTCTTCAGCCGATCGGCATGCCTTCTTATCTCATCTTTTCAGCATTCTGGTCTTTGACTTCCTTTTTGTGCTTTATAGGTCATCACCAGCACTTTGAATTGTGTCCAGAAACAGAGTGGCAACCAGTGGAGCTTTTGTAACAGGGGAGTTGTACGGTCCCTGTAACCAGCCCCAGTTAACATTCTGGCTGCAGCTCTTTGCACCAAATGAAGTTTCCGAACAGTCGTCAGAGGCAGCCCCATGTAGAGCATGTTACAGTAATCTAAACGGGATGTAACTAAGGCATGTGCCACCGTGGTCAGATCAGACAGCTCAAGGAACGGGCGCAGTTGGCGCACTAATCTTAATTGTGCAAAAGCACTCCTGGCCACCGCAGAAACCTGGGCCTCCAAAATTAAAGCTGAGTCCAGGAGCACACCCAAACTGCGAACCTGTGTCTTCAGGGGGAGTGTAACCCCATCCAGCACAGGCTGAATCCCTATTCCCTGACTAACCATGAGCACCTCTGTCTTGTCAGGATTAAGCTTCAATTTGTTCACCCTCATCCAGTCCACCACTGATGACAGACACCGGTTTAAAACCAAGACAGCTTCCTTGGAGTTAGGTGGAAAGCAGAAGTAGAGTTGGGTGTCATCAGCATACTGATGGCACCGAACCCCAAACCCCCGGACAACCTCTCCCAGTGGTTTCATATAGATGTTAAATAGCATGGGGGACAAAACTGAGCCCTGAGGGACCCCACAAGCCAACGGCCAAGGAGTCGAACAGGAATCCCCCAGCACCACTTTCTGGGTTCGTCCCTCCAGGAAGGAACAGAGCCACTGTAAAACAGTGCCCCCAAGTCCCATCCCAGTAAGGCGGCCCAGAAGGATACCATGGTCAATGGTATTGAAAGCCGCTGAGAGGTCCAGCAGAACCAACAGGGACACACTCCCCCTGTCCAGTTCTTTGCGTAGGTCGTCCACCAAGGTGACCAAAGCCATCTCCGTCCCATAACCAGGCCTGAAACCAGACTGAAATGGATCTAGATACTCCGTTTCATCCAGGAATCCCTGGAGCTGGGAGGCCACCACACGCTCTATTACCTTGCCCAAAAATGGGATATTGGACACTGGCCAATAATTATCCATTTATGGACAACAAAGGCCTTACAACTGCCTCCTTTAGGCACACTGGAACTCTGCCTTGTTGTAAGAAGGCATTGATTTCTCCCTTCACCCACTCAGCCAGTCCCTCTCTGGCGCTTTTAATGAGCCAAGAAGGGCAGGGGTCTAGAAGACATGTGGTGGCACTCACCTCTCCAAGGATCCTGTCCACATCCTCGGGCTGTACAAATTGAAAAGAATCCATTATTATTGGACAGGCAGGAGCCAAAGTTACATCCACTGAGACTGTATCAACTATAGCATCCAAGTCGGAACCAATCTGAGTGATTTTATCTGCAAAGTGCCGTGCAAATTCTTGGCAGCGGTCTGTTGAATGGTCTATATTATCCCTACAGGGGCCAAGATGTAAAAGACCTCTGACCACTTGAAAGCTCTGCTGGACGGCTCCCCGCAGGCACAATAGTGGCAGAAAAGAATGCTTTCTTTGCTGCCCGTACTTCCATGGAGTAGGCCTTCAAATAGGCTCTAGCCCGTGTTCGATCAGACTCACTCCGAGTCTTCCGCCAACGTCGCTCTAGTCTCCGTCTCATTCGTTTCATCACCGGCAGCTCCTTGGTAAACCAGGGGGCTGGGCTGGCTCCACTTCATGAGAGGGGACGCTCAGGAGCGATCGTGTCCACCGCCCTGGCCATTTCCCCATTCCAGAGGTCAACCAGAGCTTTGACAGAATCGCCTGCCGAGGTGACAGGAAAATCCCCAAGAGCCATCAGGAAACCATCCGGATCCATCAACCTCCTGGGGCGGACCATCCCAATCGGTCCCCCACCCCTGCAGAGGTTCTGAGTCCCAGTGAGTCTAAACCCAACCAGGTAGTGGTCTGTCCATGACAATGGAACTACAGAAAGTTCCTCCACACCAAGATCACCATAATCCCCCTCCACACAGAAAACAAGGTCTAGGGTGTGGCCAGCAACATGAGTGGGGCCAGATATTACTTGGGACAGACCCATGGCTGTCATAGAGGCCATGAAATCCTGAGCCACTCCAGACAGGGCGGCCTCGGCATGGATGTTGAAGTCCCCTAGCACCACAAGCCGAGGGGACTGCAACATCAACTCCGAGACCACCCCGGCTAGCTCAGGAAGGGAGACTATTGAGCAGCGGGGTGGGCGGTACACCAACAGAATCCCTATTCTGTCCCGACCACTCAACTTCAGATACACACACTCGAACCCTGGATACATGAGCTTACACTGCTTATATTTCAATCCCTGTGTGGCTTTGTAACACTGGAAAACCAGGGTCCCATCATTGCATTGTATGCATCTCTTTGGTCACCCTTCTTCCCCTGATGTTCAGGATTTTCTTTCCTCCAGGCTACTGCAACACACACACTTGACTTGCCTATTAAATGAAAGCTATGGTGTGGAGCGAAAAGACATGAAGCACCCAGAAGACTTGAGTAGTGGGGAGGAGGGGCTGGCCCTGCCCAAATAAAATATAATTACTACCTTTGGGAATGTTAATATTTTTTCCAAGTCCACATTTTAATATTGCTTCCCTCAAGCATTTAAAAATGATGAATCAGACCTGACAAAATGAGGCATTTGCAAACCCCCACATGCACTCAAGGTTACCCCATTATCGGAATTTAGATGACTGGAAACTGTTGATTAGATGGAATCCAAGCTCTTTGTTAATATGACTTCATTTGATCCATGCATCTGGTAATTTGAAAACGCTGGGAAAGTCCCTAAGCTATTGTTGATATGTGTTCTACTTCAGACTTTCATGAGGATTTTTGATTCCTTTGTCTTGCCATTTAGTGTTCACTTGGGTCACATTTTCAGGCTTCCTCCTCATTCAATAAAAGTGAGAGCCCAGATTCCATGCAATCACCTCCTTTGTGAAGTTGGAATGTAAAGTGAAAAACTCCAAGTAAAAGCAAGCACAACCTCTCATGAAAGCCCATTATGGTAGGCATGTTTCTGCAAATTCTAAAAGGAGAGTACAGCCATTTTGCCAATACGCAGTAAGCAAAACCTAACAAAATGTGTATATCACTAAATTTCATGCAGACATTTTACCTTTTCATTTTATCCTTCAAGTATCTCATGCATTTTTACTTGTCCTAATTCTTACCCTAGATGTATGAATCAGGATGTATTTTGCTCTTTGTAATTGGAATTTAGCCTAGGAAGTGAAGCACCAACCTGAAAAGTTAGTTCCATCGTAATGGAGCAGTTAGCAAGATCTCAGCAAAGCCTAAGTAGTTAATGAGGGTGCTCAGTTTCCTCTCAGCTGGTATCTTATATACCCATATATACCATATATCTGTCTTATGTGCCAGTATGTGATCTGCAGGAGAGCTTCTCCAAGTTCCAGTTATATCATAAGCCTGGTTGGCAGTAATTCAAAGCAGGGTTTCTAGAGTGGCTGCCCCTGTTCTGTGGAACAGTGTTCCTGTCGAGATAGAACAGGCACCTGCTGTATGCACTTTCTAGAAACAACTGAAGACATTTTTGTTCTGACAAACTTTCTCAGCTGTACAAATGAGTGGACACTCTGCTATGGGTATATTATATTTTATGCATTGCTTTGGGGAAAATGTGGAAGGCAATTAATGAAGAACAACAAATTGGAATGGGGTCATAAGTGACTGGATAGCCCTGGAGGAGAATTCTTTTTAGATCAGTTTTGAGAGATAAGGAGCCTTTTATAATGATACATGCGCCATAATAGTCCATCATTTGTTAGGACTCTTATGCAAGCTGATGTCACACCATGGATTAGAGTGGTCACTGCCTCCTGTGACCTATAGTTTAGTGCTGCATCTATATTAATGTGAAGAAGTTTATTGCTAAATAGGAGTGCCTTAAACTATCATTTGAAACCATGTTTTGAAGTGAATTTGCAATCCAGCATTTCAGGAAATGCAGTTAGTGATAAGATTCTCCTCTCCATTTTACAGAATAATGCAGGAAACTATTGTTTTATCATCGGCTATATGCTCGTCATGCTAAGGTACCACTTGGTAAATAACCATGTATGTTCACCCACATAAGAATTACAGTTTCAAATATTAATAGCGTCCACATTGCAAGATGCAAGCAAAGCAAATCCTTGATTTTTATTCATTTTTGGTAGGATTTTTGTTTCGACTGTGGTGTGGCACTTCAGAAAACAGCTTGATTCAGTCTGGAGTTCCTTGTAAGGCTGCCTAATTTGGTTCAGGTCTGAATGTCAATTCAGAAAAAAAAAACACTCTTTGTTCCTTCCCCATTCATTATTATGGGGAAATTTAAAAGGGTATAATATTTTTTCCTTTTGACATAATTGGATGAGATTTGTAGTAGTAGCAAGCTCTTCTGAGTGAATAAAGTCTGCCAAATTACAGACCAATAGGTTTAGGGAGTTTTGTGCTGTGTACCTTTAAAGTTTTATTTTTCTTTAAAATTAGCAGCTGTACCCAGCATTGATCAGGAATTCTAAGAACCCCCCCCCCCAGAAGTGGCTAAAACTAGTGCTGTTTTGAAAGGTTCAGTCCACCCTTTTGACTCAAAATGACATCCAGTTGTACCCAAGCTATCCTTTTCAGGCCAAACCCAAACTGGCGAGGGACTGAGCACACAGCTATGAAGTGCAAAGGCAAGGTCAAGAGCAGTCCAGGATCTGTTCACATGAAGGCAGTATTTTATGGTCGGTGTCTAAAGGCATGGTACAGGACTGTTGGAAAGACATTCTGGCAACTAACAACTCTCCCAGCCTTGCACTAAGGCTTTTAAGCCAGAGCTGCCAGACCCCACCCATGGCCCAGCTGAAGCCTCACAGAGGTTTTTGCAGAAAGTACTCTCCATGAAGAGGGCCCTGCTCATGACTAGCCCTTTATTCACAATTAGATTTCCTCTACAACCAACCACTTCTCCTGGCTGTGAGGGTCTCGGTCTCCCTCTTGAGGTTCTGTTGCTCCTGGGGACTTGGGAGTTGTTCTGCCTCTGCTTCAAAGGCTAAGCCCCCATTCTGGGGGAAAGACCCCTGTCCATCTCTCCCAAGGGTCCTGGGTCCTCCTTGCCCATTTTGATGGACTGTTCCTGAGCACTACCAGTTTGTGGAGTCCAGATCATCCTTGGCTAGATCATCCTTGGAAGAGGAGTCATCTAGCTTGGGCATGATGCAAATACAGACATAAGCCTGCTTCTTGATTTCAGGAACCATCACACAAAATTTGGTTATGGTATCTTAAGAGGTGCCCAAATGCATAGCAAACAAATAACTTTCCAAAATATATAGTAGAATAACAGTCTAACCTTTTTATTTTTTTGGCAAAATTGGCTGGAATTTGCAGAGATGGTAGTCCTTTGGATGAAATTAATGAAATTAGATATTAGTATCTAATATATTCAGGTTGCTTCAGAGAGATTCTGCTGCAAATCTGTCAAAAGTACCCTATTTTGATTCAGGATTTGTCTGAATCTGTTTCATGTCTCTGCTTTTTGGGACTTCAGCTGTATACCACTCAACACATGCTACAGTGTTCATTCAGAAAGAGCGAGGCTCATAGTTTCATCTGTTCCCTATTAGCTTGCCTGAATTGTTGTTCAACTTTGCTGATTTTATTACATATTTTCTGTCAAAAACACTTCCCAAACATTCTCTAGACTAGAGGACCATCCACATCAGTAAATGATCTTGTGGGAGAAAGTGTGGGCTGAGCTGAACCAATGTATTTGTGTAGTCAGCTGCCAGGTTTAAACCTCAGTTGACCAACTAAAGGTGCATGTAGCAAACTCCCCCAATTGATTATCATTAGATACATGTAACCAGAAATACTTGCTGACCAACCCTGTTATCAGTAATACTGGTTAAATACTTGAGGATGGCCACTTAACTCCATTTTCAAATCTCAGGAGAAGTGCATGTGTTTCTTAACTTGCAAATCTTTAAAAGACTAGATTACAAATTTTCCACCCAAGTGTTTGATTTAGTGAGTTTAAAAAAATCCTCTGGGGCTCCGTCAGCAGAAAACCCTGCCTCACAGCATTGCTTAAGCATTCAAATGGAAGTAATTATGTTTTCATGGTTTCTAAATTAGCTAAGCAAAAATTATCTGGAAGTTTCACAAGGGAGGTTCATATTATTATGTCAACAAAAAATTTGTGGGTTAGGTAAAAATACATCCTCTCTCACTTTTTCAGGAACTCATGCTGCTTAAAATTATCATGTATTGCAGCTATTTTTTATCTGTTTAGTTCTCAAAGATCTAATTCACACATAATGCTGACCCAAAGCATGACTAAGTGTGAATGCACAGGTCTTCACAGGAAAAGCCATGGTCACTTTGCTCCTCCTCTTGTCCTCCTGCTGCTGCGAGTATAGGCATGTTTGGCTTAGCGTGCTGTCTGAACCCGGGTTTATGGTTTGCACCTCTCCAGATAAACCATGAGTGGTAACTAAGGTTTGTTCTAAATTCTCATTAGGGTAATTCCTTTATTATGCCAACCAAGATAACATGAATAATAATGATACCCTAATGTGGATTTTGATTTTTAAAAAATTCGTATTATTATGGATCAACACGTCTATTTTTGCTTTCTGTATTTCTAAAGCAGCTGCTGGTGCCATTGGACCATTAATTGCACTGAAACTCGGGTGACTGTAGAGTTACAGCCTTCTGAGTCGGGCAACTTAGATTTTTATACCTATTGTTAAGGAGAGAATCCTAAGAAATGTTGATTCTCTTTGTTCTTAGCTTTCTTCAGAAGTCTTAACAATATAATATATATTCTACACTTAGTAATTCAACCAATAGCCTAGAAATGGTCTCTTAGCTGCAAGAATTAGGTCAGAATGGAACAAAATGTCAAGTAAATGGAGTGAGGAAAAACTAGCATGAAGGACAAAACTCATTTCACTTCCAAGTTGAGGCACAAGTTGGCTTTTATGCTCTCATGATTGAACTCTCTTCTGTATCCAGTCCCTTAACACTGTTCTTGACACCAGGCATTGGAGCTGATCTGCATCTGAGCCCAAGTTCTGGATAATTAAGCTAGCAAGAATCCATATCTCCCTGTAGCTGGACAAAAAGGGATTATTTGCTGGCTGAATGATCTGCTGAAATGATAAGGACAATTAGATCTTGGCTAGCTGAAGAATCTGCCTTTCTTCCTCATCTTAAAGATGTATACCAGAGCCTAGCAGGGGAGAACAAAGTTCCAACAAAAAGGAGACCTTTTGTGTGGTGAGAACAAAGTATTTTTGCATGTGTAGAATTGAATATTCTACACGACATTTCGCACAACATAGGAAACAGACCTTTAGTGGCACCTACCCTTTGGGATTCCCTCCCCTTAAATACTAGACACACAGCCATGAAGCTCACTGGGTGACCTTGGACAAGTCACTGCCTCTCAGCCTCAGAGGGAGGCAATGGTATAAACCCCTTCTGAATACCGCTTACCATGAAAACCCTATTCATAGGGTAGCCATAAGTCGGGATCGATTTGAAGGCAGTCCAGGCCAGTTTGAGACCTTATCCCAGTTTGTGTCTGTGTTGGAATTGCTTTTTAATATGTTTTTAAACCCTTTCTTTTTTTCTAAAGATGTTTTTAAAGCATTTATAAAAATGTTTTTAAATATGTTTTATTTTAATGTATTTTAAAGTCTTTTTATGATATTTTAAAGTGTTTTTAGTGCTTTTGTTTGCTGCTCTGGGCTCCTACTGGGAGGAAGGTCAGGAAATAACAACAAATGAGTGGTAACATCCAGAGCTTGGAAAAGTTACTTTTTTGAACTACAACTCCCATCAGCCCAATCCAGTGGCCGTGCTGGCTGGGGCTGATGGGAGTTGTAGTTTTAAAAAGTAACTTTTCCAAGCTCTGGTAACATCACATGGGTAGTATTCAATGCTAGCCCTACTCAGAGTAAACCCATTGAAGTTAACAGATATGTCTAACTTAGCTTCATTAATTTCAGTGAGTTTACTCTGAGTAGGATTAGTTGACTACAACTCTGTGCCTCAATTTCTGAGGTCCACTGGGTTGTTGGGTCCTGGCACAATGCTACACAGGGGCCAGACAGGGACAGACGCCTCTGTCCATCTCCCTTCAGTTGTAATACCATCATGGTTGCCACTAACCCATACAGATAAGTGTGGTTTAAAGGGAAGATGACTGATCATATAAGGGATTGGAGGCTTGGTGGATAAATAAGAAGTTATTCTCAAGGTTGGATTTTAATCCAAGCTGGATAAGTAAAAAGAGCGACCAAAGTTTGTAGCCTGGATATAGTGAGTTTTGCCCACATCTATACTTTTCTCTACTCTTGGTCCATTTTTCTGAAGTTGTATGGGGCTCCACAAAGTTCAAAGAGATTCTTCTTCTTCTTCTTCTCCTTGTCCTTCTCCTCCTCCTCCTGCTGAATATCATCGCTGTCAACCTGGCATTGAAGAGGATGAGCCCTTTTTAGTTTAAAGGAAAGTTGAGTGAAGGGGGATATGATAGAGGTGAGTAAGATTATGCATGTTTTGAAAAAAGTAGATAGAAAGAAATTTTTCTGCCTCTCATAATACTACTAGTAGGGGCATCAAATGAAGCAAAATGTTAGAATATTCAGGACAGACAACAGAGTAATTCTTCACACAGCACATGATTAAACTATGGAGCTTGCTACCACAAGATGAAATGATGGCCACCAAATGCTTTGTCTTTAAAAGGGTCTGCCTCTGAATGCCAGTTGCTGGGATTCATGAGTTGGAGAATATCGTTGCACTCAGTCACAGTGATAAGAGAACCTGGACTAGAAAGACCTTTGGCCTTAATCCAGCAAAGGGTGGGGTGTGGTCTTAGGTCTTTAGGGTCCACCATAATGTAAATTACTGCCTTCAAGTCGATTCTGACTTATGGCGACCCTATGAATGAGGTTTTCATGGTAAGCGGTATTCAGAGGGCGTTTACCATTGTATCAAGCCCATATAGCTGAGTGGCAATGAATGGAACATCATGGAAATGGCTCATTCATTATATTATGTTCTCTTCTTAAATTCTTCTGGTAAGAATGCACTTTGCCTTGATGTTGATAGGTTCTTAAAGGAATAACAATTATACAAATGTGCTGCAAGTGACCTCACATTCTCAGATTGCAGTATACGTGATCAGAAGTTCAAAGACAAAGTACAAGAAAGAAACATGCAACTCAAGCAAGAAACCCAGAAGTTGTGAACTTCAAAGGAGCATGACAAGACAGAGACATTATAGGGCTAGGGTTAAACATTCCCAAAACGCCATGTAAGGATAAATGGAATAGGTGGGCACCTCTCCTTTTATGTAAACAGTGGTGTCATCTCACCATGGGAGCCCCACCTCCAGTCAGAACAAAAATGTAAGAAGCCCAGTGATGAGCATTTCTCTTTCCCCTTCTAGAGTCTTTCTTTTCGGAGGCTTTCTCTCAGCCCCTTGTCAAAATGTTTTGTTTTTGTTTTGCTGTTGGCAATGATGGTCCTAGATTTTGTTACACTTTCATACTTTAACTTAGAATATTTTCTGAAGTCTAGACTCATTTCTGCCTTTGGGGAACTAAGAAGAATTTCTGAACTTAATGCTTGGAATAATTCTGGTGCATATAGCAAATCACACTGTTGATTACTTTCAGTTCAACTCATTGCAGTTTTCAACTCACAATTTTGGCCCTTCTAAGTATTTTAAATGCCCTTTCAACATTGTTAAGCTTTTTATTTTTAAAAATTACTTTTCAACATTTTAAAGAGCTTTGTCACATTTTTTAAACTTTTTTACATCTGGTCAGGTTTGAACTTTATTTCAGTGAACCCTTTTTTAGTTCTGAACTTCTCTTTAGTTAATTTCTGTTGCTCTAGCTTTCATATCTAAGTGCCCCATTTAACTTTTTTTTAAGTGTCTAGAAAATTTAGCACAGTTTTGAATTACTTCTAAAAATTCAAGTAGTGTGTACGGGGGAATTAAATGGAGGTAGGGTTTTTCTCATTTCTTAGCTTTAGCATTTGGGATCAAATAAAGTGCAGGAAGATATTGAGAGGAGGTCATATCATTTAACCGAGTGCTAAAAGTTAGTGGTTCAATTAGCCATTTTGCTTGATACTTTGGTAGAGCCTGCTTTGTCAAGTGCCTGCCTTTTTGTCTCAAGCGTTGAGTTTCTCATCTCATTGCTACCAGTGTAATCATGTCGGCTTTTCCAGATGCCCTCCTATAACCACTCACTGCAAAGCTGTAATTCACTATAATTATTATATCTATTCCACTTATAAAAATTCTTAGCTTAGGTAACCACCATGCAAAGTCTTAAATTTTGGATTCTTAGGTAAAATGTTAATGCATTCCAATTAAATTCTGTCTTTGTGGTGGTGATTTTGTCCCTAGTTAAACCTGGCTTCTCTTATGTTTTATTGACTGGAACTGTGCATTAATTTGTGTTTTGAACAAAATAATCGTAAAGAAGGGAAATAGGTCTTCTGTGAAAATTAAAAGATGATTCCTTAGGTGGAATATCATTAAGTTGTATATCGAGCTGAAATGCAAAATATTGGGTTGTATGACTCTAAGGTTTATATTTCCCAAAATGCTTTTACCTGCTTAAATGATCCTCTGTGAGTGAAACTTCACAAAAATTCTCTTCCGGTGTTCTGATTTGAAGATAACGTGATGGGGGCATGTAGCGATAAGCACACAAGCTCCACCCCATTCTTGTGAAATAGGGTTGCCAAACTTCCCAAACCCTGAGATTTCAGGGGCGGGCACTAGTGATGTCACGGGGGCAGGTCATACTGATGTCACTAGTGATGTCACAGGGGCAGGCCTTAGTGATGTCACAGGGGCGGGCCTTAGTGATGTCATTAAGCATGATACCTCAAGCATCAACTGCAGTTGCTTGGAGCATACAATTCAAACAAAAACATTTCTCTGATTGGAAATTAAGATAGAAATCTTAGCTAAAAGATAGAGCCTGGGTAGGGAACATTTAATCTAGCCTACTTGCTTCTCGCAAGAAGGGTTTAAGTGCCCTCTGGCCAGCCCAGTCACTAGAAGGCCATTGTAGGAAGAAAGGAGCCTAGTGTTTTGGAGATGTTAGATGGGAGCACTGAGGAGTAAAGACGGATGTCCCCGAAGGCTGCAATTCTAAACACACTTGCCATGCCCCATAGAACTCAATTGTCATGGCCCCTTCAGAGGACTTGGAGGAAGAGGAAGAGGCAGAGTTGGCAGGCCCAGGAGAAGGAACTAGTGGAACCCCTGAGGACACAACTCTGGCTCTTCCCCAGCTGGAGAATGTGCAGGACCTGGCTGAAGCCCCTCAATCGGATTCTGGGTATGAACAGGAGATGCCAGCGAGTAGCACAGCAACGAAGGAAGAGGTTGGGTTGTTTAAGAACAAGCAGCTCTGAGCAGCTGGGAAACTAATCACGGGCACCTGGCTTAGGGAGTCTGTTATAAAAGGCAGTTCATGGCTGCAGCAGACTGCTGACTACAACGTCGGTTGTGACTCCTCATGTGTAATGCTGTTGCTAGCCTCTAGAACTTCGGACTGGACCCCTGGCTTTCTGAACTCTGCTTCCCTACCTGGACAACACTCTTGGACACTGCTACTGGTTAGGTTGTCAAGCCTTTCTTCTGCCATCCAGCCTCCATTATCTGCCTGGCGTTGACTGATTTATTGCCCAGCTAACTGCCGGCTGCTTCATTACTGCCCAGCCCCCAACCCTGAAGCTGACAGCAATAGGACTTACTTCTGAGTAGATACGGTTTTGATTGTGCTGTTGGTAAGACTTGACTAGGGATCCTCTGTAGAGATGTCCGTATCCAAGCAGGGTTGGCAACCCCCTGCCTGGAATGCCCTGCCCCTACCTTTTAACATGGCTGCTCCAACTTCTTTACAGATTTCACCCTTCACTTCAGAAAGAGTTCTGAGAAATGAGTAAGAGTAAGAGATTCTCTACCCTTTTCTGTCTACCTTGTGGGCTGCTATAAACTCACTTTGACAGCCAACCCAATTCCAGTGAGTACCGTATATTCCGGCGTATAAGACGACTGGGCGTATAAGACGACCCCCAACTTTTGAGAAGATTTTCCTGGGTTAAAAAGTCATCTTATACGCCGGAATATACGGTACTAATACACTACTGGATCACAACCTGATTTGAAGGAAGCGTGCGCGCGCGCGTGTTGTGATGGTCTGAGAGGGAACGCGCCTTGTCAGACGGAGTGGAAGAAATCTGCCAGCTTAAGGAGGGCACAGCGCCCGTGCTGTCTCGGAGGGAGAGGGCCTTCTCCGTGCTCATCCCTCTCCTCCCGCCTCCTTGCCTCAGGCCGGCGGGTGCGCACTTGCGCTGGGCTCGTCCTTGTCAAAATAGGGAGGCAATAGACGTGGGAGCGTGCGCGCTTGCCTTGCCTGAGCGAGCCCTTCTCTACAAGCTTGCCGGACCTGGGGAGGACAGTGAACAACTCCCCCCCCGAGGAGACAGAGGTGCGCTCCCTACGGCACCCTGCCCTGCTGTCGGAGGCTGCAGCTACCTGTGAGTCTTAGTATTGGGGGCGATAGTATTGGGGGCGCTTGGTAGCAACAGGGTTGCCTTCGCGTGAGGTGGGGTGACTGTCACCCCCCAGCTCGAGGCCAGCACCCAGCCAGCCGGCTTGCTTTCATACGGTTGCCGCATATGGTGGGGATGCGGCCGCGGCCGTTTTTGAGCTCCCCCCACCATATGCGGCGACCGCAGATTCTCCAGTCCGGCTCGGAAGTTTCAGCACCCGCCCTATAAGACGACATCCGGCGTATAAGACGACCCCCGACTTTTGAGAAGATTTTCCTGGGTTAAAAAGTCGTCTTATACGCCGGAATATATGGTAATAACTGACAGAGAGAAAATACACATGGTTTGATCTACCTTCACAGAGAGCAGCTTGGGAACAACAACAATTGCAGCCACACTTCCCAGTATGTGAATTCTCTTTTACCACTACTGGGCAAAAAACAAACTGTCACGCAACCAACAAGGTGCATCACCAGTGGGTTTAAGGGGGTTGAGCTGAGTCCATGGAACCACTGTTGTTGCTTCTATGCTGATAAGGGTGTGAGGTTAAAAGTAAATGAAATGCAAGCAGCAAAAGAAAAACCAAAGACAGTGATGGTGTTACGAGGCAGGGCCATGGAGCCTGCTAAACTACAATTCCCACCCCACACCCCCACCTAATGGTATGGCTGGTTATGCTTTCCCACGAGGTTTTGTGCGAAGAGTAACAAGGGCAGAAATTAAGATACAAAACTAAAGCTACGGCATAAATGTTCTGCATAATTGATATCTTGTCCTTTGGCAAATTTCCCTCACCCACAGTGAATCCCATTGTTTGTAAGGAGCCTTAGTTTTCAGGGTCAGTTAGAGATACACACACACATGCACAACATCACCAGACTTTCACACCCTCCTTGGCAGGAGGGGGAGAGAGGAAAAAGTATTTTAAAAACCGAGGCTTGAAGGTAGAGAAAGGAGGAGAGGAAGAAAGAGGAAGGGGGGCTGAGGAACATCAGAGCTCCCACACACATGTACTACGCTCTCAAGAAACGCATCAAGGACTGCAGGGACAGAACTGGGGAGACTCTGGGTCTCGGTGCAAAACCTTGAGACCAAGAGATTCCTTCCTGGTTTTGGATCAGAGCTCTTCCACATAGCTTCAGCTGTATTCAACCGCCCACTCCGGGCATAGGATAGGTAATCTCTCTCTTACCTTTCACCTCTTATAGTAATAGGGTCCTTTGCTTTCTTAACTTTAAAGTTATGAATGGGTTAGGATATTAATGATAAATGCTGCCACGCACCCAAGTAATTCTGTAATGCTTTCCTACTCTTTCTCTCAATAAAATCAAGCTTTGCTTTATTTTGGTTTGGACCTGCATTTCTTGGGTTAAATATATACACCATTTAAGCACATTTCAGGGCAAAGCGCTTGTTTTTATCCCTAGCAAAAGATCCCCTCCTCTCAAGGAGGTGTGTTTCATGGGACATGAGGGTGGCAAATGCAAACACTCAGGTTCCCAAGAGCACATGTCGTAACAATGGTTCCCAAAATGCAATACCATACCAACCACAACAAAATTCCTATGAGTAAGGCAGAAAACTTAGCATCCACAACCAGTTAGGATTCCTAACCAAAATCCAAAACTAAAAAAAACCCTGGCAGCCAGTCAGCCAAGGTCACGGAAATACCCACGCAGCACAACCTGACCCAGGAGCTGCAGTTAGTGCAGAATGCTGTGGCATGATTGCTGACAAGAGTGATACCCTATCAGCACATAATACCTCTGCACTGGTTGCTGATTTACTACCAGGCCAAGTTCAAGGTACGCTTTCCATGTTATGGGTGCCACATAGTACTTGTTCTTCTCTTGTAAGAAATCAGCCTTTTAATGTACCAGCTACACTTTGGAACTCAATGCCTATTTATTTATTTATATTTATTTATTTTGTTGCATTTATATACCGCCCATAGCAAGTAGCTCTCAGGGCGGTAAACATAATAGGATAAAATACATACATCATAATGTATTAGGCAGACACCTTCATTGTACTCTTTTCAGCACCTGCTAAAAATATTTTTGTTTAGGCAAGCCTACCCAGGCAGGTAGAAGCTATTGTGTTTTTTATGTTTTTTTAACTCATTGTTGGTTTTATTATTTGGAAAAATTTTAAATACCTGTCTTTAACTGTTTTTGCTAGTCATTTTATTGTTTTAATTCCTTCTGTAAACCGCTTAGAGATTTTTTTACAATAAATCTTGAGTCACTGTGGCCCTTGGGTCTCTTTCCACTTTTAGGAACAATGGAATCTACCTTATCCTGACTCAGGCCATTTGGTACGATCTAGCTTAGTACTGATGACATGGACTAGCATTGGCTCTCCAGGATTCAAGGCAACAGTCTTTTCCAGAAATTGAATTTCAGACCTTTGCATGCAAAGCATATGTCCTACCACTTAGTTACAGCCCTTTCCCTGTTTAAAAAAGTATCTTTTAAAATTGTTCTTTTCAATTCAGTAATGAATTCATAGCATACGTAGAGCAGATCCACATCATTCAATTAAAGCACATTTGAAGCACATGAATCCCACTACAGAATCATGGGAACTGTAGTTTGTTAAGGGTAGTGGGAACAAATAACTGTGAGGGGGAAACTATACTTCCCAGGATTCTTTAGGGGAAGTCATGCACTTTAAATGCGAGTTGGATGTGCTTTAAATGTATTGTGTGGATCTACTTAAACTTTGCCTGCATGTAAATCATTTTAATTAATTTTTTAAAATGGATATGAGCTATAAAGGTTACTGGGTGACCATGGGCTACTCACCATCTCTCAGCCTAATCTGCCCCTCAGGATGAAAACAGCAGAGGGGAACCATGAGCACCCCAAGGAAGAAGGGCACACTTAAACTGTAGAGGAAGTAATAATTTACAACCACAGTGTGAAATCAACTTCTTATCGGGACATAGTATGAAGTAATATTTATATAAGCATGACTGTCAAAGATGTTTATTATTTACACAACCTGTAAAGATATTTGTAGTGCAATCCTATGATTGTTTACTCAGAAGGAAGTTCCAATGTATTCAATGGGACTTACTCAAACAGGGAAGCGTGTGCAGAACTGCAGCCTGAAGTGATAAGGAACACTCGCCGAACCCAAAATTCAGAATCATGCTACTTTAAGCTATTTTGCAACTGTTTATACTTTTTATTGTTACTGGATTTTAAAGGGATTTATTTCTTGTTGTGAGCTGCCTTGGTCTCCAATCGGCAATCCTACCTCACAGGGTTGTTGGGAAGACTCCATGCATACACACACACAGAGAGAGACAGAGAGACAGAGAGATGTAAAACTACATAAACCCCAAATAATAGTTTATTGTCAAAACCAGTTGGTCATTGCAGAAGATTTTTTTAAAAAAATAACATCAGTATTAGTTTCCTACATAGTAAAAGCAGTGATACCTATGTAAGCCCTGCCTAATTGATTTAAAAAATAGGATTGGAGGGGGAGAGAAAGATTTACAACACAAGCACAATCCTTTGTTATGTTCACTCTAAAGTCCCATTAATTTAGAGCACAATCCTAACCATGTCTACTCAAAAGTAAGTTCTATTGAATTCAGTAGGGTTTACTCCAGGTATGTGGGATTAGCATTGCAGCTTTACTCCCAGAAACGCAAGTATTAGACTAAAGCTTCATATTGGGAATGTTTTCAGAACAGTACCATCTTCAACAGCCCAGGAAAATTTAAACTTGTTTTACTTCTACACACAACAGAAAAAAAGACTTTTGGTACTGCTGAAAGGTAGGTATTCTTACTCAATTTATTAGATTTTCAGATAAACAGGAGAAAACAATAGTTTTCTACATTTGCAATGCAGTCTAGTACTGCCTGGGACTCCAGAAATCCCTTGTCAATCACAACCATGATGTCACAAACCCCAAAGGGCGGGATTAGAGCAGCCAGCTAAGAGATCATTTCACTGAAGATGCAAGGGGCAGCTGACGTTTTGGTGTATATCTCGTGAACCAGACCACCTAGAAACTTATTTTTTTTAAAATGAAAGCTGAGAGTCCGGAGATTAAGCTGACTCACCTGGAGACCTGGAGAGGACCCGAAAAATCCAGAGTCTCCAGCTGAAAACTGGACATCTGCAACCCTGTTGTGAAACAAGGAACTTCCTGTACTCATGGAGGCTTCTTGTGCATTTTGGAATCCTGGGAAATCGTGGTTTTAAAATGTGCAGAGAACCTCCATGGCTAGCGAAGGTCTACCACTTCATAAGTCCACACTCCAATTCATGGAGGGTGATAGGAATGGTGATAGTGTGCTGGAGTTGGTATTCTCTCCCTCCCCCCCCCAAATATTAAGTTAATGCTTTATTAGAACACCTGAAGAGGGGGAGAGGCAAACTGCAAATGGCACTCCTGGAGTATAGACAGTGATCAATGCATTTTTTTAAAAAATGATACCCAGTATATAAGTAACATTAGGAAAGGACTGAGGGGTTTTTAAGGGGAGGTCTCTTCCATGGTTTTTGTGCTGGTTGAGAAACTCTAACTTACTGAAGCTAATCAATGAGTATATCCATCTGAGAGGTGCCAGTAAGGTGTGCATGTGTGTGTGTGTGTGGCCCTCTCTCTAGTCTGCTATCCATGTAGGTCACTGAACAGATTCGATTATGAAAGTCAGCCCAAGTTTGAGTATATCTGATTCTGGGGACTTCTAATTTTGCATTCTTTACTGTCAATTACCAGTTAGTAGCAAAAAATGTTTACTGTACATGGTTTCATACTAAACTGGGCTGTTTATTGTTTTTTGGGGGGAAGCAAAAACTTTGATAATGTGAGAATAGATTATATTATTTATTGTTATTATTAGGGTTGACAAAGGATCAATAACTTGCTTATTAAGGTTTTTCTTTTCAGAACAGAATACCAACATAATTTCATGTTGAGATGCAAACTTTAGCTTTTTTCTTTAGTAAGTGCTGTAAGCTCACTCATTCCAGGAATGGAACAAGTTTGGATTTGTTTTCCCTCTGTGGCTCACTGTGTTGCAGGCAGATATTTCGTGCTGAGTTTTGGGAGAAAATTCAGGTGCTTATAGTCATAGTTGCTAGAATTCTGTTCCATTATCCTAAATTCTGAAGGAAGGGAGATGATTCCAAATATTATACTATTGGATTGTGCAAACTGATTGTTTTTTAAATTAACTTCTTAGACATTAGATTGCTCTTTGGTTACAGTAAAAATACTAATTGGTGTGTAAGCAAAATTATTCCAAATATTATAAGATTATGCAAACTTAAAAAAAAATAACTTCTTGGACATTGGATTGCTCTTTTGTTACAGTAATTTTTTTAACTCATATGTAAGTAAAATACTCAGTTTTGATAGGGCCCCAAATAATTACAAGGATTACACACAGCAGATACCTTTTTTAAGCAAGGCATGACAGACATCCATCCTGGTTTTTATTGAATCAGAATATTATTCGCAAGGAAAGCACAAACTCTGTGCTCAGAGTATATTCCAAGCATAGTATATGCAAATGTGTGTGTTTCTGAATGGGCACATAATTTCCATGCTTTCTTCTAAAGAGTAATTTTGTTGGACATATTGGAACATAGAGGGCATTTGTGGAGAAGAAAAGATGCCTGCTTGCCAAGCCTTTGCCTCAGCAGGAGGAATTAGCTGAGACCAGGATACAGATGTTTTCTGGAAAACTGTCTGCAAGTATTTGCAGGCAGATCAGATGATTGAAAGGGGTGGATAAAGGGTGCTGCCAAAGCACATTGTACCTCTGAGAGTTGTTGACCTTTGGAAAATATGGGAGTGACAATATAGAGGCAAGATCCCTAAATGGCAAGGCTCTTTAGATGGACTTTACAGCTACAAAAGTCCACTGCTGCATTCTGCATACATCATGCCTACATGTGTGTGTGTTTGTGTGTGTAAATTATTTCTTTGACTTTTTGCTCATTATGATACACACTATATTCTTTGCCACTTTGATGAATTCTAAATTGATATTAATTAATTCATAGCCAATTTTCCTCAAAACTATTTTATACCTAGTTCCTCCCTATAAATCATTGTATTTTCTAAGACTTCTCAAACACAGTGCCATCCTGCTCCATGTGTGTGTTGGGTGTAAATTCTTGTACACAGCATTCCGTGGCTGTATATGATAATCTGCACATTCAGGACCAAACTAGATGTGACCTTAATTGCATTAATCTGATTAATGTAACTAATGTGCAGGTTTTTTTTTTTTTTTAAAGTGTATGGCAGTGGACGGGGGAAGAGGAGAGGAGGCAAGCAGCAGTAGGAGTTCAGGGAGTGGAGATGAAGAGTTCTCCCCCCTCCAAAAAAAAATGCTGTGGTCGCAATAAAGCCTCCCTGAAGCTGCTATGCATCCCCATCTATGGGGAGAAAGGCACCTAAATCAGCCACAGTTGTACTCGCTCAAAGAGAGAAGCTCTTTGCTCCTCTCCTCTGGTCATCTGGACATTTTTGCCATACAGATAGTCTGGGGATCAGGACCATAGAGAAGTAGGGGGAGGATTAAATAAAACCTTCATTGGAAATTTAAAAACAAAAACAGCAGCAGCACTGTTACACTTGAAGGCAGAATTATGCAGTTAAGGTCATGCAATGTGGTGCACATGTGCACGCATGCATGTATCCCCCCACCATTTTTGGCATTTGTATACTTCCCATTCCACAAAGTCCTCTGGATGATTTACAAAACAATATAAAAATAAAATAAAACCATGCTGCATGTATTAAAACCATGTTAATACAACAAAATGAAAAGTAGAACAAGAAATCAGCATATAAATTTGGCCCTCAGAGAGAGCGCTCATGATTCCAACCGAAGTTAAATGGTCCCTAAATTCCAGCATTTGATGCTTCTCTAAGAACATAAGAACATAAGAAGAGCCTGCTGGATCAGGCCAGTGGCCCATCTAGTCCAGCATCCTGTTCTCACAGTGGCCAACCAGGTGCCTGGGGGAAGCCCGCATGCAGGACCCGAGTGCAAGAACACTCTCCCCTCCTGAGGCTTCCGGCAACTGGTTTTCAGAAGCATGCTGCCTCTGACTAGGGTGGCACAGCACAGCCATCATGGCTAGTAGCCATTGATAGCCCTGTCCTCCATGAATTTGTCTAATCTTCTTTTAAAGCCATCCAAGCTGGTGGCCATTACTGCATCTTGTGGGAGCAAATTCCGTAGTTTAACTATGCGCTGAGTAAAGAAGTACTTCCTTTTGTCTGTCCTGAATCTTCCAACATTCAGCTTCTTTGAGTGCCCACGAGTTCTAGTATTATGAGAGAGGGAGAAGAACTTTCTCTATCCACTTTCTCAATGCCATGCATAATTTTATACACTTCTGTCATGTCTCCTCTGACCCGCCTTTTCTCTAAACTAAAAAGCCACAAATGCTGCAACCTTTCCTCGTAAGGGAGTCGCTCCATCCCCTTGATCATTCTGGTTGTCCTCTTCTGAACCTTTTCCAACTCTATAATATCCTTTTTGAGATGAGGCAACCAGAACTGTACACAGTATTCCAAATGTGGCCGCATGATACATTTATACAACAGCATTATGATATCCGCTGTTTTATTTTCAATACCTTTCCTAATTATCCCTAGCATGGAATTTGCCTTTTTCACAGCTGCCACACACTGGGTCGACATTTTCATTGTGCTGTCCACTACAACCCCGAGGTCTGTCTCCTGGTCGGTCACCGCCAGTTCAGACCCCATGAGCGTATATGTGAAATTAAGATTTTTTGCTCCAATATGCATAATTTTACACTTGTTTATATCGAATTGCATTTGCCATTTTTCCGCCCACTCACTCAGTTTGGAGAGGTCTTTTTGGAGCTCTTCGCAATCCCTTTTTGTTTTAACAACCCTGAACAATTTAGTGTCGTCAGCAAACTTGGCCACTTCACTGCTCACTCCTAATTCTAGGTCATTAATGAACAAGTTGAAAAGTACAGGTCCCAATACTGATCCTTGAGGGACTCCACTTTCTACAGCCCTCCACTGGGAGAACTGTCTGTTTATTCCTACTCTCTGCTTTCTGCTTCTTAACCAATTCCTTATCCACAAGAGGACCTCTCCTCTTATTCCATGACTGCTAAGCTTCCTCAGAAGTCTTTGGTGAGATACCTTGTCAAATGCTTTTTGAAAGTCTAAGTACACTATGTCCACTGGATCACCTCTGTCTATATGCTTGTTGACACTCTCAAAGAATTCTAATAGGTTACTGAGACAGGACTTTCCCTTGCAGAAGCCATGCTGGCTCTGCTTCAGCAAGGCTTGTTCTTCTATGTGCTTAGTTAATCTAGCTTTAATAATACTTTCTACCAGTTTTCCAGGGACAGAAGTTAAGCTAACTGGCCTGTAATTTCCGGGATCCCCTCTGGATCCCTTTTTGAATATTGGTGTTACATTTGCCACTTTCCAGTCCTCAGGCACGGAGGAGGACCCAAGGGACAAGTTACATATTTTAGTTAGCAGATCAGCAATTTCACATTTGAGTTCTTTGAGAACTCTCGGGTGGATGGCATCCGGGCCCGGTGATTTGTCAGTTTTTATATTGTCCATTAAGCTTAGAACTTCCTCTCTCGTTACCACTGTTTGTCTCAGTTCCTCAGAATCCCTTCCTGCAAATGTTAGTTCAGGTTCAGGGATCTGCCCTATATCTTCATCTGAGACCTTGAAGTCAGACCTTGAAGTCAGAAATTCTTAGACCTTGAAGTCATGCTCAGTGTTCAAGTGGGCATGCCTTTATCCTTTCCTTGCAGAGGATCACAACATTGCGGCTGCTGTTACTGACATAGATTTGGGTTAGGTATCATAGAAGCTATACTAGCTCTTTTATTATTCTTTACATAACATTTTTATCTCTTGCTTGGCAGAAACAAATTATGAAGATAGCTTCAAGCATATTAATCTTACACTTTCAGTTTCATTGTCAAGGTGGTGTTCAGCTGAATTCCCCAGGTAGAAAATGGGGTCTTGTCACCAAGGCAGCATCATGAAACTCTAAAAAAAAGTTGGTTCTCTTTTTACAGGAAAGGTCTGGCCCATTTTAAAATGGTATATTTGTTCTAAAGAGTCTGTGTATAGCAGGTGAAAAAGACAACACCTGAGTGCTAACGTAGCCTTAATTAATAGCCAAGCTTTGTGTAAATCATTTTCATTTGTGAAAATGATTAAATCCAGGAGTGAAATACAGCTGAATGTTCAGCTTTAATGAAAAAGTGTTGTCTTATATCTGCACACTGCACTGATGGGAATTCTCATGCAGTGATGGCTGTAAACATTTTTTTTCTTTCTTTTTTGACAGGTAATATTTGAGGCTGAAGTCTCAGATGGAAGAAATGGCTACATTGCCATTGATGACATCCAGGTTCTGAGTTACCCTTGTGGTAAGTAGTGATTAAGAGTCACATTTTTCTCTGTCTTTTTCAAGACAGGTTCAATATTGTCTTACTGCTGTTTTCATCACCCAACCTTCCCTCCTCTAGGTTTTCTTTTACAAATTGTCTGGAAGGGGAAAATGACACTCTTGAAGCTGTGAATTAATTTCTTTTTTTTTGTTAACTTAAATAACTTAATGCAGTGTTTCTCTCGTTGTTCACGGACATGTGGTTTACAGTTAAATACAGTATTGAGAGCCAGTGTGGTGTAGTGGTTAAGGTGTTGGACTATGACCTAGGAAACCAGGGTTCGAATCCTCACACAGCCATGAAACTCACTGGGTGACCCACTGCCTCTCAGCCTCATAGGGTCACCATAATTCGGAATCCACTTGAAGGCAGTACATTTACATTTTTAATATTTGTATTAGTTGGACTTCTAGCTCATCAGAGCAGGAAACAACAGAAGCAGGTTGCTGGGTAAGGCAGAGCAGCTGGGTTGCTGTTGCTTCCTGGAAGGAAAAGGGCCAAACTACACGGAAGCTGGCGCAGTGCAAACACACTAGGAGGTGCACTGGACTGGCTCAGGTGGTGCATCTGCACTGCACCAGCCTCCCTGCCTCCTTGCTTCTCTCCCTCCCACTAATCAACAATGATCCCCCCTCCAGGAAGCTGGCATAGTGCTCCACCCATAGTAGAAGATAGGGAAAAGAAATGGTGGCACAGCTACTCAATGAGGATGGCAAAGTGATAACAGATGACAAAGAAAAGGCAGAAGTGCTCAATTCCTACTTTGGCTCTGTCTTCTCCCAGAAAAGAGTCCTCACCCTCCTAGGAAACATGAAGTAGAAGGGGCAGGATTGGAGCTTGAGCTTGACAAACAAACGGTCAAGGAATATCTAATCATTTTGAATGAGTTCAACTCTGCAGAGCCCAATGAACTGCATCCTAGAGTATTGAAGGAACTGGCTGAAGAACTCTCAGAACTGCTGTCTATTATCTTTGTGAAATCGTGGAGGACTGGTGAAGTGCCGGATGACTGGAGGAGAGCTAATGTTGTCCCTATCTTCAAAAAGGGCAAAAAGGAGGAACCGGGGAACTACAGACCAGTCAGCCTAACATCAATCCCTGGAAAAACTCTGGAGCAGGTTATAAAGCAATCTGCAAGCACCTTGAAAACAATGCAGTGATTACTAGGACCCAACATGGATTTATGAAGAACAAATCCTGCCAAACTAATCTCATCTCATTTTTTGCTCGGGTAACCTCCCTTGTAGACTGTGGGAATGCTGTGGACATAATATATCTTGACTTCAGCAAAGCTTTTAACAAAGTGCCCGATGATATTCTGATTAGCAAGCTAGCTAAATGTGGGCTGGATGGAACAACGATCAGGTGGATTCACAGTTGGCTCCAGAATCATACTCAAAAAGTGCATATCAATGGTTCCTTCTCAAACTGGGCGGAAGTAACGAATGGGTATCACAGGGATCGGTCCTGAGCCAAGTGCTCCTCACCATTTTTATTAACAACTTGGATGAGGAGGTACAGAGCATCCTTATCAAATTTGCAGATGATACAAAATTGGGGGGCATAGCTAATACCGTGGAAGACAGAAACAAAATTCAAAGGGACCTTGATAGGTTGGAGCATTGGGCTGAAAACAACAGAATGAAATTCAACAGGGATAAATGCAAAGTTCTACACTTAGGAAAAAGAAACCAAATGCACAGTTATAAGATGGAGGATACTTGGCTCAGCAATATGACATGTGAGAAGATCTTGGAATTGTTGTTGATCACAAGCTAAATATGAGCTGCAAAAAAGGCAAATGCTATTTTAGGCTGCATTAACAGAAGTATAGTTTCCAAATCGCGTGAAATATTAGTTCCCCTCTATTCAGCACTGGTTAGGCCTCATCTTGAATACTGCCTCTAGTTCTGTTCTCCACACTTCAAGAAGGATGCAGATAAACTGGAACAGGTTCAGAGGAGGGCAACAAAGATGATCAGGGGACTGGCAACAAAGCCCTATGAGGAGAGACTGAAAGAACTGGGCATGTTTAGCCTGGAGAAGAGAAGACTGAGGGGGAGATATGATAGCACTCTTCAAGTACATGAAAGGTTGTCATACAGAGGAGGGCCGGGATCTCTTCTCAATTGTCCCAGAGTGCAGGCTCAAGTTGCAGAAAGTCAGATTTCAAATGGACATCAGGAAAAACTTCCTAACTGTTAGAGCCATATGACAATGGAATCAATTACCTAGAGAGGTAGTCAGCTCTCCGACACTGGAAACATTCAAGAGGCAGCTGGACAGCCATCTGTGGGGAATGCTTTGATTTGGATTCTTGCATTGAGCAGGGGGTTGGACTCGATGGCCTTTTATGCCCCTTCCAACTCTACTATTCTATGATTCTATGACCCCACCATACTATTAGTGTGGATGGTGAAACACTGAGACCAAACCACCTTCAGGATTGTCGCCACATTATGCAGCAGCTGACGCTTCCAAGACAGGGACAGACTTGTCTGAAGTACATCACAGTAATCTATTGCTGGGGGTGCAAAGGCATGGAAACAATAATCACTGGGTTTTAGTTCGATGAAGTAGTATCTGCCTTTACATGCATTGAGAGTGGTGAATTGTCATCCTGGAACGTCCAGGCCCAGGATGGCTACAAGAGGGAGGGAAGAAGAGTCTGGATGGGTGTTCTATATCTTCCACATCTACAATTTGCTATTATTATTATTATTTATTTATTATTTATTAAATTTATATACCGCCCGACTAGCAATAGCTCTCTGGGCGGTGAACATAAAACAGCATAAAAATACAATAAATAACAAAACAATACTAAAATACAAGCAACAATCCAACACAATAAACATTTTTAAAATTAAATCAGTGTAACTTAAAATGCTTCAGAGAATAGGAAGGTTTTGACCTGGCGCCGGAAGGAGAGCAGAGTCGGCGCCAGGCGTACTTCCTCAGGGAGACTGTTCCATAGTTCGGGGGCCACCACTGAGAAGGCCCTAGATCTTGTCATCACCCTCCGGGCCTCCCTGTGAGTTGGAACCCGGAGGAGGGCCTTCGTAGCAGAACGTAGTGCACGGGCCGGTTCATATCGGAAGAGGCGTTCCGCAAGGTATCGTGGTCCCGCACCGTATAAGGCTTTATAGGTTAATACCAACACTTTGAATCTAGCCCGGAAACATATTGGCAACCAGTGCAAGCTGGCCAGAACAGGTGTTATATGCTCGGACCGCTTGGTCCTTGTCAGCAATCTGGCCGCCGCATTTTGCACTAGTTGTAGCTTCCGAACTGTCTTCAAAGGTAGCCCTACGTAAAGCGCATTACAGTAATCCAAACGTGAGGTTACCAGAGCATGTACCACTGATGTAAGGTCCTCTTTACTCAAATAGGGACGTAGCTGGGCTACCAACCGAAGTTGGTAAAACACATTCCTAACCACCGAGGCTACTTGAGCCTCAAGTGAGAGGGAAGAGTCTAAAAAGACTCCCAGACTACGAACCCGGTCCTTTAGGGGGAGTGTAACCCCGTCCAGGACAGGGTATATATCCACCATCCAATCAGAGAACCCGTCCACCAACAGCATCTCAGTCTTGTCTGGATTGAGCTTCAGTTTGTTAACTCTCATCCAGTCCATTGTCGAGGCTTCCCCAAGGTTCCTGCAACAAGGCTGGAGAAAATTGAGAGGCATGGAGGTTTTTTTTGTATTATACATCTGAACATTGTCACCCGATGGAATAATATGATAAAGCATTTCATAGAGTAAAATGAGACAAGAAGGAACAGAGATTTTTCAGGGGAGGTTCTGAAAAGATAAACAGTTATCTGTTACTTTCCCCATCTTTTTTACAGCTGTGCCATGTTTTTTGAACTGGACCTTGTGGTTAAGGTCTCTCCTCACTATGAGCAGCACCCAGTAATAAACCTTGGCAATTTTCCATTAGCCACATAACTAAGCAGGCATGGGGGCTCCTGACTAGACGTGGAAAACTATGGACTGAAAGTAGCCTCATTTCTTTCTTCTGATCTTCTAAGCTGAGTTTATGTCTCTGTATAAAAGAAAAGGTCATGAGTAAACTAATTTTATATACATTACTGGAGAAAGTTTGTTTGCGTTCCAGGGGATCCCAAAGCTTCTCTTTCCCAGGTGCTGCATCCATCAGTGCCCCCTCCTGAAATCTGCTCCAATTACAATGCCGGAGCGGAGCTGACTCCCTCGCTTTGCAGCTTGGTGACAGCAAATGCCGCCTTGGTAGCTGCTTTGCACGAAACTGGGGAAGCTTCTCCCAGTCTTCCGACCAAAGGCCACACAGATGCCAACAACAAGCGCTGAGACCTGGCTGGCAGTACCGGGACCTGGCTGGAGAACAAGATGGGCAAGAGACCGGGGGGTACGAGGCCTGCCTGGCCCTCAGGAGCCGCCCCCCTGAGTGGCTGCCAGAGCAAGCAAGCGAAGAAAGCAAGGCGGGTAGGTAAGCAGGCAGGCAGGCAGCTTGCCTGCCTTTGTTGTCACCGCTGCTGCTGGCGGGACGGGCCACTTCTGTACTAACAGGCCCGGTCTTGGCCGGCGGCTCCTCGGGCAGTCCTCAAGGAGCGGTGGTGGCCATGGCAGCGGCGGAGACCAAGATCATCTACCATCTGGACAACCAGGAGACGCTGTACCTGGTGAAGCTGCTCATCCTGGCCGAGCGGGTTATGCTGGGCGACTTCAAGGCGCTCCTCAACCGGCCCAACTACAAGTTCTACTTCAAGTCTATGGATGATGATTCGGGCAAGAATATGATGGTGTTGGTGAGCAAATCCTTTACAACAGCTGCTCAATGTTTGAGGACTAAAATTCTTGGAGTGGCAGTGCTACATTTTAAGGACAGATTATCTCCAGGCCTGTAAATAACCTTGTTTTCTAAACAATGTTAATATTTTGTTGTTTGAATTTTTGTGCACTGTGTTCTTTTCTGATGTGTATTTTGAATTGTGTTTATTTTATTTTTTTGTGAGCCGCCTTGAGAGCCTTTGGCCAAAGGCGGCATAGAAATAGAATAAATAAATAAATAGCTTGTGGTTAGTGGGGAGAGAGCTTAAGCATGAGTCCTGGTTCAGATAACACACTAAGCCAAATCTTGGCTTAGCTCTGTACAGCAGTGAAAAGGACAGGGGAGGAGCAAGGTAGCTACGGGAACCTTTCTAGGAGCTTGGCAAATGCACAGTCATGGCATAAGCCATAGTTTGGTTTACTGTATCACAGGAAGCCATAGTTTGTCTTACCATGTCATTTAAGCTAGCACAGTGAATTGGTGCCTCAACCAGCTTCTTCCATTTTCCCATTTATCCGTGAGGATGGCCACAGATGCAATTCACTATCAACAGCTCCCCAGTATAGGATCTGTAGGGCTTGATCCTGACAAACAGTTAATACGTTTTTCAAAGTTACAGAATGTTATTTAGTTAATGCCAACTGAATAGAGCTGGGTAAATGCAATTTAGGAGGGTAATGTGTGCACGAACTATGTAGCATATACATCTCTCGTCTCCTTCCATTGCCTTTTTCAACCCTAATATTTCACATGGTTTTGTTACTGAGCTTTCCTTGAGGCAGTGACATTAGTATGAGCAGGTTTGTCAGTGGGTCAAATGTTGCTGTATTTAGTGGTGCAGGTGATATTTACTGACAGGGACTTCTGCATTGCACTGTATCCCACTGTATCCAGCTAATTGCATCTGACTGATTCTGTTGCTAATGCAGTGGTTTCACAATGCAGTGGTTTCACATAGAGTGTAATGGAAATTCACTCAAGAGTTTTGAGGCTTCTTTTTTGTTTCACATCCTTCTATGCTTAGGTTTATTACAAATCCCTTTTATAATTCATATTTGACAAGCTTGCAGAGTTTGTGTGGTAAGGGAGAAAGATCAAGGCTGTTTTGTTCCCTCTCCTTGAGCTGAAACAATTATTTTCTCTCACGTAAAAAAATAGTTTTAACCAGAGGTTGCAGTAATGTGTATCTTTTGGGAGAAGTAAATGGCCTTTTTTGTCTGAGCACTTTTTGGTAACATTTTTTTCCCCACCTACACAGATAAATCTCCTCATTTCTTGCGGCTGGGGGATGTGGAGGTCAATGCAGGCCAGAATGCTACATTTCAGTGCATTGCTACAGGGAGGGATGCTGTGAATAACAAGTTATGGCTGCAGGTAAGGCTAATTCATTCTGGTCCTTTTGTGGGCATACATCTTGCAAAAACAAAAGACAAAAGTTCTAGTTTTTCTGTGTTTATCCAGGACAAATTACATAACTGAGAAATATTTTCCAAAACTTATTTTTGTTTGTTTGATTTCTTGTGTTTTCTATTTCATATTAGGATAGGTTCCCTATAACAAGCTATTCCCTCTCTTTCCCTAAATCAATAGTATGCTATGACTGCCCTGCAGTAAAGCAAACATGGAAACCTGCAAAACGGGGAAGGATGGTTAAATGAACCAGGGGAGAGAGGATATGAGCATTTGGATCTACCCCATCTCCTACTTTATTTATAAAATTTATATCCCGCCCTTCCTCCCAAAGAAGCCCAGGACAGCAAGCACTTCTGTGATAAAAAATGCAATTAATAATAAAATAAAAACATATTTATGAGTACATTTTACATCTAAAAGCACATTCTCTGGTTTACAAGCTGGCAACCCTATATTGGAGATATTGGTTTGACACAGGTTTCTCCAATCTTGTGGCCTCCAAATGTTTTGGACTATAACTCCATCACCCCCAGCCAGTATGGCCAATGAAGACAAATTCACGCAGGTATGCTTACAACTCCATGACTACAACATTTAGTGATAATTTACTTTAGTGAATCTATCACCATAGAGCTTTCATATCATGTAACAATGCAGGCAGTTCTTATTATACAGCCATGAGAATGGCTGTATACTATAGCCAGCATGGATTTTTCGCATTCCGCCATGTTAAATTGAAAATACCCTCATGCCATTCCGCTGCTTTCCATAAGCTCATTTCAAAACGCAACCTTACAAAACTTACAGTCCTGAACTCAAAAATGCTTGCTTAACAACCTTCTAGGTTTTTATGGAGATACACAAAACACTCAGACAGAATCAAGAGTTCAAAGTATAAAACGAGAGAAAAAATCCAGACCCCTATTGGACATTTTTCTGATAGTGGACACATAATTTGTTGAAATTCATTAAAAATCAGCCATGTTCACAGAGTACCTGTAATCGTATTACTGACTTTGTCCCATACTCTTTTAAGTTGAGAGCGATCCCAGTCTGTGTCTGTGTCAGAATTGCTTAATATGTTTTTAATAATGTTTTTAACCCTTTTAAAAAAGTTTTTTAAATGTTTTTAACGCTGTTTTGTCTTAACATATTTTAAGATTTGTTTTTATGATGTTTATGATGTTTTTAGTGCCTTGTTTGCCGCCCTGGGCTCCTTCTGGGAGGAAGGGCGGGATACAAATTAAATAAATAATAAATAATAATAATACTCTGACCTTCATCTTCTGCAATTTAAAAGTTTAAAAAATGCAGGCTGATTTTTAATTAATTTAAGAAATGTAACAAGCAAGTCTATTATAGTGTCGGGCATGCTCAGTACAAACCAATGGTCAGTGTTCTAAAAGTCTGACTCACAGCTGTTTGGCTTGGCTAATCAGGTGGCCATACACACCCCAGACCTTATGTCACTTTAGACAGTCATGGCTTCACCCAAAGAATCCTGGGAAGTATAGCCTGTGAAGGGTGCTGAGAGTTGTTAGGAGATTCTTATTTCCCTGACAGAGCTCCAGTGGCCAGAGTGGATTAACAGTCAGCCCCACTTCTGGGGATTGTACCCCACTCATCATATGCTCAGAGGCACGTTACCAAATTTTTCCAAGATACACAGGATGTGGATTAGACTATGAAAGACCAATCCAAATTGTGTTTGCATTTTGACAAATTTGTAGGGCAGTCCAATATCTGAGAGAGGAGGTCAGGTCTCCTGCTCCCCTGGTGCATTCACTTTAGCTGCCCAATTTTCCTGCTTTTTAAAGTTTGACAGAAATATCAGTTGGCTGTAGTGTGATCTTAACCCGCAAGGTTTTTTGCCTATTAGTGAATATGTAACCAATTTACTGAGTAGTAAGTGTACATAAATAGTGTACATATATCTGTGAACAAACGGTGACTCACATGAGTTGAAGATGCAGTGATACACTTTTTATTTTGTCAAGGATCTCTCTGTTCATGAGTACTATGTTCTGTAATAGCTCAGTTGTATTAGCCCTCTCATACAATCAGGCTATCATGTGAAGTTGCTGTTATCCTGTGATGAATATTCTCTGCCTTGAGTTTTAATTTACATACATGCACTGTTGCCTTATTTAGCTTTGTTTCAATGTTCACAATAAGTTATAGACTTAAACAAATGGGGAAAATATAACGAAAGGAGAGTTGTGGTAAATTAGGAACCTCTTTCAATGAAAGAAAATAGCACTTGATATGGAAAACTCATGATTGAAGTTGATTGTAAATTATACTTTGATTCTAAATAACAGGGTGTTATTTTTAGTTTCATCTATGTGATGCAACTGAATTAAAGAATTCCAGGTTTTAGGACCGAATGTGGTATAATCACAAAAGAAAATTGGATCATGTTGGATCAGCTCAGAGGTCCATCTAGTCCAGCATCCTTTCCTCACAGTGGCCAACCAGATGGCTATGGAAAGCACACAAGCAGGACCAGAGGGCAACAGCACTCTCCCCACTTGTGATTCCCATCAACTGATATTCAGAGGTATACTGCCTCAAACAGTGGAGTTAGAACATATTCATCGTGGTTAGTCATCATTGATAGCCTTATCCTCCGTGACATTTGTTACTAATGGGTAAAAGAAATGAAAGATGACAGTGTTATCTGCTTCAGTGTGATAACTAATCATATGATTGTAATGAATTGCATGCTATATTACCAAGGATTAAGATTTTTTATTAAACAAGGAACACCGTAAAACAGCAACACTTGGATAAACACAATGAACTAATTATAAAGAAGCAGAGTGTTTGGAGTGCCAAAGTGAACCCAATTTAAAAGAACCTGGATGACTGTCACAACTAAAGTTCTAACAATGAGGGTATACAGGTGCTAATTTTAACCACTGTGTCCAACCCAGATAATTGCTGGAACAGACATGGTTAAAAAGAGTCAATTGGAAGGTTTCCATACTATTCAGTCCTCCATATCAGATAGCTGACAGATTATTTCAAAATTTTGTCTCTAGGGTACATAGTTAACAGATAAAGCTGATAGCAAACATATGTTTTGTTGTGTCTCAAGTACATAATTAGATGTTTATCTTTTGAGAATAAACACAATAAAAACATCTGATCTCTTAAAAATTTCAAGCCATCAAGATAGTTTACAAGATAAAAACAATTTCCTTCAAACAATAAACATTAAGAAGAAGAAGAAAGTTATGGAATAAAATGATGAGTGTATGGCCTTTCTTTTTAACAATGAATGCATGACTAGCATAGAGAGAAAGTGGAACATCATTCAGGGATGTGGCCAGTAGGTGAGATACCATACCACCTCTCACACCTGTGAAAGAAGTTGTGTGTACAGCCTGAGTAAAGGGTGTGCTTTTAGGGGAGACAGTTTGACATGTAAAGGTGAAAGGAATTTGAAGCAAAGGTTCCTAGAATGATTAGACTTTATGCAAATTAGGATGTTCAATTAGATCCTTTGGAGAGGTTTGGTTATAAAAGACTTTGCTGGTCAATGAAACTATCTTTTCATATATCTATTTTACATACTCTCCTGTCTTGCAGGGCATATTGTTTTATACTGTACAGCTCTTGATTGACTTTTCTAGCAATGTTTTGAAATTAACTTTAATCTGTATCATTTTTTAAAGGATAAAATGTGTGACTGTGTGTAGTATGCAAACTCATGGTTTTTTTGGGGGGGTCCACTTTGCTCTTTGTACAAATTAGCACAGTGCCAAAATTCATATCATCCTTGTAGCTATGGGGTGGATAAGATTTGTTCTGTCAAGAGCTGCATTCCCTCAGGGCAATCTGTCAGGAACCTCATGTTAACTGTGGGTGGGGCTGAAGCCAGCAGTGAGGGGCTGAGTCACAAGCACCCCATTCTCTCCCCCTCTCCATCCCTACCCAGAGGTCTGAACTGATAGCTTGCAGAGGGCTTTTGGAATTAGGCCGAGGGTTGCTGAAAATGAGTCTGAAACAGGTTTGCCTACCCCTGAGTTGGGAAGAAAATCATTAGAAGAAGACCAAATAGTATTTTAATTTTTGCACTCAGAACTAGTCCTAGGGTGCAGTTTGAATGCACATGGGGCTACTACCTTGCTGAAGCCATGCAGGTCTGAGTCAGGTCAGTGCTGGTACTTGAGAACCTCATGTATAGCACCTTTGGTTCTGTGATGGAAGAAAGGTGTGATATGAATATAATAAAATAAAAAACTGCTCCTGGTCTCTTTCCCTTGGAGGATGAATGGGAGGGAGAGCAATTTTGCATCCAACTACCAGGGGTAAGGAGATGAGGCAAGGCAGTCATATGGCTTGTATGGCTGGGAGAGGGGCAACTGGAGTTTGCTTTCTTAGCCTGGTTCTTTCTCCCCATCTCCTCAGATGGCATGCTCTAGCATCCACCCATTGTCACAGTGTGGAATCTTCCTAGTTGCTAAATTTGGGCCCTTTGGGTTCTGTGGTGATTTATTCATTCATTCATTTCACATTGGCTCAGGGTAATGGCATTTAGGCCACAAGGAAAGCCTACAGATTTTGAGTGCTCAGGTAGACACAGTGCCATTTAACAGTTAAAAAGAAAACATGATCAACTGGGTGAGCTTCCAGAGGCAGCTTATAAAATGAAAGAAGGCATCCTCAGACCTAACCATCAAAACTTCTGGGCTCAGCAGGGGAGAGGGACTTGATGCTTGAGCAACCGTTCCACACAAAGCTAGGTTGGTGACCTGGCTGTACCTCCCTCAGCATAGTTGTGTTGCAAATGAGTAGGGAAACTGCCGCTTAAGGGGACCTGAGCCAGATAGCTAAAAAGGGCCCAAGGCATAAGGAGGAATACACCAGTGCCTTAAACCAATAGTCCACACCGTAGGGAATGATTTTTGTACCTGACATGCAACCAGTTGTAGCGTCTTTTAAAAGTTGTGTTAATGACATCATTGCCTATTTTGAAACCCAAGTTGACACCTCACCTCTTTATTGTGGAATTCTAGGGGCAAATAAATATTCCTGAAGATAAGCCATAAACAGCTGAAAACATGGAGCTCTTTTAACTACAAATTATGTTGAAATGTAAATCTGCCTATTTCATATGAAAATAACCTTTTCTAAATTATAGAGGGCGAGTTCACAGTGACAGGAAGGTTGTGCGAGAATGATTACTTCCTAGCTAGCTTTCATTGCTTCAGGTAATAGGATCAAATAATTCATGAGCTCATCTGTGATAGTATTTTTGCAACAGGTGATAACTCAGTTATAATCTGATGTGGCACTGCTTATTCATGTTCTTGGATATGGCAGTGGGACTCTGAACCTCCTGCCTGTGATCTTTTCCCAAACTGCCCTGTGCCCACGCTGACATACATTGTATCTACTGCAGTTTCTGTGTATGGGGATTTTCCATTGCAAACTTTCTGATTGGTCCCACTTTCTCTAAATCTTCTGTAAAGTGTATTTATATACTTCTTCAAGATCTTTGTTAGTCTGAAATTCTAATTTTACAGCACTGAGTGTATAGCAGATTTGTTACCTGGCAATTGGCAGGTATTAATATTTCTACCCATTGAGTGGATTAAAATGTTGAATTAATATGTGTCTAGTCTCCATTGAGAAAAAGTCCAAAAGTTATAAAGCAGCTGCTGAGAATACTTTTCTAAATATGTTGCTGACAGCTGTTGGTAGTACTGTTGGTTGGAATTCTGTGGATTTCAGTGGAGAATTTGCAACTTATTTTGAATGAGGTTGCACTCCCCTTGAAGAAAAAAGTATGGTACTTGGCATCAGTTGCCATCAAGTGCCATCAGTAGCTAAGAGTGCTTTTCATCAGCTTTGCATGGTTCATCAACAGTAAGCCTACCTGGAGAAGGGGAACCTAGTACACTGGTTGCATTTAGGATGCTCTTGAGCAATGTTCTATGTGGGACTGCCCCAAAAGACAGTTTGGAAACTGCAGATGGTCCAGAATGAGGCTGTCATGATATTGATAATAACTGAATACATCTATCTATACCAATTATATTAGTTATCTGTTTATTCATAGACTCATTTAAAGCCCCAAACAGGCTAGGGCCAAGTTATTTGAAGGACACATATGCACATATCAACCTACCTGAGCTCTGAGATCAGTATCAGAGGCCCTGCTCTTTGGTCATTGTTAGTAAAGATTAGATTGATGGGTACCAGGAAGAAGGTTTTTTTTCTTCCTCTGTTGTGGAATTTCCTCCCTAGGAAAATCTGCCATGCCCCCTCCTTGTTTTTTAGCTGGATTCTGAAAACATGCTCATTTTATATGACTTTTAATGATATACTTTACTTCTTTTAGTGCTGCCACTTAAGGATTTTTTTGCTTCATTTTACTATTCTAGTCTTTTTAGCTCCAGATCTCAGCTAGCAAGTGTTGGCTCATTTGATGTTCAGAAGGAGAATGGTCAGTTAAGTGTGAGTTCTATGAGTGACTATGAATGAGTGGATATTTTTCACTCACTTCCTTTATAGTGTGGCTTCATTCTACTCTGTGTTCTACTCTTGACTTCCAGCCTAACTAGGAGAATTTCTAAAATACAATCTAGAACTAGAGAATGCATAGTTTGCCAAAGCTTTTTGTTTCTCCGGTATGTTTTACCTCTGTTTACAGATGCACACATTGAAAGAACACTGCAAAAAGCAATTTTGATGTATAAGCCCAAAGATCAGGGGTTTTTAATGGCATTTTATCTATGCATCAGCAACATACTTGGTGTTACTGTGATGATATGAAGTATGATTTTTGCAATGCTTTATCAATGTACATTTGCACAAAGGTGATGTTGAGCGGGAAGAACATAAAAGAACAAGCACTCAGTCAGTTACAAAATTTGGAAGTAAAACAATGGAGGATTTTCCAATGCATTGGTTCCACTTCCAAAACAAGATCAGGTAATTCAGAGCACTAAAATTCAGGGGGAGAGACTGTTGATGTGTGTGCGTTGTTGCGTGAAACAGCATACATTACATTGGAGTTAAGTTGAGCAAGAAACTTCTTCAGAGCATTAGAGCATGTTAAGAGTCTTTATTAAGACATTATGGCCAAAGGCTTAAGAGTAAATACATGTAGAGTTTCTTCAGTCACCCCCCTTCTGGTACATCTCTCCAAAGGTAAACACAGAAGACAACCTCTCAGTTCAGAGGCAATACACAGAAGACACAGCTTAACACAGATAGCTGCTAGAACTTTTCCCAGTCTATCGCGATGGTTACCATAGCAACAGCCTTAGCAGTCCGTTCCCAGACTGGGCAAAGACATAACTCCCCCTAGTTACAGTTTTTCAGACTTGATGGAAAACAGACTCAGTGACAGTGCGGTTCAATGGTCAACAGAGACAGATGAAGATTTCAGAAGCTTCACTAGTTATTTAATTTAGTCATAGTATTTTGTCTTAGCTCAATGTAAATATCAGAACCAAACTGCCTTCATCTCCTTTCCAGTTTGGGAATGGTAGTGAAAACTGTAAACTATCCCATCAGGTTTTAGATCTCTTGTCAGTGGCCAAGATTAGATAACGCCTACGTGGCCCCCATCAATATAACCCTTTCCTTGGAGCATCTGCTACACCATATGCCCTGGCTACAGGTTCAGTTGCTGATAGCTGAACCACTAATGAGTCTATCCATCACTGTTGTGCCTTGGCATTAGCACATCATTTGGCTTGAGCAAAGAGGTTTAGCCTGGCTTTGTAGTTCAGGTTTTTTTTGCCCTACCGATCTCAGTGCTGCCATGTGTTTTGGTGGATCTGAAATGAGGAATGAAATGTGGGGGATATTTCCTGTGCTTACTTTTTTTTAAAAAAGCATGACTGGTAATCCTGTGCAAATTGAGATCAAAGCAATGATGCATGTGGGCGAATCTGTCAGTAACGGTTTTAGATGCTGGCTAAATGCCTTCTCAGTTGGCATGCCAAAGCTGGAAGAAGGTGCCATGGTTTATTCCTTGGAGAGGCTCATCAGCATTAATGCAGCATGATGCTTTCTTCTCTCGGCTATAGGAAAATGTCATTCCTAGTGGAGTTATAGATAATTAAATCAATTGCCTGAAAGTAGTAATTGGAGGATTAAAACAAAAACAGAACAGAGAATTTGAGTACAGTTTTCTGCAAGTACAGGTCAGGACTTTTCTATATGTTTTGGGTATATTTTGTACATTTAGATGTCTGTTTTGCACAACATTAGGATTAGGATGTTTCTGCTGTGGAGGATAATGCCTGTTACCACCATAGAAACCATGGTATTTTGTATTTTTATAAAAAGTGGTAATTTGTGAGGTGATAGTACATTCATGATTCCACATTGTGTGAAATATGATTGTGAAGGTGTTGTGAGCATTTATTAGATGTGACACAACTTCAACACATTGCATCCTTATAAAATAGCAACAGGGCCTATCTACAGTCTCTCCTGCCATTTGTTAAACCTTTTTTTGTGGATTCTCAACAACTTTGGAAGTGGAGTGCTTCGCTGTCTGTTCTGTTGACTTGTCTGATCTTAAAAGGGGGTGTGGGTGTGAAAAGAATAAGAAAGGTTATTCTTTCTCCCTCCTCCCTGACCCCACCATCATTTTATGTACAGACAGGCAACAACATTGCCATAGAAAAAGTCACTTGCTGGAGTACCTTGCCAATGCTGGAATGTGATTTACAGCATGTTCTCATTGACCATATGGAAAGGCCCCAAGAAAGATTCTTTAATACCATTCATTTCCATTGAGCAGCTCAATGTGCTCTTGATCTGCTTAAAGTTCCACAAGTTGACTTATAATCTTATTGAGAATATGTCATTACAAACGGTGCTTTCTTAACCTTGCTATGAATTTGGAACATCGTTGTTGCTCTTTCTTTACCGCGTGGATGGAGACCTCCCCAGATGCTGTCAGACTTCAGCTCTCAGCATCCCTGACCATTGGTCACATGGGCCGGGGCTAATAAGAGTTGGAGTCCAACAAGATCTGGAGGGCCACAGGTTCCCTATTCCTGCTTTATAGCCACTGATTTACCCCTTTGGGTTTGAATGAATGAATGAATGAATGAAACTTTATTTTTACCCCGCCCTTTTTCCAAGCTGGAACTCAGGGCGGCTTATAAATAAAACTACATGTAGTTAAAAGCATACAAAAACATACAATTAAAATACAATTAAACTATACGCAACCTTAAAACCATGAAACAGGCACTTAAAATACTAAAAAAAAATTTAAAATAAAACAAATAATAGCATAAAACAATAAAACAAACCTTGTAGGGTTTGAAAGTGTCCCGACTTAAATGCAATATGGTTTGTTTGTTAGCTAAATCTGTCATGTGTTTTATATGACTTTTATGGTGACTGGATTTCTGAACAACTCCTAAGCCCCCTTCAGAAGGACAGGCTAGTCAACATGGCCCTGTTCATGCATTAGTTCAGTGTGGGAGCAATTATTCTGAAGGGCGCTATAGGTGAGCTAATGTTCTCTTTTAAAACTGATATTTCGTTCCTTCTTTCCCTCTTAAGATGGAGATCCTCTATAACTCTTTAAACAGAAGAAGAAAAATCATCCACAGACTTTGTGTGTGTGTGCGTGTGTGTGTGTGTGTTAGTGGCCTTTTCCCATGTAGCTAAGCTGAAATCAAGACCCATTTCTTTTAAATGGTATGCACATGCATGTTATGATGCAGATGAAATTACATCAGGGGTCTCCAATCTTTTTGGGCCTGTGAGCACATTTGGAAATCTAAGAAACCGTTGTGGACATCTGAAAATATCAATTTCACAGGAGAAAAACAATGATGCTCAGAATCTCCCCCCCATCCGCAAAACACACACACACACACACACACACACACACACAGAGAGAGAGAGAGAGAGAGAGAGAGAGGCAAAACACTATGCTCCACCAAAAAACAACACAGGCCAAAAAAATCAGTCCATCCTCCCAAAAACAGACAAAAGAAAACAAACAAACCAAAGCCATCTCTATTTTTTTATATATAAAAGTAAAAAAAAGTGGGAGAAGTAAGTGCTCTTGGGGTCTTGGCAGGCACCAGGGAGGTGTCTGAGGAATGTTGTACTCACAGGTGCCATGTTAGGGACCCCAGTACTACACATTGCCAGGGTGGGATGTGTATGTGTGTGAGAGAAATAATAAATCACGAGAGCAAATGAAAGAAACCATTAAGTTATGGTGAAGGCAATAATTGGCATTTCTGGAATTAACTATAGAAATTCTTTAGAAACATTTGGAAGATAAGCAGAGTGAGACATTTAGTGTACTGAATCCCTGAAAAATTTACATAATGGGGGAAACCCATCCGATACCAATAAGAATGCTTAAAAGAAAGAAGCAGTCTGCTTACTTGAGTTCTGTTATGCAAAGGAGCGAGGTATGTCTGCAGTATTTAGCTACAAGCAGTAAATTTATTTATTTATTTATTTATTGCATTTATATCCTGCCTTTCCTCCAAGGAGCTCAAGGTGGTGTACATGGATGCCCCCCCTCCATTTTATCCTTACAACAACCCTGAGAGGTAGGTTGAGAGGCAGTGACTCATCCAGGTCACAGAGTAAGGTTCATGGCCAAGTGGGGATTTGAACCCTGGCCTTCCAGATCCTGGTCCAATACTCTAACCACTTTGCCACATTGAAAGGTATAGCATAAGAAACATACCTTTGCACTTTAAAGGAAAAATATACTTCACTTGGAGAGGCACTGCCACCAAAATGATCTCTTTCAATAGTCTAATGTTGAAAGACAAAACACATTAGAGAACATTGTGGAGTTGTTGCCACTGTAATATTGAAAAACTCGCAAAGTATTTGCCAGGTTAGTTTGGATGGGATTCACCAAATCACACAGAGAAGGGCCAGGATCTTTTCTCAACCATCCCAGACTGCAGCACACAGAATAATGGGCTCAAGTTACAGGAAGCCAGATTCTGAGTGAGCATTAGGAATAACTTCCTAACTGTTAGAGCAGTGTAACAATGGAGCCAGTTACCTAGGGAGGTGGTGGACTCTCCAGTGCTAGAGGCGTTCAAGAGGCAGCTGGACAGCAATCCTGTCAAGTGTAGTTTAATTTGGATTCCTGCAGTGAGCATCATGCTCCCCCTGTGCTCCTCCCGATAAAGGTCATCCATCTGGGCAGCCAAGACCGATTCAGCCTATAACCAGGCCTGAACCCAGACTGGAATGGGTCAAGATAATCTGTTCATCCAAGGGTACTTGGCAATTGCTGCGCCACAACCTTCTTGATCAACTTCCCTAAAAAGGGAGTGTTTGCGACCAGGCAGTAGTTATCACAAACCAATGGGTCCAGGGTGGGCTTCTTCAGGAGCAGTCAGATCACTGCCTCCTTCAGGGCAGATGGGACCATTCTGTCCCACAACGATGTGTTGATCACATCCTAGATCCGCTCGGTCATACCACCTCAGCAAGAAGACAAGAAGAGCAAGGTTCGAGGGACATGTTGCTGGCTGCATCGTTGCAAACACCTTGTCCATGTCATCAGGCCTCACCAACTGAAACCAATCCCCAAAATGTACAGCAGACATTGCACTGCACACCTCACTGGGTATATATTGTATACATATATGTTAAGGGGAATGTAATTTGAGCAGTTAATGTGAATAACAACTGACCATTGTACACATTTGCCAGGCCTCATGGAGAATAGGCACATAACAAATTGGTGATTTCTCCCACACGTATGTTGCACAGGTCTGGGGCATTGTTCTTCAAATGGTGGGTCAGGAACTTCAACTGGGTTATAGCCTCATCTAAGGTGGGTTGCAACAGCAGCATAACCACCATACCAATAAATTGTTAAAAAACAAAAAATCGGTCCCCAGATGCCTGTTTGAATTATAGATGAGTGGTGGATCTGAAAACAATTGCTCTAGGAAATGAGGAGTGGCTCCCCAGATGTGCAAAGCATGAATCAGCCCTCCTTCCTTGAGGCCTCTTTTCATCTCTCTATATATCTCCTGTATATCTGTCAAGAGCTGTTTTTTGTGCCTGTAACTCATTTTCCCTGTTGTAAAAAGTAGAAGAGATACTTCTTTTCAAAGTAGCTGGGGCCAAAATGCTGGTGAGCATCACAGCAGCAGAGGCAGATTGGCCTGGGGGCTTCAGAAGCAGGAGAAGAAATGAGAATGGAAATTATTTGCCTCCCTCTGAACATGCTGGCAGGTCCAGAGTTCAGATCACTTCTGGTGCCTGGCTCCTCTCTCTATTTTTGAGGCAACACTGCTAACTAAGGCTGTTTTTCTATAACACTTTGCTCAGGCCCTAAGCTACTACCATCTTAAATCAATCCTTACTGGATTTCCTGGTGTACTGCTGTTACACAACGTTGCTTTTAAAGATTTCTTGCTTCACCCCCCCTCTCTCTCCCCTCTCCCCATACATCTTACTATAAAGTTAATTCATAAAGATCTCCTTGCCTCTTCCTTTTTGTTCTCTACCAGAGTCTTGTAAGCAATTTATGCCTCATCTTGTTCTGTCTCATTGCTATACTGCAACTACAGTGACATATGATTCAAGGAATTGCTGAAGGTTCAGTCCCTCCAGACTCAATTCTGCAAATTAGCTAGTGCTTATAGTACAACCACATTACATCATTCTTCAGAAGATGTCTCTCTTTATTACAGCTCTTGTAGGAAAGTATCTTCCCAATGTTCTTTTTCTGTACTCCTGACAATGCTCCCATAAAAATAGCTTTCCTTTCTTTGATCACAGCTATCTGGCCTTTTAAAATTTTGTTTTCTTTGTATCCAGCATGCATACTCTGATCTTAAATAATAATGCTTGCAATATTCTTGTATATTTTGGCCGTTGGTTTAATAAATAGCACTTTACAGGTAGTTTATTGAGTCTGTCTTCATAACATATTGCTTCTGTGAAAGATAAGAGTTCTTTTTATATGAGTGGTTTCAAATAGAAACTACAGCAGGGAACATAGTTCCTTGTGACATCTGAACTCAGGTAGCTGTGGTTAATTTTAACTGTGGTTATTGAGACCTTACAGTTTCAGAGCCTGCTTTGTTCTAACTGAACAACGTTTGAACAAACCACACTTCCCTAAGCTTAGATGTCACTAGGAATTATGGTTAGCGGAAAATAAAAAAGAGGATGCTTTCAGTCTCTTCCTGTGGTACACAAGAGGGGACATGGGAGTGCATAAGCCGAAGGCTCAGGAAGGCTTATTCAAGAAGGAGGAGATCATGGTTTCAATTATGAGTTTCAACTGATTCTTTCTCTTCAAGACCAATGAACGCTGGGGGAAAGACAGCAGGTTATAAGAACATAAGAAGAACATAAGAACATAAGAAGAGCCTGCTGGATCAGGCCAGTGGCCCATCTAGTCCAGCATCCTGTTCTCACAGTGGCCAACCAGGTGCCTGGGGGAAGCCCGCAAGCAGGACCCGAGTGCAAGAACACTCTCCCCTTCTGAGGCTTCCGGCAACTGGTTTTCAGAAGCATGCTGCCTCTGACTAGGGTGGCAGAGCACAGCCATCACGGCTAGTAGCCATTGATAGCCCTGTCCTCCATGAATTTGTCTAATCTTCTTTTAAAGCCATCCAAGCTGGTGGCCATTACTGCATCTTGTGGGAGCAAATTCCATAGTTTAACTATGCGCTGAGTAAAGAAGTACTTCCTTTTGTCTGTCCTGAATCTTCCAACATTCAGCTTCTTTGAATGTCCACGAGTTCTAGTATTATGAGAGAGGGAGAAGAACTTTTCTGTATCCACTTTCTCAATGCCATGCATAATTTTATACACTTCTATCATGTCTCCTCTGACCCGCCTTTTCTCTAAACTAAAAAGCCCCAAATGCTGCAACCTTTCCTCATAAGGGAGTCGCTCCATCCCCTTGATCATTCTGGTTGCCCTCTTCTGAACCTTTTCCAACTCTATAATATCCTTTTTGAGATGAGGCGACCAGAACTGTACACAGTATTCCAAATGCGGCCGCACCATAGATTTATACAACGGCATTATGATATCGGCTGTTTTATTTTCAATACCTTTCCTAATTATCGCTAGCATGGAATTTGCTTTTTTCACAGCTGCCGCACACTGAGTCGACATTTTCATCGTGCTGTCCACTACAACCCCGAGGTCTCTCTCCTGGTCGGTCACCGCCGGTTCAGACCCCATGAGCGTATATGTGAAATTCAGATTTTTTGCTCCAATATGCATAATTTTACACTTGTTTATATTGAATTGCATTTGCCATTTTTCCGCCCATTCATTCAGTTTGGAGAGGTCTTTTTGGAGCTCTTCGCAATCCCTTTTTGTTTTAACAACCCTGAACAATTTAGTGTCATCAGCAAACTTGGCCACTTGACTGCTCACTCCTAATTCTAGGTCATTAATGAACAAGTTGAAAAGTACAGGTCCCAATACCGATCCTTGAGGGACTCCACTTTCTACAGCCCTCCATTGGGAGAACTGCCCGTTTATTCCTACTCTCTGCTTTCTGCTTCTTAACCAATTCCTTATCCACAAGAGGACCTCTCCTCTTATTCCATGACTGCTAAGCTTCCTCAGAAGCCTTTGGTGAGGTACCTTGTCAAACGCTTTTTGAAAGTCTAAGTACACTATGTCCACTGGATCACCTCTATCTATATGCTTGTTGACGCTCTCAAAGAATTCTAATAGGTTACTGAGACAGGACTTTCCCTTGCAGAAGCCATGCTGGCTCTGCTTCAGCAAGGCTTGTTCTTCTATGTGCTTAGTTAATCTAGCTTTAATCATACTTTCTACCAGTTTTCCAGGGACTGAAGTTAAGCTAACTGGCCTGTAATTTCCGGGATCCCCTCTGGATCCCTTTTTGAAGATTGGCGTTACATTTGCCACTTTCCAGTCCTCAGGCATGGAGGAGGACCCAAGGGACAAGTTACATATTTTAGTTAGCAGATCAGCAATTTCACATTTGAGTTCTTTGAGAACTCTCGGGTGGATGCCATCCGGGCCCGGTGATTTGTCAGTTTTTATATTGTCCATTAAGCTTAGAACTTCCTCTCTCGTTACCACTATTTGTCTCAGTTCCTCAGAATCCCTTCCTGCAAATGTTAGTTCAGGTTCAGGGATCTGCCCTATATCTTCCACTGTGAAGACAGATGCAAAGAATTCATTTAGCTTCTCTGCAATCTCCTTATCGTTCTTTAGTACACCTTTGACTCCCTTATCATCCAAGGGTCCAATCGTCTCCCTAGATGGTCTCCTGCTTTGAATGTATTTATAGAATTTTTTGTTGTTGGTTTTTATGTTCTTAGCAATGTGCTCCTCAAATTCTTTTTTAGCATCCCTTATTGTCTTCTTGCATTTCTTTTGCCAGAGTTTGTGTTCTTTTTTATTTTCTTCATTCGGACAAGACTTCCATTTTTTGAAGGAAGACTTTTTGCCTCTAAGAGCTTCCTTGACTTTGCTCGTTAACCATGCTGGCATCTTCTTGGCCCTGGCGGTACCTTTTCTGATCTTTTTCATGTCACCAGGATGTAGTTGTGAGGTTCTGGGGGTGGGTGGGTCCTTAGTTTTTGGGGAGCCAGGTCCCATCAGGGTCTCTGTGTCTCCAGCGTCCTATGAGCCAATCAGCATGAAAGGAGCTTGTCAGCCAATGAGAAGAGTCTCAATTGCAGCAGAGCCTGAATAAATTCCTACTTCAAAAAGCCAAGGCAAGTTGTGGAGAGTGAGAATTCTGTAATTGCAGAAGAAGAGGCAGTGAATCCTGAAGATAGTATCCCATCCACATCATTAAGCAGTTTGGTACCAGCAGGAGATAAATATGTAGACACTGAATTCTGTAATTCAAGCAATATCTCTTGACAGTGAAAAAGGACAGTCAAATGGTGACAGTGAAAGAGAAGCAGAAAGCAGTATTCAAGCTTGGCCAGATTATTCTATACATTTAGAAGGTTGTATCATCTAAGAAGGGGATGTAGCTGTGACTACCGTGAAGGGACCCTGCACTTTTGAATTTGCCACTACACTACTGCTTGTCACTACTATTTAGGGCTGGAAAAATCTGGACCCAGAGAACATTCTTTCTGTTTTAGATAAGTAATCTTCAATGTTGTAATACATAGGACCCATCTCTACAACATTTGACAACATGGAAGCACTTCTGACTTTTTTATGGTAGTACCTCTCTCTCTCTCTCTGCCACCTCCTCTTTTTTCTTGACCCATCTCTCTTGAAGATAATAAACTTTGTAGGGGATTAATTGAGAGTGTTAGTTTTAAAATGTTATTTAACATTTTAACTTCTATATTGTAATGCTTGTGATTTGTTGTGAATGTTTTATGCTGTAACCCACCATGGGATTGTGAATCAATGAAGGACAGGCTAGAAATTGAAGTTATAAATAATAAATAAACAAAAAAGAAAACAGTGGTGGCATCCTTGATGCAATCTGCCTTAGGTTAAGACATGATGACATTCTGGTTCTTGACCTAGCTGTTGAAAACCAAAACCTTGGAACATCTGCAGCACAATCATATGAGAATCATTTCCCACAGTTAACTGTCAAGTAAGTCTTTCTGTTTTCAGTGGAGATTACTTCCTGGTAAGAGTGTTAAGGATTGCAGCCTTGGTATATGGAGTTCTCCTCTGCTTTAATAACACAGCCAGAATGGAATAGAATCTTGTAAATTGTAAGGATCATTTTAGTATAGTTCAAGAAAATCCAGATGGTAAGATGCTGTTTCTTTGTTAGTTGATACACATCCACTTTGCATGGTATGTTTGAGAAAGCAGTATGAAAATATACCTTCTGACAAGGGTGCAGTCTTTGTTTAAATCTTCTTGACTTCGGTGGAGTTTAGCCAACCTAATTTATTTATTTATTTATTATTTGATTTATATCCCGCCCTTCCTCCCAGCAGGAGCCCAGGGTGGCAGCATATTACATATACATATTACATATATTATATATATATATATGATTGCACCCAAGGCATTAAGAGTCAGTTTGTGTTTTCCATGGACACTGAGTCAGCTACTGAGGGATGTATAGATGTGCTTCGCAATAGAGAGAAAATGTAAAAAGAAATTCTCATTTATTAATGAATGTGATTGTGTGCTGGCCATAGTATCATCTGCACACTTATGTTTTCCCATTTTATCACTGGGTTTTATGTAGTCCATTAAAAAAACCTCTTCCATAAATTAAGCTCTTACATGAGCACAAGCTTGAAGTGTTGAAGATACTTGTGGCCCCTTTGGAATAATGTACATAGTAAATCACCCATCCTATGTCCAGTGCCCTCAGTGTTTTGGAGAAAGGGCAGGGTGCAGATATGATTAATAATGTGTGCACACTGGGTAGTTGTCTGATGAGCAGAGTTTTCATGTACTTCAATACTTGAGAACTGCAAAATATAATGAATAATTGATATAAAATAACAAGCTGGGGGGGTTGGGTTCCAGTGAACATTTTCTGGTGCATCATGGACCTTTTATTTTTTTAATGTTACCGGTGATCATGAATTCAAGTTACAAAGTTCCCTAATATAAACTTAAATGTAAATATATACACATCACCTGCTTCTCCCATATATTGTCCAGTAAAATGAAATGTATGGTTTTAGAATCTCTTGGTGGTCTGTGTCATGTTTAAGTAATGTTTCAGAGACACTGCTATACAGTAGGATTAAACCTGCAATACTGCAGTTTTATTCTTTATATCATTTCATTTGAGATTTTCTAGGGAACTCCAGTCTAGTGTGTATATGTTTGTGTATGAAACCCCTCTTGTCACTCTACATCCCATCTTTTGAAGCCATCTCTGTCATTCAGGTTTGAAGAGAGCATTTTCTTCACAGATAAATGTGATCATTTCCTCTGGCTCCTTAGTTTGCAGTTCCTTTTTGTTTTACCTTGTAACAGCAGCACATGAGAAGTTCCTTCTGGTTTGAATTTAATTCTGCCTCAGTTAACTAGGTCCTCCACTGGACAATAGGTCAGAGTCACATAAGCTTTATTCTAGCCTCGGTGGTAGTTATCTGAGTAGATTCTCTCTGGGGATGTCTAAATGCTGTTACTGTTGGCCCTATTGGACTACTTCCTAGGGACTTTTATTGTCAGATTCTTCACTGATTACAAGGCTGTAGGACACATCATTGACCATGTATAATGTGTCATGATTCCTTTCTTCTACCTTCTGCCAGCCTGTAGTTTCAGTTTACAAACTAGTGGCTGTTGATGTTCCATGAACCCTACTGACAGCATTCAGAGAATCGCATCTTGGCCTAATAAGGTGAAATATGAATGATTCTTTTGCCCATGCATGCAGCCCCTTCTCTGTTCCCTTCGTAGTGCACTTACATCCTTCAGTGTAGAAATCTTCAGTTAATTGTAGTTCAGAACTACAGTCTAAAGTTGGTTTAATGTCCTAGCTTAATTAGATACTATTTAATTAATTGCTTGTGCTGCAAAGGGGGCAGTGAAGGGGCTCTGTGTATGGCCAAAAGGCTTGTTCATCTCGGTAATTTCATTTTTACAAATGTTGGGAGTCCAGCAATGTCCAGAGGGCTACACTAGAAACAGTGTGCAGGGCTTTAAAAAGGTATTCTTGAATGCATTATCAGGAATCTTCCTTACCCAAGTAGTGCATACAAATACAGTAGGGTCCCGCTTTTTGGCATTTCGCTAATATGGCGCCAGCAGGGCGATCAGCTGGAGGGGGGCTGGAGCTCCCTGTGCTCCAGCTGATCTCGCTGGAGGAGGGGAAGATCAGCTGTAGCGTGCTGATCTTCTTGTCCTCGGGGTGATCAGACTCCCACACTCCAGCTGATCGCACCGGAGGAGGGAAAGATCAGCTGTAGCGCGCTACAGCTGATCTTCACCTCCTCCGGCGTGATCAGCAGGTTAGGTTCCAGACCCCAATGCTATAGCTGATCCGCTTTTCAGCGGGGGTCTGGAACCTAACCTGTCATATGAGTGGGGCCCTACTGTAGAAAAGTTCAGCTGGATATCAGAATTTGATTAGTAATGATGAAGCACATGCTATGCAGAGGATACAATTTGTTTAAAATGGTATTCAGTTTGACAACTGTCAACCAGGGTGGTGTACAATCATGAATAAGAAAAATAAAATATATAATTAACATTGCAGTGCAGCAGAGAAGATCCCTATGTTACTAATCTAATAATGCAATTAAAATGGCTGGAAAAATAAAAAGGTCTTCACCTACCACCAGAAGTACAAGTTTTCCAATAGGAGAGAATTCCACAGATGTGGTGGAACAACTGAGAAAAGGTCCATTTTTTTGGTTGACACCCCCTCCCAAAACTTGTGACAGTTGAAGCACCATGAGAAGGTCCTCAGAAAATGGCTCTGACATTTAGGCATTTCATATGAACCACCCTTTAAGGAGTAGCCTTATTATAATGTTGGCTGTCCGTTTGGAATGCTGAAGATGATGTCCATGGTATACTAAAGGGATTAAATGTGTTTCATTTGCCAAAGGGAAACTTTTGAGTTCCTTATTTGTGGAAAGAAGCATGGATTGTTACATGGTATCTTGGCTGCCACATAGAAGAACACGCTCAAGTTCCATCCCAGCCGGAGGCACATAAGCCCCTGTACAGTGTCTGTACAGCAGGACTGATGGCGCCTTCTTAGATTATGACTAACAGCTGATATCTTCCAAAAACATTGTTATATTTATTTATCTATTTATCTATTTATTACATTTATATACTGCCCCATAGCCAAAGCTCTCTGGGCAGTTTACAGCAATTAAAAACAATAAAAACAAATATACACTTTTTTTAAAAAAAACCAAAAACAATTTAAAAACGCATTTTTATATTTAATTCACAGCACTGCAAACCATAGATTCAACTTTCAAAAACTATTATTAATATGAATAATAATAGACTTTCAGAGATTATTATTAATGTGAATAATTAATAATAGCATTCCTGTTCTTCAGATTTTATTCCCAAAATTTCCAAATAATGTAAATATCAAGTATTTTCAGGTATTTAGTCCAAGCTGGGATCCTACCAAGCATATTCCTCCTGCAGCACGGTGGCAAGGCCTTTGTACGATGCAACTGCCGGCTCATTTTAGATTCTGCCACTTTCTGCATCAAAATATGTGACATGCTATTATAGCTTTCCAAGTTCCCTGGCCCTACAAGTGGCAGTCAGTGAAGCTCAGCTGGAGTACAGAAAACTCACAATGAAGTGCTTTCATGTGTTTTGTCACATCAGATATGGGGAAGACAGGAGGAAGCGACACAAGGCTGTTATCTTTGGCTGTGGTTGAAAACATGCTGCATAGCTCTAGTTCTGGGTTTTAAATGGGATTTGTTGAGTGTAGGGAAATACTACTATATGGAATGGAGATCTCCATACTTTAGAAGTTTATAATTTTTTAGAATTCTTCTGTGATTCTCTCAGAATATATTGTAAGAAATTCTAAGTTTTCAAACACTTTGAAATACAGAAAACTTACCATGGATTGAATCCATCAAAGTCATTGTGAAAGTGGAATGACTTGTGCAGTGGAACTTCCTACCTTACTCCTCCCTCTCTGCCTCCCCAAATTACTCTGGAGGGTTGAGAGAAATGACAGAGCAGATGGAGGGATGCAGAGGAGGGGGAGGAGTTCTACTCATGCAACGACTGCATTGGATACAACCCTGCTTAGAAATGTCAATGATTGGACACACTGCTTAGAAATGCAAATAATTAAGCAGTCTATAAGTGCCTTTAAAAAATAAACAAGCCATATAGACAGGCACTTTGCTAGCATTCCATATTTGCTTTAATAACTTGCAAAATTGTTTGTATTGTGACCATACTGATCAGGCAATGTGCTGGTTTCTTTTGTTCCAGAGACGGAATGGAGAAGACATCCCTGTGGCCCAAACTAAAAACATAAATCACAGACGATTTGCTGCTACCTTTAAACTTCAGGAAGTGACAAAAACAGATCAGGATTTATATCGCTGTGTTACTCAGTCTGAGAGAGGATCTGGAGTCTCCAATTTTGCTCAGCTTATTGTTCGAGGTAAACTGTTTTTTCATTGCTGACATCAAATGTTCTTAAAACTTAGAGCTTATCTTGATGATACCTTGAATTGGAATGATAGTGAGAGGGGACCCTCCTGATATTTTGCTGAAATACTTACAGAGCAAAGCAAAGTGACTGATTTCCATTTTTGAAAAACAAACACTGTTCTCTAAAGGATATCTCATCCCACAAAAGTAGTCAAATGCTGATTTTGTTTTTCTTCAACAGAGATGATAAGTGGACTTAAATTTACATAATTATCATTCTGCTTCTGCTGCCTTACTGTAATATGTAAACTTGTAGACTTAGATAAATAAAAAGTTTCAGGCAATTTGAGTAAGTGCAAACCTAATCAGTTATCAGCACAATAAGTAAGAGGCAATGGTTCAGTGGGTAGGGCACATGATGTGCATGGATAAGGTCCCCCATGGGGGCATCTCCAGTATATCCTGTGAAACAGCAAAAGAATCAATAGTTAAACTGGAAAACAAACAATAGAAATAGAGAAAGAGCTGGGTCAAAACTCATTCATGCACCTCTAACTATTGTAAGTGGTGGGTGAGCTGCCCTGAGCTTGATTCAGAATTAGCTCAATATTTATGAGCTTTCTTGGCAAAGACATGTACTTTCACTCATTCATGAAGCTCCCTGAGTGACCTTGGGCCTATCACCATCTCTCAGCCAAACCTACTTCTGCCAAACAGGGTTGTTGTGAGAATAAAATGGAGAAGGGACAACCACATATACTGTTTTGAACAACTAGGTGGAGAGGTGGAGTATAAATGTAGCAAGTAAGTAAAGAAACTGATCAGAGTCTTTAGTTTCTTGAGAATCTTCTCCATTTAGATCAGTTATCTCTATTGTTTCTTATAAATGTTTTATATCATTGTCGTCTGCCACCCAGATCTTTTGTTCCTGGGTGTGGTGATACTGAGATGTTTATTTTGGAAGGGCTGAGTATAGCAGTTAAAATTGCCAAGCAGCTCTTTCCTGTGGCGCTCGTTCAGGGGCAGGGGCAAGGGGAGCTGAATTTTCAAGTGCTCTTTGCCATGGCTGGTGCTGAGAATGACGATGCCTAAGGGACAATTTGATAAAGTACATGTCTTTGCCAAGAAAGCTCATAAATATTGAGCTAGTTCTGAATCAAGCTCGGGGCAGCTCACCCACCACTTACAATAGTTAGAGGTGCATGATTTGAACCCTGGTCTCCCAGATCCTAGTCTGACACTCAACCAATAACCTACATCAGCTCTGGATCAGTTGGTGTCAGGCCCAGGATGTGACTTAGGAACCAGACCAACGGCTGTAGTTAATTCGTGTTTTATTAGGGTAATGTCCAAACAAAGACTGCGTTTTCTCATGAAGCAATACAGGGATACAGGTCCTGCGGCATTGGGAGAAAGTTGACAGAGCAAGGGACTTCTTCCCGCCTGTTCTTTAAGAAGGGGCCAAACGGGCGCGCAATCTTTCGCTCCTCCTTAACTGCCCCTCAGGTACTGCCCGCCTTCCCCCCCTTCTCTCCTGTCTTTTCAGCTGTCTGCGTGTGCGCGGTGAGGGGGGAAGCATCACCCCCTCCTCTTCTGAAGTTTCCGATTCCAGGATGGGGGATAGGGGAGGGGCTGATGGTAAACTGCCTCCCCGCTTTTCGGCTGTGAGCAGCCCTCCTTCTTTCCCCTCTTGCTCTGAGCCTGAAAGAGGGGGAGGCGTGAGAATGTCCAGGGAGGGCTCAGGCTCCCCGTTGCTAAGCGACCTTATCACTGGCAGTTCCTCTGTTTCGTCTTCGCTCCAAAGGGGGGAAGTTCCTCCCCCTTCCCTCTGCCATCCATCCGAATACTCTTCTCCCAACTCTCCGGGATCCAGCTCCCCGGGATTGGGACCCCAGCTCTGCCTTCCGACACCATCCCCCCTCCCAGGCTGTGCCCCCCTCCCCTTGTCTGGCTTGGGACGGTGGGGAAAACGTTGATGGAAAAGTTTTACCAATTCTGGAGCATGCACATCAGCTGCATCTTCCCATGATCTGTCAGCCACCCCATAGCCTTTCCAGTGAATCAAGTACTGCAGCTTGTGGCGTCTGATCCTGGAATCTAAGATCTCCTCAACTTCAAACTCAAGCTGCTCATTTACCAGGAGTGGAGCTCCGGGAGGTTCCTCCGGCCGTAACTCACTGGGAGGGGTGGCTTTCGTTAAGAGGGATCGATGGAACACAGGATGTATTTTAAACGTGTCAGGCAGCTTCAGTCGGTACGCCACGGGATTGATTTGAGTTTCTATTTCGAAAGGACCCACCCTCTTGTCTTGTAATTTTCTACATTTGCCCGGCATCTGGAGGAAGCGGGTGGACAGCCATACCTGGTCTCCCAGTTGAAGGGGGGGGCCCCTCCTTCCTGTGCAGGTTAGCAACTCGCTTGTACTCCGTTTTGGCTTCGTTTAACTGCTGTTTCAGTGTCTGTTGCGCCGCTTGCAATTCCTTAAGGAAGTTCTCAGCTGCCGGTACCAGCATTCCTTCTGAGCTGCTTGGAAAGACTTTAGGATGGAATCCATAATTAGCGAAGAACGGGGTTTGTTGAGTGCTGGAGTGCAGAGAATTGTTGTAGGCGAACTCTGCAAAATGCAAATATGATACCCAGTCAGTCTGTTGATAGGACACATAACTTCGTAAATATCTTTCCAAAACGGCGTTCAAGCGTTCCGTCTGCCCATCTGTCTAGGGGTGATGGGCGGAGGAGAGTTTTAATTCCGTCTGCAACTGTTTCCACATTGCTCTCCAAAATTTGGCTGTGAACTGAGTTCCTCGGTCTGAGACTACGCTGTTTGGCAATCCATGCAGCCGGTAGACTTCTTTTATGAATAACTTGGCCGTTTCTTTAGCCTCTAAGGCCCCTGCACAAGGAAGAAAGTGTGCCATTTTGGTAAGTAGATCCACCACTACTAAGATGGCTGTCATTCCTTGGGACTTGGGTAGATCAGTTATAAAATCCATGGAGAGGTCCTTCCAGGGTTCGTGTGGGACAGGCAACGGTTGTAACAGTCCTGCTGGTGTCCCTGTTTGTGTTTTTGTCTGCAGACAGACAGAGCAGGACTTTACATAACTCTCAATATCCCGACGCATTTTAGGCCACCAGAAGTCCTTGGCCACGTTCTGAATGGTCTTGTAAATCCCAAAGTGTCCCGCTGTGATGGAATCATGACACTGGCGTAGGATTCTGAGCCTTAATTCCCCTTCTGGCACATATCTGGCGGTTTTGAACCATAACAGTCCATTTCTCCAGTGAAAGGTTACTTCTGAGTCTTGACCTTGTCCCGTCTCCTGCTGATATTTTAGCATGTCTGCATCTTCTTGTTGTGCCTTTTTGAGTTCCTCTTCCCATGAAGGCTGGCATACTCCCAACGTTAATTTCTCTGGCGGGATTACGTACTGAGGCTGGTCCTCGGATTCACTTTCTTTGTATTGTGGCTGTCTGGATAAGGCATCCGCTCTCTGGTTTTTGGCTTGGGCATGGTAAGTAATCTGGAAGTTAAACCAAGTGAAGAACTGGGACCATCTTATCTGTCTCTGGTTCAGCTTTCTGGCTGTTTGGAGGCTTTCAAGATTCTTGTGGTCGGAGCGCACTTCAATTCGATGAGAGGTCCCCTCTAAGTATTGTCTCCAGTTTTCAAAAGAGTCCTTGATGGCCAGCAGCTCCTTCTCCCAAACTGTGTAGTTCTTCTCTGCAGGCTTTAACTTCCGAGAGAAGTACGCACAGGGGTGCAGCTCCTTCCCTTCTTGGTCTAATTGTAGCAGGACCCCCCCGATGGCAAAATCTGAAGCATCTGCTTCCACTACGAAAGGGCGGTTCGGATCAGCAAAGCGCAGAATGGGCTCAGTAGCAAACCTTCTCTTCAGCTCCTCAAAGGCCTCGGTGGCGTTCTCTGTCCATTGAAACTTCTTCTTCCCCCTTAAACAGTCAGTCAGAGGAGCTGTTAATTTGGAAAACCCTGGAATGAACTTTCTGTAATAATTGGCAAACCCCAAAAACCGTTGTACATCCTTTTTGGTGACAGGTTGGCCCCAGTCCAATATGCAGCTTACTTTCCCTGGGTCCATCTCCATGCCTTCCGCTGAGATTCGATATCCAAGGAAGTCTAGAGACTTGAGGTCAAATCCACATTTCTCTAATTTAGCATACAGGTGATTTTCTCTCAGTCTCTTCAACACCGTCTTCACATGCTGGTCGTGGTCTTCCTGGTTCTTTGAGAACACCAGGATATCATCTAAGCAACAGATTACATATGTGTCCAACAAGTCTCTAAACACGTCGTTCATGAATTTTTGAAAAATGTCCAGGGAGGGCTCAGGCTCCCCGTTGCTAAGCGACCTTATCACTGGCAGTTCCTCTGTTTCGTCTTCGCTCCAAAGGGGGGAAGTTCCTCCCCCTTCCCTCTGCCATCCATCCGAATACTCTTCTCCCAACTCTCCGGGATCCAGCTCCCCGGGATTGGGACCCCAGCTCTGCCTTCGGACAGTTGGTCTGATCACATATTTTGCAGCAAATCTCTGTGAGTTCCAGCAAGAGTAATATGTTAAACTTAAATAACTTTTATGCGGATACCTACAGAATGACTAGCTTTAGGCATTTTTTCAGACAAACACTGACTCTGCATGAATCTCATTTTACATTCTCAGCCAAAAAAAGATTAATTTTTTTACAACATGGTACTCAACTCCTAATATAACTGAGCATTGCAAACTGGACAAATTGTTACCCCAAACTTGAGCGACAACATTGAATAACAGCAAAAAGTTCCCTACATTTATTTATTTATTTCTCCAAATTTGTAGGCCACCCATCATCATGACAACATTCTCACTGGGTGGTTTCCAGCAATACATAAAAATATAAAGAGCAAAAAATGTATACAAATGTTAAAACAACCCAATTAAAAACAAACAAACCAGTAATGGAGCAATAGCATAACAGCAATCAATGACCGATGCCTACTAGTTAACTCCAAAAGCCTGGATAATAAAATAGTTTTATCTGCCCCTCAGAATAATTGCTGTCCTGTCCAGAGCTTGGGAGATAGGGCACAATGGAGAAGACCCTCTCATATGTCACGATAAGATGGTGCAAGTCCGCCAAATGAATGAGAAGAAGGCAAATAATACCATCCTCAGAATGCAATAATACCATCAACAGCCCGCTGTAATGAGTTTGCAAGACACTTCCAAGATAAGATCACGAACATCCGCCGGGACCTCGACTCCAACATTGTAGCAGTTGAACCTAATGAGGTGTCCAGAGCACAGTCCTGTCCTGTTTTATTGGATGAATTTCAGTTGGTACAGCTCGAGGATGTGGACAAGGTGCTTGGACAGGTGCGGGCGACCACTTCTGCTCTGGATCCTTGCCCCTCGTGGCTAATAAAAGCTAGCAGGAATAGAACAGCCGGCTGGGCCAAGGAGGTGATCAATGCCTCTTTACGAGAGGGAGTGGTACCACTCTGCCTGAAACAGGCGGTGGTGAGACCGCTCCTAAAAAAGCCCTCCTTGGACCCTGACAACCTTGACAACTATAGACCGGTAGCAAATGTTCCATTCCTGGGCAAGGTTCTAGAGCGTGTGGTCGCTCACCAGCTCCAGGCTCTCTTGGATGAAACTGATTATCTGGATCCATTTCAATCGGGCTTTCGGCCGGGGTTTGGTACAGAAACAGCCTTGGTCGCCCTGTATGATGACCTCTGTCGGGAGAAAGACAGAGGGAGTGTAACTCTGTTGGTTCTCCTTGATCTCTCAGTGGCTTTTGATACCATCGACCATGGTATCCTTCTGGGGCAATTTGCGGACTTAGGAATTGGAGGCACTGCTTGGCAGTGGCTGTGCTCCTACATCGAGAATCGTCTCCAGAAGGTGGTGCTTGGGGAGCATTACTCGAGTCCCTGGGTACTCCAATATGGGGTCCCGCAGGGTTCAGTTCTGTCCCCCATGCTCTTTAACATCTATATGAAGCCGCTGGGTGAGGTCATTAGGAGATTTGGAGTGCGTTTCCAGCAATATGCTGATGATACGCAGCTCTATTTCTCCTTCTCATCTTCTTCAGGTGAGGCTGTCAATGTACTAAACCGCTGCCTGGCCGCAATAATGGACTGGATGAGAGCTAATAAACTGAGACTCAATCCTGACAAGACTGAGATGCTGTTGGTGGGGGGGCTCTCTGCCCAGATGGTTGATGTCCGACCTACCCTAGATGGGGTTACACTCCCCGTAAAGGAGCAACTCCCCGTAAAGGAGCAGGTCCGTAGTTTGGGGGTCTTATTAGATCCGCTCCTGTCACTGGAGGCTCAGGTAGCCTCGGTGGCACGGAATGTGTTCTACCAGCTTCGGCTGGTAGCCCAACTATGACCCTATCTGGACAGGGAGAACCTCGCCACAGTTATCCATGCTCTGGTAACCTCTAGATTGGACTACTGTAATGTACTTTACATAGGGTTACCTTTGAAGACGGTTCGGAAACTTCAGCTGGTGCAGAATGCTGCGGCCAGAGTTCTTACTTGGACTAAAAAATCTGACCATATAACACCTGTCCTGGCCCAACTGCACTGGCTACCAATATGTTTCCGGGCCAGATTCAAAGTGTTGGTTCTTACCTATAAAGCCCTTAACGGCATCGGACCGCAATACCTGGTGGAACGCCTCTCCCGCTATGTACCTACCCTTTCGCTACGCTCGACGTCGAAGGCCCTTCTCCAGGTCCCAACTCATATGGAGGCCCGGAGAGCAATAACTAGATCTAGGGCCTTCTCAGTGGTGGCCCCCGAATTATGGAATGCCCTCCCTGACGAGATACACCTGGCGCCTTCTTTGTTATCTTTTCGGCGCCAGGTAAAGACCTACCTCTTTGCCCAGGCATTTTAATTTTAATTGTAATTGTGATTTTATTTTAATCTTTGTCTTAACTGTGCTTTTAAAATGTTTTTATAGTTGTATTGTACCCACACTCACCTGTATTTTAATGTGGTTTTATTCTGCTGTACACCGCCCTGAGAGCTTGTCGCTAAAGGGCGGTCTAAAAGTACAATAAATAAATAAAATAAAATAAATAACCAGTAGTGGCTAGTGGCTCCATGTTGGCAACTTTGTGAATTCTTATGAGAACTCAGTCCTCCCCAATTCTATTGGAGTGGATTCACTAGGCTGCTCAGCTTTAAGAGGAGCTATGAAAGCCTCTAATTGACAAGGCTCTTCACACAAAAATCCCATGTGATTCTGCCTCCCACCCACCCCCTGTTTCTATCATTACAGTTCAAGGAAACAAATACCTTGCCAATCTACTCTCTCTCTCTCTTTCTCTCTCTCTCTCTCTCTCTCTCTCTCTCTCTCTCTCTCTCTCTCTCTCTCTCTCAACAGAGGAAGCTACCTTGCACCTCAGGTGGGAACCTTTGGCCCTCTAGATGTTGCTGAACTACAACTCCCATCAGCACCAGCCAGCATGGCCAATGGCCAGAGATGGTGGGATTTGTTGCCCAGTGACGTCTGGATTGCCAAAAGTTTCCCTGATCAGACTATTAATCCAGTAGCCTATTGTGAATGGCAAGACCTTTACATGGTCTCTGGAAGAGGTCTTCAATAGATTCTTGAGAGATTAATTTGTGATCCTAGATTTTGGATGTTGTTTTATCACAAACCATGCAAGAATGTGGAAAGTTCCTTCTTGTACTAGCTTCTAGATCAAAGTTAAGGAAATAAATTAACTTCATTGAAGAATGCCGACATTTCTAAAGGCATCCAGATTTCTTTTTTTACTTCAAGTTTTACATTTACATATGTTTTTAAATGAGGTTGATTTTATTGGGATTTTTAAGAAGTAGTTTATACAGTTTTATATAAACTGCTTAGATGTTTTGTTTGATTAAGTGGCCTATACATTTTGTTAAATAAAAATAAATAAATAAAATATATTTTCAGCTACTCCAATTTCTACCAAAAATCTTGAACACTTTGGTTTAAAGCTTGAGTACGTGTAGTCCTTTGGTTCCTTTTATATTTGAAAAGCAATATGTGGTAGTAATGTTTCCTTGTTTGTCTGGATAACCACCAAATAAACCTCGTTAGTCAAAATCATACCCTGGGGGTGAGCTACAGTGGTGTTAAAACTGTGCTGAAAATTAACTATAGTGACAGGTCCTGCATCTCAGTGGCACTTTAAAGCTGACATTCTGCTACATGGATAAAAAAGATGGCAATTTTAAAGGAAATGTTTGGGCCACTGATATGAATTGCCTTTAATAAGAGCTGGCATAGCATTGCCTATTGTCAAAGATGACCCAGGGGTAAGAGTTTATTAGTGCATTTCTTCCTAAACCAAAAGTGACAGGGCATGCTTAAGGACTTTTTGTTGCTGCTTGGAACAAATGAAAATTTCACTGTGGAGTTCCCATGCTGGAGAGTATCGATCTATGTGTTCCCTCAGCCACAGGAAGAAGAAAAAAAGATATGATGAAATGCAATTTACTTTGTCATGTCTTGAGTATTGCTTCCATATCATTTTGAGTAATGAGAATTTCTTCAGCTTGTAGAAGACAAACTTTTGACAATGCTGGCTATTAGTGAACAGAAGATGAATAACAGCAGCTGTTGATAAAATGTTTTAAAATGGGCTGTGTCTGATTGTTGGAGTAGATTAGATAGAATGTAATTTTGTACAGTTTAATAGTTAGAACCGCTGTGGAGGTCAAAAGTAGGCAGGTAGAATTTTTATATATACTCTGTTGAAAAAAAAATTACAAGTTTCACGTGTCTAAAACCATAAGAGAGAAAGCTGTCTTATACTGAGTCAGATCATTAATCCATCTAACTCAGTAATGTCTCCATGGATTGGCGATGGCTGTCCAAAGTTTCAGACTGAGCATTCCAGCACCACCTGGAGATGCCAGGGACTGAACTAAGAACCTTTTGGATACAAAGCAAGGTAATCTACCACTGATCTATGGCCCTTCGCCATTTATACCAATTAGTGTTAGGCACCATCTGGACTTGTCATTGAATTAGGCTCCTTAACATTGCTTTTCACAGACTGTAGTAGAGATTAGGTTACTCATTTCATTGTGTTCTTTTTATTTCACAAGGAAGGTCCTATACACTGTTCATAGTTGAATAATGTTTATCTAAGGTGCGACATGCCAGTAATGCAGTGTTTGCAACCTGTAGCTTGAGCTGGGCACTATTGAAATCATTCCCGTGGCACAATCTGTCACTCTTTAGTATTTGTATAAATAGGTATCTCAGCCCATGAGTCCTCCTTGAGATCTGACTAGTTCTATGTAAATTGACAAAACTAATTTGAGTGAATAATCTCCTAAACATTCCTTCAGTATTTTAAGATTAATTTGATGCCTGGATTATTCTAAAGATGTAATGTAATTTAAAAATAATAATAATTAAAGGCTCTTTTTTAAGAAAGAAGGTTCATATCACTAAAAGGGAATGATAACCAATCCCTTTTTTGTACCATTTGTTGAAATTGCAGCGCATAGCTGGGAAATGAAGAGGCAAGGCAAGATGAGGTGTGGGTAAATCAAGGGCCACGTTTATTTGAATAAAGCCAATTACATGCTTGATTGCATGGTAGAATGATCTGCAGAGCCAAGTGTGGAACTTATCTCACCCCCATTGAGCGAGGGCACCCCGCCATGGGAAAAGGGAGGTGAGCCAAGACCAATTCCCTCTTCCGGGCCCCATCCCCTTAGGGTGGTTAGGGAGGCCTTCCAGATCCACCCCCCCTCAGGGCCGCAGAACCTCTGAGTGGGTGTTACAGGTTAGCCCCAAAGGTTAGCCTTATCCTGCCAGCTGGCTGCACAACCTGGAAGGCAGGTCTCAGAACCCACCAATCACTTTAAAGGGTGCCTAAGGGTGGTCACCAACCCTACCTTGTTAAATTCCGCCCCAATCCACCAAATGTGACCAAATAACCTAATTACAGATTAAACTAAGAGGGCCGGCAACCAATCAGCCAAATCAAATTAAGCCAAATAAAATTGAGCAAATCAGCCGAATTAGGAGAACAGTACAGGGTAGGCAAAAAACTTGCCAACAAACGAAGCTTGGCAAGCTAAAAATTCCTACCTGGCCCCAAAACGACCAGTTACACTTGCACTGCCCGTGAGGCTGAAAAGAGGCCAAGGGGAGACGGAGCAGGGCTTAAATAGCCACCCTGCTCCGCCCCTTATGTGACAGGTGCGTGTGGCCATGTCGCGCCGGATATGTGGGATTTTGAAGCCATGCCAGGTCTTGCCCAGCATGGCTGCAAAGCTCTGGCGATGGTGGGAATTGTAATGACTGTGTGGCAAAGGCAAGGTTTATTTTCATCAACACTGAAATTCGTGTGAAATCTCAAATATCAGGTGAATAATCAAACCATAATCAAACTCTAGCAAGTTTGTAGAAAGGAAAACATAAAATTTGAATATGTTTTATTTTGTTTACTTTGTCTTGCTCCTGTCTCTTATTAGTCAATGAAATCTTTTGAAACATTTGAAAATTGACTTTAAAAAGCAAGACTAGTTCTGACCAATAGGCTGTCTATATCAGCATTCTGTATCCTGATATTGACCAGCTATGTGTACATAAGAAGAGCCCCTTGGATCAGGCCAAAGATCCATCTCATCCAGAATCATCGTCTCACAGTGGCCAACCAGATGCCTATGGGAAGTCCACAAGCAGGACATGAGTGCGACAGCACTCTCCCCACTTGTGTTGCCCAGCTTCTGCGGTTTAGAGGCATATCACCTTTGATGCTGGAGACAGTACACAGCTGTCATGCCTAGTAGCCATTATTGGAGGGAGGGAGCAGGAACCAAAGGGTAGGAGAAAAATTTAATGTTCCGTGCATTTTGGACCTCTCAGGTCCTTCATCAGGGAGTTTCAACTACAGATGTTTAGTTACCCCCATTTGCAGATATGGAAAGTTAGGGGGGTTGCCCCAATGTGCATCACTTTATATACTAACATTGAACCACATTTGCCATTTTAATACCCATTCATCCAGTTTGGAGAAATTCTTTTGGAGCTCCTCATAATCCCATTTTATTTTTATCACCCTGAATAATTTGGCATCATCAGCAAAGTTGATCACCTCACATCTCACCTCCTTAGATCATCACTGAACAAGTTAAAAGCCAAACGCTTCAGAGAGATTCACAATCATGGTAGCTGTCTCCACCCCTGTTAATCGCCAGAAACAGGTAGGGTCACACTCCAGGTGCCCTCAGGGGCTAGGATCCCACTGTGGGAGGTATAAGCCTCCTACTCTAAGCACTCACCAAGAGAACTGGTAGATGGTGCGGCAGTGTCCAAAACAAGCCAAGGTTAAACACAGTGCATTTTATTCATTTAACAAATCTATAAACTAAATGAAAATGGAACAATGATGTGCAAAGCCTGCTATCCTGTTTGAGGGTATAGAGGGAGATATTTCATTTGACATTTTTCCAAAATGATTGGTTTGAAATCATCTTTGGCAGTTGAATCATACTTGAGTTACAAAAATTCCTCTTGTAGATCCTCTGGCGAGGACTGAACTTTAGTGATAAAAAGGTTCCTCACAAGCGTCCAAGATAATGCTGGGGAGATGATGCCAAATTAATGTGCACTCATGAAGATGTAATAAGCTATGTATGATGTTCTCAGCTTCCTAACATAACATTTCATATTTTTATATTGCCATATTGTTAATTTTTTACTTACATTGTACATATTTTTGGAAACACCCCCACCCCGAGATCTTCATATGCACCCCTGGGGAGCATGCCCCCCAGTTGAGAAACACTTTTCAAGGGGATCCTCAGCACTGGTTGAAGCACTGGTTCTTGTGGATCCAAGACCTCCCCAAGGTCCTTGCTCTGAGGGGTGTTGGGTTCGTCCTCTGAGAATTCCATGTCCGATATCGGGTCAGGACTAGGTGTTAGTCTATTTCAGGAAATGTAACCAAGAGTTATCTGGCACCTTAAAAGATTTATTAAGACAAAATCTTACATGTATTTATTGAGACAAAATCCTTCTAAGTGTTATCATCATTTGGCATACACTTAAAAGAAGTGGACACACTAGAATTTCAACATAAACAAAATAATTTAGACATCACATTAGAAGAACTACAACAGAAAAAGAAAGAATTGGCAGTGCTAGATTCTATGAAAATAGCTAAATCTCTCTGGTATACTAAACAAAAATACTATGAATGGGGAAATAAACATTCTAGATTACTAGCTCATGCCCTAAAATCACAATATACAAGTACTACAATTACTACAATTTCACATCAAGAGAATATAACCACTGATATTAAAGAAATCAATAAATGCTTCAGGGACTTTTACAATAAACTATATAGTACTACACCTATCAAAACAGAGGAACTTCAAAATTATCTTCTTGACTTTTCCCCACCCACTCCTTCAGATGCTCAAAAAACACTTCTAAACCAAGATATAACAACAGAAGAGGTTTCTACGGCAATCATGAACCTCAAACACAATAAGGCACCTGGACCAGATGGCTTTAATAGCACATTTTATAAAATCTTCAAAGACATATTAACCCCACATTTAACGCAATTATTTAATTATATCTGGTCAGGTGGAATTATTCCAGAAACCTGGAAATCATCTCGTATAATAGTTATACCCAAACCAAATAAAGACAAATCAAAAGTGGAATCCTACCACCCAATAAATCTTCTTAACCAAGATCAAAAATTATTTACTTCTATATTAGCAAATAGAATTAATTCAATGATAACTGATCTTGTTCATGTAGATCAAACAGGATTCATTAAAGGAAGACATATATCTGATCCCATTAGAAGACTGCTTAACATCATATACCACGCCAAAACAAACAAAAAACCATTAGGTATTTTATCTTTAGATATATACAAAGCCTTTGATTGCTTAAACTGGAACTACCTAATTAAAGTACTAGATAAATATAAATGAGGAGATAGGATACTAAACATGATTAATCGATTATATGACATCACCACTGCAGTAATTCGAACTAATAATCTGGACTCTGACCCCATAATAATACAAAGAGGCACGAAACAAGGATGTCCTCTCTCCCCATTACTATTTGCTCTGGCTCTGGAACCTCTAGCCATGAAATTATGCTCACAAACTCAAATACAGGGTTATAAAATTAATATGACTTACGAAGAACATCTACTAAATTTATATGCAGATGACATGACATTAATGCTAGGAAACCCATCACAATCAGCCTCAACACTTAAACTGATGATTGAAACATTTACAGAAATATCTGGTCTTAAAATAAATTTCAACAAATCCTCTATAATGTTTTTTCATGTTGGTCCTTAAAACCAATTAATCACTCGCAAAACACTGGGAATTAATATATGTAACTCTGCTTTTAGATACCTGGGAGTTTTAATTACCAAAAATACATCAAAACTGTTTTATATTAATTATTACCCTTTAATACGAAAAATGAAACTAGATCTCAATAAATGGAAAAAACTCAATATAACCATACTAGGTCGAATAGCGACCATTCGCATGAAAATAATCCCCAGATTTCTTTATTTATTTCAAGTACTCCCTCTTCTTATTACACATACCACTATCCACAAATGGCAAACCATGATAAATAACTTCATCTTTCAAAATAAAAGACCAAGACTAGCAATGACATCCTTTTACACACACAAACTCTGGAGGTTGGGGTCTTCCAAATCTATATTTATATTACACAGCATTTCAATTTCGCCAATTTAGCTTCATCATAATGAAATCAAAAAAATCTTGGATTAGATTAGAAGAAAATATGTTATCTAAAGGCAAGATCTGGAATCTACCCTTCTTACCAATCACCCGCACATGGATTAAAACTATTAATAATCCATATACAAAATCCACATTCTCCATCTGGAAACAATGGCAATTAAAATTATCCCCAATATACTCTCCTTTAACTCCCTTACCTGCTTACCCGAAAGCAGGAGATGACTTCTTGAAAAAATATATAGAAATCGGAGAGGAACAAAATTATTTTAGATTGAGTTATTTTTTCCCACAAGGTAACCCAGTCACTATTCAACAATTAAAAAATGATATCGCAACTTGGAACTTAGATTGGTTACATACATACCAATTACAAACTATTCTAAAGGACCCTCAAATTAAAACATACGCTACTAAAAATATCACACAATTTGAAAAAATATTGCTAGAGAGTGGTCGCTCTGGTAAAGGAATAGTTTCTAACCTATATAAAATATTACTAGAAATTGATATGGGAAAACTGACAGGTCTGAAAAACCAATGGGAAAAAGGTCTGGGACATCAACTAGAAACATCTGAATGGTCTTCAATCTTTCATTCTAAACACAACCAAACAATTTCTGCAGCACATAAAGAAACTATGCTGAAAACAATTCACAGATGGTATTATACACCAGTACAACTCTCTCATATATCGTCATCAACATCTCCCTTATGTTGGAGAGGATGCAATCAGAAAGGAACATACTTCCACCTATGGTGGAACTGCCCACAGATCAAAAAATTTTGGACTTCAGTACATACCGAACTTAACAACATTACGAAAGAAAAAATACACTTAACACCGGAACTATTTTTATTATCTTTATTCAAAGATGAAAACAAAACATTAAAATCAAAACATCTGCTATGTAAACTACTCATAGCAGCAAGACTAACAATATTACAATACTGGAAAAATCAAGATGGATTAAAGTTGCAGATCTGGTTCAATAAAATCTGGACGATAGCTATACTGGACAAAATCACGCTGCATCTTCGATTTCTAAGAGGTGCTGCGAAACCGGAATTGTTCACGTCAGTATGGTGGAACTACATGGAATACACCTCACAACGAGACCTACATACCCAGCTTTCTTCATCTGCAAAATCTATCTGGTTCTCATAAACAAATAATGATACCTTTACAATTTTAAACCATCTCATGTTAATATTGTATTTAATTTTTATTCACTACAATAATCACCTGTATATCTTACCAATATACTTTCCATAAATAACACATAAACCGATTCAAAACAGGAATAGGCTCTAAAGTGGGGGGAGGGGGAGGGGAAGGAAATTAAAGTTAAGTTGATGTATTATTGTATCATTACATTATCCATGTTAAATTACTATGAAATCAATAAAAACAATCTTTAAAAAAAATCATTTGGCATACACAACTCATGGGTGTAGTGTTGTTGTTTTTTTAAAAAAATCCATGTCACCAAATGGTAATGAAATGCAAGAGGTAGAGTCTGACAATTCTATGGAAAGTGTACATGTACACAAGATGAGCACATTCACCATTTATAGCAGCAGTAATTGTTGATGGCTTTATACTTATAGTGCAGGAGAGAACAATGGTCTTGATGTAGGCCTAAAAATAATAAAATCAAACTTCTTGATTACTTTTCATTAGAAGTTTCATGTTGGCGTCTCTCTTTGAAGTTCATTTGTTGAAGAATGTAGTGGTCACTCTGCAAAATCCTCTCTGTGATTTACAAAGTAGCTGCTATGACTGGAATAGAAATAAATACTTGTGTGATTTTATAGAAGAAAGTTACTTGATATGTTTGAGCAGCAAAAGATGTGGGTACAGTATTCTGGAATATAGATACAGAAAAGAAAAAAATCTTTCATTGGTTTGTTACATTTAGGTAAAGGCTGTGGTACTGTGTTAATGTTAAAATCATGGTTTATTTCTATGTACATGAAGAACGTCAGGTTTGTATGCTCTCCCATCCCTTCTATTCCTCCTGTATGAAAGAGAGGAAGACTTTGGCAGAATTAAGCCAGTGAAACCTGCTGTCCTAACATATGAACCACAGGTTATGATTTAAAGCGAACTCTGATTAGTTTAACAAGCCAGTTCAGAACCCATGGTTTGAAGTTGGCTTGTTATGAAACTGATCAGTTTGTTTTAAACCATGATCTCTGGTTCATATGTAACAAGTTATGAAGTTCTCTTCCCAGCTGTGCAAGAGTAACAGAGGGGAGAGCATGCTTGCCCAAGTCTCATAGTGGATCCTTCCTGCTTGTGCACGTAGCACAATTTCCCCTTTCTGTTGCTAGTAGATTATTCATGATAGGTTGGAAAGAGGTTCCTTCGCTAAGCTAATTCTGAATATAACAGAAGGTGGAATTCTGTAGCAAGCAGAGAGAAAGGCATGAAGTGGAGTAAGGCTGGTGCTACTTAGAATGAGAGATCACACACAGACCACACAAAAATACTTTGTGTATGTGGTGAGTAAAATCCCTATGAAGAAATCCTGCTTGTGCATGCAAATCAATGATAGTGTTGTTGTAGTTGTTATTAATGGGCCATCTGGTCTTAGACAGTGGTAGCTGTTGCCCATTGAAACTGGTAGGGTGGAAGGCAGAGAGGCTAACAGTAGGTGGAGCCAGAGTCTATGACAAGCAGAACCAACTAATTCTAGTGTTGCCCCTATCTTCCTCTCTACTGAGTTCTGTAAGGGCAATACTGAGACTAAACCGGAGGAGGCTGACAGCCAGTACAAGCCTGGATGTAAGAAGGCAGGCAGGTGGGGGCTAGTTGAGGTAAGAGTGAGATTGGTGACCTCTGTGCTATCCAACCTAATGGACCAGACTCCACTGGTCTTAGATTATGAAGGGAGTGCACCTGTTTGGTCTGTGTACATTTTTTGTGTCTTTGGTGAACTGGGACAGAAATGGTGAAGACACTTCTTTTAAAAGAGTCTCTTGTAAGAAATATTACTGGTGAGCCTCACAGCTGTTTGAGTCCTGCTTAGTCTATTCTGTAGGTTTTGTTTGTCAGACTAGTGTCTTAATTTGGGGGTGAATTTGCCCATTTCTTCCTTGCTTCTACTTAGACTTTGCTGTGGGAAAAGCCAATGTTGGAAGCACTCTAGGAGAAGGTTGAAAGAAATACCAGTGCCTTGCTCAACAGAACAGATTAATAGAAGCCGGTAGAATGGGGCGGGGTGGAATTATTTATTTATTTATATCCCACCCTTTCTTCCAGTAAGGAGAAGCCCAGGGTGGCAAACAAAAGCACTAAAAATACTTTAAAACATCATAAAAGCAGACTTCAAAATATATTAAAACACACCCACCATTAAAAACATATTAAAACAAAACATCTTTAAAAACATTCTTAAAAAAGCTTTAAAACATTTTTAAAAAAGGTTTAAAATATATTAAAAAGCAATTGCAACACAGACGCAGACTGAAATAAGGTCTCTACTCAACAGGCTTGTTGAAAGAGGAAGGTCTTCAGTAGATGCTGAAAAGATAACAGAGATGGTGCCTGTCTAATATTTAAGGGGAGGAAATTCCAAAAGGTAGGCACCACTAAACTAAAGGTCTGAATTGTTTATTTGACTTCACAACAGGGAGGTTGCTGCTAATAACCAGGAGGGGTGAGGTGATGCGGAGGTCAGCACAGTGCAGGTGCAACATCTGATTGGCTCTGCTGCTGCACCTATACTGTGCAAACCTCCCCACCCATCCCCTCAGTTACCAGCAGTAAACTCCATGATGGGAAACCAGGTAAGCAGTGCTAACACACCCTGCTCCACCCATGCTGGCCTCTACTGGATCAGATGCAGCTTGGGACCAGGGTACCCGACAGATTGTCTCACTCTTCACTGTGTTCTGCATGTGCGGGCCTGTTGCAGATACCATCTTATCAGGAAGTCATTCCGCACAACATAGGAAGTGGACCTTTAGTGTTGTGGCACCTACCCATTGGAATTCCCTCCCCTTAGATATTCAGCAGGCCCTGTCTGTGTTGTCTTTTTGACACCTACTGAAGATTTTCCTCTTTCAATATGTCTTTTAAGTAGTTACTTTATCCTAGTCTGCATCTGTATTGGAATTGTTTTTTAAGAGGTTTTGTTTTTAAATTGTTTTTAGTGCTGTACCATTTGTTTGCCACCTTGAGCTTCCTTTGGGAGAAAGGATGGGATATAAATGTAATAAATATTTTTTTAAAAAAATGCATCAAGATGATAAAGCTATGAAGAGTCTGCTGCTAGTCCATTGATACTTCAAAGTTTGTGATGGTTAACAGAAATAGTTTAGGATTAACAGAAATAGTTTAGGGATGGTGTGCTCATGAGATGAAGATGGTCTGTTGAGGCTCTTTCAAGAGGGCGGGAGGTTATTCTGCTCGTAAATCATGATTAAAGTAATGCTGTTGCCAAGGCAACCTTCAGTGAACCAAGAGTTCTTTGACATGTCATGTCTCAGGCCAGAGTTCCCATTCTTTCCAGAGAGACAAAGAGCTTGGAATTGAGATAAGTTCTTTTAAATTACCGACAGAAATGTGTTGACCTCAAGAACATGATGCCATGAATCATGGATGGGAGACCTAGGGCCAAATGTTGCCCTCCAAGCCTGTCTATATAGTCCCCAGGGCTCTCCTAAGGCCATGATTCCTCTCCAATCCATGCCTCTGGTTTATACCCTTCCCAAAGGCTCTTGTCTGGCTGGACCATGTCCTTTAATTGTGATAATGCTTCTTGTTTGCCTGGAAAGGTGTGTGTGTGTGTGTGTGTGTGTGTGGGAGGGCGGGTGGGAGGGTCTGGGTGTGATCCTCTAGCTTTAGTATGACTAGAATATAGCCTGCTGTACAAAGGTAAAAGTCACATCTGTTGCCTTGCCCATCACTGGGATGCGGCCTCCAGAAGGTTACACACAAGGGAATGCAGTTCTTAGGTTGAAAAAGGCTCCCCACCCCTGCCATAAATAGTATGTGTCTCTATGTCACCTTCGAGGCTGTTTTAAAGTATATATTATCTATATTCTGAAGGGTAATGGCAAGTCTCTTACCATCAGGCCACACAGCGCAGCAGCTGAGAACAATAGGATTTGAGGACTCTCAGCTGCTGCCAGTTAACTGCTATCATCAGCAGAGCTGTATAGCAGAGCCTCACCCCATGCGGCGGGCCACCATCTGGCAAGCTGACCCTGGGGTGTCAACCCCAAAGGAGTGACCTCAAAGGGATTGGGGTCATCACTTTGGGGTTGGAATGAGGGCAACAGCACAACCCCATTTTGGTTTCGTGTTTTGTTTTGCTTTCCCCCCCCCACCTGTGGGTATTTTGTTCTTTTTATTTTATGTAACATGCACCTGGGGTGTGTGAGAGGCTGAATTGCATGATACATATTGGTCTTATGCTTTTGGGGGTGCCCAGTGTGAGAGAGTGTTGCTTCCCACAGAGTTCAAAATGCCTGGGTGGGAGACAGGGTAGAAAAGTGATTCTGTATGTTCCATGTGAGAGATGGGGTGGGATGCCTGCTTGTTTGTTTTGTTCCCTTTGCTGGAGGATGGGTATAGCTAGGGCGGACTTTATTGTGGTCTAATTGTTATGTATTTATGTTTGCATAGCATGGTATATTGGTTTTTTAAAATTCTAGCAGAGTGTTTCCACAGATATGATATGTCTTAGAGGAAGAATTGGCCTTTTTTGACAATAAACATCACATTTTCCATCATCTTGGGATTCCCCCCCCTTTTTTTTTCATTTCTGGCTTTTTGGATGCTTGCCACTTTCTGCTTTTGGTTAATTGACAAAGCCCTGAACAACTGAGGTCCAGGGTATCTTCAGGACTGCCTGGACCCTTATATCCCAACTCTATCACTGAGATCATCTGCAGGAGCGGCTTTGGTCATCCCCCAAGTTGGTGAGGCTCATTTAACATCAACATGAAATCGAGCCTACAGTGTCATCTGCCTGCTTCTCTAGAAAGCGCTGCCAACAGAGCCTTCTGTTTTAACTTTTAAGCACCTGCTGAAAACCTTTCTGTTCCTGCAGGCTTATGCAGGCAATTAAGAAGTTGTTTCCCCCCTCCTCGGCAACAGTTGGCCTTTGTTTTGATTGTATTTTAAATATGTTTTATTCTATGATGGTGGTGATTGTTTTTAACTTCTTGTAAACTGCTTTGATGTTTTTAACGAAATAGCAGTATACACATATTTCTATAAATAAATAAATAACAATGGCGATATTTTAATGGTAAATAGCATTTTTAGGTGATGGCCCCTTGCTGGATGAACTGGCAGTTTCCTTGTAGGGCTATAGCTCAGTGGCAGAGCATTTGCTTTGTGCTGAAAAGGTCTCTGGTTCAATTCCTGGCATCTCCAAATAGGGCTCACCTAAAGTCTTGGAGAGCCACTGCCAGTCAGTGCAGACAATACTGGATTAAATGGACCAGTGGCCTTACGTGGTAGAAAACCGTTTCCTATGTCCCTATGCTATGTTTGAGAAAAGTTTTATATTCACCAGCATAGTGCTTGCAAATGTATTTGTGCCCACAGAGGCCTTCATTGGCCACCAGGTCTCCACCTCCCTGCCCGACTGAAATTAGGCTTAGAAGCTTCCTATTGTAGCCAATAGACTAAATTGTGTGTGTGGGGGGGTACTGACATTTTCTCCAGTTTGCAGATGTATCCATGGGCCTAAAAAAGAAGGCGATTCCTGTTTTATAGTGGAGAACAGTGCTATTTTGCCAAAATCTGACTGAGAATTAGCTAAAAATAACATGCATGCAGCACAAATGCCTTCTGTAACATGTAGGTGACCAAGCTGCTAAATACATTGCACAGCTCAAGAGCACTTAAGTGACATCCTATCTCCATACACACAAGTCTTGGATGACACCTGGTTCCCATTGATGGAGTTATGCACTCTCATGATCTGTATGGTGTTGTATAACAGTCTGAACTTCCTGACCTATTGTTTGTGCACCTTTGTTTTTTCAGAGTAGAGTTCCCAGTGTTTGAGAGCTAAAGGCTTATTTCATTTTATTGTTGCATCCATTAGAATAAACAGTTAATTCAGCTACTAAAGTCAAACTTTATATCCATGCAACTTGCTTAATGGGTATGTCAGTGCAAATATGACAAGACTATTAAGTACAAATTGTGTATAATGTTCTAGGGAAATATGTTGTAGATTTTTTAAATATTTTGTAATGAAGAAATAGCCAGTTGGCTATTCATATTCATAATGTGTTTGGGTAATTTTGTTGAACTTGTAAATGCTGATGTTTGAATTATCAAACCATCCTTGCATGATGTGGAAACTGTTAAATATTGTTATTTAGAGTGAAAAAGTGTTACTTGTTTGCATTGACTATTTAATGACCCAACCAGCACTGATGCACATACAAAATATAAGAACTGATCCAGTGAAACCGTTCAGATCTGAGAACAAATTATATGCAGCAGTGTAAATACATTGGTGTAATCCAGATGCAACTGTTATTCTTTCGATTTGCATCTTCTCTTGTAAGAGCATTGAATGCATTAATGGTTTGCTTAGATTGCCCATGTTTGACAAGAAATTAAGCAATGTTTATAGGTGTATTAAAACATAACTAAATCCCAGATTTTAAAAATTATTATTGTTCCTAGATTTTACTGCTTTTTTTTATTGGCCCTTCAATCTCTTTCCCATAGTTAGGTTTGTTTAAAAAATGAATGTTTAGGGGAAGCAAGAGTATTCTATCCTACCCAGTACAGCAGAAAGGCTTTCACAATATTTATTTGAGTGATTCTTACCTGCCATTCACTGCTGGGTACAAAAGAAAAATCTGCTAGGTTTGACATCTCTGTAGAGTTGTGCTGGATTGGTGGGCCAATGTATGGTAATGATGAAGAGGGAATTCAGCCTAGTTGGTAGAAAATTCAAGATGTCAGTGAAGCCATATATTAAAGAAAATTTGAATTGGAAACAGAATCCCAACCTGCCACTGGGGGCATTTTGATCATTTTGATGTATTAAACTTTTGTAGCAGCATTCAGATGAAGCTGAATTACTATACTTAATCTCGGGTGGTTTATGGTCTACTTTGGCTTTGAAACATACATTATTTGAATGATGGATCTGGGGTTAATTTTCTTTTTTGGTACACAGGGTGTGGGCACATTGGATATATACATTTAAGCATTTTACAGTGTCAAACTGAATTGCTGACAACTTGAACAATCTGAAATGCTGGATGCTGTGTATTGCACCTGAGTTTATTTTGTTTAAATAATACTGTACGTGTGTGTTTGTTGTGTATGTGTGTGCCTCTGCTGTATGTTTGTAATTTCATATATTGTGTGCACATATGTGCATCAATGTAAAATATAAAACCATAATGCATATAATAAGGTAGAATAAAAAAGCAACTTGTCTTTTGTCTACAGCAAAATCTGGATTCCATATAGTGGTATTTTTGATCATTTCTCTTTGTCGGTCGCCATAGAAGGGCTTTCCAAGTCCTGAATGCAGCAATAAAAAGAAATCAATTACTATTAGAGTGGCACTCTAGGTTAGAGGCATTGTGGGGTTCACACTTGGGTTTGCAGCAGGGAGATGATACTTAGCTGCAAATCAGGCATGATGCAAAAGATAGATGAGACAGAGTTCAAGGAGCAGTAATGTGAGGGTCCAGCACTATCATTCCAAGCTGTCTCAGCAGTATGATGGATGACTTGGTAGCAAGAAGCAATAATACTTGATGATGAAAGATTCATCTCCAGATCCTGAGCCACTGCAGTGCCTACCTACCTGCTGATGCTCTAGCAACACAATGATTCCTGATTTGTTATAAGGATCTAAATTACTGTACTTAAGCAAGCAAACCAGGATGTTCAATTAGGAACCCAGTTTTTTCTTTTCTTTTTTGGCAGCTGCTAATGAAGAAGGTAGCGTATCAACCATTTCTGCTCATTGTAAATGTAATTACCTCATATTTATGCATCGTACTTGTTGATGAGATCTTGTAAGCTTATGCTAATATGGTCGGTAATTTGTTACCTCTAGAAATCACTCTCTGTGTGCCTTCTGGTCATTATCATGAAACATGATAAATGATCTCGCCCATGAGGTATAAATGAAAATGAAATGGATAATTGGATGCTATGTCTAAAATGTGGCTGGAATAGTTTTTTTGTGATTATAATTTTTTTCCTTCTGGTTTGAAATAAGGTGCTTTGCTATGTATCAATGACCTTTAATTGTCTTGGCTTCTGTGTTGTTTAAGAATAATTTTTAAACAGATGGAACAAGGCTCACTCAGAACGGTTCACTCAGAAGCCACTAATAATAACTTTCCAAGTATAGCTTATAAATATAGTGCATTTAGGAGCATTTTGATGCCGCACCTCCATTGCTCTCTTAAACCGCCATTGGTCAGTTATTTATAGGCACACATAGGGCCAGTGCAAATACACTGCTAGCTGAACATGGATAAGAGATTGGCAATGGATTGTGCAATATAACCCATGCAATGGTTCATGTGTTGGGTCAGAACACACCCAGGTTAGGACTAACACCTGTGCAGACATAATGCCAAACTACAGCTAGGGTTGGGATCAGTGGCAGTGTAGTATGTTACCTGTCCATTATTATGGAGGGAGGGAAGAGGGATATAGTGGCTTTATAATATAATTGTCTAGGTAACATACAATAAATATAAAGCAGGACTAAAAACATAACAATAATACCATTAAATTACACCTTAAATCCTGAACCAGCACAGAATAACAAAACAAATGCCATAGTTAAAGGTTGGCTAACATTGCAACTGCATGCCAGCTCATGGAATGATGTGGCTAATTGCAGCTTGCTATGACTACAGCTGTGAATATTGTCCACCTCCTTAAACAAAGCAAAATATATTCTATATAAGAATCTTGTATTATGTCAATATTGATATATAATTTATGAGTTATCTTTGAAAAAGAATTGGCTTATCTGTGTGACCTTTTTCCATTTTCTTGAAAATCTTATCAATAATTCAACCCAAATGAATTATGAGAACCACAGTTAGAATACTTACCACTGGGACATCCATTTATGCTGACTGTGGAAACAAAGGCTGACAATGGAGCCAAATATTAGGACTAGTTTCTAAGCAGAAAGTGGGCTTCTGGTTTTTGGAGTAGCTTAGCCATTGTACTTCAGGACTATAGTATCGTTAGGATGTTGTTAGATTAAGATGATAGTTGAACAGGTGTTTATGGCATACCTGTTTGCTTGTTTTATGGACATATTTATGTATTATTAAACTGTCTAGACAGCATAAGTCTAATTGTTTGAGACCAGGTATAAAAATACAGGTTCCATTTGTACACTGTGAAAATAGAGAAAAAATACTGATTCCTGTAATGAAGAATATGCTTGCCTTAGTTTAGTTTCAAATCAGGTTGCTCAGATTCTGCTAAAATAATTGCATCACATCTTGATGGTGAAGTATAAAATACATGTGAACTTGTTTCTAAAGTTGTATATTTGGTAATTTGTAAGATGTAGGAAATTTGTTAGATGGGGTAAAAACTCCTAGCTATGGATAGGATCTGCATTTTGGTGCCAGTTCGATTTTTACTCCATTGAATTTCCTTCCAGTACCACTTCATCAGGGATCAGTGTTTGCTATTTGCTATAAATATGATTCTTTTTCTCAACAAAACCCCCCAATATTAATACTGATATTTTTAAAAAATACTGATTTTTATGTAGACTTAGGAATTAATATTTTAAATGAAAAATCAATATTTATATTTTGGGGAGGAAAATATTGATATTAATATCAATATTTTTGAGGTGATTTAAAAAAAATCCACTTCAGCCATGGAAAACTGCTAGAAAAAACAACCGATCTGTGAGGACAAAAAAAGTGAATAAATAGAAAATCCAGTGTCACATTTGAATATTGTGAAATTTGAGCACCATTGGAGTGAGACAAGCTGGTTCTAGCACTGCCCCTGCTGCACAACTTCTTCAAGTGATTTTGCTTGGCTGGAATGTGTTCTTAAATGCCTCTTGCTTTCCTGGATGGAGGGGTGGGCGGGTGGGGTGTCAAAACCTCTGGTTTTTGCATGGCTGGAATGTAACCTACTGCACCAAAGGTAAGAGTCACATATGCTCTTTTGACCTGCTATTTCCCTCTGGAAATTTTTGCTCTGACCCCACCCATCACTAGCCTCAAAAGGTTTTCCTGGAGGAAATGTAGGCATTGGGCTGGCAAAGATACTTTACCCCTGCCTAAAATTAGATCATTTAGCTCTGTTTCAACTGACTGACGGTGCACCATGGTTTCAGGTAGAAGCCTTTCCCAGCCCTCCCTGGAGATACTAGGTATTGAATCTGATATGTTTATACATGCAGAGGATATGCGCTACTACTAAGATATAGGCTTTCTTCCATCTCTTTGTGTTGCTGCTCAGCAATGTGTGTCTGTATATAGACACCCATTGACTAGCGCAGATTTAATCTTCACTAATCTTCACTTGAAATGCAAATAAGAAATGGCTTGAAATCTGTGCTGCTGAAGATACGCTACCTTGAATGCAGTCCGCTAAAAGTGATATACACACAAAATGTGACTTAAAACCAATAACTGTACATAAATGTAATCTGAAAGTTTTCTGTAGGGAGAGAGCCTGGTACTTCATTTGGATTTGACCCATCACTGGAATTCAGGTTTTGGGCTTGCTTGAAATGTTGATTTCAGCTCATTGACCCTGAATGAGACTGCAAGACGTGTGAGGAATTTCAATATTCTTCTTCAGCGTGTCTTAGCATGTTTGCAAGAGGGAGCTGTACTTACTGACACTGTCTCTGAATTTAATAATGGAAGTTTGGCATTATGGTTATTCATTTATTACGTAGTCTTTTTTTTTCTTTTAGACTTTATATCCTACCATTCCTCCAAGATAGGAACACAGGGCAGCTTGCAACACAGAATATGCAATATAGAGTAGAAAATTAAAAAATACAATAAAAACAGCATAAAATCAAAACACTTTAAACACAAATCAGCAACAAGAAGTAATCAGCACCATCATACTCAGAATGATGCACAGAATATATTATGTTTATTCACTGTAAAGCAAATCCACAAAGAATTCTGTAACATTTGGAAAGGTAATAGTTTTGGTCAAACGTTATTGCAGAGAACATTCACCCACGCTGCAAAAACAGAGTGTTTGGCAACAGAGCTACTGCACTATTCCTTGTTTTGTAACATCCTGCTACATGAAAACCTGTATCTTCCTGTTTCCTTAAACATGTTTTTATCTGCACTTCCCCATTTTTCCCTGGACAGAAGTGACTTCAGGAACCAAAAAGTGAGGGGAGGAGGTTGTATTGGGAAGGGATTCCAGTCCCCCGTTGACTGCTACCTACAATGGACTACACATGCACTTGGATATCCAGATTATGCTGCTCACCTAGTGTGGCGGAGCTGCAGAAATCGCCTCCCAGTAGCAGCATCACTGCTGCTTATTGGAAGAGGTGAGGCAGTGGTGAAGTCAGGCCTGTGTGGAGCACTGGTGGGAGTGCTGGATTGGCCATGTCAGGGCACTGTGCAGCCTTGGCTTCACTGCCACCTTTCCCCTCCCTCTACCAGTAAGTGACACTGGTACTGCTGCTGGAAGGCTATTGCTGCAGCTTCATCCTACTGGGCAAGTCACTTGTTCAGGGCCAAACTAGATGCGATGTCTGCCACGTGCATTACCTTTGCATGGTGAAAACTAAACAGCTGTTATGAGGGTCCAAGTTGGACTGGGATTGTCGTGGGGGGGGCTTGAACCCTTTGCTCCTGCTGTGGTGCTGATTAAAATTGCATCCTCACCTGCACCCTGTTAATGGGAGGAAGGAAGCACCCCCATTGGTGTCACTGGGACCTTTCCTTCCATGTGAATAGTAGGTGTGAGAAGACTCTATTATGATTGGGACCAGAGTCGTGGATCTTGGAGTTCTAGTAGATATCAAAGTTGATCCCATAAGCCGGAAGTCTGCTCACCCCTAATATAGGAGATATTTGTTCCTCTCTCCATCCAGCCATTGTTAAGATTGCTATGTTGCCACTTCCTTCTAGCTTGCTCGGAAGTGGCACTGCTGGAAAATTAAGACTAGGTGATGCATCCTTTACTTACACAGGGTAGGGATAGCACAAATACTGGACATAAGCACTGTCAAAGGCATTGGAATGAACATTAGTGGGCTAATTGCATTCCCCATCCCATAGCCCCAGATCCTGATCTTCATATGGGGCAGGACACATGCAAATCGCAAAGATAGAAGTAATTCAAATCCTATTACAGTGGTAGGGTAAGAAATTGATTAGAAATTCATTTCTAGTCCTATATTTTTGGTTGGTTGTGGGATTGTGCAAGTTGAAAGCAATGCTGAAAAGCAGAATCAGGACAATTTTTAATCTGCTCTTTAGTTAGGGACGGTGCACACTTTCCATGGCAACCCTTGTGCTCTGTGTGTTCTGGTACTTCCCACAGCAAAACCTTGATGCAGGGATTGGGAATCTATAACCCTCCAGATGTTGTGCTCCAGTCTCCCAACTGCCCAAGCCAGGATGATAGTGGTCAGAGATTGAGAGCCACAGGTTCCTTAATCCTGCCTTACTGCATAGATGCATCTTTTAAACACTCAAGTAAATGTGTCAGGGAAGCCTGACTGGGGAAGGGTGTTATACAGGTGTATATACATAAAACATGTTTTGCTAGTGTGACTGATTTTGCAGCAAATGGCTTAACTTTTTTTAAAAAAATATGCACATGTAGTCTAGTCAGAGCCAGCATTCTACCCAGCATTAACAGTGGGCAATTACATTTTGACAACTGCTCTATAAATGCCAATTTTGTTAATATATCAATAATGTTGGCAAACAAATAACAAAAGGTTTCAGGTGACGTTACTAAATGGAAATAAGGTATGTATTAAGATGAAATGTATGAGTGCTTTATTTATTTATTTTTTAAAAGTTCACATGAGCAATGGACATGAAGCGAGCCCTGCTTTTCTTATGCTGACAATGCTACTGCTAAAGCACTGTTCCTTTTTTATTTAAGGGCAGATTGTGAAATGATTGCAGTGGTGTTTCAAATTGAGGTGAATAAAATGCCATGCTGATGCACAGGTTGTGAAATTCAATATGCAGGGGTTAGCAGTTTCCGCTGCGAAATCATTCTTTGTATTTTAGCACACCAGGCAGTCCGTAGGCATTGAGCTTATGGCATTGAGTCACTAAGACTGAACAGTCCTAGCTATACAATTGTGTATGCTTTTCTATATTATACATAACGTTATGGTGGGGCTTCCATAAAAAAGTTGTGACTGTGCTGAACTATGACACGTTACCATTCTTAAAAACCAAAACTGCATCTTGGCTTCTGCTGCAACCTACTGGAGGTCCCTAAGGCTACAATTCTATCACTGCTTACTGGGAGTAAGCCCTATATTAAATAGAACTTACTTCAGAGTAGACATAGCTAGGATTGCGCTGTAATTTATGCAGTATTATACAGCCATGAGAGTGGCTGTATGCTATAGCCAGCGTGGATTTTTCACATTCCGCAGTGTTAAATGGAAAATACCCCCCAAGCCATTCTGATGCTTCCCATAAGCTCATTTCAAAACAAAACCTTACAAAACTTATAGTCCTGAACTCAGAAACACTTCCTTAACAACCCTCTAAATTTTCATGGCAATACACAGAATGGTCAGAGAGAATCGAGAGTTCAAAGTGTAAAAAGAGAAAAAACCACAGACCCCCTTTTCTGTCAGAGTTCTCATAATTTATTAAAACTCAGCCATGTTCACAGAGTACATGTAATCCTATTACTGACCTTGCCCCATATTCTGACCTTCAATTTCTGCAGGTTAAAAGTTAAAAAAATGCCTGGCTGATTTTTCATTAATTTAATAAATTTTACATTGAACTGATTGATAACGTTGGGTATGCTCAGTAAGAACCAATTGTCAGCTGCTGGGCTTGCATGTTACCAAATTCTTCCAAGCTGCACAGGAAGTGGATTGGACTGTGAAAGACCAACCCAGATTGTGTTTGTATTTTGACAAATTTGTAAGGCAGTACAATATCTCAGAGAGGAGGTCAGGTCTCATGCTCCCCTGGTGCATTCACTATAGCTGCTCAATTTCCCTGCTTTTTAACATTTGATAGAAATGTATGTTCTTAAATCACAAGGTTTTTTGCCTATTAGTGAATAACACATCTCTGTTTACTGTTCTATTTGTGGGCTCATTATACATATGAAAGCCAGAAGGTACCTATGCAGCATGATTGGCCCTGTGGTATGCTTCCGGTGTTGTGCACTCTCCTTTATTCTGTGGATGTATGCTCACTTGGAATTTAATTTATCCTATAAAAGCAAATAACTATCATTCATTTATTGGGGGGCTCCCTACTAAGGACAAACTTTGTTCACATGTGTGGTGTGTCTGGAGCCCTTTAGAAGGTTATTGGGTTGTATTCAACTAACTTTTACTCAGAGTAGACCCACTGGAATTAACAGGCCTAAGTTAGTCATGACCATTAATTACAACTGGTCTAGTCTGAGTAAAAGTTAGTTGAATAAAACCCAGCAACTGCTTCCTTAGGTTGACATCCGAGAGAGAAGCACAAAAGCCCAAGACTCTGCGGTGGCCTGGTGCCAGTGGGTAGCCAGGGGCCCCTGCAGCTCAAAAGGCCCCTCCCCCTCCTAATTCTGTAGGCTGGGTCAGGGAAGGTGGAGCTCCCGCTCCGTGATCCGCACCAGTGTCATGGAGCATGATTTGAGGCCCGGGGTTGATGCCCCTGCTGCCATCCTGATTGATGAAAGGCATGCACACACCGTATGCTAGTGCAGTGATGTGACAACATGGGAGGCAGGGTGGCTGGTTCTATTTAAGTCTGCACAGGCTGTGTCAGGGGGTGTTGGGGGCATCAATAACCCTGTGCCAAGGGCCCCTGAAGCCTAGTTACCAAGGGCCCTCTCATGCCTGGAATGTGTAGTTTTGAGGCTGGTGTCAAAGTCAAGTTTTAATTGTAATTGTCAGTGCTGCTTTCTATTGTTATAGAATATCTTTTGACCTTTTTATTAGCTATGCTGTGGGCCTTGAGGGTCTGAAGGATGGGATCAAATGTCATTGTCCACCCAGGGGCAAAGCAATGTACTTCTGTGAGATGTGTATCACAACAGTATGGCACAGGAACCTGGCAAGAGCTTGCATCTTTTATTTTGTAACTTGTTTTTATATAAAATATTGTTGACTCTGCTTTGCCATTGATGGTAATAGACCTTAAATGCCCAGTCTTTATTTTTTTTTTACTTTTGAAATATCTTTGCATAAGTAGGTGTTGTATGTGTTGGTTATTTCCTAGATTATTGAAATAGAGAGTCTGCCAAGCTGATGTCTGAAAATATTTCATCAACTCACCTTGCAGGCCAAAAAATATTATATATTTATTTGTCAGATTACAAGCCAACTTCAAGCCATACATTATGAAACTGGCTTGTTGAATTCACCACATTTTGTTGTAAGCCACAATTCCTGCTTTGTACAACACAATAAGTGAAAATAATTTCTACAGAAATTGTCCTTCTGTCTAAGCAAGGGGGAGAAAGTGTGCAAGCCCACCTCTTTGATCTTTGCAGCTAATCCACATTGCGACAAACCTTGGTTTAGTGTTATGTGCAAATGCAGTCATTGCTTGTTCGTAGCTATCTGACTTCTTGCCCAGTTTGGTAGGAGGCTTTGTCCTTAGTTTACACTTTGAATCACTTGCAGAATGATGTGATGAAAATCTTGGGTTTCTGTGTGCTGTACTGGATTTCCATAGATTGCAGCCAAAGACTGAACATTGACTTCATATAAAAAGAGGACTGACATCACTGCAAGTCTATTTTCATGTCTGAACTGTCAGAGAAATCCACCAGTCCAATCATGCCCCTCATGTTTACTCCTTCCTTCAGCTGGTCATTATTTGTCACTACATCTAGCTGAGGAAAATTACCGAAGTGCCTTGAATCCAAAAGGGGGTTAGAGGCTGTGCCTCTTCTGCCTTGGATACCTAGCTGTGCTGCACTTGGTTAACTTTCTCCAGGTAGAGGCAATGGTGATGCTGTTAAGTGAGTGAGAAGAGGCAAGACCGAAGGACTAGCCTTTCAACTGTGAAAGAGGGATTACAGTATACCTGAATGATACATTTATTTTCTGCTGAGCTCCTGGGATCACAAAGGTGGTCAGTGACTTTAAAACTAGCAGGCTGGCTGTTGATTAACCAGGCTTCACCCTGGTCATCAGTGTACAGTTCTAGCATTAATAAGGAATGTGATGTACTAAGAAAGGGTACTGAGTGTGTGTTTGGAGACAGTTCAGTTCAGTCGACTTCTCTTGCAGTAGTGCTGCATCCTAGGGTTCCCTGTCTGTCAGTTCTCTCTGGAGCCTTTAGCTTGATTAGGATCTCTAAATCTGTGTGTGCGTTGACAGACACGCAACATTTGTGTTTGTGACTGTATGCTAGTATTTTGAATAGGATTCCATTATGCAGAACCCACTTTAGCATATATCCCATCTTCAACATTAGATTCAATGTTGAATCTATTCAACTATTATATTAATCCAGAAACAGAAATTGGAGCAAGGAAAGTTGGGTGAGCGAACTGTCTCTGCCCCCCCATCACCCTCCAAGACCCCACTCCCATGTTCTGTTTTCAGATTACTATAACAGGCTTTATTTCTAAAATGAGTGTACTCCTTACACAATATGACATGGAAGAAGAGTTGGCTACTTCTTTTTGTTTATAACTGTGATCTCCAATATGGTTTTGGGGGTATGAGAGTCAACAGGCTAGCCCATTCCAAGCTGTCTTTACCGTGCCACAAGTCTCTTTGCTGACATTTTATATGCAAGTGCAGTTTGAACCACCTAGCGGATGATACCAGAGTTTCCACAAGCCTGTAAAGAGGCTTGTGAACCTATGCAACCTGTAGATACTACACCAAGCAAAGTTCAGTTCTTGAGGAACAACTTGCTTTGTGACATCAGTGGTGCAGCCACTGGATGTAATGTTCTTGTGGTGGAGGGGTTTAGATGGGCATATGCCCACAATTAATATTCATCGTCTCCCCCGCCCTGCAATCAACATTCCCTGGTTTAACTACTTCTACATTTCTGATACAGTACAGTAGAGCACCTCCCCCCAAAAAGTTTGCCAACCCTATTTTTTTTAAAAAAAAAAGAGCACATGCAATTTCACAATTTAAATACTGGCTTGAATCCTAGAACCATCATGACTACAGGAATAATGCTATCCGCATTAATTTGGGAATAAGCAACATTTTGTTATAAAAGCAATCAAATATTTTAAAAGTAAAAATAATAACATTGGCATCTGTAACCATCTACAAGTCTGCTCAGCTGCCCCTGATTATAATTCTTTAGAAGAAGATGATGAAGAAAAATGATTGCTGCAATGACCAGCAGCAGCCCCAGTGGCTTCTCTGGCATATCAGTACCAGCCTAGTTGCTGGCTCTGCGCCTCTATGCCACCGCCTCCATAATCTGCTACACTCAAGTGTCTATTTCCGGATCCTCTGCGCTGTGGGATCCTGCTAAATCCAGCTCTCAATTCCAGTTCAGATATTTACTGTGAAAACAAATGTAAACATCATTTGGGTTTTTATCTATCTGTCTGTCTGTCTGTCTGTCTGTCTGTCTGTCTGTCTATATTTGTGATGCAGTTCTAGTAGTATAAGAATTCCCCAGGTTCTAGGAACCTAAATTCAAAACAAACTAATTTTCCCCAGGATTTCCCCCTCAGTGCACAATCTGTATTTAAAGCTAATGAGGACCTCCAACTGAATCTAATTTCAATGACAACACTAGCATTCAAGATTAGAGTTTATTTGCTGAGAAATTAAGATGTTAAATGTCAACCTTATGAAGGTCAATCACATCAAGATCAAACGCTAAACAATATAGCATACCATTCCACCAGCCTTCTAATGCGGAGTTTTATTTTGAAATAAAGTTTTTGAAAAATGCAAGCAACATCTTTCTTGACCAGACGATTGTTGAGACAAGTTTTGATACAGATATGGAGGCTCGCTTTAGACTTTGTCCTGCTGATACCATCTCCAATCTGCCCTCAAGCTCTAACTTCAGGGCTCTTACAACAGGATACTATGTTTAGAAAAATATACTTTGATTAACTGCACGATTGTTATGGATTAAACGATGCATTCATAAGGCTAATATATCACTGCATAATACATTTTACTTAGATTGGAGGCGAAGCATATTTTATATTAGCATATACATTTTGTTTTTAGGCTGTTGAAGACAAGGAGATGTTTATAAAGTCTCTTCGTGTTTCAGTAAATTATGCATGAATTTTAATCAGTTATTAAATGAACCAGTAATTGTTCGGCAGCATTATTAATATTCTTCATAACACAATTCTCTATCAGAGCCAGAGGTGTGGTGTAACCAAAAATCCCAAAAGTACACTAAATGACAACTGAAGCATGCAGTCCCAATATACCAGATAAACTTTTCTGATGTTACCTAATTAACTTTCCTATTAATGGTTCTCATTCCTTATTCTACAACCCAAGCTATCAAATATTCCCCAATTATAATTTCAAAATTGCAGAGCTTACTTTCCTAGTGCAAGTAACTTGAGACTTTTTGCATCTTCAAACAAAGGTTTGTGGCAAAGTTTGAGGCTGTTAGGGGTTGGCTTTGTATTGTACTATTTTCATATATATATACTGTGACTATATATGTGTGTGGCCTCTAGCAACTCTTACCGTAAGGAGGTGGGAGAAGCATCTGTTAGCTTGTTATCCTACTGCTATGACTCATGAGGTTCATTAAGCAGTTTTAGAGCATTATCTTAGCAAATCCAAATCAGCTTCTAGAATTTCATTTGACCAGGTAGTCTACAACAGGAGATAAAGAGAAATGTGAATATATCATAGCTAGGGCTGGACCTCAGGGCCAAAGTTGAGAGCTCTGCAGCCCAGGGTCTCCTGAATGAGAGCAGCAGATGAAGAAGGTGACGGCAAACAAGCCAGGGGCAAACACCTAGGCTGGGCATGGGCATGCCAAGGCCCACCAGATGCTGCAGTATCTTCCATGCTGATTGATTGAGTTGATTGACTGATTGATTTTCAAAAAGTATAGTCAGCAGGTGGGCAACCAACTATGTACATCGCTCTAAATGCTTGTTTTATTACTTAAAAAATATATGATGCTTTTTCTATAACAAAATGAAATCTATTTCGAAGTAAATGGTCCTATTACAGGTGCTGTATAATACTCATTCCACACTTGTAAGAAAGTTCTTTTAGTGTGGTAGCACCTACTCTTTGGAACTCCCTGCCTATTGACATCAGGCAGGCACCTTTGCTATCTTCCTTTCAGCCCCTGCTTAAAACCTTTTTGTTTAGGTATGCCTACCCGGACACATAGATGTTGATGTGTTTTAATCTTTTCAGTCTGTTGCTGTTTGAATTGTTTTAAAATGTTTTTAATTACTTTCATTAATTACTTTTATTAAATGAAAAGTGTTTTATTAATGCTTTTAATGCTTTTTTTAAACTGCTTAGAGGTGTTTTACAAGCAGGCAGTATATAAATTTTGATATGTTTTTAACATTAGGGCAGCAGAAGCAGATGCCCAGCCCCAGCCCAGCCCCACTCCCACTCTCCGTAATCATGATGGTGCTATGATTTAAGTGAATTTTTTACCGTGTGAAAATGTCCCCGCTCAGTGGTGAAAAGGATTTATTTCTGAGTAAACATTATGAAAGGATCTTGGCTGTGAGGATAAGGATTGCTGGATAATATAGTGCTGCACTAAGTGCTGCCTGGATCTACTGTTTTAACTGATTTCCCCAATGCAGTGCCTCAAGCAGTACTAAAGAACTCTAGTGTAGAAGCAACCAGTGTTGGTGGGTTTCCCTTTTCCAGTGTAATGCCCACTTTTCTTTAAAGCAAGTCGTACTAGGCTTGATTGAGCTGCTCTATAACCCTACACCACTATTCTGGTATTGTCTCTAGACATTGCTCACATAGAGTTGGAGAAGGCTAAGGAAGGAATGGGGACATCCTCTTTCTCTCAGCTCTTTCAGGAAAAAAGATAAATGAAAGGGAGCAGGTGTTTGGTGGCCATTCCACCTAGTATTGAACAACAATCTGCTTTCAGAGAAAGTGTGTGCTTATTATTCAGTTTGTTTCTTTGTCCGGATACATTTGTACAAAGTTGTGGCATGTCACATTTGGTTTTTCTTCAGTAAACAAAAAGTGCAATTATGTGTTTTCTTAATTATGCTTTTAAAAGATCTGTTCCAATTGTAAGCAAGCAAAACCCTTTCCAATATTATAGTGGAAGAACAGTCATTTGGAGTTCTTGGGATCCTGGAGATATGAAGAGACAAATGTGTCAAATTTCAGTTTCTTTCAGGGTTTTTTTTTTAAATCTTAAATTCAGTTCTATTTACTTCTGCATCAGTTTGTGATTTTTTTAAAAAAAAGTCCTCATGAACTTGTTTCATAAAAACACATCAGCATTTTAGAGCTCATTTTCCCTAAAATGTCCCCTTATATGGCATTTTATGCTCACTTTCTCTTAATATATACTCACTTTTTACACATTACTGGACTGGAGAACTGTATCACAAAATTTGGAGAAGTGCAAATGTTGAAGGATAGTTGTTTCAGTTTGCCTACTGTTTCGGAAAGTGTGAATTAGGTAGTTGCGTATCAAAATGTGGACCAAACCAAATCTGTCCCATCCCCACCTGGAGATTACCTTTTAGGCATAAAATAGGTTTTTGTTTGGAAACTTAGGGTTATTTACCATCCCCATCAACTGAAAAAGTACACACTGTGCAAGCTGTTGTTGGCAATCTGTGATGCAGGTGAGTTTTTTGAGAAATTCTCATCTTCAGAAAGTGAGGACATCTGAGTTTGGCTTGGATGTAGAAGATGAATTTGATGAGGAACTGTTGGAAGCTCCAGTTGTTCATACAGCAGACAAAAGAAAGAAGGAGATCTAATCTTTCCTGGTGTTTCTTTCAAGAGATTAAACACATGTGGGATATCCTAATAGATTATATAGGACAGATATTTTTCTAGTTACCTAAACCGCCTCTGAATACCTGTTACCATGAAAACCCTAATAATATATCCAAAAAAAGATTCATAGGGTTACCATAAGTCGTAATCAACTTGAAGGCATATAACAACAACAGTCCAGTTTTTTGAATTTGCTGTGTTGCAATACTGCTGATTGTAAAGCCCCTGTGTGCCTTGAATTTAGCATTGTTGCCTAATTAACTGAAACAAATTAGCCAAAATATGAGCCATCTGGAATGAAAATGAAACCTCTGTGTTTATTAGTGGTTTCATTTTATTCAGGAAAGTCTGTGTTGTTTTTAATTGCTTCCTAAAATAAATCACTCCAAGGCAATGCTACTGTAGGCAGAAACTCCAGTGTTACATTTTATTCCCTCTTTCCATCCCCAAGTGCTAAATTCAGCTTAGCAGAAGTATTAAAACATATATTTAATCCTTTTAAAATGTTGTTATCTGCTGATATCCTTTGTAAGTTGTATGTTAAATATCTACACACTTCCTTATATTGTTGTTATATAATCTTTAAGATCCTGGCCTATACTTATATTCATATTTTATTATCTTTCTGACTCATCTCTTGTATTGTGTCTTACAGAACCACCTCGGCCAATAGCACCTCCACAGCTGCTTGGAGTTGGCCCAACTTATTTGCTGATTCAGTTGAATGCTAATTCCATTATTGGGGATGGGCCTATTATCCTAAAAGAAGTAGAATACCATATGACAACTGGGACCTGGACAGAAACCCATGCTGTAAATGCACCAACTTACAAGCTGTGGCATTTGGACCCAGACACAGAGTATGAAATTCGTGTTCTTCTAACCAGACCTGGAGAAGGTGGCACTGGCCAATCAGGCCCTCCACTTATCACCCGTACCAAATGTGCAGGTATTGTTCGTTATACCAGATTTCATTCTGGATTTACTGTGATGTTGTAAGTCTAAAATTTTATTGCAGAATGTACTTTCATTCTTGTCTCCCTTATATGTCGATAACCTTCATTGGCTTTATAATTTAGTTTATTAGCTAAGAAATCAGACATCGGCAATTTTGCAAAGGGCAATGACTTTGGAGATCTCAAAGTAGATTTTCCCCACTGTATGAAACCTGCTGTGGAGCCATAGCTAAGAACATGTGCTGTGGGCCTGTGTTTACAGTATATCCAAGCTGTGCTATGAATTTGCAGTGTGAACATAAGAAGAATCTACTGGAGCAAGCCAATGGCCCATCTAGTCCAGCATCCTGTTCTCACAGTGACCAGTCAGTTGTCCATGGGAGGCCCGTAAGCATGACCTCAGCAGAAAGAACACTCTCCCCTCCTGCAGTTTCTAGCAGCTGATATTTGGAAGCATGCTGCCCCCAACTATGTATAAATATTCACTATGGCTTGGATTGAGAAGATTTCTTGTGCAATGGGCTTTCCTTTCTTCTCATTTCTGCTATGGTCTCTTGTGGCCCCAGAATAGCCACCTCTGAGGATGGGGAGCCCTCATCTCCAAATAACCTTGGATGTGGCACAGTGTGGGCTGGGGGGGATTAGTAGAAATCAGGAAGCCCACTTTCCTCTTGCACAAGTGGAACTGCCTTCTGTTTATGTAACGTTACGTAAGAAGATCATAGCCAATATAAATTAAAAAGGAATTTCTCAAAGTTCCCTTTCAGAAAAGGAAGCTGTAGTTCTGTGAGGGGAATAGGGTGTCTCCTAACAACTCTCAGCACCCTTCACAAACTACATTTCCCAGGATTCTTTTCAGGAAGCCATCCCTGTTTAAAGTGAAATAAAATTCTGGTGTGGATGTGGTCAGGGACAGCTTTAGTTTAAACTTGCGTGGGAAACTACATGTGTCTGTTGTAAAATAAAAAGGTGGGGGAAACCCTGAAAAATAATATGTTAACCGTTTTTTTTTAAAGGAAAGAGGTTTTCCTCTGCCCATTGCCCACCCACCCAATCTCTTCCCCTCCCTCCCCTTCCTCCCCCACATCAGTTTCACCTATCCTAAGTATGAATGCTCAGGAGAAAATCCCAGTGAAAATAAGCATGCAAATGATCAAACTTGCCCTTCTATCTCCTCCCTACTTCCCTTCTCCCATCCCCTTTCTCATTCCCTCACCTCCCTCTCCTCTCCAGGTTACCAAATTTTTCCAAGCTACACAGGAAGTGGATTGGATTGTGAAAGACCAATCCAAATTGTTTTTGCACTTTTACAAATTTGTAGGGCAGTACAACATCTCAGAGAGGAGGTCAGGTCGCCTGCTCCCCTGGTGCATTCACTATAGCTGCCCAATTTCCCTGCTTTTTAAAATTAATAGAAATATCTGTTGGCTATAGGTATGTTGTTAAACTGCAAGGGGTTTTTGCCTATTAGTGAGTATACAGTTATTCCTACCCTGGGATTCGTGTGTCAGTTTTGGATCAGATGACACTCACTGAAATCCACCCCTGTTGAAGGGTTCTCACTTCTCTTAAATATTTCAGGCATTGATGTAAACATAAGCAGATGATAGAAGTAACTTCTTTGATTGGAGCATTAGAGCTAGAACTGAAAAATAAAATTTGACCTCCACTTTCCTAAACATGCATTATGATACGTAAGGGAGCGTGAAGCTATTTACCCTGAAAGTATTGGTTACTCTTATCTTGAGCCTGTTGTGATTTTATTTAGACAACTAAGGATGGCAAAGTTCTTGTAATATTAGAAAGTCAATATATTATTGATGAATGAAATGCTTAAAGTAATGACTGAACTAAATCAAGCTTATGGGTGACATCCAATGTCACAAGATTGTTCTTCTCTGACTCCTGCACCCTATCTAATCTGCCTAGGAGAATTCCTCAACTTTCCAGAGAGATGTGAGGGTCCATGAGGCACTGCAGGGGAGAAGAGAGGAAGGGGAAGTCCCATTATGCCAGCAGAAGTCTGTTTCCAATCCTGGGCACCTGTGTCATAATTTGTTAGTGTTAAAGGTGATACAAGAGTCCTCATTTTTTCATCAACACAGCCTCCCCTCTAGAGATTGAATTAAATATAACTTAATAAAAGTTGATACGGTGATTACAGAAATGGATTAAGTTAGTGCTGAAGTCATTTAATGGTACTTTTTTCTACCAAGCTCATAGTCACATGAGGTTGAATCATGGTGCGGATCAGTGGAATTAAAGTTTCCACTTTTTTCCTACAAGCATTACTGGAAAATATGTCCTGGGAAATGTATTATATCCGCCAACTACCTTTCTCAGATAGTCTGTCTTTCCACCTTATTATATAGCACAGTGGGAAGGAGAGCCTGGCTGGTAGTCCAGCGTCTGTGAGTTCAAATCTCCGCTCGTGTCTCCTGGGTGTAAAAGGCCAGCTAAAGATCACCCCCACAGTGAGTGGCTCAGGGGTTACGTGCCCTGCCACCTGTGCAGCTGTGGGCAAGCTGCATAGTCCCAGGGAGCCCAGTTGCCCCCCAACTGGCAGTTGCGGACAAGGAAGGGGCTGGCTTGTGCAGCTGTGGCAAGCTGAGCAGGCCTTAGCCAGCTGGAGAGGACTAGCCTCAGAGGGAGACAATGGTAAACCCCCTCTGAATACTGCTTACCATGAAAACCCTATTCATAGGGTCGCCATAAGTCGGGATCGACTTGATGGCAGTCCATTTCCATTTTCCCTCATATGATCAGAAATAAACTAATTCAAAAATGTAATAATAATAATCATCATAGACTAGTACTAGGGTTGTAAGTTAAAAAGTCTGAGAAAACTGCATATTTCATTGCCAGTTTATCCCTAAGGTTACCAATGCTTGAACCACCATAACCAGGCTATCTCGATCCAGGAACAGTCACAGCTGATGCACCAGCCAAAGCTGGTAAAAGGCAATTCTAGCCACTGAGGTAGCTTGACCCTCAAGCAGCAAAGGCCTATTTCCCAAATAAAGGAATCACTCACCCATGATGTTTCCATTTTGCCAGGATTTAAACTCAGTTTATCAAACCTCATCCAGCCCACTACTGCATCTAGGCATTGTTCCAGAACTTGTATAGCATCACCTGACTTAGATGTTATGGAGAAGCAGAATGCTTAATGACCATTCCCAATGACTTCACATAGCATCAGGGATAACATAGTATCCCGTGGCACCATATAATACAAGTGCAAAGTGGCCAAGAGATACTCCCCTAACACTACTCTATAGACCAATCCCAGTAGGTAGAAGCTCTGTAAAACAGTGTCCCCAATACTGAATCCATGGAGGCTGTCCAGAAAAATGCCATGGTCAATGAAATCAAAAGGCATTGAAAGATCGAGAACAGATAATAAGGCCACATCTCCCCTGTCCCTCTCTCAGTAAAGATCATGATCAGGGTTACCAAGGCCAATTCAGTTCTGAAACCAGGCCTGACCCCAGATTGAATTGGGTCTAGATAATCAGTCTCCATCAAGAATTCCTGCAGTTGTACCATCATCACCTTCTCTAACACCTTTGCCAGAAAAGGCGTATTTATGACTAGGTGGTAATTGTTATAGACCAATGGGTCCAGTGTGGGCTTCTTTAGAAGAGGCTGCATTGCTGCCTCCTTCAAGGCATCAGGCACTCTCCCCCCATGTAATGACATAGTAACCACAGGCATCAGGCACTCTCCCTCCATGTAATGACATAGTAACCACAACCTGGAACCACCCGGTCATACCACCTATACTAGCTTTTATGTTCCAAGATGGGCAGGGATTGAGGGGACAGATAGTTGGTCACATCACTGCAAGAAACTTGTCAACCCCATTAATTTATTTATTTATTTTATTTATTAATTAAATTTATATACCGCCCCATAGCCGAAGCTCTCTGGGCGGTGCACAACAGACAAACAAGCAATATACAATTAAAACCATATGTTAAACAACTTTAAAATAGATTCATTATAGCATAAATCGAACAAATTAAACACAGATAATAAATATTAAAATTAAGTTAGTTAAAATATTAGGATGTGAAGATGTTAAGGTGTTAAAAATTACAATATTAGATATTAAAATATTAAAATATCGAATATCAAAATATTAAAATGCCTGGGGGAAGAGGAAGGTTTTTACCTGGCGCCGAAAAGATAATAATATTGGCGCCAGGCATACCTCATCAGGAAGAGTATTCCACAGCTCTGGGGCCACCACTGAGAAGGCCCTTTTTCTTGTTGTCACCTTCCGGGCTTCTCTCTGAGTAGGCACCCAGAGGAGGGCCTTTGATGTTGAGCACAGTGTACGGGTAGGTTCGTATTGGGAGAGGCGTTCCAACAAGTATTGCGGTCCCAAGCCGTTTAGGGCTTTATAAGTTAAAACCAGCACTTTGAATCGAGCTCGGAAACATATGGGCAACCAGTGCAAGTGGGCCAGAGTCGGTGTTATGTGATCGGACCGCCTAGTCCCTGTTAATAGTCTGGCCGCTGCATTTTGCACGAGCTGTAGCTTCCGAACCGTCTTCAAAGGCAGCCCCACCTAGAGTGCATTGCAGTAGTGTAGTTTAGAGGTTACCAGTGCATGGACAACTGATGCAAGGTTGTCCCTGTCCAGATAGGGGCATAGTTGGGCCACCAGCCGAAGTTGGTAGAAAGCACTCCGTGCCACCAAGGCTACCTGTGCCTTTAGTGACAGGGATGGTTCTAAAAGAACTCCCAAACTACGGACCTGCTCCTTCAGGGGGAGTGCAACCCCATCCAGGACAGGATGAACATCCACCATCTGTTCAGGAGAACCACCTACTAACAGCATCTCAGTCTTGTCTGGATTGAGCCTCAATTTATTCGCTCTCATCCAGTCCATTATCGCAGCCAAGCATCAGTTCAGCACATTGACAGCCTCACTTGAAAAAGATGAACAGGAGAAGTAGAGCTGCGTGTCATCAGCATACTGGTGGCAACGCACTCCAAAACTCCTGATGACAGCACCCAGTGGCTTCATATAGATGTTAAAAAGCATGGGGGATAGTACTGACCCCTGTGGAACTCCATATTGGAGAGCCCAGGGTGCCGAGCAAAATTCCCCAAGCACTACCTTCTGGAGACGACCTGCCAAGTAGGAGCGGAACTACTGCCAGGCAGTGCCTCCAACTCCCAAATCAGCGAGTCTCCCCAGAAGGATACCATGGTCGATGGTATCAAAAGCAGCTGAGAGATCAAGGAGAATCAACAGAGTTACACTCCCCCTGTCTTTCTCCCGACACAAGTCATCATACAGGGCAACCAAGGCCGTCTCCGTGCCAAAACCGGGCCTGAAACCCGATTGAAATGGATCCAGATAATCGGTCTCATCCAAGAGCATCTGGAGCTGGTCTGCAACCACGCTTTCTAGGACCTTGCCCAGGAATGGAATATTTGCTACCGGCCTGTAGTTGTTAAGATTTTCTGGGTCCAGGGAAGATTTCTTCAAAAGTGGTCTCACCACTGCCGCCTTCAGGCGGTCAGGGACCACTCCCTCACGCAAAGAGGCATTAATCACTTCCCTGGCCCAGCCGGCAGTTCCAAACCTGCTAGCTTTTATTAGCCAAGAGGGGCAAGGATCCAACACAGAAGTGGTTGCACGAACCTGTCCAAGCACCTTGTCAACGTCCTCAAGCTGCACCAATTGAAACTCATCCAAAGAATCATGACTAGACTGCACTCCGGACACCTCATTTAATTCCACTGCCAAAACATTGGAGTCCAAGTCCTGACGGATGCAAGAGATTTTATCCTGGAAGTGCCTAGCACATTCATTACAACAGGCTTCCGATGGATCTATCATGTCCCTAGGGCCAGAATGTAATAGCCCACGGACAATTTTAAAAAGCTCCGCCGGCTGGCAGATAGAAGATTGTATAGTGGCAACAAAATGTTGTTTTTTTGCAGCCTGCACTGCCCCTAAATACAACTTGGTATAGGCACTTACCAGTGCAGAGTTGCATCCATCAGGAGTTCGTCTCCATCTGCACTCAAGCCGTCTCCTGTGCTGTTTCATCGCTGTCAGCTCTGGAGTATACCATGCAGCTGTATGAGCTCTACCCAGGAGAGGGCGCTTGGGAGCGATCGTGTCAGCTGCCCGGGTCATTTCAGTATTCCATAATTTGACCAGGGCTTCGGCAGGAGCGCCAGCACTATCAGCCGGAAAACTCCCCAGAGCCGTTTGAAAACCTTCAGGATTCATTAGTGTCTGGGGGCGGACCATCTTAATAGGTCCCCCACCCCTGCGGAGGGGGGAAGCCGTTGTAAGTCTAAACTTCAACCAGCGGTGATCTGTCCATGACAAAGGGGTTGATGTAAGACTCCCTACTTTCAGATAACCATCGCCATGTCCAGTTGCAAAAATCAGGTCTAGAGTATGTCCTGCCACATGCGTTGGGCCAATAGTATATTGGGACAGCCCCATGGTTGTCATGGAGACCATGAAGTCCTGAGCCACCCCGGATAAGGCTGCCTCGGCATGAATGTTGACATCCCCCAGCACCAAAAGTCTAGGGGATCTCAACAATACATCCGAGACAACCTCCGTCAGCTCAGTTAGGGAGTCTGTTGGGCAGCGGGGTGGACGGTACACGAACAGAATCCCCAATCTGTCCCCCTGACCCAACATAAGGTGCAAACACTCCAGACCAGTAGCTAAGTGGACAGGGTGCTTGGAGAGGGAGATGGAACTCCTATAGACCACAGCGACCACCCCTCCCCGGCCCTCCAATCTACCCTGATGCTGAACCAAATACCCAGGTGGGCACAGCTGGGAGAGACAAACCCCTCCCTGCTCACCCACCCAGGTCTCGGTTATACATGCCAGATCAGCCGCCTCATCCACAATTAAATCATGGATGAGAGAAATCTTATTGTGAACCGATCTGGCATTTAAAAGCAGCATCCGGAGATCAGAGAGCTGGCTGATAGTGCAACCAACAAACCCGTGGGTGCGTGGGGGACTGGAACATGGCACAGCCATTAACTGCCTGGGCCGCGTTCCCCTCACCTGGCAAGTCCTCCACACAACGTCATATCTCCCTCTACCCGTCACTACACTAATTGGGGCCCCCTGAAATTGTCCTAATTGACTTTGGCTCCTCTCTCCCAGGCACATATTGCAAGCATTCACACGCTCACACACTCACACCATACACTCCCCACACCCCCCACACAAGAAACGCCGTCACCAGCTGCCTGCTGCTGCGTCAAAAAATGGTCCAGCCGTTATCCTCGTCTACCAAGTAAGCGCGAAAGTCACAGATGATAAGGGGCAAACACCCCAAGTCCAGCCACCGCTCCTATCCACGGGTCTCGAACAAGCCTCAAACACAAGGTCCACACAAAGGCAGTATCAGGAGATCCAAGGAATCCGGTGCCAGGAAAACAGGCCCCCCCCGCTTCGTTCTTCAAAACAGCCACCCGAAAAAATAACAGGAAGTAGGGGGCGGGGAATCCCTCCCACCTTTCGACAGCTTCCAGGGCCGCAAGGAGAGGCGACGTCGGCGCAATCCGAACAGGCGAAAGAACGCCTCCCCCACTGTCCCCAGGGCCTCCAGTGTCTCCAGGCCCCCGGGACTGAACCATCCGCTGGCAGCGAGAGCGAGGCAAACGGGCTGTCGAGCAGCGGGCCTCCAGCTGGAAAACCGCACCACAGCCCAAGCAGCAACGTCCACACTCCTCTCCTCCCGGTCCAGCTCCCGGTGACACAACAGATATAGGAGGGGCCATGCCGAACTGGCCCACCCGCACGTCACCACAAATGCTGAGGTATAGTCCTTATCAAACATTTATCCGATGTTATCCGATGTTTCCGTGACGGAGCTCCTGCCTTGGCATCTTACTCATCCGCCATCTTAGCAACCTCCCTCCATTGAAAATGATCATACAGCACCAGGCAAGACTTAACACTGAATGACTCAACAAGACCTGTTTCAACCATAGTGTCACGGTACATCTGGTCGTGTAAGACTATCCTCAAAGTATTTTGCCAAATGATCACAGTAGGTCTCCAGTGATCTCAGATGGCCATCAGTGATTACCAGCATCTCTGAACCATCCTGAAGGCCTCTACGGGCCACTAGTTAGAGGATGCAATGAAGGCAGAGGAGTATGCTTTCTTTGCTGCCCTCACTGCCATAAGGTAGACATTAATTAATTAATTAATTAATCAATTTGATTTAGGCCATTGACATACCGCTTATATTTAAATAAAATTAAGCAGTATACAACATGTCAAAACATCTTAACACAGCAGATAAAAAAAACCACACTCAATAAAATACAATTAACTGAACAAAACATCCTCTTTACTATCAACATATATAAACAGTGCATATAAAATTAAGTACAAGAAATACAAGAAAAAATCATAACAAACATAGTAGACTAAACAGAATATTCCCTGAGCTTCAAGAAAAAAACACGTTAAAACAAGCTTATTTTTAAACATAATAAATTAAACAAATCTAGACACGATTATGTGCTCTAAGAAGTGTTTGGTTGGCAGGAATTCTGCCACCTGCTCACTAGACATTGGCCTACCTATTACATCATCCACAGTTCCCTGCAGTATCATGTTGATGAAAGAACTTTGGAGTGGCTGAGAGGTCACTCAGGAGCAATTGTGTCAATGGCTCATCTCATCTCACCATTCCATGCCTGCTCTGTCCTCCAGACTATTCAAGAATCCATCATATTCTTCAAGAATCCATCATATTCCATTAGTTTCTGGGGTGGACTATTCATAATTAAGCACTGGCAGGGTCATCAAGTACAAAAAATCTTCAGGTTGAATTTTGGGGGCTAAGGATAGTATGAGATGAGGGTTTCATCCTTTTTAATTAGACTTTGTGATTTAAATATATTACCACCCTTGTGAAGGTAATTAACCTAATAAAATAAAATAAATGGGGATAGATAATAAGTTGCTGGAGGAGGAGTGGGCTATAGAGATATCTTTGCTGTGGGCTATCTGAACCTAGAGTGAACTCTGATGATGGTATTGTGATTTATCTTTATTAAATACTAGGGTCTGCACCTCAGATTGCTTCACTTGCCAGCCTCAGCCTGCCCCCACCAATCTCCTTGCCACCTACCTCCTCTCTTACCCTCACCAAAGCTACCCACCCCATCCCTTTTCAGATCACCAAAACTACTTAACCCGTCTCTGTGCAGATCACAAAAGCTACCCATTCCCTCTCTTTACCTCTTGCCAAAGCTAATCAGCCCATCTCTTTGCATGTTGCCAAAGCTATCCACCTGCTAGCTCATTTCAGATTATGCACTCCTGACTCTGCAGAGGGTACCCTACTTCCCAATTGTTTCTGCCTTGCCGTGACAGTCTAAATTTCTGTTGAAACCCTCACTTCCAGTTGGGCACCTCAAACAATCCTAATTCAAAACCACATTGAGATCATGTCTGTATAAATTTTGCACCTATCCAGAATTTTTCCCTAGTCTTAGCAGTTTTGATTCTAGACAGTTTCTTCTTTCTTATTACCATCTGGGATTTCCTCACTCTGTTCCACCTCTTAATGTCAGCTCCAAATAGTCTCAGTGTTTTTCCACTGATTGGACAATTGGATGCTTGTTCACGTAGATATACTATCAGGCAGTATGTTGATTCATTCCAACAACCGATGTTAGGACACATCTGGTTTCGCTTCCCGTTTTCTTCTCCTTACTGTACTAGCTCAGCTAGATCGTTTTGAAATTCATCCTTCTCATTTGCAAGTACTTAAAGGAATAAGCACTAAAAGCAATCATATAATATCAGACACATATACATCTTGGCCAAAGTATACTGCATACCTCCTATAAAATCCTTAACTGCAAAATTTCTTAATTCCAAAAATCCCAGCATTAGGAAACCAGTGGGAAAATCCCAGGTCCCAGGCTACCTGTTGAAGGTGATGTTTCAGTACATGGTCTTGAGGGTACATGATGTGGTATGGGTCTCATTATTGGTTGGATGAAATTACTTCCTGGGACTCTTGGGTGATACTCAGCTAAATTATACTCAGAGTAGTCTATTCAGCTAAATTATAGTAAGACAGTAGTTTGAGGGTATACTTTAAGTATGACTAACATTCAATATCACTTCCTGTATTCTATGATAGAGGAAAGGTGGGCTCTAAAAAAAAATTAAATAAATTGTTTGCCTTTAGGTGCCAGGCTGAAACGTTTCTGTTACCCAGGCCTTTGGGAATTGGGAGGACAGTGAGGTTGTTGTTGTTATTGTTGCTGTGTTATTTATGCTCATCTTTTAGAAGGTTGGGTAGGATTTGTCCTTTTATAAATACTCTTCAATGAGTATGTTTAGGTATTTTGTCTTACAATTGTGTTATTCAGAGTTTAATGTCTTTTATGCTGTAAGTTACTTTTCAACACTTCTGTGTGAAAAGTGACACATAAATATAATAAATATGTCTTGCTAGCCACAATGTTGTGTACACCACCAGGGTGGTATCCAACATTGGTCATACTCAGAGTAGACCCACTGAAATCAAGGAACTTAAGTCCAATGATATCAGTGAAGGTATAGAAAAGGAATGTGAAGATGTGCTATGTGTTAAAAATACAGTATATATTCCAGCACAGGAATACAGGAGGATGGGCTTGGTAACCCCATCGAGCGTATCTGGATTAAAATAAACGGGGCAAACAATAAAAGGAACATGGTGGTTGGAGTCTACTGTCAACCACCTAATCAAGTAGAAGACAAGGATGAAACTTTTGAAAAGCAAATTGCTAATGTTTCCAGGAGGTGTGATGTAGTAGTAACGGGAGACGTCAATTACCCCAATATCTGCTGAGAGAGAAATTCTTCCCAACACGGCCCCTACAAGAAATTCCTGACGTGTGGGAGATAACTTTCTCTACAGAAAGTGGAGGAAGCAACTAGAGGATCAGCTATCCTTGACTTGATTCTAACCAACAGAAATGACTTCGTGGATGAAGTGGCAGTTACAGGAACTCTGAGTTCTTTATTTTAAAGGAAGCAAAAGCCGAGAGTAAGTATACATGTACCATGGACTTCAGGAAAGCCGATTTTAACAAACTCAGAACAATGATACAGTAAGTAAGGTTCCATGGCAAGCAACTCTAATGAGAAAAGGAGTCCAAGATGGGTGGGAGTTTCTAAAAAAGGCAATTCTCAAGGCACAATGGCAAACAATTCCATCAAGGAAAAAAGGGGGCAGCAGAAAACAGTAGAAGAAGCCAATGTGGCTTCACATGACCTGTGAAGATGACCTGAAAACAAAAAAGGACACATACAGGAAGTGGAAGGAAGGCCAGGCCACAAAGGAAGAGTATAAACTGGTAACAGAATTGCAGGGATGGTGTCAGGAAGGCTAAATCTGAGAATGAGTGGAGGTTAGCAAAAGATGCCAAAAGCAACTAAAAAGCATTCTTCAGGTACATAGAAATAGACAGAGAAAAGAAATGGTGGTACAGCTACTCAATGAGAATGGCAAAATGAAAACAGTTGACAAAGAAAAGGCAGAAGTGATCAATTCCTACTTTGGCTCAGTCTTTTCCCAAAAGAGGGTCTATGACCCTTCTGGCAAACATGAAGTAGAAGGGGCAGGATTGCAGCTTGAAATTGATAGAGAAATGATCAAGAAATACCTAATCGCTGTGAACGAGTTCAAATTTGCAGGGCCTGATGAACTGCATTCTAGAGTATCAAAGAAACTGACTGAAGAACTATTGGAACCACTCTCTATTATCTTTGCAAAATCATAGAGGAAAAGGAGGAAAAAGGAGGAATCTGGGAACTACAGAACAGTCAGTCTGACATTGATCCCTGGGAAAATTCTGGAGCATATTATGAAGTGGTCAGTCTGTAAGCATCTTGAAAACAGTGCAGTGATTACTAGAAGCCAACTTGGATATGCCAAGAACAAATCCTGGCAAACTAATCTTATCTCATTTTTTGATCAGGTAACCTCCCTGGTAGACTATGGGAATACTGTCAATATCATATATCTTGACTTCAACAAAGCTTTTGACAAAGTGCCCCATGATATTCTGATTAGCAAGCTAGCTAAATGTGGGCTGGATGGAACAACTATCAGGTGGATCCACAGTTTGCTACAGAATCTTACTGAAAGAGTGCTTATCAATGGTTCCTTCTCAAACTGGGCAGAAGTAACGAGTGGGGTACCACAGGGCTCGGTCCTGAGCCCAGTGCTCTTCAATATTTTTATCAGTGACTTAGATGAAGAAGTGCAGGGAATTGTTATCAAATTTGCAGATGATACAAAATTGGAAAGGATAGCTAATACCCTATAAGAAAAAAGAAAATTCTTGATAGGCTGGAGCATTGGGCTGAAAACAACAGAATGAAATTTAACAGGGATAAGTACAAAGTTCTACACCTAGGAAAAAGAAACCAAATGCACAGTTATGGGGATACTTGGCTCAGCAATACCACATGCAAGAAGGATCTTGGAATTATTGTTGATCACAAGCTGAATATGAGCCAACAGTGCAATGTGCCTGCAAAACAGACAAATGCTATTTTAGGCTGCATTAACAGAAGTATAGTTTCCAATTTGCAAAATATGATAGCACTCCTCAAGTACTTGAAAGGTTGCCACACAGAAGAGGGCCAGGATCTGTTCTCGATTGTCCCAGACTGCATGACACTCAATTATGTGCTCTAGTTGCAGGAAGCCAGATTTTGACTGAACATCAGGAAAAACCTAACAGTTAGAGCAGTATGACAATGGAACCAATTACCTAGGGAGGTGGTGGGCTCTTCAACACTGGAGACAATTTAAGAGGCAGCTGGAGAGGTACCTATCCAGTATGCTTTAATTTGGATTCCTGCATTGAGCAGGGGGTTGGACTTGATGGCTTTATAGGCCCCTTCCAACTCTACAGTTTTATGATACTATGATTCAGTGGATCTACTCTGTGTATAACTTAGTTGGATATCACCCCTGCAAAATCGAGAATGCCTCTTGTTGACCTTCATAATTTCTTCATCTTGAGAGAGCAGAAACTCCTCTCTCTCTCTCTCTCTCTCTCTCTCTCTGTGTGTGTGTGTGTGTGTGTGTGTGCGTGTGTGTGTGTGTGTGTGTGTAAGTATTGAAGTACTAGTATTAATTCTACAATTAGTTGTATAATTGGGAGATTCAGTAACCTTTCATGTGGTCCCCATGCCATATACTATATGCAGCCTGCTCTTTTCTTAAAATGGAATTGTGCTGCCATCTGCTGGGAAATTTGACAGACCCAGTAAATAGAGATGACACTCTTAAGGGGGTCATTCTAAAGGTCATATCGAATTTCATGTTCAAAAAAAGTTTGGACATAACCTTTTTTCCTCTATTGGTCTTTGTTGTTTCTATGTTAGGAGATAAATCCAGTTAATGATTACGCTGAGTTATTCTGAGGCCTGAGAGAGGAGGCAGAGAATATGGAGATGGCTAAAGGTGCAGGGAAATACACGATTATAATGCAGAGCTACATGATCCATTTAGAGGTTTATCAGGTTTTTTTTTAATGAAGATTGACTTCAAATCTAGAACTGCTAGATAGAATAGTGGCACATGCCATAGTGCAGTAGGAACACTCAAATGTGATACAAATGTATTTAGTACTTGGTATGCCTCCTTTAGCTTTCTTTAAAACTTCTGTAAAGGCAATAAAGCAATCCTAATATGATGATAAAATATGGGAGTATCTCCTCTGCATGCAGGTAGATATAAATTGCCTCATTTAAGTTACATACACCATTGGAAAGCCATACATCACTGCAGGTGAGAAGAGCGTGGTATTACGTCTTCTGTACATTTACAGATTTTTCTCCCAGTTTGTTTGTATCCTTCCAGAGACAAGGAGAGCCCCACCTGCATTTAGACCTCAGTGATTTATCAGACATGTGGGCAACTAATCAATAGATCACATTTCTGTGAGGGAGCACTATCTGTAGCAAGAAAATGTATTGAGCACATTAATCCAAAGCCTCTACTCCAGCAGTAAAAGAGGTGACACAGATGATCACTCATGTGATACTACTTCAGAACACCTTAGAGATAAGCTTCTGCTACAAAGCTGAAATCCTGGTTATAATCTTTGTAGCATATCTGAAGGTTTCCAAATTCACAATTTTCTTGCATAACAGTTCTCAGTAAAATTTGATTATTTTGGAAATAAAAGCTCTGTAATCAAGTTTATAGTCTTAAAAAAAGGTTTAATTTTTGTGTTGTACATAACGATTATATGTCCAGGTTGCAGGATGTGAAATGCCATTTCATCAAGCTATTTCTGATTGGTTTTGTCATTAGCTTGTATGTTTTTTTTAATTAAAATATATCTAGTCATTATAGGAAGTATGCACAATCCAAAGGTTTTTGACTAGAAGATATAGAAGTGTGTTGTTAACTGGTAGGATTAGAAGGCCAGAAGGCTGGAATCTGTGGGTGCTTCATAGATGGCTACTACTCATTTATGAGAGAGAAAGCTGTACAGAATTGCCAAATAATGGGGCAGGTCTTTTTGTGTGACTGTACTCACTGGTACAGAGTACCATCAACCATATTGTGCAGTCACCCATGGCACTTTTGTCAAGATATGTGTATTTGCACCTCGTTTCTTTACCAAAACAAACAACAACTGCTGAATAAGGGGGATGAATGTGACTTTGTAATCAAATATAAGAAACAATCCAGATAATGGAAGTTGTAGAAAACTTCCTAGATCAGGCTTTTTAAAATTACACTGCAGATAAGGAGAGAGAAGGTGAGATATATGAATCATTTGAAAGATGATGTTTATCAACGATAGCCAATATGCTGCCCTCCAGATTTGTTGGATTATAGTTCTTACCAGCTCCAGCCAGCATAGCCAGGGATTATGGGAATCGTAGTCCAACAACATATGGGGGGCACTACATTGGTTACCCCTTCTGTCCATTCAACTGAAGATGTTGGCCCCAGCACACTTGAAGAGTGACTTCCTTATTTATTTATTTTGTTTGTTTGTTTATATCCTGCCCTTCCTCTCAGAAGGAGCCTGTGCATTTAATGTGAGATGACCAATACCCAGAGCTTGGAAAAGTTACTTTTTTGAACTACAACTCCCATCAGCCCCAGCCAGCATGGCCACTGGATTGGGCTGATGGGAGTTGAAGTTCAAAAAAGTAACTTTTCCAAGCTCTGCATGCTGCAAAAGAAATAGTATAATGGCTCTCTTTCTTCTCCAATAATAAATTCATCCAGAGAAGGGGGGACTTTTAGCCATGACCTTCCTGAAGCAATAATTTCTTTATAGTATGTTTTTTATTCTACATTATTAAATGCTTCACAGCATGGTACACTAAGCAATTATGGCAAGATGTGACAGGAAAGACTATTATAAACTTGTTTAATTTGTCACTGGTAACCTAGGGCTTACAAATCAATTTATTATCCTCAATATTGGTCTAAATCTTGCTTAAGAAAAGCTGTCATAAGGTGAACTGGGACAGAAATATAAATCTGTTCTCGGGGACTTTGCACTCATGACAACTAATTTACAGCTCAACCCTATGACTTACTTTTCCAGAAAATACAAGCATACTATACAGAGCAGTGCCTACTTCATCAGCACATTCAAGCATTTGTGTGTTACATGGCCCATCTAGTCCTGCATCTTGTTTTCACAGTGGTCAACCAGATGCCCATGGGAAGCCCACAAAGAGGACTCTCCCCTCTTGTAGTTTCCAGTAACTGGTATTCAACCGCACCACCAGAAATGATGTTACACTGCCATTACGTATGTGATCACCATATTAAGAATGTTGTGTTGTGGGATCAACCTTCTTGGTTGGTTGATTCATTTATTTTAAAGCATAAGATCAATAGTAAATAACAAAGTCCCTGGCTTCATGCTTGCAATCCAGACGTTGCAGCACAAAATGATGAAAAGGGTAGAGGAAAACCACCAAACTTTGGTACCAGTTCCTAAAGTTATGAAGTTCTTTCAAGGATCAACCAAATTGAGATGGTCTATCAACCAAGCTAATGGAATGGCCTCTGCTGCAGCTGAATGGAATGGTTGCCATTCTTTCTTTTTCTGAAGATTTGGGAAATAATTCATAATTTCTAGCTAACTTCCTTGTTTAGACTGTAAGACTGATGGAAATTATTTTATTCTATTATCTCTGCAATTCCTTTTTAAAGGACTAGTGTTCCAAGTGAAATAGCGGATGTCTTGAGCTCCTTTGAGTCTTTCCAAGTGCTGATACAAGACAAATAAACAATACATACAATTTAAAAGGGTCTTCTCAAAATAACTCATTACGTTGTTAGCATTGCCGCTCCACAGAGCTATAATATATGTGACTAAGAAGTTCATCTGGATATGAGTTATTTTATTTGGCTGCGATTTACTGAGGAAGGAAATTCAAAAGAAAAATTACAAAGAGTGTTTGTTAATTTTCTCAGTGCTATTTTTATTGGTATAAATAAACATTCAAAATGTATGTATTCAAGATTTATTGTATGTGCCAAGAAGAAAATGAAAACAAATGCAATATTTATAGCAGTCAGCTGAGTTTGAAGAAATATAGTCTGCTTGCTGTCCCTGCACTTAGCATAATCTGAAAGAATAGCCCTGTTTTACTACAAGTTTAGCCTATTTGAGTTCTTTTTACAAGAGTTTCTACCACATTTCCCCCAAAGCAAAATTTGGAGCAGAGGTGGAGAACCTGTGGTCATCCAGACATTGTTGGACTCTAGCTCCCATCAGCCCAGCCTCCATGAATAATGGTCAAGGATGAGTTATGCAACGTCTGGATGGTCATAGTTTCCCACCTGTAAATTGGGAGGGTCCGGCCAAATAAAATAACTATAGATATGTGAGGGAAGCGAAAGAATGTTGGGAAGATTGGTTTTCCAGTGGCTCCGCTAATTGCAGACTTTGGGACCCAACTGTGGGGTCACATAGCCCTCACTCTCAGGGCAGACCGAACAAAGCTTAGATCAGCTGCCTGAACTATTTCCATTGAAAAACTACCACCTGAAAAGAAAACAAGTGGCAGTTTTACTGATTTATTAGTGACTCTCTGCCACCCATTTTGCAAATGATGCTGACAGAAAGAGGGAAAGAAATGTAAGTGGCACGTGATTATCATTTCCTGCCGGTAATAATTTTGACTGGTAAAGGATAAAAAAGGAAACAAAAATGTTGTATCAACATGCATTTGCATCCAAAATCTCTTAATTTATTGGAACATGCACTCACTTCCTACTGTAAGAATGCAATCATGATTCATTTCATGCCCAGTGATTTGCCTGCATTTTGAAACGTATATAGTGAACTGAATACATGTGCTTCTGCCTGTTCATCAGGGTGTAACTAAACCAGATCAAATGTTGTTTTGTTCCTTTGATCAATCAACAAAGAGGTGCAGTCTTCTCATAGTTAAACCATTGTTGCAGAGGTTGATCTTTCATTCAGTATTGTACTGAACACCCAGTCAAGGTAGACATTCCTAAGAATAATTGGCCAAATCTATCTGCCACTTTATTCGATTTTTCAATTCCGAATGCATATTCTTATTCAAAAGAGTGTAGATTTTCATGAATAACATTTTGACCGTAATCAATAGCTGAACTGTTGTCTGTAATCCATCTGTCTCATTCGAATTCTCTAGAAGTTCTAATGCCACTCTGCTTATTTTATCATATTTTGCTTCAGTGATTCTAGAGTTGCCCTTTCCCTATTTTATCATTGCTTCTCCCTGCGTAAGTCCCTTGGTTTCAAGTATATTTTGGGTGTTGATGCTCCACTGGCTGATTTTCTAGTTGCTCATCAAATATTCTCTCATGTTCTACATCATGCTTACCTAACACTGTTCTTCAGAATGTTGCAGAGCTAGTAATATTTAGTTAAGCAGAAAAGGTGTATAAAATCTCATCAGAATGGAATTCCTTCCACTTTACAATAATGCATGATGGTTATATTTTCTGTGGTGTTCCAATCCTGCAGTAGAGAAAAGGAAGATGAATTTTGGCCCAGGTTTCCAAGTGAAAATGGCCGGGATTAATTTGAATCATGACTTGTCTTCCATGGTTGACTGGCTGACCTCTTTAGCTGATACCTCTCAAACTTCTCAACATTTGTAGTCATCTATCTATATAGCTCAGACATCTTGTCATTGTTTTAAACCCACATTCCTAAGTTGGACAGGTGATATTTAAAGAAGAGAAAAGTGGCCTGGTGATGAATGATGTTTCATTAGTGACTGTCTCAGGAAGAATGAGCAAGACAGAAATGTTCCACTCCAGTCCAGCATTAAGATGCTAACATTATGCCCTCAATAACTTCACACTCTAAACAATAATTATTAACTTATGAAAGCAAGAGTCAATCTCTTTGCTTCAGCTTCTTGCTTCTCAGTTCCCCCCCCCTCTATATTTTGAAACTGTTAATATATGCGGTGTAGTGGCTGAAATTGGAAATAATTGTCATATTGCCTGCGAAACAAGCTCTGCTAACATCTAAGCTAAGACTATTTCAAAAGTATCTTAATTCTTTTAAGTATTTGATGGCAGTATTCTGTTAATATAGAAAACTCTACATTAATCCCTTCAGAGGAACTACCATTTTGGAGAGTTTGCTTTTCTACTGGGCCTCATAAACTGGGTAACCACTATTTCTATAGCATGTGGATAAATGTATGTATTTTCTTCCTCCTCCCTCCAATAGTATGCCCTTTAAGTTTTCATATGCTTTTATTTCTCTCAGTGGAAGGATATTTCTTTAATAGCCTGCGGTAAGAAGAGATGGCACATTGAAGCTTCATTCAAAATCTGCCTTCCTGTGTACTTCTACATTCCAGTAAAGTATAGTATGTACTAGATATCTGCTTTACATTGAGGATGTTGAGGATGGTTGTTGTTTTCCCCTCTGCTACTTACTTCAGTTGCAACTTAACAAATAAATTTCATATGCAAGATGTGTGCAGCATAGCAGTAGTCTACAAAAGTCAGACAATATTATTCCTGTCTAGTAAAAAAAATATCACTTGGGCTAACTGGTTACTACTGTCCCCTTTTCTCTTTTTTAACTGCCAACAACACATCAAGGAAAAAATGCTGAGATTCTATCCTTTCCTGTTTTCTCTAATGCAACATTAATAATTCAGTGTCAGTTCATTCACTGTGTACTTTATCTTTCTGTCAATACTAGAATTGTTCTCCAGGTACAATTTAGGGTTCTAATCACCATTGACTTCAAAGCCAAACCTAATTGGCCTGGGAGACTAATACATTCCTGCCCCACATCTCCTCTCTGGAGGCATCATTATTCTTCGGTCATAGCCTCTATCTGACTGGTTCTTGAGCTTACAAGTCCTCCTGTGGAGCAAATCAGTAGCCAATTGCAGCTTTAGTTCATAGAATGCTAACTCTGACAATCCAATCAATGTTACTTTTAAATAATATTTAAATAGCAAGAGATGAGGCTATACATGGCAAAATCTACCCCCCACCTTGAGTTAGTAAACTTCACCCATTTAGGGGCACTCTTGAACTTTGTGAGAAATGGGGGTCAGGCTTTTCCCATGTCATCATCTTATGATGTTATGTTCCATGCTGCTCCAGTAGCATAGAGATAACAAACCACGTGAGAGGGCTGGGATCTAGGGCTGAGCAGTGCCTCAAAAATAATGCCTCAAAACTGTCTAGCACAGTATGCAGAAATTAGCGTGTTTAATTTTTCCATGGTTTAGAAATAAACATGATCACATTTTATTGTATGCAGGACTAGAGGCTGCTACAACAGTTGCCACCCTGGGCGCCATTGGGAGGAAGATTGGGATATAAATTCCATAAATAAATAAACAATTGGGAATCTTAGTATAGGGGTGGGGAACATTTGTTTTAAGCTTAAGGGCCACATTCTCTCATGGGCAACCTTTTGGGGGCCACATGCTGGGATGGGGCCAGAGGCAAGTAAGTGGAGCAACATATGCAGCTCTTAACTTGGCAGAGTAGGCTACATTCCAGCCACGCAGATTTCTACATACACATCTCTCCATCCTCCAACCAGGCAAACAAGAGGTATAATTGCTGTCCAGCCAGGCAAAAGGGTGTGGAGCAAGGAGAATGAAGGGTGTGGCTTGGAGAGTGTCCCAAGGCCCAGATAGAGAGTCCTGCAGGACCACTTTTGGCCCCCACTCCTGATGTAGTAGAATCACGTGGGAAGGGACATGTTTGATCGAATGGGGATATTGGTCTGGTTCTTTCCATGTGATCCTACTTCTGCATTCCTGTATACCAGAATTATATGGCATGGAGGCACAACAAAGTGACAACTGTTCTGTCTTGTAGTGTAATTATCATCCCTTAGATAACATAAGGTACAGTATATGTATGGCTCTTTGATGACAGTAATCTGTGGGGTTCACAAGTCACAAATCACAGTCTCTGTATGCTCAAAATAATTTTGGGGTGAGATTTGTGATGAAGGTCCCTGTTGTGTTGCATTGGTCTGAAGGATGGGCAGAGGGAGACAGGTATGGACAAGTAACTCATTAAGCAAAGACTGAAGCCCAGTGATGGCCAGTGTTGGTTGAACTGAAGACACCTTTGAAAACATTCAATGGGTTCAGACTTGAAGTTATTATGAGATATTATTATTATTATTACTACATATAAAAGATCATTCAAACCACATGATTGCTGTAATCACTACACAAACATGCACATATATGCATAAACATACACACTGGTTCCTAATCTCAGTTTACGCAATAGACAGCAGTAGACAATGTGGTGCCTTCTAGATGTTGCTGGTCTCTAATTCCATCACCACCAACCAGCATGATTAGTGGTCAGGGATACTGGGAGCTGTATTCCAATACTGGCTACCTCGATGTATAGAATAAATTATTTCATGTATCTGTGATAGAAAAACCAGTGAAAGTGAAATGAGTTTCAATAGAACTTTTTGAATATTTCATCCCTTTATTCATAGCTACCTGGATTTGGCCACTTGGGTCTGAATTATTATTACTATATACATTCCTTAAATTCCTTAGATCTGAAGTTTTCTGTATATTGCATGATGAAATATAACCACTGCATGAGGTTTGCATTCTACTTAATTGGGTTTTATGTTATGCTTGGAAAATTACCTATGCAGGTTGCCATTTTTTGCCTTCCTTATAATTAATTTGTTTTTCTTTGGGAAAAATTCATTACAAATCTAATTTAAGAGGGGCAAAAGCAATTCAGAACTGTCCCGTAATAAAAATAGAACTAATACAGCAAACAAGAAATCAATTTTTGTATTATAGTTTTGCATAATTAGGGAATGTTAACTCTCAGCATTTTCTGACAAATAACAATGCAGTACTGAACAGGGTGGTTCATGACAGATGCTATTGGAGGTCGCTGATTCATAGGGTCGCCATAAGTCGTAATTGACTTGAAGACACATAACAACAAAACAACATTTTTGCATTTACCTGCATAGTATTTAAGTTTGGTCTGCAAAATATACACAGAAAGGTGTATCTGCATATTTGGTGATATGGGTACTAATTCTAAACCTTAAATTTCCTGTTGTTGTTGTTGTTGTGTATGTGTTGTGGTTTTGTTTTTTAAAGAAATCTACATAGCTTGTAATAATTGGATCTCCAGGCTGCTTTGTTTTGCATATCTGCTGTTGCAAGTCAGTTGGTGAAATTGTCCTGATTGTCACTACTGCAGTGCTAATGAGGTGGAAATTATTTAAAAACACAAGTTGATCTGAACCAGGGTGTATGTATTTGAAAACAAAGCCATTTCTGCGCAGTTTCCACTCAGCTTCCCATTTTCGCCTCTGCTATGCGAATGGTTATGTCTGTGCATAGATTATTTTTCTTTAACGCCAGACTTTTTTAAATCACAGGGCTTTAAAATTTGGTCTCGAAAGCAACCTTCTGGCATGCTTTTCTTTGTGTAAACCTTACTTTTCAGCAGGCACTGAATAATATATCATTTGTATGCTTTCCCTCTAGCTTTTATTTGATGCTGTTTCTTTTGTCTCACCTTTCTGCAGCTAGAGCTTGGTTTGAGTAGAGGTAGGAGGTGTTGGCCAGCTAGGAATGTTCGGGGCAAAAGACATACACTAAGAATGAAACCATTTGTTCTGAGTACCAGAACTGATTAGAGCTCACAGATCTTCTACACAAAAATCCACTCTTGGATTTTTTTTTTTAACCTTTCTTCATTTCAGTGGTATTTGTTTTAGGGTAAGGTGGCAAGGGATCACTATGTGTCTGCTATTGTCAAACCATTGGAATTCAGTCATTCTTGCTGATTTACTGGAAACCAGCCAGAAAACTACCAGTAGAGTCAAATCTACCCATACAGAAGGCACTAAGGTGTGTCATGATTTTTTGCTGCTGCTGTTAAAAAGCAACCCCTAACATCTAACCCTATGAAATGTACCTTTATGCCACTATTTGGCTTAACCCCTTAGGCATCATCCCTAACAGAAACAAAATCTAAGTATTGGGACCTGCATCAAGGGATGCCAACCTTTTTGGGCTGTGGGCACATTTGTTAACTGGGGAAACTGCCATGGACACCATTTATGCACCACCTCCTATACTACTGGCAACGAGAATGCTTCTTTCAAGCCTAATTTCTGTGGGGGAGGGCTGGGATGGGGAAGATGACATGTGGGCATCAGGGAAGGCCTCTGTGGGCACAACTGCACCCACCAGCACCATGTTTGCGACCCGTGGGTTACATTCATCCCTTCTGTTATTCTGTCTGCTTCCTTTCCCCATCTGAATTGTCTCCTCTTAGAATTTAGATAAGCAATACATTTTTTTATTTCTGATCTCTCTAAACCGCTGTGCAACATTGATGATATTATATAAGTCTTAGAGGAAAATACCTGGATGACTATAAAAGCAAAAGCCTACATTGTTTAGGACTTGGTCAGATACTACATCTTAAAAATAAATGAAACACCCAAACCAATGAAGCCTTTGTAATTAATTTCCTTCTTATTCCAGAAGTTTTCTCTACTGCTTTGTGTAAGCTGTGCAAACAGTCATAGCCGAACACATAGCGATCAAATAGTATCAGACTTCGGTTGCTTAAAAAAATGATATGGGTTGATGGAGAGAGAACAGATTGGATTTCTATGCATGCAATATAGGCAACTAATCAATGCTGGTAATTTCCTATAAAAGATACTGAACATTTGAAAGATGAGGCAATTGTGTATTTTCCCAGAATGCAAAGCAGCCAAACTTGCAACCCTGATGCAGACCTCTATCTAAAGTGGATCACTTAAAAACTGGTGGGAAAAGTTAAATAAATGGTTTCTTTACCTTTTTATCCTCAGTAATACTCCTGGGCTGATAGATAACTGAAATAAGAGGCACTCAGAAACAAACAGCAAAACAGAGAATCCTGAAAAACAAAAACATAGTTTCTGTTAGATCTTGGTCTACAAGCTGGTGAGGATGACCACTTAGGCACCCACCATGACCAATTTGTAAAGCACTTTGTGGCTAACCATGTCCATATTCATTCCAACCTGAACACCATAGATCAGCCTTCCTAAACCTTGGGTCCCCAGATGGCTACAACCCCTGTCTTTCCAAGCCAACAGGTCCAATGGTCAGGAAGGATAAGAGCTGTAGTTCGACAATATCTGGGGACCCATGTTGGGGAAAGATGCATAGCTGGTGCAGAGCAAATAGGAATTACCCATGGTGTCTGCTTGTCATATTGTTATGGGCAGTTTTCCATTTGCACAGTCCAAGTAATGTAGACAGTATTCTTGAAGCTGTGAAACCAATCACCTATGCACATACCTCTTGCCCTTTCTGTCTGGTAAAGGCAGCCAGAGATGGACTGGCTGCGATGGGCAGTTCTTAACACCTCCCTATGAGAGGGGGTTGTTAGATTTAGCCTAAAGGAGGCAATGAGATTACTGGGGGTTAATTCTACACTTAGGTTGTAGAAAAGATAAAGTCCTAAATAATTTATGACCCACTGTGTTTCATCAGGCATTGAGAAATCATAGAGAGAGAGAGCTGCTCTGGGCTACCACTGGCAGGAAAGGCAGGATATTAATTTCATAAATAAGTAAATAAAATAATATGTATCTCTCACTCTATCTCTCTATCTGGATATCTGCGTTTATGATTTTAAGTTGAAATTGAAGCTGATTTTACCAACAAAAGACAAGCAATTGATTTGCACTAAACACATACTAATGTTTGTGATCTGAATGTTGGAATCGATAGATTACTTTCTTTACTTCAAACCTCTTATTAATCTCCTGTGATGGGATTGGCATCCAGTCGCTACCCATCCCAATTGGACACTGGAAGCAAATTAATTGGAGTCTGGTAGTTGCAGCTCATTGTTGCTGCTGATAAATCATGATGAGATACTGGAAATACAATGTACTTGCCAATTCACATAGACCTCCTAATACATTAACTCTCACTAACTCATTATTCAAGGTTTTCTTTCAGATAAGTATTCTGATCCAAAGTGGTCCTTCGGACCACCATTTTTCTTGTTCTGAAGTAATTTCTTGTGTTGAGATATTTCAATCTCTGAAAGTTTGGCCTCGATGCAAACCACTTTGTCCTGTCCTAGACTTTCCTTTTTGTCTTGGTTGTTTGCTGCTTCTACTCTGAAAGCCTTTTGGCTGAAGAGTGGGACAGGTGCACAGAGCTGGCGCCTACCCCAATCTTCATTGTTGGACCCCAACAGTTACTTGAAGGAAATATATTTTTCACGTCACATCATTTTGTGTTGTATCTGTCATTTTCTTATTTTGTGTAGCAATTATAACCAAATCTGTAATGCAGCCTTCTCCAACCTGGTGCCTTCCTGATGTTTGGGACTGAAACTCCATCAGCCCAGATTCCCAGCTATGAGCTGGACCTAGGATGTTCTTCATGCAAAGCTTTGTGGTCTGTGTTGAAACTGATCTTAGTAAGTGGGAAAACCAGTGCTTTTTTTGTGATGATACTCCCTAGTTATAGAGTACTGTCACCTCTTCTTTTGTTGTCCACAGCAGTCATTTTGTACTTTTATCAATATATGCTGGCACCTCATATTTTACAAAAAAAGCACTGGGAAGACTATACTATTGACCTATAAAACGTAAGTGCTAACTGTTCAGATGGATAGCTGAATCATTGCTATTGTGTTGTTACTTGTTTTCCTCAAGCCCAATAAGGCCTGAGATAAAAGTGAAACAATCTTTCCTCTCTTCCTTTCAGTTAGGGTCGCCAACTCTGGCTGAAGAAGTTCCTAGAGGCTTTTTTCAAACTAAGATCAAATTTCTACATGATGCTTTCCCTGTCTAAATTTATGGACCCAATTTCAACTTTTTAATTCGCCTTTACTGTTTAAACCCAAACTTTGAAAACCAGACCTTTAGAGGCCAGAGAGCACACCCCCTTTTACTGACTTTGTTTCTTTATTTTTGTCGTGCTGCGGAATGTAGCGTTGCCCAGTGCCAGCCTAAAGGTAATAGCCCAGGTTGCCAGAGACAAGACAGGCTAAGACAGTCAAAAGGTTTAAGAGTCTTTATTGACATAAGTTTAAGCTCCACACGGATTTCCAGCTTCTTCTGCTCCTATCACAACCCCCACAACACTTTCGGTTTCCCCAGCATTATTTATACACAGCTCATGCCCTTGCCAGCAACATCTGCTATCTTGGCCTTGGCACTTCTCTTCTGCTGGATTAACCCCATAATAGCTGGTTCTTCACAGTCTTTATGGAAACTTACAAATCACATTCTCCTGAGTGGTCCAACAATTTTATGTTGTTTTTTTCTTTTTAGTGTTTTCTTCTCTCGGTGTACTCTGTTTTCTTTCTGCATATAATTTTTTTTGTCATTCTGTAAAATATGCAAAAAAACAGTATTGGCCTCAAGAGGTTCCTGGAGATCGAGGTCAATTCCTGGACTCTAGGCCAGACCTGGAAGGTTGGCAATTCTCCTGGAGATATAGAGCTCAATTCCTGGTCATTCCAGGACAAACCTGGAGGGTTGGCAACCCTGCTTTTAGTGGCCTAGATCAGGCTGTACTTTTGAACCTTGTTGGAACTAAATCTGGCTGCAGCTAACTTGAGTATTACATTTTGGTTGGTCATTTTAATCAGCTGAACTCTGCTTGTACATGGCTGCAGATCTGTGGATAGTCCGATTACCAATTATCAGGCAGCACACTTATGAGATCTTGTTTCTGAAGTGCAATGAAAGGTAAAATTCTAGTTGCTGTGAATCAGCTTTTCTAGGTAGAGTGGAGAAAAAAAGTAGGGTGTACTTAATATTTCCAGGATAGTTCCCATACAAGATAGCCCCAAGCCTACCATATTTGTCTGAGATCCAGATATTTTCACAGTGTTTTATGGACAGAACAGAGATAGAATAAGATTTAATATACACAATGGATTTTTCAGTGCATGCTTGCATATATCCATTTTTATTACAAAGTTTTCTCCAGTCTAACATGCCAAAACGCACTTCAAAAGAACACCCAGACTTCTCATGCAATAAGGCTTCCTTAATTGACGTTGATTGTAGGAGCAGACCTGCACAATCGGCAAAGATGGATCTTTGATGTTGGCCTAAGATGAGGAAGCCCTTGATTGTAGAAGACCTTGTACATACATACATACTGGCACTGCTGTGAACTCAAGGACCACTGACATTTATTTATTTATTACATTTATATCCCACCTTTCCTCAAAAAGTTCAAGGTGATGTACAAACATGGTTCTCCCGCTCCCAATTTTATCCTCTCAACAACCCTGGTAGTTGCAGCTCATTGCTGATTATGTTTATTGTATTACAATTTGAATTCTATGGAATACAATAACATTCAATATATAAGAAATAAAAGAAGCAATAAAATACAATTAAAAATAATACAGCATCTAGCACAGTACATTGCAATTGCTACAACAGACAGAAAAATCATTAAGTGGTCCGTTGAAACCATCAGCAATTTTTCAGGTGGTCCATGGGGGAAAAAAATTGAGAGCCACTGTTCTAGTGGGGGTCCACCATTTAAACTTCCTGCAATGCCTCTAGTGCAGCATCATTTCAGGACATTGTGGGAAGTGGCAGCTCTGCAGTCCTCACTGGATGCTGCCATTTTAATTCCCCACAGTGCCCCAGAGGATAGTCCTTTGGGGCATTATGAGTAATTATAATGCCTCCTAGACCTGTCATGGGCCCCAAGGAGAACCTCTGGGAAGATTGGGAGGATGAAGAGTGGGGTACAGATGTTGGGGAGGGGGTTGCCAATGTTATGGATATGAGTAGATTAACTCAGCGGTCTGAGCTGCGTATGCCAGTGTGTGTTTTTACCTAAGAAGCAGGCTTTTACCCTGCATTTAAATCACTGAGACGTAAGACTTGGTAAAATAAGAAAAGCTACTTTATTTATGGAAATACATAGTAGACAGGAAAGGCATAGCTAGTTCTAACTAACTAACTAAGTTGTAGGCCCAATGCCCATACTTGGGTATTACCCTCATGGTTCAGGAGAGAGAACAAAGACAGAGATGTCTCCTCTTTCCTCGGACAGTCAAAGAAAAAGACAAAGGAAGGAGGGGCAGGTCAGCTTCCTTGAGCATATCAATTTACAATGGAGGAAGTTAGGTAGAGAAGAGCACAGATAAAGGTAGGCAAGCCTAGCCAGCTGGAGGACCCTAACTCTATCTTCCTCCTGGAATACAAACAAAAGAACCCAAACAGGAGTTGCTCTTGCCCCACTTCTAACACTCCTTCTCATCGAGTGTTTGGTTCAGCTCACAAGGTTCATCTTGTGTCACAGCTTGCAGTATCTGACTTTGCCCAACGCCTTCATTAGAGCATCTGCAGTCATGTCTTCCATTGGACAATACTCCATCTTGAGTAGTCCTCTGCAGTAGGTATCTCTAATGAAATGGTGATTCACGTCTATGTGCTTGGTAAGTGAACTCACCCCTTCTGACTCCATGAGTCTGATGCATCTTTGGTTGTCTTCATGCATCACGACAGGCCCAGGTATAGAGATGCCTAATTCTTTGAACAGTCCAGAAGTTGACACATACTCTGCTTCTGTGGAAGAGAGTGCTACTGTCTCTTGTTTCTTACTTGCCCAGCTGATCACAGAATTTCCATAGTAGAAGATGTTTCCACTGGTGGATTTTCGATCTGTAGTGTTTTCAGCCCAATCAGAATCTGCATACCCCACTAGTCTGGGATCTTGGGTAGCCGCTAACTTCAGTTTCATGGTTGCAGTACCCTTCAGATATCTTGCTACTCTCTTGATTGCTTCCTAGTCCTTCTTGATGGCGAGCTGGTTTTTCTGCACAAATATCCCACTTCTATTGCCACATCTGGCCTGGTAACAGTGCTGATATACAGAAGTTTCCTGATGGTTTGTCTGTACCTCTCATGGTCTTCCCAGAGTTTATTGTGGTCCAGTTTCAGGTATCCTACTTCCATTAGAGTAGGGGCTGGATGTGCATCCTTCAGTCCTAAATTCTCAAGAAGATCTTGGATCTTTTGTCTTTGACTCAGCAAAAAGAATCCATCATCTTCTCTTTCATTTTGTATTCCAAGGTAGTGAGTGACATCACCTAGGCACTTCTTGTTGAGATGATGCACTAGTTGTTGCTTGTCCAGTGGGTCTTGATAAGCCAACAGTAAACCACCCAGAGAGCTTCAGCTATGGGGCGGTATACAAATACAATAAATAAATAAACAGTAGATCATCCGTGTAAATCAGTAGGTAAGTCCATCTGTTGTTCTTGAATCTGCTGTGCATGCAAGGCTCTGCTATGCCTTGTACAAAGCCTTCTTTGAAGAGCATTCTCATTTCAGGCTCTGGCAGCCTGTTTCAGTCCATAGATGAATTTTTGAACTTTACACAGTAGGGTTTCTTTTCCTGGAACTTCAAAGCCTGGTGGTGGTTGCATGTAGATTTCTATTTCTCCATGCAATAATGCTGTTTTTATATCCGTGTGCTCCACGTGCATTTTCTCATTAGAAGCAACACTCAGAAGAATTCTGATGGTCATGTGTTTGACCACAGGAGCAAATGCTTGATTGTAGCCTTGTCCATACTTTTGAGAGCATCCTTCAGCTTGTATCTTGTGGCTTGCCTTGTATCTGCCAACGTTTCCTTCCGTGTCCAGCTTTTTCTTGAATATCCACTTTCAGCCTATAGCTTTTCTTCCTGGAGGAAGCTTGGTCAGTGTCCAAGATTTATTCTTGTGTAGAGCTTCCAGCTCTTCCTTGGCTGCCTGCCTCCACCTCTCAGCTTCAGCTTTCGGTAAGGCTTCAGTCTCTTTCCAGGTCTCTGGCTCTGGAAGCTCATCTCTCACAAGGTAAGCAAGTATTTCTGGTGGTACACCTTTGATGGTGTGTTTAGAGCATCTGAGTGCTGGTGCTTTGGCTGTCACTTCTGGCTCTGACACCTCTTCTGGCTCAGACTCCTTGTCTTCCTCTGGTGGTGTATTACTGTAATCCCTTCTGTTGTGGAAGAATAGCTCAGTTTCTTCTTCCATTTCACTTCCATCTGTTTGGTGTGGCGCCCTTCTGATTGGTGTGCACACTTTCCTTCATCAAAGTGGACAGTTCTGTATACTTCAACTTTGCCAGTTTTGGGATCTATGACTCGGTATCCCTTCTGCATTGAAGAATATCTGATGAATATTCCTTCCTTGGCAGTGTTGTTGAATTTTGTCCTCTTTTGTTTCAGGATGTGCATGAAAACCTTGCACCCGAATACACACAGGTGAGACACACTTGGTGTGTGGCCATGCCATAACTCAAAAGGCATCTTGTTGGTTGCAGCTGCTGGAAGTTGGTTCTGCAGATAGGTGACAGTAACCACTGCTTCTCCCCTTACAACAAGGAACGAATTATCTGTCCAAGAGTCCGGTTCATGCATTCCGCAACCCCATTTTGTTTTGGAGTATAAACAACTGTAGTCTGGTGCTCTATGCCTTCCTCATCTAGAAAGTCGTGCATAGCCCTGGACACAAATTCTCCTGCATTGTCGGATCTTATAATTTGTGGCTTTCTGCCAAATTTGTTGGATACAGTTGTGATACAGTCCTTCAATTTTTGAAGTACTTGATTTTTCTCTCTCAGTAGAGATGTTTGCACTTAGGCCAATTTTGTTTTGCTCGTAGAAAAAGTCTCCACCTTGCAGGATTTATAAGAAAGAGCCAGAATTGACCCATTTAAATAAGTGCCCTTTGCCTGTCTGATATAAAGGTGTAGTGAAGCCTGTTTATATTTGTTGCAACAACTCATGCATTGTTGCTTCCACATACCGAGTAAGTTCCTGAGTATACCTAGTTGATTCCTGTGTTGTATCCTTAGTTTGCTCTAGTTCTGTATCCTGATTCAAGCCTAGAGTGTGATGCTGTGTTCCTGTACTGTGTTCTGGAATAAAGCTTCATGCAGAAATATCCAGTCCAAGTTCTGAATCTGCTTCTTTGGTTGGGAGCCAGAACAAGACCCAGCCATCCAGCACCAGTCAGAACACTGGGAGAAAAATGTGTTTAAAAGGGAAGGCAGTTACAGGCATTTTCAGTGGGATTTGCCACAGGACTGCAAGGAGGCCCAGCAGCTACCTAAAGATGCTGTGTTTCAGGGCCAGCCTTAGGGGTAGGTGAACTGGGTGGTTGCTTGAGGTGCTAAACTGAGGGGGGCACCAAGTTGAGCTCAGTGGCTTTTTTTTTAATGTACTGTTTGCAAGGGGAAAAGACTGAAGAAGAAGCTACAGCCTGGGAGACTGTAATAAACTGTCCATTTAAGATAAGTTATACCACTCCAAAAGATGGCCTACTTCTTCTAGTTGAGGAGAGAGTATTGGAGCTTAGGGATGAGAGCTTGCAGCATGAGCCATTTTGTGTGTGCTCTGAACATAATTAAGAATATAGGTCTACAACTCCATGAGAGTCATCCCTAGAGAACCACCTATATCACATGACAGAGACTTCATTGGGATCCTAGTATTGGTGCAGGAGTCCACTGAAAGCAGAGCACTAAATAAGAGGTAGCTCACTGTGGTCCTTTTTCATAGACATTGCTGAGGGAAAGCCTGGGAGTAGCAAGGCCTGTTACACTGCTATGTTTTACAATCCTACACATACTATAGAACTTTGTAACACAGCAAAGCTGCTGGGCTGCTGGGGGGGAGGTCGGGGTAATTTGTCCCAGGCCCCCCAAAAGCAAGGGGCCCCCTGCCGCAGTTCCTGCATGTATCATTGGCCCCTGCCCTGACCCTGTCATGTTGCTCACCAGAATTCTTGATATTTTGTTTAAAGTTTTCATAAAAAGGGGAAATAGTATATTAGAGTATAAAATGATACTGAATCTCAACATGTAATTGTGACATAATGGGACATTTTCCTGGCCATCTTGAAGTAAATATTTTACTTAGCTATGTAGGAATCAGAATAGATGCTAATTTGAGACTTAAGCTGGCTATAAAATGGATGGATGCTCAGGAGGCTACAACGGAGGGTCCTGCTTTTTAGCTAGGCCTGCAGCCCAATTGTAAGGGAATCTAAACCAAGCATGTTAAGGTAAAATATTTCTTTATATCTGGGCAGCAATAGAGATATGATTAGTTAAGCAGGTTTGTAATTGGCCCAGGCCAAGTAGCCCCTGCTACAGAGTTTTTGTAAAGAGAGAAGGAGCAGGGAAGGCTTTAAGGAGGGATTCTGTGGCAGAGCAGGTGGCCTGTTCTTGCCACAGAAAGAATTCCAGGCCTACCAGGAAATAAGTTCAAGGAGTGAGAAAGGGAGTGAATGCCACCTAAGATTTCCAGGAAAGGTGCCACTGGAGAATAGTTTTCTGTGGTGGTTATGACAAGGGAAGGCATAGAAGTGTGAGAGGCCACGCCTTAAGTGAGGAATCCTTCCTGAGTGAGTAGTGAAGCAGCAAGCTACAACCAGAAGACCTGTGAGACTGAGCTCTAGGAAGTAAAACTCTGCCAGAAAGGGTTTTGAGGAGGTACTTAGGAGAAGCACAACCTGATCCCTATTCCCGTATCCCAAAATAAGAAAAAATGAAGTGCATTCTGCTTGATCCCAGGGCCAGGAGGAGCTGCAGGCAAGAATTATCACATGTAGTCCGTGCATGCAGTAATTCTCACATATGACCCCCAGCTTTGTAACACACATGCATGGGCCTTTGTAGGGGGCACCAGCAGGGCCCCCAACATCACAACTGCACCAGGCCCCATAAACCCTCTGGGTGGCCCTGCAAAGCTGACCACAGGGGGGGATGCTGAAGGCACTCCTTGTCCAGGTTGCTATTTATCCTAGGGTTGGACTGTGTGCACTGATGCCAGGCTAGTGTGTATGTAGACCATGGAAGATTGAAATTAGCTTGCACCTGTTCTATGATTCAGCAGAGTATTATTTTGATGGGTTTGTGTTTGTAAGGGAGACATATTTTCCTTTGTACTGTGGTGTAGACCCATGAAAGTTTATCACCTCTAAGAAAATAGTCCTGAAATGTTGAACTGAACTCTGTGCTCAGTGCAGAGCTACACTTGTAAAAACGGACACTTGAGTGATCTACTCACAACTGTCATGTTATCAAGTAGACAGGCTGCTCTAGCTTGAGACAATTGGTCCTTTTTTTAGTGTTGGCAGCTTTGCTATCAGAAAATGCATCTGGTATTGCTTGAGAGCATGCTTCTGTTCTTGTTGCTGTTGAGCATAAACAAATCTTAGCTATCCAGCTGGTGCATTGCTTATGAGTTAAATTGTATATAAGGAGACAATCAGACTCAACCTGCCTTTAAAATATAGCACCATCCAATGAAAATATAATATTTCCTCCACTTTGGAGTAAATTCCACTTTGAAAGTTAAGGGGGAAGAAACCACATTGGCTTGGATCATTTGGTGGAACAAGTTCCTGTGAGCACAGTTCTGTTCAAAGGGAGAGGCAACTTTACCTGATTAGTCTTTCATTTTGCAGCCCCCTGAAGATAAACTCTGGAGGGTTGAGGGACCCTCGAACATTAGAGGCAGGATAGCAGAGGGAAGGAGAATTGGCAAAATTGTCTCCCTTTCCTTCTGCCAGGAGGAGCCTTTGTTGGATCTAAGCCTCCTGTGAATAGAAAGAACCCTTCCATTTGTACAAGGTACATGTAGAATCCCAACCATTGTCCTTTAAAGGTAGTAAAAAAAGAAATATGTAAAAAAAATAATTTGATTTGTATCTCTGCATGGCACAGTGGCTAGACTGCTTTGGCTGTGGTGTAGCTTCAGGTCATAGAAATGTGAGTTTATTCAAATAAAGACTTTGAGATTAAGGAAGCCGATTATTTCCAAACTTACATCATGAGCTAAAACTGAACGAATTAAACTCTAACTAAAACCTCTACTATAAAGACTATAAAAATACCTTCTTAGGTCCCCTCTAGACTGTCAATACTTTGTGGAAGGGATTCAGTTGTATACCAGGAAATTTAGGTTTGTGTAATTAACATGGACTAATGGGCAACCAACCCACGTTTTTATATATATAAAAAAGACTTTCTGAAGTGAGGAAAGTGATGAGAAAATGCACTACAGAGTATAGAATAATTAACTAAAGAGAAGTCATATAATCTCTGTGCAGACAGCAGACATTGGATAATCTCTGCACATACTTCGTGCAAACAAATGCTCAAAGGTCGTCTGGAGGCACCCCTGGTTTCACTTTCTAAAATTTCCAGCATCAACGCTCATTCCATTTTCTTTCTGAATTTTGTTTCCTCTGATTCCTAATCAGATCATCATCGAGATTCTCTAACACAAACACTTAGTTTCAGAAGTATCCCTGTGTAGATACTTAAAGTGTAAAGATGAAAGTATGGAAGATAGCTGTAGAACAAAAATGTACTGCTTAAGGCATAATGGGCACCATGCATTCAAAGTTAGGCAAACTGTGTGCATGCAAAGAGCACAGTCTTAGACATGTTTACTCAGTGGTGAGGAATGCATAGTATTAAAATCAGTGGGTTTTGAAAATGATCAGTTTTGAATGGATTGTGTCCATTCTCTCAAGCACTCTGTCCCGTCCAGAGCCGGAACTACGAGGCTGAGACGCGGGTGCAATTAAATCTCGTTTTATTAGAGTAATGGATACATCAAAGGTATTGCACTTCATAGAAAAACCTGCACTAACTCACTAAAATCCCTAACTACACTCCAGACATGCTCTGCGGCGTATGAAGGAAGTTGACACAGTAGCTTCCCACTGTAAGCAGCAAGCTTAAGTAGGGAATGTTTTCGATCGTAATCTCTGACTCCTTCACAAGTCCTGTCTTTGCCCTGTCCGTTTCTCATGGTGGCGGAAGCAAGGTGACGGGGGGCATGTCTCTAATAGCTCATCGGAAGACACCTGCTCCTGAGTAACGGATTCTAGGTCAGGGGGCTGCATCACGCTGGTGGCATCCTGGGAACTGCTTGGTATGGGAGGAGTTGGCACTTTTGCTGGAGCTTCCCCCAACAGGTCCTCAGCAGCATCTGGGGATGGCGAGCTCTCCTCGGAGATCGCGCCTTCCGTGGGAACTGGCTGGAATTCAGGCTCGCTTCCCCCTCCAAGGTCTCGCTCAGGCTCAACAACTCCCGAGTCTTCTGTGTCTCCTGGTAGCAGAGGTGCCTGGAACTCATGCCTCCCCCCTTCCTGCCCCTTCTGGGGGAGCTGAGGCTCAACACACTCCATTTGCTACACTGAGGAATAAGAGGCTTTGCTTTCAGTACACAGCACAGCGATCTAGTTAATAACTGTAATCTCAAACTAGCTGTGATAGCACATAATTGCTTAGAATGTGTTTCACTATGCCATCTGCTATGCCAACACAATGTCTCAAACTGTGGTGGTGTTTTGCTGAGATAGATAAATATCTTGACACAGATGTTTAGGATTATGGTATAAGTGACCAGTTAGCTTCCTCTCTTTGCAATGTTGGGACATTTAAAGAACACAATCATTGTTATTTAGACATTCCAGAATACAACTAGCAACTGGCAACTCCTTCATATTTAATCAAGATAATTTAAAAAAACCATTCCTGCCAAATATTGTCAGGATTTTTACTGACACTTGAAAGTGTTCCATATATTTCATTGGCATTTTTGTTGGATTCTCTCCAAAGTCAGCAAAGTATGATTAAGATAAAGGTTCTGACATAAAATATTTTTCAACACTTTGCCAGTTTTTACCAACACTATGAGATGACTAGAAAAATTCCAGCAGAAATTGGTATAAATTGTTTCTAACCATCCCATGATAGCAAATACTGGCAAAGTGTTAGAAAAAGGGAGCATGTTAAAAAACAAATGCATTGTTTATCAGTTGCATGAGTTCCAAATCTATATCTTTAATTTTCTTCAAGAGTTGACACAGTTTTGACTTGGAAGCAGTAATTTTTGAATGAGGATATTGGGGAATTGTGTGGTAAGAAAACGTCCACCAAGTAAAATTTACCAACTATTACATTTATGTCAGTGATGAGTCACTTTGAGCAAATGCATGCAACTGAGACATGGATCTGAGCTGATGTAGCTACCGTTTAGAATGTTCCTGTTTCACATCTCACTTGATATGAATTGCCATGAATGGTCATGTTGCTACTACTTAAGCATAACTTTTGAAATAGTTTCTGGATCTAAATAAATGTGGATGGAGACGTAGGGCTGGTGGGGACACAAACAGCTTCTCTGGTCACTGAGAGCTATTGTACGTACGTGCTTTATGTTGTAGCACTGCTGTCCGAGCAATTATCATCTGTTCCAAAGCAGTTAGTTTGTTTAGAGAAATGTGTACTGAGATTGTTCAGAAGGAAAGTGTTCATACTACTGACCAAATTGGAAAAAGCATTCTATGCATAAACATATACAACAGATGTGTCTAATCTGTGCCCTTCAGACTTTTCCTGACTATTGGCCACGCTGGCTGGAGCAGATGGAAGTTGGAGTCCAACAACATCTGGAGGGCCACAAGTTCTCCACCTCTTGTCTATAGTTTCTCATCTCCTCTGAGATTACATGAGGATAACACCTTGAGCTACTTGGAGGAAAGCTAAACACAATACATAAATAAATCATCTAAGCATTATGAACAAGGTGCAGTTGTTGCTGCAAAACTGCAGCAGCAAAACTGCTTTGGCATGTTGGGGGCTAGGTATTGCTGTCATAATTGGCTCCCATGTAGGTCTGCAAGAGCCTGTGCTAAGTATTTCATACTAAGTTAAGTGCTCTTCCTCCCTCCTGGTTGGTGCTGTCAACATGGTTACCACACAATCTAGATATATTACATCTTGGACATGGGGGTTAAATATAGCACAGGGAGAAGAGTAGTTTGATATCTTAGTGTGAGTCCCAAGAAATCACTCATTTTCCGTGAGCTTCCTTTTCTGTGTTAAGAGTTGGACCTGTGGGTTAGTCTAATGGAACACGCTTATGTGTTGTACCTAACCCAGGCAGTCTCCCCAACTCCTGCCAATTGGCAGGAGAAAGCAGAAGAATAAGGGTCTTTGTAGTCTCCTGCTCATCATCTTGCAACCAGTGCCAAGCTTCTCTGAGACTTTGCCAGCTACATCTGGAGTTGCCCTCTACTCTTGGAGTTGAGTGTAGGACTCCAGTGTTGCTGCTGCCAGGTTGGATGGCTCAAACAAATTTTATTTCCTGCATAAAAACTTCTAGCATTGTTTATCCACAATTCTTTTTGAAAGGAAGGGCAAAAGATGAACCTGACTAATATTTAAGCCATGATCTAAGGCAAGGGAATTGCTTGGGTTGACACATTGTCTTCCAACCTGAATATAGTAATACTCGAATTGTACCATACTGCAGGTGTCACTGAACAGAGAGAAGGTGGTATGGGTTGTTTTGGCATTTCATGGAGCTGCGTTATATTTGTTGTCATTTGCAAAACTGTTGTCATTTGGGCACCTTAGTAATTGTTGACCCTAAATATTTTTTGTTACACAGGTGAAATAATGGAAACAAAATATATTGCTTTGTTACCTTAAAATTTAAAATGAGCTCTTTCACTGAAGTTGGCTTAGTCTCACTGATGTTACCAGTACTGTTAAACTGAATTTGAAACTATTCTACCTCAGGCTGAAATATATATGCACAAAAGAAGAAAGTGGCATTTGTATGCATTAAATATACATTGTCTATTTCCTCTAAATGTGATTCAAATAAGAGAAGTCCCGAGTGTTGCAAGTTTGTCTCACAGGCTTGTTACTGAAAAACAGAAACAAACCCCCCCCTGTAAATTATGGCTCATGCAGTGTATAATGAGGTAAATAGCCCTTTTTTCCTGCAGTCCTTAAATTTAATGACCTGATGGATGCTGCTGTTTTGTATGAGTAGAGCAACTTGCAGATCTTTATTATTAAGTTTATTTAGAGATATGCATATCCACTGGCTTTTCTTGAGGCATAGTGTGTTTCTGCTTGATGTTATCAGAGAGGTGTTTGAGCACATCATTGAGGGACGAGAATTGGACAAGCACAGTGATGCCTCTATTTCAACTCACCTGTTTGGCTTTCCATTTGTTTGTCATGCTATATCTCCCTTGAAGATAGATGAAACTGTAATGTGATATCAACACTGAAAATTGAGCTAGCAGAAAGAACCTTGGCATGCAGGTTGAGGACAGTTTTCAGAGGTAAAATGTTAGAACCCCAGCACCTGTCTCCTTGTTAGAAAAGTGGACAAGAAAACTTGGATGGAGGCATTAACTGAAATAAAGTTATGTACTTTTAAAGTATTTTGTTTTTCAGATGTTTTTGAGTGCTTTTAGTGGTTTTGTTTGCTGCCCTAGGCTCCTTCTGGGTGGAAAAGCGGAATATAAATTTAATAAATAAATAATAAAATACCAAATCTTCTGTGGGAGCCTGAGGCTTACGAGGGAGGCAGGCAGTGTCTAGTCAAGAGTCCAAGTCAGGAAGAGAATACACAGAACCTTGGACAGCTAACAAGAGAAGTTGGGAGCTAGAGCCAATGGATGAAGTCTTATGTAGGGTTGACCAGACCTGAAGGGACTGGCTTACTGGTTAAAGGGCCCTCACCTTACTTTGTAATCTTTGGTTTCCGCGAGATTGAGGAGATGGAAGTAATGCAGTTGACTCATCCTCTTGAGTCAGAGGATGGGGTCAAGGATGCATCCTTCAGCCAGGAGGGCCCTGAATGAAGTATTGGTGGTTCTTCCATTGAGGAAATAGCCTGAACTTTCTCATCTGAATCTCCTGCTATGCAGTGCAAGGTCCCCAGGTCATGGGTCATGACACCTAGATGTTCTGACTCCCTTATTTATAACTGTGCTGTTTCTCACAGTCCTCCATCTAACTCAACCTACTTTCTCCTTTCCCTTTGTAGAAGGCAATGCTTCTCAGTACCATAATATTTTCCTGTCTTATATTCCAGGGACTCTATTCCATATAGAATAGAACATTTTTTGAGGAACAGTTCAAATATCATTGGCATTACTCCAAAGCCTCCATTGACTGCTACCAAATAGACTTCAGAAACCAGAAGGTTGGGTAGGAAGCTGTTCCATTTGAATTTGACCTCAGCTTCTGGTGAGGAAATATTTCACCCAAACTTGACATGGATAACAGATGGCTGTTGTCAGGTCACACCTTCAGGGCTTCAGGGCCCAGAAAGAAGCCCACTGACAAGCACCCCCTTGCCCTGCTGCAGTGAGGTGAACTCAGGGAAAGGAGCCAGTGGAGGGTGTCTTGCCCAGAGTAGACACTGGTTATGAAACACACACTGCATTTTGTTTAGGTCTCTAGGCTGGTTTTCATTTGCTGTTTATCAGCTGTTTTTATTTATTGATATTGTTAAGTTGATAATATCATTTTCTTTAGAACTGAAGTATTTTGGAATTGAAATTTTTAGAACTGAAGTACTATTGATACATTCTAATCCCATTTTTATTTATTTGATTATATTGCCTCTGCATTCCACCTTGCATTCCACAGTATTCTATGGAGAAGAGACATATGAATTAAAATTAAATCTAAATCAACAAAAACAGTGTGCAGGTTCAAATATCTAGGAGAACAACTATTTACATCCAAACCTACCCATACTTTAAGATCAGTGGATGAGGCCCAGCTGGGAGTCCCTGCACAGGATGACATACTGCCCATGGAAGGGCCTTTTCAGTGGTGGCTCCACATCTGTGAAACATCTGCACTGAGGTGCACCTAGCTACATTATTGTATTATTTTAGGGAACAGGTGGAGATGCATCTATTCTGGCAGATGTTTGTGGGAGGGGAACTGTAACAGAATGCCTTTATGAACAATTTGATTATGCTACTTTATTATGAGCTGTATTGAGGTAATTTTTTTTAAAAAAAAATTGTAGTATGGTTGCCATGCTGCTTATGTTGTAAACCATCTGGTGACATTTTGGGTGGTATCTAAATTTCTTAATAAATAAACAGTAAGAACTAGAAGGAGGTTCCAACTCTAGTTATGTGCTCCTCAAGGAATTGCTATTCTTTCACTACTTTCTAGAAGATTATACATTTGCCCCACTAGTCCTCAAAGGCTATCTGTACAAGGGTAGCCAATGTGGCATGTTCTAGATATTGTTGGGCTTCAGCTTCTATCAGCTCCAGCCAGCAAGGCTAGCAGACAGGGATGTAGAGCCCCATGTTGGCTACCCCAGTAAAAGGTATGGATATGGGTTTTTTTGAAAAAAATATTTTATTAAACAGGATTTATATAACACTTAATCATCAAAACCTCTAAGCAGCTTGTAGAGTAGACAAGATTCAGGTTGAAGTTAGATTTCATGTATAAAATTCTATTATTTGTACACTTTGTTGTGCAATAATAATTATAAAAAATCTGGTTTCAGTTTTTGTAAATATCTTGCTAAATTATCATTTCCTGCTTATGTAAGATTGGTACTAAATATTGCACTGGCAGATGTCTGAATGTTTAAACATTCCAAATGAAACAGCTATTTGGCAGAAGTTGAATAGTTTGTTAAGATTACATACATCTTTGCTGTGAAGTACTGTAGCTAAGCTTGTAACTTTTCCTGAGTGACATGCATCTTAAGGAAAATGGGTTGTATGCACCTTGCTTTTACTCAGAGCAGACCAATTGAAATTGATGGCCATGACCAACTTAGGTCTATTAATTTCATTGAGTCTATTCTGAGTAAAAGCTAGTTGAATACAACCCCTTGCCTTTGAAATTCCATTTAGAAGTGGCTTTCAAATTATGATTATTACTCATAAGTCCGCTTTTTAAAGAATTATTCATGGATTGTAGGAATTTCGGTAGTATTGCTTTTTAAATGTTTTAATCTTTCTTGCTGTTTTCTTTTTAATATCTGGTCTGTGACCGTAATAAAACAATTCATTCATTCATTATTTCATGATTATTACTCCGTATAATGCTTGATTATGGACTTTAATTCAAACATGCATTTTTTCAGGGTCTTATGGGGGGGGAAAGGGCATGAACCTTGAGGGTTGCATTCCCTTGTGGGTGGGGCAAGAAATGTAACTCTTACCTTTGTACAATAAGCTACATTCCAGCCAAGCAAAAGTCAGAAGTATCTACACACAAACACACACCACATCCATCCTGCAAACAAGAGTATTTCTTGCTGTTCAAGGACAAGGACAGTCCAGCCAGACAAAAGCATTTGAGAAGAATACAGACCAGGGTTGGTGAGGCTTGAGGAGGAAGCCAGGGTTTGCAGAGTATACTTCAGCCCCAGTTCAGGTGTACCATTGCAGTGGAACTGTCAGGCAATCAAAATAGCCCATCCGCTTTTCCCTTCCCCTACATGCTCCCTTATCCATTACTATTGCCACTTCCGCCATCACCTTTGGCTGGAGACAGCTAGCAAAGACTGAACTTTCCTCAGCCAGGAGAGAAGAGGGGGTATCATAAGAAGAGATACAAGAAAGGTCAAAGGTTGACAAACCATCCTGCTGGTCTAACTCTTTCATTGCGAAGGTAGGCATGAAGGACTACCATCTCTTTTATTATATTCTGCCTTCAGCCTTAATCTGTTTCCCAAAACTACACCAGGATAGGAGATTAATGTGTTACTAATTAATCAATGAATCTGAAGCCTGACATCATTTCAGTAGGATAACAATCTGTTCAATTCCATTTGTCAAGTAAACAGTTCAGGGTTAGAGGACCACAAACATCCATGTATTTGACAGACACAACAACAGAATTTATATTTAAAGTTTTGTTCTTGTTTCTAAAGAAGAACTGGTACAGCACAAGGTTTGCATTCCAAAGGTCCCAGATTCAATCCCTAGCATCTCTAGGTAGGGCTGAGAAAGACTTTTGTCTGAAACTCTGGAGAGCCGCTGCCGGCACTGTGACAGATGGAGCAATGGTATAAGGCAGCTTCCTATGTTACAGTGTTGCTAAAAACAGTCTTGCCAGACAGCACACATTTCCTTTGTGATATTTGTCTCTTCAAATTGGAAACCTCTTAGCTGCTCAAGCTACAGCTTCATGCCCCTCCTTGGTGAAGCTAATTTCCTTATAGCAACCACCTTGCTCTACTTAGTAATAATTGTACCTATAGGCTGGACTACAACTCCCTTCATGCCTCATCATTGGCCCTGCTGGCTGGGGAGAGGGGCTGCAGGTTCCCCATCCCTGTTGTAGGGAGAGCACTGTCCTAAGCCGTTATGGCCAATTCTAATGCTTCACAGACCAGCATTAGTGTAGCCATGGGTACGTAGTAACTTTGGGTTCTGACTGACTGTGATAGGTGTTACTTCCCATCACAAATGAGCAAATCGCTACTGGGAAGCAGCCACCATTAACTGTGATTGCATTTGGTCATTTCAGCACAGTTGTATCATATGGGCCACTTCACAGGGATCGTTTTTAGAGCATCGAGACAAGGCCTGTGTCTCAGCAGTTCATCCAAGACACAGTGCGGCAATACCCTTGCTGTTAGTCGTGAAAACCTGGCACATCCTTTGCCAATCTGGCACCCTGAAAATGTGCACTGCAACTCCCATCATGGGATTCTCTTTGAGAGTTACTGGTATGAACAAGTGCATCAAAAGCTGTTGCCTTTTGGTTGATTGTTACGTTCTGCAGCAGCGTATATTGGTCTTTTGTTATTTTGAATTATAAGTAGAAATGTACTCAATATCAAACTGTCAAAACATCTCATCACCAAAGCAAAAGTGTGTAGATGCTGGCATACTTCCACGTTCAGCATTTTAAATTCTTTTTAAAAATTCTAAGTCAGGTTTGGCTAGTCAAGTTTAATCAAACCTTGGTGGAATGCTTTTAATTTTTTAGGAGGCAAAAAAAGCTTAATAAAAATGGCTGATTGTTATACATATCCCACTGAAGAAGTTCAAAAGAATGACAATTGCTGTGTTTTTTTATTTTCTTGAACTGTGGTGGGCAATCCTATCTGAATTAAAAACCACACACTTTAAATACATTTTTAACTTCAAAATGCTGCACATACGGATGCAAGAAATTCTTCTGAAGAAATCTTCTATTCCTCTATATAAAGGCAGAGATTATTTATCTTGGTGACAGCCCTGAAGAGAAATTGTGTGCTAAAATCAATTCAGGCTTTTGACATTATGGTGGTTGAAAGGTAGTGACTGAATGAAGGACAGCAAATGCAACTTGGTGGAATTTTATTTCTACTTTTTCTCCTGATGACTCAATAAAAGTTTCCTCCTCTTCCTCCCCACCCCCCAGTAATTTTCCTGATAACATTTTATCCTTGCAGAACAACACTGAGGTTCACAAGTAGTAAAAGTTGATTAAGCACAATTCTACCAGTAGTGGGTTGGGACATTCTCTCTCTCTCTCCCTCTCTGTCTCTCCCTCTCTCTCTCACTCACTCACTCACTCTCACCACTCTCTCTCTCTCTCTCTCTCACACACACACACACACACACACACACACACACACATATGTGCAATTTGTGATGGAGAAAAGGCACATAGAGTCATTTCTGTGCACCTTCTCCCCCATCACAAATAGCACTCCCTCAATCTAGAGTGTGATTTATATGGAGAGGAAGATGCTGTAATGTTGTGTGTCTTACTCTCCATCATAATAACAATGTCCTCCCCCAGCAGCAAAATTTGATGATGGGGGCATCTTCGGTATCCACTGAAGGTTGACAAGAGCCATATGTGCTTAAGCCTATGCCAAAGTCATAGGCAAAGTCTCCCTCACATTCATGGAAGATAGTGAGAACCAGTAGTGTAGTGGCAAATTTAGAAGTCCAGGGTCCCTTCTTGAGTCATCAGGATCAGCCTCACAGGCCAAATTTGACAGATGACTGGGGGCACCCACCTGTCAATCACATAGCATCATTATCCAACCGATTTATCAAACCCCCTTGCAGGGGGTTCCCAAGCCACAACATCCTGCTGGCAATCAGGTGCTTGGAAATCACTGCACATGGGGCATTGCTAGCCCAGTGCTTGGCATTTCCCAAAGCACCAAACATAGAGCTAGTGAATTTATTTATTTATTTAATTCGACTTTTATACCGCCCATAGCAAAGCTCTCTGGGCGGTGTACATCAAATAAAAACACTTCACATATAATTTAAAAACCAACTGGTCATCAAGTTACAAAAGGATGTATCATATCACTGTCTGTTAAAACATCAAATACAAATACTAAAATATTAATATATTGAGTGTTAAAAATATTAAACATTAAAATGCCTGGGCAAAGAGGAAGGTTTTCACCTGGCGCCGAAAGGATAGTAATGTAGGCGCCAGGCGAACCTCATCAGGAAGGGTGTTCCATAGTTCGGGGGCCACCACCGAGAAGGCCCTCTTTCTTGTAGTCACCTTCCGGGCGTCTCTGTGAGTAGGCACCCGGAGGAGGGCCTTCGATGTTGAGCGCAGTGTATGGGTAGGTTCATATCGGGAGAGACATTTCATCAGGTATTGCGGGCCCGTGCCGTGTAAGGCTTTATAGTGAAGTGGTTGTTTCTCCCCTCCCCATGGAAAAGCAGGTTTCTTCCCCCTGTGTTTTGCATATCAGCAGAGAGAACTGTCTCTTGCACATGATGCCTGTAAAATAACAAGGGGCATTGCTTGACAAGTGTTTCTTTCTCCTTGCACAGACTCACTGCAGCCAAAACAGAGGGTGCTCAGGGAGAGAGAGAAAGAGGGCTAAGAAGAGTGAGTGGAGAGTGAAGTGAGGTGGCATTTCCTCACAAAGAAGGGGGCAAAGGAAGCCTGAAGAAAGGGAGAAAGAAGCTGCCTGTAAAATACAAGGGAAATTGCTTGTAAAGCAGTTGTTTTTCCCTCAATTGTGACTTTTGTACAATTGCAAAAAGTGCGGGGCACCTCGAGGGTGGGGGAAGAGAGAAAGAGCAAAGGGCTAAGAAGAATGAGGGTGGCTGTATTTTACAAGGGGAATAAACCTACTTTTGTAGATCAACTGTGAGGAGTTTTGTCTCACACGGCAGTGTCTGCAAAATATCTCCACTCTTGTTAGCCATTTGCCTTTCTTCCCCAACCCACCACTTTCTCCCAGACAATCTGCAAAAAGCACCACTGAGGGAGAAAAAATGCTTTACAAGCAATGCACCTTGTATTTTACAAGCAGCCTTCCTTCTTGCAGCCTTCCTTCCTTCATCTCCCTTCTCTGAAAGAAAATGCTGCTTTGCCTCACTCTTAGCCCCATCCTCCTTCCACACCCCCAATGTGGCTGTCTTCACCAACACTCTGCATTGGCCGCTGTGGGTCTGCGTGGGGCTGTTTGAAAGTGCTTCATTTTAGTAAGATTCTGATGCAAACCCCATCTTAAATCAGGCTTGGCTTATCTCCTCTTCTCAGTAAATTTCCCTCTCTTAACTCCTGTTGATTCTCTCCCTCCTCCTGTTTCTCTCCTCCCCACAACAATAGATTGTGGGAGCCAATTAGCATGCAAGGAGATTCATCCTGACTGCTGATTAGCTGTAGTGACTCTTGGCCTTGCTGGATTCAGCATTTGGGAATTGCGATGGCTTAATTGGCTGTAGAGACAGACAGAAGGACTTCAGGAGGGGGCTGGCAGGAGGCCAACTGCAAAAAAAGTAATGGGGCTGCATCCTGGAGCGTCCCCCCAGGGAAACATACCTGGTCAGATCCATGAACATATACATGAGCTGTATGTCTCAACTGCAGCAGAAGCTGGATAGTTACCCATTGGGGATGCTGTAAGCAGTAGATTTCTTGCATCAGCAGGGGTGAAATGAGTCTACCTTTCAGATTCTTTCCAGGCATGGCTGTATTATGGCCGATTCCCATTATATTTTAGTATCCATGATTCATGGTGACTTAATGGGAACACAGGCTACTGCAATGAAGGTTTTCTTAGATTCTGTGTGGGTTACTGGGATGATCTGTAAGAATTGACCCCCCACACATTGCATGCTTCTGGATTCAAATATATATACTGTACATTGTGGTTGTTTGCAATATGCATACTAAGTGTGGTACACTAGCCTGTGCAGGAAAATGTGTCTTTCTTGAATTGCATTTTAACCATGAAGAGTGGGGAGAGGAAAATGTGTTCTTTCAAAGCATCAGCAACTGCAAGAACCAGCAAATTGTGCAGGAAGCTTTAACCATATATCTCACCTGCTGTTAGAGCTTTCCTTTCTTTCCTTTCATTCTCCCCCATCACTCTGGATTCAGCACAGTTTCAGCACAGATTTGGTTTCTTTTCAACAAAAAGTTTCCAGTAGCCACCACAGTGATTGGCCTAAATTTGGCCTTCATCTGTGTTATTGATTGGGAGGTCACTTATAGAAGCAGGTTTGTGAAAGAATTTATGTGAATGAGCTTTTTGTAATGGAATGTTAGTAAGTGAGGGGCAGTTCAAACATTACAGTCTCTTGATAAGGGAATCTGTGTAATTAAATCCACTCCCCATTTTGTTAATTTCTAGAGGACGGACACAGGCTTCCATCTTTTGACACCCATTACAGCCAGCAGCAGCTGGAGAATTCCCTTGTAGGATCATCCTCCTCTCACATTTCTCCATGCTTCCGGGCGTAAGGAGTCATCCACCCATGTCTGCTTCTTCTTTGGAGACAGTGAAAGGTCATCATAAAAAAAATCAGCTAGGCTTATGCTGTGTGTATAGCAGCAATGAGAACCCTGCCACATCAGTTATTAGAGCACCCAGTGTTGACTTCATGGCACAGGGAGGATACATGCTGTAGTGCACAAGAGAACAACCTGTGGCCTGGGTGCTTCATGCATCCCCAACATTGTTGTAGGCTGTCTCAACACCTGAAGCTGCACCACGTTCCTTCACATCACGTCCATTATTTTACCTGGCTTTTAAAAGTGTTTCCCTTGTCTTTCAATGTCGTTTCAGAACAACTAGAAAGGACAGTATGTTATTTGATTAAAAATACATCTCATAAATTTATTTTTAATGTGTGCTTTTCCATTGGGTGTATGGCTTGGGGAAAATAGGTGTCCCCCGCTAGCTGTCTGAGAACAAATTGTTAGGTTTCTCTCATGTGCATAGCAAACTAAACTCAAATTGCTTTCACTTGCTTTCCAGAAGAAAATAAGTGGCTTGCAGAAGCAATGTAGCTTGTCCCTAAGGTCAGAATCCATACTTGAAAGCGGCCACTGTAACTTTTAAAAATGGAGGTGGGATATCCAGGAAATTACATGCTGAGAAAACTGGAGAAAAACTGTATTAAAGATAGAATTGCCAAGGACATAGCAGAACAAGTCTTGTTGAAGTAGAACCAGCATGGTTTTTGCAACAGTAAATTCTGTAGCTAACCTTTCAGAGTTATTTGAGCATGTCAACCAGTATATATGATCCAGCTGACATTATGTACTTAGACTTTTGAAAAGCTTTTGATAACGTCCTCACCTCACTCCTGTATAAGCTTAGCAATCATGGAATAAGAGGACAGGTCTCATATAGACTAGTAACTGGTTAGGAAAAGGAAGCAGAGAGTGTCAATAGAGGGAGTTCCCTAAAGATTGGGATTAGAACCTGTGTTTTTTAACTTACTCATAAATAGGAATAAATAGGAACTTACCCAGATCCTTCGCATTTCATCTGAGGCCCTTCTGAAAGTCCCTTCTTTGAGGGACGCTTGGAGGGTGATGACAAGGAAGAGGGCCCTTTCAGTTGGGCTCCCCTTTTGTGGAATGCTGTCCCCAGTGAAGTCCACCTGGCACCTTTCCTGACATCTTTTTGGCACCGGGTAAAAACTTGGCTTTTACCCTAGGCTTTAGATGGAGTATGATGATAATATTTTTCTGTTTGTGTTCTGACAAAGTTTTCTGCTACTGTAGTGGGTGGTATTTCCCTGTGTGTATTTTGTTATGAATTCCATATGTTCTTGTGTGAATGTATTCATATGATAATGTATGTTTACTTACTTATGATTATGTTTTTAATATGCTGTGAGTTGTTTGGAGACCTTTGTGTAACAAGTGACTAATAAGTCTGATAAATGATTATGATGATGATAATATGTGATGATGACAATATGTTTATCTATTTTTAAAATTATCTAGAGCAGAAGGACAAATGCAGCTGTGTTCTGCCTCCAGTCAAAGGTAGTATACCAGCTGCTAGGAATCACAAGTGGGAAAAGTGCTGTTAACCTACATGTCCTGTTTGTGGGTTTCTCATAGGCATGTGGCTGGCCATTGTGAGAACAGGATGCTGGACTAGATGGGCCATTGGCCTCATCCAGCAGGACTCTTCTTATATCCTTATGTTAACAGTAGTTGTATTCATTTGTTGTGCTAAAATAAAACCTTTGCATGCATATTTGAGAATAAGCCCTTCAAACCCAGTGGAGCTTATTTCTGAGTAGACCTGCTCAGTAATTTGAATTCTAATTTGAGGCAGCGCTAATGAAAATTGAAGCAGGACAGTCTTTATTCCAGATTCTTCGTTCTGCCCACTGCTGGAATGTGGCCCCTGACAGATTAACCACAAGGGAATGTGGCCCTTAACAGAAAAGGGTAGCCTACTCCTGCTGTAGTGTTTCCCCGGTGAAGGTAAATTGAGAAGGGGCCCTAAGTGTGATTTAAGAGGACAGTCCCTGAATGGGGGCTAGTCATGGATGCTGAAAGAAAATGGAATGTAGAGAGTGAAAACTCTGCTCAGCAGAGTGTCCTTACAGGGGGAGGGGCACTGCTTGTTGTAAAGCAGCAATGAGACAACTAGAACAAAAACGACAGCTTGAGGATTTACTAGATGTCCTAATGCACGTTTTGCCTGAAAAAAATTGTAAGCACCATACAAGATAAGAGTAACATTTCATGATCCTGTGTTCTGCCTTGTCCCATATTTTGGACAACACTTATCTTTTTGAAACACAAAGGATTGAAAGTAACCATTTTAACAAAAGGTAGATACAGGCAGAGTGGGCAAAAAGGAGAATAGCTTTTCTTCCACTCATTCTCTATGCAAGAAAGGTCACTTCCCAGTTGGTCTGCTTTATATTGCATTTTTAAATAATGATTTATCTGGATCCGAGGCAATTGTTGTTGGGGAATTCAATATTTATGTAGTTTTGGAGATATTTGTATTCATATACTTTTACCTTTGTTTTGCGTGGTTGGGTGAAAGTAGTGATGGATTTGTTCAACCTATTTATTCTTTTTACTTCATTATACATAATCCACCTGTCCTAGATCTTAAGGGCTATGTAGACTTTATACTCTACTAGAGAGTTTATCACCTTCTCTGCAGGCTGCTCAATTTGAATTTTAAAACTGGAAATGAATGAATCCTTGTTGTGCTTTTTGAGTTCATGTGCAGAATTCCTCTCCTATTGGTGTGATAACTCAAGAATGGAGCGCAAGTGCGTTATTGTTTACAATGGCTGAAGAGTTTCCGATACCATTCTTATTGTCAGTTCATTCTACTTTTTTCTCTTCCATTACATTTTTATGATTTGAGAAATGCTGGTAGGAATACATCATAAAAGTTTCTGAGTGGAGAGTGCCTTTTTTCAAACAGAGCTAACATCTAATTGCAAGCCTCCTGATCTTGTCATTTTGCTTATGACCCTTGACATTAATAATATCCAATAAAGCAGATCTGCTGTCTCTGCTGCCTTTGCAAGGGGTAAGTTAAGCCAGCAATAATAGCAGATTGATCTGCATTTTGATCCTGGTGCACTTTAACTTCAAGCTTCTCAGACCTGTTCAAGAATCCCATTGGAACGCATTTCACCATTCAGTTTCTTTTTCTTACAGAATGTTTGTATTGTATTAAAGACATTCAGAGCAGCTTACAAGTTTCAAATAGTTCTAAAACAAAACAGAAACCAGACAAAATTATTTGAAAGCAGCCACAGGGAGTAAAAACACATTTGGCACCAAAAAGAGAGCAGAGTCAGCAATCCTCCCAAAGGATGGCATTACACAACTGGGTGCCACAACAGGGACATGTAAGCCCAAGGCTTGCTATGGCACATCCTTGTAACACTAAACCATGGTTCAGTGTTACATGCAAATTGTATGTACAACTGATTTTTCAGTCCGAAGATATATGTACTCTTAAAGTATGATGATTGTATAATCTGAAACACATGAATCTAAATAGGAGCCCTGACAATCCTGTCATAGAACTGCTATGAGGATGAGATGCAGTATGTTGTGTCTAGCATGTAGCAGAACAACTGTTGAGAGATATAACATTTAGGATAAAATTGAAAGTAATGCAACTCAGTGGGATGAGTGGTAACATAGGACTAATTCATTTAAGTTTGACAAATGCTTTTAGCTGTGCCTTTTAATATATAGCTTCTTGGGTAAGCTCTTGAGTGCTTTCCCTTAAATTACTAAACTAAGATTTAACTGTGTGTAGTGCTTTGTAATTATTTGGCTGAAAAACTGGTGTGACCTTTAAGGAAAGAATGCATATGCATAAATGGGCCTGATTTATTTAAATATTTTATACACAAACTATTAGGCAGGATAATATTTTACTGCAGGGAGTGAAAGGGAACAGCTAATGACACAGCTTGCAGTCACAGAATTCTATTATAAAACATTATCACAGCATTAGTGGGCTCTAATTTGGCATTATTACATTTGAGGTAAGGAGAAGTTTTATGTTTAAATGGTTAATTGCACTTAATTTTTTGAACTGAGAATAAAAATTACTCTATACACCTTATGTCTTTGTTTTCCTTGCTCTGGAATAAAAATATTGTACTGTGGTATCCTGCTGCTCCTGGTGGAATCCAAGGCATTCTGTTATATAATGTCCCTGCCTTACTTCCTGTTTCTATGGAGAAATGAAAGGGAGAGGTCAGTGTTTTAATCTGTGTTCTTTTAAGGCAGCCTTCACTAACTTGGTGCTCTCCAGTTGTTTTGGATTACAGCCCATCCTAGCTGGGGCTGTTGCAAGCTGTAATCCAAAACATGTTGGGGATACTAGGTTAGTGAAGGTTGTATTTGAGCAATAGATTCATGTAAAAATATGACTATAGTCAGGGCTGGCTCCAGGCATGCTGGGGCCCTTGGGCATCAGCCTGCCCCGGGCCCCTCCGCTCCCCTTCCGCAATCCGTGGCAGGAGCCGTGCCGCAGATTGCAGGACAGGAGCTTCCGAGCTGCCCGCTATCCACCCTGCTTCACCTACCTTTCTCTGCTGTTTTTTGCAGCTGCGCACACTGCGCAACCAGGGTTGCCATCAATCAAGATGGCGGCCAAGGTTTCCGTAAGGGGCTGAAGCCTCTGCCCCCATCTTGGTTGATGGCATGCAGCATGTGCATTGCTGTCATCAACCCAGATGGCAGCAGAGGCTTCAGCCCCTTACGGAAACCTCAGCCGCCATCTTGATTGATGGCAACCCTGCACGCACTGCAAAAAACAGAGAGAAAAGTAGGTGAAGTGGGGGGACGGTGGGCAGCTCGGGCGGCTCACGGAAGGGGAGCAGAGGGCCACTCAGGGGCCCCTCAGAGCCGCCTGTAGCTCCAGGGCCCTCGGGCCAGTGCCCCACTTGGCCGCCCTTTAGAACCGGCCCTGGCTATAGTGTATTGGTTGAACATGTTCTTTTCATGCACAAGAGTCCAGGTTCAGTCTCTAGCATTACCAGTTAAACCTGGGATAGCTAACCTGTGGCCCCAAGATGTTGCTGAACTACAACTCCCAATCATCCCTGACAATTGGAAATGTGCGCTGCAGTTCAGCAACTTCTGGTGGGCCACAGGTTAGGTACCCCTGAGTTAAAGGATCTTAGGTAGCACCTTTAGGAGACACCTCTGTTTGAGACCTTGGAGAGAACTGCTCAAGTCTGAGTAAACAGTAGTGAATAAAATGGATGACCAAAATTTTGCATCGCTCCAGTTTACTGTGTGCATTTAGATGTCTGTCTGTCTGAAATCCTGGAGAGCCAGTGTTGATCAGTGTTGACAGTACTATGAGATAGACTAATGGTCTGATTTGCTATAAGTCAGCTTCCTATGTTCCTATGACCCTCTCCCAGAGTCAGATGTTATCCAGAGCATTCATAATATTCTACAGTTGCTAACCTTTCCTAAAGATATATCAAGTTCATTTCCCTAACCTCATTCCTGTATTTCATGTTAAGTCACCAAGAGAAGCAAGGTGTGTTATGTTTGCGTGATTTTGTGCTTGGCACAGAATTTGAAATGTTGCCATCAGAGCTCGCACCAGGTCGGGGTGGGCCCTTGGGCACCAGCAGCCCCTGCATCCATTTCACATCACAACATCAGCATGTTGCATATACATGTGATGATGTGGAAGCACATGGCGGCCACAGGGGGTTATCTGGGAGGGTGGTGGAGCACCCACTCCATGATCAGCATCAGGTTGTGGGGTGTAATTTGCATCTGCAATTCATGCTCCGCGACCCGACACCATTGTGGATTGTGGAGCTCCACACATCCAGCCTGTAGATCTAGGCAATGGCCCCTCAGGAGCAACCCTGATCAGTGTTGAGTTGCAAACTGATGCCTTTGCAGATTATGATATAGATATAGATCTAGACAGGGGCCCCTCAGGAGTAGCCGGGGCCCTTGAGAGTGGCCAGGGCCCTCAGCCCATGCTCTACCTGGCTGCCCCTGGTGCCGGGCCTGGTTGCCATAATTTGAAACAGTAGCTTGTCTATGATAGCTTGAACGGGTGCCAGAGTTTTCTGCCACTCTAAACTGCACAAAGATTTGATGAGTACAGAATATTTAATGCATGGCAGCAATTTGGATGCCTGCATTGAACTAGAAGGGATTTTTCCCTGTGGCTGATTGAGATATTGTAAGGAAGGAGAGGGCAGACTGATTGTCATATCTAATAACATGTGCATGCCACATAGCACTTGCTTCTCAATTCTAAACAAAGAACGTATATTGGATTTCTGCACATGAATTCTCCATGTACTTTAGGCTACTGTTTCAAAATGAAGATATATGGCCTTCATTGTTCTGAGGACCACTTTGCCCCATTATAATTTAGCCAGTGGGCCAATGCAGGAGTCAATATGCTGTGGGTGTCACCTTGTCTTATCAATTACCCTCCCCCAAAAGTCACAGACAGAAAAAGTATGTATTCACACACTTCACTTTTCCAAGCCATCTGTGTAAAAATTGGATCCAGTAGAATTAGCCATGAAAAACACATAAAACTGAAAGAAAAAGTGTGACAGAACACCACTCTTCCAACTTCCTCCTTTAGATCTATGTACTTCTCAAGAAAGAAAAAGGTAACCACCTTCACCACCTCATGACCTAGGGGGCAGAGAAGGGGGGGGACTAAGAGGTTTTGCAGGAACCAAGGGAAGACATTAAGGGTGCCACTTTATCCATATGTGCTACGTTGGCAACTCCTGCAATAGTGCATTTGTGTGTTAATATGCATTGTCCAGAGTTAATGTGTGGGACGCAAAGCCCTGTGTAAGTACATAGTTTACACTGCTGTTGGGGGTCCTGTGTCCTGGTTTGAAAGTGTTCTGACCTGAACTTGAACTTTTATGTATTAAATGGACCGTGGGGGGGGGGAATCCTGCAAAGGGCTGTATTCAATTACTGTAATTTAGTTGCACTAACAGAAGCCAGCACAGGGATTCCTATTAGCACAACAGGATTTCCCCATACCCCCCATGGCCTCCCCAAATCTCCTCCAGAGGGTCGGGACAACTCCCAGAAAAGGCTTGGGGGAGAGGGAGGAGAAGGGAGATTGTTCTATTGGGCAAGCAGAAAAACTTGCACTGATGGAACAATCTTCTTAGAGATTCTTGAATACATTGAATACAACCCAGATTAATTAAATTCAAGAAATTAAATATCTGTAACTTTTGATCAAAATAGGAATCTAAAACCCAATAATGAAAAGGAGAGTGTTTAAATAGTACATGCACGCCGAAACCTTGATAAAATTTAGATAAGAGTAGAATTAATTAAGGCTATAATATTCTGTCACTAAGCTATTTTGAAGCTTTTGACCTAAGCTGCTATTTAATTTCAATGCTGTTGATATTGAAAAATACCTCACAGTTGGAGAAATCAATGCAACCTGACATTGTTAACACTTCTTTCTGGACTCTTCTACTGGCCTTCTATATTTAGGATTAGTAAAACAATTGTTTTACTGTGACTTTATCTGATGGCACTCAAAGTATTACATATAAAAACATGAAGAAATTCTCTTTTCATTTCCTTGAATTTGCCCCCGCCCCTGGTAAATCCAAGCAAAACTGATGTATTTGATTATGTTCAGGCTTTAAAAAAAATGTGCAAGGAAACTGTAGCTCTGTGGAAGAAAATGAAGTAACTGAAGGAATGTCAAATACTGCGATTGTGGAACAAAAAGTATGCCTAAATTTGCTGAATTTCTAATTCATTAAGTGTGTCTAGATTATATTTAGTAGTAATTTCCTGTCTGTTTAGCAGCAAAGCCATTTGCTGAATAATTAAACAGAAGACAGATTTTAAATAAAGAGGGGATGGAATGAAATCTAAAGTTGGGGCAGAGCAACCACCAGAGTTGTGTTATCTGCCCCCACTTCCTGGGCTACTGCTCTAAAGCAGGCCAATGTGATGCCCGCCAGATGTTTTGGACTACAACCCCCATCATCCCTGACCATTGGCCATGCTGGCTGAGGCTCATGAGAGTTGTAGCCCACAACATATGAAGGGCACCATATTGACTCCCCCACAAAGTCAGAGCTGCAGTTTTGCATATTTGTTCTCACTATGTTTCCCTTTCCACCACAAAGTGAGATGTACGTGTGAATCACATTACTGCATGTCACCATAGTAACATGCTAGTGCCCATTCCATGCTAGTGAAAAGCTACTCCGATGGTGTCTACAGTGTGTTGAAGCTTCTTAAAATTACCCAGAAACCGTTAACTGTATGAACAGCTGATGCACTTAAATATATTGGGGGAAAGTCCCTTTTTAAGGGTGTTTTGTTTTTACATGTGGAATATCCACCTTAAGTATTTATGTGAATTTCTAAACTGTGGTTTTCCATAAGAAGCATTCACTAATCTCTGTGTTTGAACACGATTTCCTCTCCCACTATTTAAGAAGCTCTCTCAATGACAAAACTTGAATTCAGTATCCATCCTGGCAATCTGCTTTGCTTCTCATCATATTTATATGCCAGCTGTTCATGACTTTGACAAATGATGCCATTATCCAAGATGGTTGGTTCCTATTTATCTTTATTGCTGTTATGCAAATTGTCCAGAAGAAGAAGCTAGTAAGTGCTGACTGGTGCTTTAATCTGGAGGGCTCAGGTTGGTTACTACCTTGTAGGATCATGGACCTTCTTTGATTGACTTGGTTTGCAGTCTTTGTTCTGCCGGAAGGGAAGTGCTGGGTTTGTAAAAGCTATTTAAAAGTTTGTAAAAGTCAAATAAATATGTATATGATTATGTGATTCAAATAGCATAATTAACAGATGGCAGGGACAATTGTGTATTCATATTTCTGGGCAACAACATTTGGCAGATATAATTGTTTTACAGGTGTTAACTGCCCTTCTATTAAGAAATGGTACATCACAATAGATCCTTGGTAAAGTCAACCATTTATCATCTCTTTTCATAGCCCTCCTATTATGTGAAAACTTCCACAGCTAAATTCAGCATATGAAAGTGTACTGTCTGGTTTGATACGGCAGAACTAAAGAACAGGTGTTGAATAATTTTCACACTGGTGATTGAGAAAAGCTCCCGTGCTTTAAAAAGAATGTTAACAAGTTACAGAATATTAGTAGCTACAAACTGATTTTAAGGGTCAGCATCAGCTAGAGTGATGGTGAACAGAGAGAAGTCTAGCCTGTTTTTGATATGGAAATGGACTGCCTTCAAGTTGATTCCAACTTATGGCAACCCTATGAATAGGGCTTTCATGGTAAGCGGTATTCAGAGGTGGTTTACCACTGCCTTCCTCTGAGGCTGAGAGGCAGTGACCCAGTGAGCTTCATGGCTGTGTGGGGATTCAAACCCTGGTCTCCCAAGTTGTAGTCGGACACTCTAAACACTACACCACACATAGGAGCTGAATTAATGCTAGTGCCTCTGCATTTAACCCTTTTGTATTTGCCCTCTTCTTCATCCATTGAAAAGCATATAGTAGACGTCATACAGATATGGAAGTCAATGCTATCCCCTTGTCCAGAAAATATTGCACTGTTACTTCAAGTCTGTATGGGCAAGTTTTCCTTCTTGCTTTGCAGACCACCAATATGCTACAACTAACATTGGGAACCAGGTGACAGTTCTGTTCTCATGTATTAAGAAAATAGCTTTTATAGTCAATGGGAAATAAGGGAGCACAGATACTTACTCTGAGCTTACTCAGGTCTCCTGAATGATTATTGTACAGCTAGAATCCTATGGTATGGCATATTTAGGCTACAATTCACAATCCATTACAGTAGTCTATTAAATGGAGTGTGCCCATATCATATAAATGAATTCGTTCTTGGAAGATAGCATGAAATACTTGTTATCATAATTGCATTTTTTAAGATTTGAGTAGATGGTGCTTATTTAATAGGGCTGTTAACCTATTAAAGAATTTTAGCTGATGAGTCAATAAAAAGGCAGTTGATCAATCTGTTAAATTGCATATTACCAAAGCCATGACTATAGGCCCAATATAAGTGTCTTTTAAAGATATTGAAGGGAATGTAACATAACTAAACCCGACAGGAGCTGAGAAAGGTCCGGTTCGGAATAAACCTCCCCCCTGGGATAAAAACCAAAGAAATGATGAAATTTTAAAAGGGGTAGGCCTAGAAGTAGGCATTGTGAGAGCAGGGGCACAGGATATAAATTCAGAAGAGCAAAATTACCACAGGCCTAACCACAAGTGCCAAAGACACTTGAAGAGAGACACTGCTTACAAGTGCCTGTACGCTAATGCTAGGAGCCTCCGAACCAAGATGGGAGAACTGGAGTGCTTGGTCTTAGAGGAGAGCATTGATATAGTGAGCATAACGGAGACCTGGTGGAATGGAGAAAACCAGTGGGATACGGTTATCCCTGGATATAAACTATATCGGAAGGACAGGGAAGGACGTATTGGTGGCGGAGTCACTCTATACGTGAAAGAAGGCATTGAATCCAGCAAGCTCGAAACCCCAAAAGAGGCAGACTCCTCCACAGAATCGTTGTGGGTGGTGATACCGTGCCCCAGGAGGGACTTAATACTGGGAACGATCTATCGTCCCCCTGATCAGAATGCTCAGGGAGACCTGGAGATGAGATATGAAATTGAGGAAGCATCCAAACTAGGAAATGTGGTAGTAATGGGTGACTTCAACTACCCGGACATAGACTGCATATGTGTTCCAGTCATGACAAAGAAGCAAAGTTTCTAGATATCTAAATGACTATTCCCTAGATCAGTTGGTTATGGAACTGACCAGAGGGACGGCAACCCTGGACTTAATCCTCAGTGGGGACCAGGACCTGGTGCGAGATGTAAGTGTTGTTGAACCGATTGGGAGCAGTGACCACAGTGCTATTAAATTAAACATACATGTAACTGGCCAATTGCCAAGAAAATCCAACACGGTCACATTTGACTTCAAAAGAGGAAACTTCACAAAAATGAGGGGATTGGTAAAAAGAAAGCTGAAAAACAAAGTCCAGAGGGTCACATCACTCGAAAATGCTTGGAAGTTGTTTCAAAACACTATATTAGAAGCTCAACTGGAGTGCATACCGCAGATCAGAAAAGGTACCGCCAGGGCCAAGAAGATGCCAGCATGGTTAACGAGCAAAGTCAAGGAAGCTCTTAGAGGCAAAAAGTCTTCCTTCAGAAAATGGAAGTCTTGTCCGAATGAAGAAAATAAAAAGGAACACAAACTCTGGCAAAAGAAATGCAAGAAGACAATAAGGGATGCTAAAAAAGAATTTGAGGAGCACATTGCTAAGAACATAAAAACCAACAACAAAAAATTCTATAAATACATTCAAAGCAGGAGACCATCTAGGGAGACAATTGGACCCTTGGATGATAAGGGAGTCAAAGGTGTCCTAAAGAACGATAAGGAGATTGCAGAGAAGCTAAATGAATTCTTTGCATCTGTCTTCACAGTGGAAGATATAGGGCAGATCCCTGAACCTGAACTAACATTTGCAGGAAGGGATTCTGAGGAACTAAGACAAATAGTGGTAACGAGAGAGGAAGTTCTAAGCTTAATGGACAATATAAAAACTGACAAATCACCGGGCCCGGATGGCATCCACCCGAGAGTTCTCAAAGAACTCAAAGGTGAAATTGCTGATCTGCTAACTAAAATATGTAACTTGTCCCTTGGGTCCTCCTCCGTGCCTGAGGACTGGAAAGTGGCAAATGTAACGCCAATCTTCAAAAAGGGATCCAGAGGGGATCCCGGAAATTACAGGCCAGTTAGCTTAACTTCTGTCCCTGGAAAACTGGTAGAAAGTATTATTAAAGCTAGATTAACTAAGCACATAGAAGAACAAGCCTTGCTGAAGCAGAGCCAGCATGGCTTCTGCAAGGGAAAGTCCTGTCTCAGTAACCTATTAGAATTCTTTGAGAGCGTCAACAAGCATATAGATAGAGGTGATCCAGTGGACATAGTGTACTTAGACTTTCAAAAAGCGTTTGACAAGGTACCTCACCAAAGGCTTCTGAGGAAGCTTAGCAGTCATGGAATAAGAGGAGAGGTCCTCTTGTGGATAAGGAATTGGTTAAGAAGCAGAAAGCAGAGAGTAGGAATAAACGGACAGTTCTCCCAATGGAGGGCTGTAGAAAGTGGAGTCCCTCAAGGATCGGTATTGGGACCTGTACTTTTCAACTTATTCATTAATGACCTAGAATTAGGAGTGAGCAGTGAAGTGGCCAAGTTTGCTGACGACACTAAAATTGTTCAGGGTTGTTAAAACAAAAAGGGATTGCGAAGAGCTCCAAAAAGACCTCTCCAAACTGAGTGAATGGGCGGAAAAATGGTAAATGCAATTCAATATAAACAAGTGTAAAATTATGCATATTGGAGCAAAAATCTGAATTTCACATATACGCTCATGGGGTCTGAACTGGCGGTGACCGACCAGGAGAGAGACCTCGGGGTTGTAGTGGACAGCACGATGAAAATGTCGACCCAGTGTGCGGCAGCTGTGAAAAAGGCAAATTCCATGCTAGCGATAATTAGGAAAGGTATTGAAAATAAAACAGCCGATATCATAATGCCGTTGTATAAATCTATGGTGCGGCCGCATTTGGAATACTGTGTACAGTTCTGGTCGCCTCATCTCAAAAAGGATATTATAGAGTTGGAAAAGGTTCAGAAGAGGGCAACCAGAATGATCAAGGGGATGGAGCGACTCCCTTATGAGGAAAGGTTGCAGCATTTGGGGCTTTTTAGTTTAGAGAAAAGGCGGGTCAGAGGAGACATGATAGAAGTGTATAAAATTATGCATGGCATTGAGAAAGTGGATAGAGAAAGTTCTTCTCCCTCTCTCATAATACTAGAACTCGTGGACATTCAAAGAAGCTGAATGTTGGAAGATTCAGGACAGACAAAAGGAAGTACTTCTTTACTCAGCGCATAGTTAAACTATGGAATTTGCTCCCACAAGATGCAGTAATGGCCACCAGCTTGGATGGCTTTAAAAGAAGATTAGACAAATTCATGGAGGACAGGGCTATCAATGGCTACTAGCCGTGATGGCTGTGCTGTGCCACCCTAGTCAGAGGCAGCATGCTTCTGAAAACCAGTTGCTGGAAGCCTCAGGAGGGGAGAGTGTTCTTGCACTCGGGTCCTGCTTGCGGGCTTCCCCCAGGCACCTGGTTGGCCACTGTGAGAACAGGATGCTGGACTAGATGGGCCACTGGCCTGATCCAGCAGGCTCTTCTTATGTTCTTATGTTCTTATAACTTAATAAACAAGAGCTACCATCATCATTAGAACAAAAGGCCATCTTTAATATTTTTCTTGTGCTGTATTGCAGTTAGGGATGGGTGAGTCAGTCTGTTCTTGTCTACATTGCTTTCACATGTGTTCATTCTAAGTCTCTTCCATCCCATTTCCATGGAAAAACAAAATCCATCATGAAATTTGCATTTAACTATGTATTTTATGTTTAAACTGGACAGCTGCACTGCAACATTTGGAAAAGTATGATGGGGATGAATTGCAATCTTCCCATTAGTCCACAATCAAGTCAGTTTGTTTCAGAATTCAGAAAAGTTTAATTCCTCAAGCACCCCAGTTCCAACCATCAGAACCAACATAGTTTTAAAAATAAACATGTTTGAGCTTAACTCTTACCCCTACTGATAATAATGTTCTTTCACCAGTTATCCCTACTAATTGATCAACAAAACATTAGGTAATTATGGCTGCAATCCTATGCCCACTTACCCAGGAATAAGTCCTATTCAATTCAGTGGGACATACCTCTGAGTAGACATGTATAGAATTGCACTGTAAAAGGATTAAACCTTGTAACTTTTTTTGATTTGTTTGTATGTTGTGAACCACTTTGATATTTTATAAATGAAAAGTGGTACATAAGTTTTTTTTTGTTTTTTGTTTAAAAACCGTGGTTTTTAGGCTGTCCAAGTCGTATAGTAACAAAATGAGTTACAGCTGCTTGAAACTATTTCTGCAGTTATTATTTCTTGTTGGCTTTTCCATTTCACTACTGTTTTATGGTCTATATTATGTTTTATATTTTATTTCTGTATGCTGTTCATTTATTCTATGAACAGTTTATAAACTCTGAAATTAAATGAATAAATAAAAAATCTAGGAACAAGATAGTTGAATGACACATATCTTTGTTTTCAACCTGATTTCATTATGCTTTAACAGTACTGCAGCAGTTTATACCGTTAGAAGTATCTTGTAATTATCCAGTTAGTTATCTCATTCTCCCAAAAGCAATTAGTCATAGGATATTAATTGTTCTTGGGTCTTTCTTAATGTATGAGAGTACACTTCTTACGAAAGCAATGTAACTTGTGGGCTGGAGCTCAGAAATTTCAGCTTCAGTATCTATTGTGATGTGTAAAGTAGCAAAATATATTACAGAGATTATGAAAGATGCCATCATGGAAATCCTTCAACTATTTATGCATGTTACCTTTCGCATATAAGCAACCTCCCTCCCCCAAAATAAGAGCACCACTAAAAACTACATCCTGTGTGAAGCTGTTAGAGGCAATAGAATGAAGGGTAATAATGTGTTAGCATAATTTCCACCAACCAGCACAAAAAGGCGATATTAGTAGGATAACCTCAAGATTTGCAGGCATAGAAAAAAATCTTTAGGAGCCCCACCACCAACTTCCATGAGCTCAGTGGCCATGTGATGTTGACTGATTGAGAGGGGGGGAAACTGAAAGCTGGATAGGGAAGAGAAGTGGAATGGAGTGGCTGGAAGAAGAGACACACAGATATAAAAAGGGGTACAGAGAGCCATCTCATTGTCCAGATAGGTCATTTCCAGGTTCATGTTGAGAAGCTATTTTTAAATGTCCCAACAGATAGAATTGAGAGCTGCCTATTTCAATCAGTGCAAAAACCCAACATTTTAATGTAGCTAGGATTGGACAAGCATGTCTCCCCTCCTTAACCCCCCCCCCCAGCATCTCAGTGGGCACAGAAGGGAGGGAAAAGGGAAAGTGGAGAGTGGAATGGAACATATGGATTTGCTCCACAATACAGAAATACGGAGTTGTTAATGTATCAAAAGGTGTTGGCTTCCCTTTAAATTACTAAGGTATTACGCAAACAGAGTGATGAACCCTTTTTCCTGTGCGGGACCATTGACCCACAGGAGGCATCAACTGTCTAATAGTGAACTTGGTCAGATTTGATGTTGGGCAAAGTTGGAAGCATTGTAGGACTGTGTAGCTCTTTCTGTCTGTGCCATCCCATCTCTCTCTCTCTCTCTCTCTCTCTCTCTCTCTCACACACACATACACACACACACACACACACACACACACACACACACACACAGCGAGAGAGAGAGCAGAAGAGGAAGTGATTCCAAAGGGAGGTATGGAGAGTAAGTATTGAACCCATTGTGTCCAGAGAGCTGGATAATACTGAGGGCTGCATGAGATTAGGCTGAGAACTGCATGAGGCCAACAAGCCACACGTTCCCCTATCCATATGTATGAATCTCTGGCAGACTGCGTGATTTATCTAGAGGTCATGTGTCAGGGCTGGGCCATTGGCAACAGTATATGGTGAGCCAGGAGTTGTGTCCTTCAGTTCTTCAAAAGTTTTCTTCCACTGTGAAAGAGGCTACCATTTTCATCCACATTCTCAAGGCACTTGAACATTCCTCTAGAATTTCTCTGGTTGTGTGATTTGGGGCTCATCTTACAGTTAAAGTAGCTGAGAGTGGTGTATGTGTTTTGTTAAGAACATAAGAACATAAGAAGAGCCTGCTGGATCTGGCCAGTGGCCCATCTAGTCCAGCATCCTGTTCTCACAGTGGCCAACCAGGTGCATGGGGGAAGCCCGCAAGCAAGACCCGAGTGCAAGAACACTCTCCCCTCCTGAGGCTTCCAGCAACTGGTTTTCAGAAGCATGCTGTCTCTGACTAGGGTGGCAGAGCACAGCCATCATGGCTAGTAGCCATTGATAGCCCTGTCCTCCATGAATTTGTCTAATCTTCTTTTAAAGCCATCCAAGCTGGTGGCCATTACTGCATCTTGTGGGAGCAAATTCCGTAGTTTAACTATGCGCTGAGTAAAGAAGTACTTCCTTTTGTCTGTCCTGAATCTTCCAACATTCAGCTTCTTTGAATGTCCACGAGTTCTAGTATTATGAGAGAGGGAGAAAAACTTTTCTCTATCCACTTTCTCAATGCCATGCATAATTTTATACACTTCTATCATGTCTCCTCTGACCTGTTCTCAGTAAAGCAAGAGTCAGAAACCTGTGGCACTCCAGATGTTATTGGACTCCAACTCCCATCATCCCTGACCATCAGCCATACCTCTTCTCCCAGGCATTTTAGCACGTTTTTTTAAAAAAATTTAATTGTGTTTTTAAATTGTTTTTGTGTTTTAATATATTTGTTTTTAATGTTTTTAATTGCTGTAAACTGTCCAGAGAGCTTCAGCTATGGGGTGGTATATAAATGTAATAAATAAGTAAAATAAATATAGGCTGGGACTGATGGGAGTTGGAATTCAACTGAATCTGAAGCACCACACCCCTGCAATAAAGTCTGAAAAGTAATTTGCCCCTTATAGTAGCAATTTATTGGGTATCTGAAAAATTTATTGGGTATCTGAAAAATTGTCTGGAAAACAATTATGTCTGTAACTATGAGTTGGGCATCAGGAAGCACAATGGATTTGTGGGTTTAAGTGTTTGGCTTTGGTGAGTGCCTTCTTCATGTGACTGGCTAATGTTTTAGCAGAAGAAAGCTGACAATCAGCATTTTATTGTCACTGAAATCAAGGAAAGGGTATTGTGAAGTGTAAGAGTTGTCACTGCATATCTGCTACTCAGATTATCTGCTTAATAGACAAAAAGTTACTTTAGGGTCCAGTGGCATTTTTCAAATTTTTTGTTGTTGTTCAGCAGATCCACACCATACATTTAAAGCACATTCAGTGCACATTTAAAGCATGCAACTTCCCTCAAAGAAACCTGGGTACTACTTTGCTGGGAAATGCAGCTCTGTGAGAAGTAAACTGAAGTTTCCAGTATTCTTCGGGGGAAGTTATGTGCTTTAAATATATGGTTGGATCTGCCCATTGTTGAACTAGTGGAGCCTCTTGCCAGATCACAAAACTCCATTTTTAATGTCCCCTGAATGTCAAAAGCTGTAGCTGATCAAAAACTCCAGATCCTTGCTAGGGTTTTGGAAACACTGCTCCAGGTCTGAGGATCACACCCTTTGTCTTAAAACGCACCCTGTTAAAGGCCAGGGTAGAGAGGCTGCCTTGTCCTTGTAGCTTGTAGAAATGGTAGTCTGTCGTTTAATTCAGGTTTTCTGTTCCAGTTTTCACATCTAAGCACTTGGAGGAAAACTGCCAACCATCACTCAAGAGTTCTTAATGGGGATGGAAAGCAGTGTGAAGAGAGCAATGCTAGAGCTTCGAACAAAAGGAAATTAACTTGACCCAAAACTCCTTGTTTTAACTACATTCATTCAGTGCTTCTCTCTCTCCCCCGTCTCCTGGATATTTGAGATTTGAGATTCTTGGTTTTGAAATACAAGAGAAAAGACTGCCAGCAAAACTTTGTCTCATTTTCTTTGACTAGAAATCACTGAAGCATGTTCAATGAGTTAAAGGGATTCAGTTTCACAGGCATGTCTTTATGTTTGCCCTGTGACTCTAATTTTCATTGTCCCAAAGGAGATTTATATGTCTTGCAGAAGAGACACCAGTTTTCAAGCAAAAGAAGGGCACAATTGTGTTTTTTTGTGTGTGCTTGAACATGATTTGGCTCTGTTCTGTTTACAAATGGAAGACAGCATGAGCCACTTTTCTGACTCTGGGGGCAATATGATACTTGAACAGAAAGTATAGATTTTTTAAAAAATGTAATATTAAACAAATGTTTGGTTAATATAGTGATAGTTTATGAATAATTTACCATGCACCAAGATTAGTGGTTGCACCGCTTTTCCACATACAGTCACTGACTAATCATTGTCTCCTAATTCACACCATTTGGATATGAATACATATGTGAATTGGTACAATGTGTGCAAGGACCTGATGGATTTAAATCTAATGTTGCACAATATGTACATGTGGACCAGCATTGGTCTACCTTCAGATGTGTTACCGAATCCTGCTGCCTCCATTATTGCTAGTTCTTGGTACATTGACCCCAGGAACCTGAGTCACCGAAGTACATGGGTGAGGTGTCTAGGAATAAAAAATGTGCCCTGAGGCATGATTAGATCTGGCAATCTGGTGCAGAAGATGCCCATACCTGAGGGATGGGTAAATCTGTCAATTTCAGTTTTTCTCAGTTCCTTGTTTTTCCAATCTTACATTCAGTTCTCCACTTTTCAAGATCATTCTTTTTAAAGTCTTCATGAAATTTCATCAGCACATTTTTGTATGCAATTTTGCTTGATGTACACATTTTTGCAACGCAATTTTGCCTAATAGAATGTAGTTTTGTATGTTATTTTTCAGTAACATAAACATTTATGTGCACCCTTTTACCATAATATAGTCATTTTTGTACATATTACTTGACTGGATAATGACCTTGCAAAATTCAGAGAATTTCATAGGATGGCTGTGTTTCAGTTTTCAAATTGTTTCAGAAAATGCAAATTAGGTTGATCTGCCTTTAAATGCAAATGAATCACATTTCTCCTCCATCTAAAGTGCCTGCCAAACCTTAGGAAATGATTTCATTTCTCCCTGTTCCATGTTTCTTTCTTGTCCAGGACCCACACTCACCAAGTCACAAAACACATGAAGATTGCCACCAGAAGGAAGCCTGCATTACAGCCTGGGTCTTCCTTCTTTGAATGGAAAAAGTCTTGCCTTATCAGTATGAAGCTTATGTAGAACAAAGATCTCCCTTCTTGTGCGGAAACTATTTTATTCTGCATATGGTACACTGCAGTTGATTTGGCTCATGCTTGGCCCTTCTCAGAATACTTAAAAGACATGCAGATTCATTAAGGTATAGTTTCAGTCGTACACTGAAATTTGGGAGCAGATCTCCAGGATGTAGTAAATGCAGTTGTTACATAAGTTTGAGCATCTTCCCACTACAGTTATACATCAGATACAAGTATAAAAATGGTGAGCAATTGATACACATGGCAAGATTCCCTCTAATGGTGGTTACGCCAGATTTTTTAGAGAGTGAAGCATCTCTGTGCCATTCACCACTAATTGCAAAATATGCAGTTAATTTTCTCATAATTTCCTATCAGAATTAGTTGGTCTGTGTCCACCCATCTGGCACCCAAGTCATGCTGCTGCTGCTGCAGTTGGAAAAGGTGGGGAGAAGAGGAGATTCCGTGCATTTCCCACAGTGAAATCCATGTACTCTGAAACATCCCTGGAAGTCTCGACTCTCACTCCAGGTGTGATTCTTTGAGTCACATTTGCTTGTTACAGCAGAAGAGGGGAAGACTGAAGTGCCCGTTTTTAGTGTAGCTTTCTCCATTCTGGTTCCTAGAGGTGTAGTTGTCCAGGGTCTTGGGGGTCTTAGACTCCTTACTTTTTTTGAAGCAAGATCCCAGTAGGGTCCTTATGTCTCAAGCATATTATGAGCTAATTAGCATAAAAAAGGAGATTGTTAGCTATTGAGAAGAGTCTTCTAACATGCTTCCTTGGCCTTTCCTGCTGAACTAACTAACACTCTCCCCCTTCATGCTGATTGACTCCTAGGGACATCTGTCCTTGTGAGAGAAGGCATTAACAAGGATCTCATTCCAGCAGCAAAAGAAAAGGGTGTGTGGCTATGTCTGTCATGAAGGGTCCCTGCACTTCTGAATTTGCCACTACGTTACTGCTGGTACCTTCCAGATGTTCTTGACTACAGCTTCCATCAATCCTAGCCAGATTGTTCTCCTAAACAACTGGAAGGCACTAGGCTCCGGAAATCTGCTCAGACACATTTCTGTTTAATATATGACCCAGCAGTCAGTGTGCTAGAATACCTGATTTTCTGGTCTCTTCAGGCCCGATGGTTCTATAATTTGAAGACTGACGCCCAGCAGCAGCAAAGATGTACAAGGTTTTATTTGTTTGTTTGTTTGTTTGCTGAGGGGGTGGAATTGATGCTGCTTGACTTAATTTCCTCCTAACATTAAAGAAAACAAAATACCTTAGAGAAATAATATCAGCAAATGCCTGGGCCATTTACAATTCAAGCGAAGAGTTTCTGGCATTGGGTTGGGTTGTCCATCACATTTTTTGTGTCTTCACTGTTTCATTTTCATGCTTGTTGACATGCTCGTTCACATTTTATTATATCAGATAGGTTTGATTCATCTGGAGGAAAAAGTTTAAAGAGGTCACATCTTATAATCATGCTAGCATTTCCACTTGTTGAAAGCTATATATTTTCTTTTTAATTTAAATGCGGAAAAATGCTCTTGGATTACTACAGCTAAGCTGCAGAAATCAATGGAATTTATTATCAGGGGATGTCTAATCTCTACAGCTAATACAAGACTTTACAGCTATTGATTACAGGTGAGGGATACACAAACTGTTAATCATGAATGGAGGCTGCAGAATAAACATACCATCAGATAAACAGGCAAGCAATTGCCAGCAGTGCAGTTATATCTTTGTCTCTTTACTCCATCTCTGCAGCAGGGACAAATACCTTTTGCATGTATAAAGATATGTACTAAAATATATATTTCCACTGGATCTGGAATCTACTGTGATACTGCTCTATTTAACTGTAAGTCACCTAGAGGCTTTTGCATACCTGATGCATAAATGCAATATTATAATAATAGCAATAGTAATAGTAAGTTTAGTAATAGTAATAATAAAAGTAAATTTATTATTACAGGTGGTTTCTTCAGCTCTCCACAATATATATTCAGTAACAGATTTACTCACCAATTATGTCAGTTCCCAGGAGAAAAGAGAAAACAACAAATCTAATAGATTTTCATGAACTCAAATTATAACCTCTATTTTAAATAAAAGAAAGATATAGGGCCACTTCACATTGAATTTTTACGTTTATGATCCTTTCGTTTCCAACTAACCCTATATGGAATTCTACAGTGCATGTAGAATTTGTTGCATTTGAATGCTCCAGGTTTTTGTGTAGGGAACATTATAATGCTTTTCAGATATCTGAGTTAAGGGCTGGTACACACAGTTAACATGGAGCAAGCTCTTTTTCTTCTTCAAAAAAAAAGACCTCCCATAGCTAGTGACTCCCATCCCATACATAATGTATAGAACTACGTATCCTATGAATTTCTACTATCTATCCCATTGAGAGCCTCCATGTCTGTGCTGTGTGCTACTCTAAAATGCTAGGTGCCTGACTTATCAATGGAAAGAAGTAGTGTGTGGGTGAACTGACTCAGCGGAGATGCTTGGAGGTATTATACAGCCACGAGAGTGGCTGTATACTATAGCCAGCGTGGATTTTTTCCATTCCGCAGCGTTAAATTGAAAATGCCCCCCATGCCATTCTGATGCTTCTCATAAGCTGATTTCAAAACAACCTTACAAAACTTATAGTACTGAATTCACAAATGCTTGCTTAACAACTCCATAAATTTTCATGGCAATACACTAAACAGTCAGAGAGAATCAACAGTTTGAAGTGTAAAAAGAGTGTAAAAAGGTCCCAGGCTATGGTCTGAAGGCACATAAGGCCAGCTCCCTGCTGAAGCTAAGCAGGGTCAGGTCTGGTCAGTGCCTGGATGGGAGACCACCTGGTAACCATATGTAAGCATCCTTGGGTTTCTATCATGAAAAGAAGGGCGGGGTAGAAATGTAATAAATAAATAAAAAGAGAGAGAAAAACCAGACCCCTTTTGGACTTTTTTCTGTCAAGGAGTTCTCGCAATCTGTTGAAATTCATTAAAAATCAGCCATGTACACAGAGTACTTGTACTCTGACCTTCAACCTCGGCAGTTTAAAAGTTAAAAAAAAAAGCCTGGCTGATTTTTAATTAATTTAAGAAATTTTACATTGTACTCGATGATAATGTTGGGCATGCTCAGTAAGAACTAACTGTCAGTGTTCTAAAAGTCAGACTCAACTGCTGAGCTTGGCTAATCAGGGGGCCACACCCAAGCCAGTCCTTGATTTCACTTAAGACAGTCATGGCTTCCCCCAAAGAATCCTGGGAAGTGTAGTTTGCGAAGGGTACTGAGAGGCGATTTCTATTCCCCTGACAAAGCTCCAGTGGCCAGAGTGGTTTAACAGTTAGCCACTCTGACTGAAGCTCTGTGAGAAGAACAGGGTGTCTCCTAGCAACTCTCAGCACCCTTCACTAACTACACTTCCCAGGATTCTTTGGGAGAAGCTATGACTGTGTAAAGTGAAATAAAGGTCTAGAGTGGATGTGGCCAGGGACATCTTTGGTTTAAATTTGGGTGGGAGGCTACATATGCCTGCTATAGAATAAAAAGGTGCGGGAAATGCTGAAAAGCAATGATATAGTTCACAGTGTTTTCCTTTTGGAAATAAAAGGGGCTTCTCCTCTGCCCAGTGCCCACCCATCCAATCTCTTACCCTCCCTTCCCCTCCCCCAGGTCAGTTTCACCTATCCTAAACATGATTGCACAGAAATAAATTCCATTGAACACAAAAGTATGCAAATGATCAGACCCATCCTCTCTTCTCCTCCCTCCTATCCCCTCCCTCTTGCCCCTTCCCTCACCCTTCCTTTGCCCCTCCCTCCCCATCCCCTTCTAATCCTCTCCTTCCCCTTCTCCCCCCATGGTCAGTTTTACCTATCTTAAGCATGATTGCACGGGAGTAAATCCCATTAAACTCAATAAGCATGCAAATGATCAAACCTGCCCTCCCATACTCCTTCCTCCCAACATCTCCCTTTTGCCCCTTGCCCCCCAGTTCCTTTGCCCCTCCCCTTCCACTCCCCTCCTTCCGCTCCCCTCCTTCCGCTCTCCTCTCCTTTTCTCCTTCCGTCTCTTTTCCCCTCCCCCTCCTCCTCCCCCGTGGTCAGTTTTACCTATCCTAACCATGATTACATGAGAGTAAATCCCATTGAATTCAATAAGCATGCAAATGATCAAACCTGCCTTTTCCCTCCTTCCCCTCTCCTCTCCCTTCCTCCTCTCCTGCCCACTCCAGGCCTCCCTCCCTCCCCCCGGCCAGTTTTACCTATCCTAATTGCAGGGGAGTAAATCCCACTGAACCAATAAACATGAAAATGTTCAAACCTACCCTTCTCGTCCCCTCCCCCTCCTGCCTGATCCCCTCCCTCCTCCCCATCCCCTGTGGTCAGTTTCACCTATCCTAAGCATGATTGCAGGAGAGTAAATCCCACTGAATTCAATAAGCATGCAAATGATCAATCCATTCTCAGCAAACTTGCACAGGATCCCATTTCTTACCTCCTGGATTAAAAAGCAGATAATTTCTTGTTACCAAATACTTCCAAGCTACATAGGAAGTGGATTGGACTGTGAAAGACCAACCCAAATTGCAGTACAATATCTCAGAGAGGGGGTCAGGTCTCGTGCTCCCCTGGTGCGTTCAGTATAGCTGCTCAATTTCCCTGCTCTTTAAAGTTTGATAGAAATATCTGTGGGCTATAGGTATGTTCTTAAACTGCAAGGTTTTTTGCCTTTTAGTGAATTTAGTATGTGGTTTTGGTTAAGGTTAAGAAGCAATAAAAGGTTGGTGTGACATGGATGAAACCAAATGCATTCTGGCCATCTCTTTCACTGGTCTCAATAACTGGTGCTGTGTTCCTTCTGTTCTAACCCCACTCATTCTCAGTTGAAAGTGTGTGAGTAACTTAAGGCAATTTATTTTAATTTATTAAATGTAGATATATTTATTTAAATTTATATAGGGAAGGTGCTCGTGCTATTTATTTATGGGAGAGGTCAACTCAGGATAGATTGCTGCCTTTTAAAATATTTTTAATTATGGAAGAACAGTGGCAACAAAGTGTCTACGTCTTCTTTATGTGTATGGGCATTTTTGTGTGTTTATTTATAAATGGCTATTCCATTTTTTTTAAAAAAAAAAAACCCATCAAAGCAATTTACAACAAACAAAAGTTGTACAATAAATTTTTTTGTAAAATATACAGCAAAACAAAGGTCAACTACTGCAAAAAGATGCTTCTTAATTGCCTGCCTAAGCCTGGTGGAACAGAAAGGTTTTCAGCAGGTATTTAAAGGTTAAAACAGAAGATGCCTGCTGAATCTCTGTTGGTGGAGCATTCCAGAGAACTGGGCCGATGACACTGAAAGCTCGATTTCATGTCAATGTTAAATGAGCCTCACCCACTTGGGGGGATGTCCAGTGCTGCTCCTGAAGATGATCTTAGTGACTGAGCTGGGACATGAGGGTTCAAGCAGTCCCTAAGGTACCCTGGACCTAAGTTATTCAAAGCTTTGTAAATTAATACAAGGACCTTGAACCAGACACGGTAGTAGTAGATGAGCAACCAGTGCAGATGTTTTAAGGGTAGTGTCACATGTTGTCAGCCATGTACCTCCATCAGCAGTCTGGCCACCGCATTTTGGACCAGCTGAAGCTTCTGAACCAGGCCCAAGGGTAGTCCCACATAAATCTCATTGCAGTCTGAAGCTTACCAATGCATGGACTAGAGTGGTCAGGCTATCTTTGTTCAGGAACAGCTGTAGCTGATGAACCAGACAGAGCTGGCAAAAGACACTCGTAGCCACAGAGGATACTTGGGCCTCTAGTGACAAAGATGAATCCACCCCTAAGCTGCAGACCTGCTCCTTCAGTTGGAGTGCAGCCCTATACAGAACAGGTGACTTCCTTATCTCCCAGACATGGGAACCACTTTTCCAAAGAGCATCCCTCTTCCCATGATTCAAGCACAGTTTATTGGCCCTCATCCAGTCCACAGCATTCAGACACAGATCCAGGGCCTTCACAGCCTCTCCTGATTCAGATGTTATGGAGAAATAGAGCTGCATGTCATCAGCATCCTGATGACACCATGCTCCAAAACTTTTAATGACTGCTCCCAACATTTTCATATAGATGTTAAATAGCACTGGGGAGAGAATAGTCCCCTGGGGAATCATAGCATAAATGTCAGGGGGCTGAGGAACACTCACCCAATGGTACTGTTGGGACACGGTCCTGAAGGTAAGAGTGGAACCTCTGTAATATGGTGCCTCTGATACCCATCCCACTGAGTCGGTCCAGGAGCATATCGTGGCCAATGGTATCAAAGGCCACTGAGAGATCGAGCAGAAGTAACAGGATTTCTCTCATGATAAACGTCATCCATCAGGGTGACCAAGGCTGATTCTGTTCCAAAACCATGTCTGAATCTAGATTATAATAATCAGTCTCATCTAGGAGATTATGTTACAGATTATGGTGCACTCTACTAGTGGTGTGGCAGCTTCCTAATTAATATAGAGCAGGAATAGTGCCCTCCAACTCTCATAAGCCCCAGCCAGCATGGCCAGTGCTCACGGATGATGGTAGTTCTAGTCCCAAACATCTGGAGCGGCACAGAAGATAACTTGCAAAACAGACAACTGGATCCTTGGCTATGAATTTTCCACCTTGGATTGTCCATCCTGTGCTACTCAATGTATGGGCAAATAGTTTCTGTATTTAATAGGTGTCCTAATAATTCAAGCAAGATAACTCACAGGTAAGTTGGCCATTCTAAATTGCACTTTGGCTCATAACGATATTATTTAGCTTTTCTACCATAGGCCAATATTATTATTTTTATAGTGCAGAAGGAGAGTAGAGGCTGACAGAAGTGTGGCAAGTTTGGGACTGAGATGAGCTTTGATCCAGTGACTTCCAGTGTTGCAGGTCACACTCTTAGCTACTTTGTTACATACTGGCTTTCATAAAGAGAATTCTTCATTTCAGTGTCCCATCAGTGGTAAGCTCTGTGGGCCAGCAGCAAGTGCCTATGTACCATACTGAAGAACATTTGCTTGGGAAATCTTTGCAAACAGATGAAAGTGGATAGCATCCAAAATCAGAAAAAAGAAAAAAAGGGGGGAACCCCAAGATGCTAGAAAAATATATATATTATTCAATATGGGCTATTGAATAAAATATATTTTTTTCTAGCATATTGGGGTTTCCTCCTTTTTTTCTTTTTTCTGGGAAAACTTTAGTCTGGCTCCTGATTATGTCTTGCAGTCTGGGACAAGAGAATACAAGGGAAGAAAATCTGGTAAAGGCATCAGATACTGTCACTGTTCTTTTTATCGTCATCCAGTGCCTTTGCTATGAAATTTGTTTCATTGTTTTCAATTTCACACTGACAAATGTGTGTGTTATCTTTGGACCAGAAAAGCTACTTCCTTTTATTTCAGATAAATGGAACTGAAATTGTGCATTCTGATCAACCTATGGGATTTCTGTTGAAAAGCAGCAACAGCAAAAGCACTTGTCATGCTTGAGTATCCTATCCATGTGTACATCTTTGAGAAATAGCCTTTTTGTCACAGGCTCTGGGACATACTCTGTTTTACTTTGATTGACAGCAGGTAATGTGTTTTATCATTAAAATTGGTTTTGAGGAGATGCGTGTTGCTGTCCTTGTTTCCATTCTAACTGTGGAGGCCTTTTTGTTTTGAAAACAATCTCTGAATAAATGGAGATAACCTCTACAAAGAGGCACTGATATTGACCTGTCATATCATGTGTTGCTTATCACGCACTAAAGAAATTGAATTTCATTTTAGCCATTATCTTGAGCTACTTATTAAATCATTCTGCTGTTGAAAGGTGGCTGGTGGGTCAACAGGTTTTGTGTCTTTCCTCTGTGTGTCTGTCTGTTGTTGACCTTTAGAGAATTACTAAAGCTATTATTTATTGTATCTTATAAAGTTGTGTGCAGTCTTCCTGATCCATAAAGGTGTGTAAGCATACACGTCATGCATGCAGTCTCTCTTTAATATATACTGTTTCCATTTTGTCATCTGGGAAACTAGAATTTCTTTTCCCATACTACTCTTGAAGAAGCATCAGCTTAGTCTCTGATACGAGGATTAATGTTTGATGTTAAATAAATTGGTGGATGTCCATCCTGTCCTGGATGGGGTTGCACTCCCCCTGAAGCAGCAGGTTCATAGCTTGGGGGTTCTTCTAGAACCATCTCGGTCACTTGAGGCTCAGGTAGCCTCAGTGGCACAGAGTGCCTTCTACCAACTTCGGTTGGTGGCCCAGCTACATCCCTATCTGGACAGGGATAACCTGGCTTCAGTTGTCTATGCTCTGGTAACCTCCAAGATAGATTACTGCAATGCACTCTATGTGCGGCTGCCTTTGAAGACAGTTTGGAAACTGCAGCTTGTGCAAAATGCAGCGGCCAGATTGGTAACGGGGAACAGACGGTTCGAACATATAAAACCGATTCTGGCCCGCTTGCATTGGCTGCCTGTATGTTTCTGAGCTCGACTCAAGGTGCTGGTTTTAACCTATAAAGCCTTACATGGCTTGGGACCACAATACCTGATGGAACGCCTCTCCCAACATGAACCCACCTGTAGACTACGCTCAACATCCAAGGTCCTCCTCTGGGTGCCTACTCCAAGGAAAGCTGGGAGTCTGGCAACAAGGGAGAGGGCCTTCTCAGTGGTTGCCCCCAAATTATGGAATGATTTCCCTGACGAGGTGTGCCTGACGCCAACACTGTTATCTTTTCGGCACCAGGTCAGGACTTTCCTGTTTTCCCAGGCATTTTAGCATGTGTTTTTAAATTGCTTTTTAAAAATGTGTTTTTAAAATTTGTATATATTTTTTAATGTTTTAATTGTTGTAAACCGCCTAGAGAGCTTCGGCTATGGGACGGTATGTAAATGCAATAAATAATAATAATAAATAATAAATTCTCCATTTCCAATGGTAAAAAGTGTGCCTTTGAACGCAAATCACTAACCATGGATACATCCCCATATAGGAAGGAATTGGCATAGGATTAATGATTTTTTTCTTCCCTCCAGCTTCCTGTCTGGACTTCAGTGCATGCACATTGCAACACATTGGCCATTATGCAGAATGGGAAAACTGTTTGTGCTGCTTACACATTTATTCAGCCATTGCTGTCCTCCCTGGGAGGCTGAAATAATGTGCTAGATGGGATCCTGTGGAGAACAGTGATGGCTAGAAGAGTGTATGAAAGGTGGTATGGCCATATCATTCTCTGTAATGTTCAGTTTGCTGCAGTGTGCAATTTAATTTTTTATCCATAAGTCTTAAGACACATAGAATTACATTTTCAGTAAGCTCCAGATGGTAGTATTTTGGTTTTCATTAATGCATATTACAGCACTATCCAAAGTTATTCTTAAGGTCAATAAAAGTTCTGTTTCCAGAAGGGTGGTTGCTGTGGGTTATATTCAACATAGCACTAAGTCAGGGATCCTCAGTGCAAGGATTTCCTCTAGCACAATGGAACTTTTCCTCCCTCTCCTCCTCCTGTGCACCCCCTAAATCTGTTCTAGTGATTCCCCAAACCCTCCTGAAAAGATTTGAGTAGGTTGCAGGTCACATGGAGAGGGGAGAGAGAGGAGAAAGTCCCATTGTGCTGTCGACCATCCTTGTGCCAATGGAACGCGGTATCAAAACAGCAAAGTGTCTTATGGCACTTTCAAAGCTAGCAAGTTTATTGTGGCGTCAGCTTTTGTAGACTAGACTTCACTTTATCAGAAGCGGGACATGTATTGATCTTTGATCAGCAGAAGTCAGAGTACAAGGTACAAAGTGCAGTTACCTGCATTCTATTACTTTTGGAAATAAATAGTTTAGCAGTTCATTTCAAGTCATAAATACTACATTATAACATGGTGTGGCTTAGTCTATTTGAGTAAGATGGCTCCAGAGTTATCAGAGCCAATTTTATCTATACATGAACAAAGATGCATGCAAAGAATCCACCTGACTTCCAGTGCTTTTGAAAGACAATTTCCTTTGTATCCTGCTTTTCTTTCCTGCTTGTCAGAAAATTGAACACTACATGATATTTTGCACCTACCATCATTTTAGGATGACTGCCTAAATAGATAAATAAAGCAACCTATTTGCAACTGCATCCGACTTAACGTATGTCACCTTCTTTATTTCTTTTTCATAAAAGCTCATCCCAAGAAATTTTTTAAATATTCTTCCCCACCAGTGAACAAAAATGCAGTGAATAGCTCCGCTGTTTGCTGTTCATTTGGTTGCACCAGAGATTCTGGCTTGTTCCACTGGGGCTGAGACAAACATTTATTTATTTATTTATTTATTTATTTATTTATTTATTTATTTATTTATAGAATTTATTAGTCGCCCATCTGGCTGGCTGTCCAGCCATTCTGGGCGACGTACAACATAGGCATATAATACCTAGACATTGAAAATCTAAAAACAATGAAGATAAAATCTAGTCCACCCCAAAAGCCTGCCTGAAGAGCCAGGTCTTCAAGGCCCGGCGGAAACTCATCATAGAAGGGGCATGGCGGAGATCATTTGGGAGGGAGTTCCACAGGGTGGGGGCCACAACTGAAAAAGCCCTCTCTCTAGTCTTCACCAGTTTGGCTGTTTTGACTGATGGGATGGAGAGAAGGTCTTTTGAGGCTGATCTTGTTGGGCGGCATAGCTGATGAACATCTCTGTGTGCTGTCTCCGATAGATGTTCAGATGATGTCAGTGAGAGGATGGCCTTTACAGTGGTAGTTCCCCCCCACCCCCAATTGTGGAATGGTCTCCCCAGGGAAGCTCACCTGACACTGACTTTGTCATCTTTCCAGTGTCAAGCAAAGATATTTTATTCTCCTGGCCATTTGGACAGCACTGATGGCCTGGGTTATGATGGCTACTGGTGTACATCTTTGCATGGAGGGGACTGATATTTTGTGCTGTTTTAAACTATTTTTTCTGTGGATGAACACTTTTAATATTTTATATTTGTATAGGTTTATTTAGTATCTTGCATATTGTTATTACTGTAACTCATTTTGGGATGCCTCCGGATGTGTAAAATGATACATAAATACAATAAACTGGAAGGTTGCTTAGGCTGAGTCCTCACTTAGTAATGAGTTATGCTTCTTTTCCGTTCCCAATGCACAGATAATTGTATGTTAGCAGAATAGGCATTCCTTGAATTTAATTAGAAATTTGACTGTGTGTGTGAACAAATAAACTCATGAGCTTCTGTGAAGATGTGAATAATAATAATAAAAAGTACCTTGAAGCCCTTTGGAAGTATAGCCTGCATCTAGGAGGGCTCAGCCAGTATTCTATAGGGCAGAGAAGCCTAGAAAAGTAATAATCAGAACATGTTAGCTCTCTTCCAGTTTTCAATGAAATTATTCTTAATGAGATGCAATTAAGTTTTTGGAATTTACAAAACAATCTAGCGACCTCTTATCTGGAAGCGTAATTATTAGGAGATTACTTTCTACTGAGACTGCAGATGGAGGCTTTGTGGTGCAGCAGTTTAAAACAATTTAACCTGATCTCCAGAGACCCTGTTATGAATGTTCCTCCAAGTAGAGAGCAAAAATTGCATTTTGAAGCACCGTTTTCAGCAGCAATGGGACAGTTGGCAGAGTTTACCAAAGCTGTTGAGAGCAACCGCAGACTTTAATTACCATCTCAGCCTTAATAGAAATTGGTTGGTCTTTGCCAATGGTGAGGGCTTTGATAAGAAATCTCAACTTGTCTTTCCTCCCTCTCCTTTTTCTGGCAGGCAAAATAAAGAACACCTTTAATGTGCCTTCCAATCCTGGGACACGTCTGTTACATTTCAAGGGACTTTAAAAACATTTTTGCTCCACAATTAACAGCGGTCTAACTTCTTTAATGTAGTGTGGCTAGAATGCTTATTACCGTTCTGTCCTGGAGGTAACTAAATCAAAACACTTTGAAATTCAGTGTGACAGACTGAAACCTCACATCCTGTTTTTATTCTTTACTGTTAAGGTGGCTCAAGCAGTAGCCTTGATACCAGGTAGAGTTGCAGTAAGTTCGGGGGGGGGTTGAGGGGAGAGAGGGACTGCTTCTAGTCTTTCAACACATGAAACATGAAATTAAAATGGCAGAGCAAAACTAGACAGTGCATTAAATGTGTGTATGCATTTAATGTGGCTTTTTTACATTTAAGAAGACCAACCATGGAGGGGGGAAGTATCTGGGGCTAACCCTTTCCCCCATGCCACAATTCTGGTGAATATCTTCTCACACCCCTTCTGTAGCTGCCCTTTGCCTGTATTGGCAGCTTCCTTCAAGTCCATGAACACAATGAATATATCTAATTTCACACACACACACAGGCAGAAGGGAGGGGAGAAAAGTCCCACTTCTTTCATCTGCTGATGACTACAGTAATGTGTCATAAGGAAGGACCTCACATATAAGAATGTAAGATGAGGCCTGCTGAATCAGTCCAAATGCTCGTGTAGTGTCTCAGTGGTCACCCAGAATGCCTGCAGGAAACAACAGCACACTCCCCACATACTGCTTCCCAACAGTGGAAGTAGATCATAACCATCAAGGCTTAGTAGGCATTGAACGTATGCCACTTAAGCCTCAAGAGGAGAACTCCCCCATCCCCATCTTAAAATAAGCCTAGATATGGGACCTACTTTGAACTTTATTTGGTTCTTTTTTGACACCAAAAGGTGATCAAGTATATGTCATCAAAACACATAACATTAAAAAAAAGATATGGCAAATACTAGAATGAATGCGCAACATATATTGAATAAGTGACGTTCACTTATGTATTAAAAGGTCAGTCAAAAAGTAATGTGAGAATTCCTGAGGATAGAAAGAAGATAACAATTACGTGCTTGGGGAAGATTTGAAAAATAGACAGTGCAGCTACTGTTCCCAAGCATGCATGGTTGTACTGCTGGAGATGAGTGGCAACATTGGTATGAAAAGAGTCTTCCATGTATAAAATATTTACCATTTGTCACTCTCAGTTTTGTCTTTTTACATATATATATTTATCAAAGTTCTAAAAGTATTACAAAATTCAAAAATCATAAAGGAGAGATTACTGTGTGCAAGTAATACATCACATATAGCATTTTTACAGTCACAATGGCTTTGTGTGAATGTAAGACTGGACAATGGTTTAGCGCCACGAGAATAAGCCTAGCCTCCCCCTGGGGTGCTAGGCTTCCCTCTCTCTTCTCTGGTATGGCTTCCACTTCCATTTTAGATTAACAGTTTAGCATGGCATCCAAACTTTAAACAGCTATGGTCAGTGAAACCAAGCCAGCTTCATAAAATATGATTTGAAGTTAATTTTCCTCCATTAATCTTTACTAAGATTAACTGCAGTTTGTGCAGTTAATTAAAAGTGAAAGTGAAAGGTTCTGAATTTTTTCCAGCTGCACTGAAAGGGGCGGGGAAAACATGCAAGCCTGGGGGATGGGGGGAGAAAGAGAGACTGTATTTTCTTGTAATAATAATCTATGGTTCAATATTGTATCCACACTAGCTCAGAGTGAGACTGCATTAAGCTTAGTAAATTAGTTAATTAGATTTCTGTCCCACCCTTCCTCCCAGTAAGGTGACAGTTGATAACTGGGGGGGGGGAGAAATCACTCAGACACTAGTGGAAGGTTCCCAGAAGATTCATGTGTGCATACGCTCACAGTGCCTACATGCAAGCGTACCTTCCATGTGTTCATGAGGGGTTGCTGATTTTTCAGCTCCTCACACCACATGAAATACCACTTCACAGGGTTTCTCACCTTTGAGGCAGCTGAGCTAGGAATGGAGTGAGGACTGAAACGTCTTTGTGACGGCATGACCCATTAGTTTCCAAGCCAGTTCTACTGGGCCTTGTCCAGGCTGCTACATTCTGAAGGCCTGATTTTGCAGAGATGCATATGTTCATAGAAACAAGCTGATTATTGATGAGGTATAGCAGATGACTGAATATATGTTTTCAATGTTGTTTTCTTACATCATACCTGAAAAACCAAAACTTTGGCTTTTAATCAAAACGGTAATAGCTAATTCACAAGAGAAAAGATCTAGGAAGCTGGTCATTGTGAGCAGTAAAAACATTAATCCATACTTGGCATATTAATTCAGAAATGCACATGTGTCTGACAATATTTATAACTGTATTGTAAGGATTAAGGATGGGGGGTGGTTAAATGTTTGCATTGCATTGCGAACTGTATGCTTGAACACATTTAATGGAGCCCCTATTTAGCTGTGCCATCTGTGATTCGTGCTGTTTGCTTAGTTAAGATTTTTACTTTGGTAAATGAGCATTCTTAAAGACAATGAATGCTTATGAATAAAAAGAAGCTGATTCACCCTTAATCTGGTAGAATATTGAGATATACAAACTATAACTTGCTGTTGTAAATAAAGACACTGGGAATGTAGAGTGCAGGAATGTAGTGTACGTTGAGTGAATCTTTAATATATATGGTCATGGCCATTACTTTAATTGTGTAATCATTTTAATTAAGTCAGGCTATAAAGTTAGTCTTGCACGAGGGTTGAATACTCTGGGGAGATGGTGATAGATTGATGGCTGTCCAGGGAGGAAAACCAGTTATGCTGGTGCTTTCCAGTTGAATGGTGAGCTTTGCGCATGTTAGCAGTTAAGCTTGGGTGATGGTGCAGACCTTTACCATCTATGATGTTTCTTTGGGGGATCAAAGAAAGAACCTGGTGTTGGTTTGTTCAAAGTAATTTTATTTTAGTATTGTGTTGTTTTCACTTTGGCTTTTCTTTTGTGAATGAATAGCAGCATTACCCAACTAATAAATTTTAATTAATATCTCTATCATTTTGGTTAGTGCTAGTTTAGTAGAGCAATTAGTGTAATTAGTAAACAGCATTGCTTGGTGGCATGATAAATCACAGTGTAGAGTACACTGACTCTTCACCAGGATGATATATTATCCAATTTACTCAGATTTAATGCATGCCAAAGGAAACCACAAAACACAGAGAAGCAACAGCTGTGGTGAGCTTTGGTTGTTCTTGGTGAGTTTGCTGTCAAATACTTTGAATTAGTCCATAATTGTCAGGTAATCAACGTTTTATTTTTAAAAACATTTGTAATTTTAAAAAACTCTATATAAAATTGCAGATTTATGAATGTTTGTACGTTCTGTCAGATGTGACAACAGAAAGACAGATGTACAGTGGGTATTGTGCAAACTCAATCCACGAATGAGGGCTCTGTTTTTCTTGTGTAGCTACTGTGCTAGGACACTTCTGAAAGCGCTTAATGTTCTCTCTCTCTCTCTTTCTCTCTGTATGTTTTAGAGCCTATGAGAACACCAAAAACATTGAAGATTGCTGAGATCCAGGCCCGTCATATTGCTGTGGATTGGGAGTCTCTAGGTTACAACATTACTCGCTGCCATACTTTCAATGTCACTATCTGCTACCATTACTTCCATGGCCATAATGAAAGCAAGGCAGACTGCTTGGATATGGACCCGAAAGCGCCTCAGCATGTTGTGAACCATCTGCCTCCTTACACTAATGTCAGCCTCAAAATGATCCTGACTAATCCTGAGGGAAGAAAGGAAAGTGAAGAGACAATCATCCAAACGGATGAAGATGGTAGGTTCAAACTCCTCTTGATTTCTTAGCTGACAAATTCTTCTCTATGTTGCTTTTCTTCTACTTGAAAATTATTTATTGGTTGCACGTTCACAGTAGCCTGTTAATAGCTGCACATTAAAAAACAAAACCTGACTTTGTCTTTCTTAAGTACCCAAACAGAAATGATAGATATGTCAACACATATCAGTGTAAATACTGTGACTGTTTTTGTAAAAGTGTTTTGCTTGCACAATCCTTTAATATTGGAGAAAGCAGGAAAAGCAGAGTTTGATGTAGAATGAGGTGGCGTAAAGGATAGGGAATGGTCTGTAGGACATGTTGTGCTGCTCCTATTCATGTGTGAATTCTGCCCCCTCTGCCTGCTTAGGTGTTAAATGGTAGTTATTGTTGCTAACTGGTTAAAATGAAATGAAATGAAAATAACGTTCACTCCTAAATTCACTTTCATGATTCCCAAGTGAACCCTATTTGGGTATTCAACTTTGGACAACTATGCAAGGGAAGAGAGTAGGACCACACTCACTGGTCTTTGCCACCTCTGGCATGTCCCCATCCATTGGAAGGGAAAGGTCGAAATTAGGCAGCCTGGATGCTTGAGCATCACAAAGAGTGTGGACACAAACAGCAGGCTGCCTAATTCAGATCTTCCCATGCATTGTGACTTGGTGTCATAGATGCGACAATGGAGGCAGGGCCAGTGAGTGCAGTCTTACTCCCCCCCCCATGCAGTTGTAATTGTGTGTTTAGTCCTCCTTCCTAAGTTATGTGGCTCCTTCTACCTTTGCCTTGTTGGTGTCTATGTGTGGTGACTCCCAATGCAATTAAGAACCTGATCACCCAGGGTCTTAAAACACATAAGTAGCCTCCGCACACAGAACAGCTCCATACTTCAGAAGTTATGACCCAACATGGTAATGATGAGAGAACCACATGATTCTGGACATAGGGCTAATGTCTGAAGAGGGTTTACGTTAATGATTACAGGTAATATCTGTGGGAGGAGCATTTATGCATGAGAAGGAGGGGCTGGGGAAAGTCCATATATGAATCTGTGGACATACCAATTAATGTTGGTACCGGCATTACATCTGAACCAGGCGTAAGAACTTTCAAAGTTGTTGAGAAAGGTAAAAAATGTATTCCAGTGCTTATCTCTGTTACAAACATCTATGTGAAATTCAGAGTTGCTTCTACAAATTCCTGTTTACAGTGTTGTGTTCTTACAGCTCACTAAGTAATTATATCTGCATATATTACTGCCTTAAAATATCCTTTATTTACTTCTTCTAACAAGATAGCTTTATTTACCTTATTTGAGGGAAAATAAGGGACACGTTAGAAGTTTACAAAGCTCTTTAGTGATTATCCTTTATGAATCTTAATTTTAAACAAATTAAAATAGCATTAAATGAGGCTTCTAATTAGATGGAAATTATAATATATAGACGTAGCTTAATGTTCATGTAGCTGAGTTTGTGACTAACTGCATATTCAGAATGCAAGAAAATTGGAAAATGTGTATATCTTAAAAGCCTTGTGCCTAACCAGATTTTCATGTTATAAAGCAGGGGAGGCTAACCTGTGGTGCTCCAGAGGTTGTTGGCCAACTCCCATCAGCCAACAGGGATGATAGGAACCTATAATTGAGCAATATCTGGAGGGCACCAGGTTAGCCACCCTGTTGTGAACAGTGCCTTCCAAAGCATAAGCAAGATTCCTTGTTCACTTCAATAGAGAGGGTAACTCCATATGCTCAAAGGGATGCACATGTAGATCAAGAAGGCACATGAGATGTTGGACTGGAATAAATAGCTGCAATAATCTGTCAATGGAGAGGGGAAGATTGATTGGTTGCCAATTCACACATCACACCCATGAACCTCAAACTAAGATGTGGTACAGTATCCAAATTGACAAACCATAATTTCAGTTCACCTGTAAGCCAGAATCAACCCATGGATTGTGCTAACTATGGTCTGATGTGATGTTTTCATCAATAAACCACAGATACAGCCATTGATCTGCTTTCAGAAGTCACTACACCTAGAAACGGAGGTGCTGAGTGGATGGAAAAATAAATGCAAGTAGCTCTAGACCATGCTTTTCCTGATTACTTAGAAGCTTCAACTATAGTTAGCACACAAATCATGCTTTGGTTTGATATCTGAATTTAGCCCAATAAAGATTGGAGAGAGGTATATATTCTGTGAGCACATGTAATTTCTGAGTATAGGCTAAACCATATTAATAAAGAATTTAGCATTCATTCACTCAATTGAAGGGCGTACATAACTGCTCTGAGTCTTGTAATTGAAGTGACACATAATCCAAAAGGTAGTCCTGCTTTTCCCCATGAAGTCAATGGATCTAATGAATTATTATTGAATCATATTAATATAATATTATATAATTAATATAATATTATATAATTAATAATATAATGTTACCGAATTAAAATTATTAATTCAGTTATTAATTAGAGGAAACCTGCTCATAGAGACATGGTGCAGAACCTGTTTCCATGCTGATAAGTGAGGTCTTCTGTAGCACTGTGGGGTGGCGATTATTGCCCCTCCTCTCAGCTCTGTTGCAGCCTGCTAATTTTATTCTATGCATGTCAGTGCTTCTCACTGATTTCCCTTGGGCAAAATAAGTGGACTGCAGTTGGGAAGTGGTTCCAGAACTCCCCCCCCTCCCTTGCATGGCATTTGGGTAATCAACATTTTGAGTGGAGGGCATGTTTGATCTGATTATGCTTAGATGGATGCAGTAAATTTAAATGTGTGTATAGCAAAGCACTATCTGACCAGAGAGCAATAAAAGATCATAAGGTGTAGAATGTGATTCATATGTAGCAAATGAAGTTGAATCAAGATAGCATCACTGGATAAATAGCCTTAAAATTCTCCAGTTGTACACAAACCAAAGCTTCAGTAATGGAAAGTTGTACTTATCCTTAAAATAAGTAATAATCCCTAAAATTGTTAATAATAATCACTTACAATAATAAGAAATAATCCCTAAAATAAGTAATAAATAACATAAGTGGGAAATTTTTGGCCCTATGGCCCCATGCATGTCTTAGCTTAATTTTATTTAGCCCTCAGTCTAATTTCAAAAGCCCTCTGCTAGAGAATAGTTCAGGTCTCTGGCAAGAGTGATCTGTCCCTCCCAGGAGAGAAAGGAAGAATGGGACAGAGAGAGAAAAGGGGTGGCCTTGCCCAACGTTTGGCCCTGGCCAGCTCATCTTTGGTCCTTGAAAGGAAAAAAGTTTCCCTCCCCTGTCCTAAAACATGGGTTCCCCTCTGTGCATACAAACTCCAACACACCTCTTACACTTTTCTCTTAGCTAGGGGCTAAGGTAGGTGACAGTAAATTAGTTTAATCTCCCTGCATTGTAGCTACGAGACATTTGACATTGAACATATTAAAAAAAAACACAGAGAAAGAGATGAATGTATCTGATTACTTATGTTCTGGGGAATATGAATGTATCTGATTACTTACGTTCTGGGTTCAGGATCAAAGGGTCCCTAATGTTGTGTCTCTGCATAATTCCCAATTTCTTTTCTCTTAACTAATCTGTGTTTTTGACAAATTGCAGAATGGGGTTTCATTTTTTGTTATGGTTTCTTATAAACAAAATTGCAAATCATACTATTGTGCTGTTTCCAGTCAACTCTACTTCCACCAACAAAATATATGAATGCTGGATTGTGGAATGTGAGCTGGCTGCAGGTTTCTTTCCCTTGAAGTCCTTAGAAAGAAACATGGAATACAAGAAAAGACATAAATTTCCTGCAGACCTGGTATTGCCATCTCCAGATGTTCAAAACTCTGTGATTTATAACCCTACCAAAAATGTATAATATAAATGTGAAGTTATATTTGTTTGCATACTGGGATTTTCAGGTGCTCAGCTGACAACTCCATATTTTCAGCCATCACATTCCCTTTCTTTGTTATTTGTAGCCAAGTCTTTCTGTATAAAATATCAGATCTCCGATGGAGGAGGCAGGAATTGAGACATAAAAAGTAACTGATCAGACAGGGGGCTGTAAATAAAACCTCTTAGCCCTTGTGGTTGGGAAAAACTCTTGGAGGAATAATAGGGGGGCTAGTCAAGAATGGCTTGGGGAGATGGGACAAAATTGGCTTTAACCTGAAAGACACATGGGCCTCACAGATAGCCAGAATGTGGTTCCTCGTCCTTTCTTTCCTTTCCCTTTTCATTTCCAAGGAGAAAGTAGTATTGGGCAAAAGTACCCTTGGGTATAGGTGTACAGTTGGTAAGGAAGAAACACGTGGAGGGCCACAGGTTCCCCATCCCTGGTCTAGAGTCTGGCCATTAAGAGGAAATTTTTTGCAACAGATGGGTCCTTCTGTCAATGCAGTACTGTATTATGAACAGGTAACTTCTAGGGGGCAATGAAAAGGTGATCAGTGATGAAGCTGTATCTCATATATTGATCTGACCTAACCAACCAGTTATTTAGCTCTTGGATTCTAGTCCCCTGTGTGGTGATGATATTCAGCCCAGCGGTCTTATATTCAGCCATAAAACACTTTAGTAGGCTATAAGCTTACAGCCTCAAATGACTGTGTTTGTAATGAACACTCAAGCATAGTACGTACTATAATAATGCTCATTAGCTAGAAGCATTTTAGTGCTATCTGTCCTATGTACATTCAACTGCCAGAGGAAGTCTATCACCCGGGCTAGCCCCTGTGCAATTAATTTGAACTGTAGACAAGAGAAGCACAGAGCATCTCCATAGAAAACAGAATGTTGTCTACAGCACATCAAGTGCCACAAAAGCAGCACAGAGGGACTGACAAGGCACATCAGCCATCATCTCGGCTGGAATCTTTGTCAGTATTGTGAAGCAAAGAATAGTAGTCTTCAATTGACTGATGGGTGAATATACAGTATCTAATGGAAGATGAATGCTTGAATCTCATCTGTATACCTATGGACTTTTTACTCTGAATTTATTTTAATTCAACAAATTGTTAGCTCCAGGGACAGTGTATTATTTATAGGGTCGCCATAAGTCATAATCAACTTGAAGGCATATAACAACAAAGTGTCTGAAATAAATCTGACACTTGTGATGGACTTCTTGCTATTTCCTACTGCTAATATTTCCTCTCATCCAATGACTTATAAGTTGGTTTATAAATGCCTTCTGCAGCTGGAATGCAGGATAAGTTTGAGCTGATTCATTAATGGTCCAAGCTGCTATTTAAATAACTACAGTCCATATGTACTCAAATATAAGCTGCCATTTAATGTAACTTGATTCTAAGACTCATTAACTTGATGAGGTTGCCATTATCTGACTTTTGGGGGGATTTTTTTCTCTTACACCTTTTTGCAGTGCCTGGTTCTGTACCTGTAAAGTCACTAAAGGGAACTCCTTTTGAAGACAAGATCTTCCTAAACTGGAAAGAACCTATGGATCCAAATGGCATCATCACACAGTATGAGGTATTAAAGGGGGGGGACCTGATGGGGTTAGTGTGGCTGTGGTGTCCCACATATGGAGCATGCAGTGGAATCTTGGGGATGGCTTATGGTTTGTAGGATTTCCTAGCAACTTTCAGTTATGTTCCATTCTTCACTGGTATGTGGATCATCAACTTACCCAGAGTGCATCATTGTAGTTCTCATGGCACCCTCAAAAGTGGCCCTAGTCAAAATCACTCTGGTCCGTATTCAGAATGAGCTCTGTTGAATCAGAAAAACTATTTTCTCCATTACAGTGTAGAAATGGGATATAATCTAAGTTTGACCCTTCTGTTGATCCTACTTTTGATACATGAGAATGTAATAATAAACTGAATCTTTTAAAAATAGTTAACTATTTGCTCTACAGAACAACACAGTAGGTAGCCATGTGACTGTGTCCCATGCCACTCAGTGGCTCACTTGAGCCTCAAATCAGTATATCCTAATAATCTTTAAATTAAATTACAGAGTGATCGAACTATTGTGATTAAAAATTAAGAATGCAATCTAATATTATATAATGACACAGGCTTGTTGTTGCCAAGATGCTGCTAGTGAGGTTTTAATAAATGATGAAATCCAGAGTTTAAATATATAACTTTGATTTAGAACTGGTAACATTAATATACAGCCTTCTTGAATCATGATTTAATGGAGCCCTGTCCAGTGAAGGCTACAGCTAATCTATGTAAGAATTTATTAATAGAAATCTGACAATTCTAGACTTCAAGGTAACACTTTTTTCACCCTTCAAGAAACTCTGAATGCAAATTGTGGAGATTCCAAAAAACAGAAACAGTGGTTTGATGAATGAGCCCTTGGGGAAGGAAGGAGAAACAATAATTTTGCACCCAATTTCCTGTGCATCTATCATTTTCAGAACACTGCAGCCTTGACTATATTACTTTTTCACTTAAAAAACTAAATACCCAGAGGAGGCATTTAATGCCTCAGCTATCATATTTACATGACTTAGCATATTTCTGCATATCTCATTAGTGCTTTGCATTCTTGAATTTACAATGGACACATATACCACTATACTAATGGAACAGCTCAGTATATCATGGTTGGGCTTGAATCCATAACATAGCTTCCTTATATGTAAGTAATACTTTTTTAAGAGAACAATAAGAATTAAGGAAATAAGCAGTAATCTGTCACTTTCCGTTAACAAAGAAAATAAGATGGCCTACTGCCTTCACCTGGATGTCTGATACTGTAGAGAGATTAGAGCAGGCTTGCACAATTTGTGACCCACCAGCTATGTTTGGTAGCCTAGGGGCTCAGTATACTTCCTGATGTTGTCAATTGTCAAGCTTCATTTAGCATGATTGGTCACATGTTGTATACCAGGTGTGAGGAACCTTTTTCAGCCCAAGGGCCACATTTCATCATAGGAAATCTTCTGGGGGGCCACATGAAAGTTGTGTGCATGGCCAGGGGCAAAAATGGGTGGGGCAATGGATGTGACTCTTACCTGTGTATGGTAGGCTATATTCCAGCCATGGCACACTAAGACACGCACCCCACACACAGGTCTCCATCCAGGTGAACAAGAGGCATTCCTACAGTTCAAGGACACATTCCAGCCAGGCAAAGGCACTTGAGAAAGATACAGAGCAGGGCTGGTGCGGGAGCATGGTCTGTGGAAAGTCCCAAGCGCCAGATAGGCCTGGAGGGCCACATTTGTCCCCTGGTCCTGAGGTTCCTCACCCCTGTTCTGTAGCCTTAGATCAGAGAAATGGGTGTTGCAGTGTTAAGATGTACCTTTTTCATATTCATCTCATAACAACTCTACAAGCTAAATAATTGTTTCTGATGTTACAGAGAGCTAAGGTTCTTTCATCCAAATCCAGAAGCCTAATCTAAATATTTAATTGATTCTCTTAAACCCACAGGGATTCTGCTAAAACTATGAAATGCTTTTCCACAGGTCAGTTACAGCAGTATAAGATCTTTTGATCCTGCAGTTTCAGTGGCTGGGCCAGCTCAAACTGTGTCAAAGCTATGGAACAGTACACATCATGTCTTTTCCCATCTACACCCTGGAACTACCTACCAGTTTTATATAAGAGCCAGCACTGTCAAAGGGTTTGGACCAGCTACGGCAATCAACGTAACCACCAATATTTCAGGTAATGGCAAACACACACACACAAAATTAATATTTTATATTTGTTTTTACTGTTCCCTTTTCTGTTCACAGTATACAGCTAAAGACGCAGGCTGCAGTCAAGAGAAGACTATAACCAGATTCAAGTATTCTCCATAGGGGTTAAATTAACACACAAGGAAGGGAGAGTGTGGAGCACTCTGTTAGCTCTGTGCCGCAACCTCCCTCGTCCTCTGTACGTTCAAGGGTGACTTTCTGGAGTGGGGGAGCCTCCTTTGTTCATGGAGCTTCCTGCACTTTTTTGAACCCTGATTTTCCAGGGTTCCCAAAGGCACAGGAGCGTCTACAAGTACTGGAGGCATCCCTGCTGAAAACAGAATGTGCGGACTATGACGGGGATGGAGCAGGAGAGAGAAAGTGCTAGTTTAGTGCCTATAATGAGTGCCTGAGTATGGCTAATCACCAGATGGTAACAGATGTACATGAGAGAAATACTGCTGTGCAGAGTTCTGCTCATGGATGCACACACTTACAGAGGAGATTATGTACACAGTCTGAAGCCCACCTTGAGTAATCTGGATTATTCTGCAGCCCTAGAGAAGAATATCCAATCCTTCTGTACAGTTACACACAGGGCTTTTTTGTGTGTGTGACAGTACTCACCGGAAATAAATACTGGCACCTCTATTATTTATTTATTTATTTTGTTCCCCATGGCAGCCAGTTTCTGCTGGCACCCATGGTACTTCATTGGTTACCCCCAAAAAAACCCAAACCCACTAGTTACACACAAACATATTTATGCAGCATATGCTATGTGTTTGATTGCAGTCCAACATTCATTTATTTTACTGAAGGAATTGTGGAAATTGGAGCTAAAATCCAAAAACAGATGCATAAATGAAAATGCTGCACCTCTGCTTTTAGAATGTTCATTATTTTATATTAAACCTTACTAGGTTTGCTGTCTTTTATGTACCATATACAATAAGAAAGTAACCCACATATGAGTAAAATCACATAGAAGGCCGAAACACAGTTCTTCAATAGTTTAGCAGCAGAGTCTGGGCCTCTTCGGAAACTGAGCTTTGTAAAGCTACCAGAAGTGTGTGCTAGAGTACTGGAAAATGAATGCTGTGTATTCATTATTATATCAGCTGCTGTTTCTCTGTATCATCAACAGGGCTATTAAGTGACACACACGTTTTGCCAAGCTGATACAGAATTTTGAGTTTGGATCGATTTGCTATACATTACTTGGCTAAAGAAATTGGGATGTTTGCTAGCTCCAGCTATGACTGATTTTAATTTGGGGAGATTTTTAATCCAGTCTTTTTTAATTGTTCCTGTTTTTTCTTCTCTTACAACTTATTGTGGATTTGATACAAGGGTAGCCAATGTGGAATCCTCCAGATGCTGTTGAACTTCAGCTCCCAGCCAATATGGTCAATGGTCTGGGATTATGAAAACCATAGTTGTAGATGGGCATCACCTAGCAGATTCAACTGAAAAATGTTTCTATTTCAAAAGACTGGGATTAAACCTCAGATTTCTAAAGATGAATAATTTAGGAAGGATAGATTCAAGTTTTCAAAAGACTTGAAAAATTGTAATTATTTTACAATGTGCAACTGTTAATGCTAATGTCTTTCATCCTGAGCTGCCATATCACTGTCACATCATTGCATAATTTCAATCAATTAAGTGGAGAGAAATCAATCATGGTACAACAGTTTATACATCATATAAATACAGTTCAACAGCATGATCCTGTTGTTACTGGAGGAGTATTTCTTATACAGTACTTGCTGAAACACTGAATAAAAATGGTCAGGGTTTCTTTAGATATGAGTGTAAATGCAAGTTATTCACTGAGATTATATCTATAGCATGTGTATATATTTAGTTATACAAAGATTTATATCGTGCCCTTCTAGTCTTTATACACCGCTCAGGACAATTAAAACGAATACATAATACATTCCAAAAATGCAATACAATAAAGATAAGTGAAAGAGATAAAACAAATCATCTATCTGACAAGCCAACAGTCAGTCTAAATAGCATAAGAAAGGAGACCAGCTGAGGTTCATGGGGCAAACAGTCCCACTATTTAGATGTGGGCACAGAGAAGGCCCTTACACCACTCTCTGACAACTGTATACTAATTTAAATGAAATGAGGTAAGGCTGATGTTGAAGAATGCAGTAGCAGCCATTGGCCTGATCATTCTTTTTGCCTAAGGACATACTTTTCTAGCCTTGAAGATGGTTTAATAATTTCTGTTGAGTGTTGCAAGAATTAAATTGGTAGTCCTGAAGGCCTATTAAGACTCAATTCACAGCTGTTCTATAAGGGCCTACCATATACCAGTGATTACAGTGAAGTCTCAATGGTATAGAGACATCTGAACAGGCCTACAGTAGTCTGATGTGTAACTCAAATGATGTAATCTGCTACTCAATTAGATATTCCCTCAGAATCCTGCCTTTATTTCCAAAAACTGTCACCACATTCCAGTATGTTTGAGTGGTGATGGTGGTGGAGGCGGGGTGTGTGTGCGTGTGCACACGCATGTGCATGTGTGTGTGTGTGCGCGCACACATGCAGAATTCTCTGTGTGTGTGTGTGTGTGTGTGAGGATATAAGAACAGAAAGAAAAGGGTCTTTCAGGTAAAGAAAAGAAACTTGTTCTGAAACGGTGAATGAGCAGGAAACCAATATAGGGATTTATGGGAGGGGTGTCATGTGCTCAGGGATACGAGGAAGTTGCATTCTGGATAGAAGTGAGGGGACCAGAAAGGAGCAGTTGAAAACTATAGAGAAGAATATTGAGGTAGTCAAGATTACCTTGATAAGAACTGTAGCTTTTCTGTTATGGAACCCTTCTTGAGGAACTTTCTGCTGAGGGAAGCCTGCTTCCCAGCATCAAGAAAAGGTGTCAAAGCATGCGTTTTCAGATGAGCTGTTGGTGACTGATTGGCACTAAGGCAAGCCCTTGCTGGATGTTTTGACTGGAGTCAAGTGGGGGTGGGGGTGTATTTAATAGCCAGTTCCAGCAGAAAACCAGGATAGAGAGCGATGTGGGGGTAGGGACTGTTTCTTCTGATGGATGGCAGTGGTTGTCTGAAAAGCCATTAAAAAATCCAGTGCTTCTCTGTGGGATCCTTTCTGCAGGCAAACCAAAGAAATTACAATCTGATTTACACATGGAGATATGCAAACAATTACAACTTCTAGGGCCATGTAACCAAAAAACTAAGACATGCACACCAATGGGAGCTGGCAACTGGTTACAGCATTTTGCAAAAATAACCAACCATGCAATAGCCATTGAGAAATGTTATTATATATCCATTGTAGAAACCTGTAGAAAAACTTATGTTTTGACCAAATTTCATTTTCTTTGGATCAGCTCCCACATTACCAGACTACGAAGGCATTGATGCATCTCTCAACGAAACTGCCACAACCATAACTGTACTCCTGAGACCAGCACAGGCTAAAGGTGCTCCTATCAGGTAAAAAGGAAACGTCAACATGCAGACCCTTGTATTATTAAAGTGTATGTATAAAACTTCAGTTCAGGGGTAGCCAAGTCATGGCCCTCCAGACGTTGTTGGACTACAGCTGCCGTCAGCTCCAGCCAGCGTGGACAGTGGTCAGAGATGGTAGGAGTTGGAATCCCACAGCATCTGCAGGGCACAGGTTAGCCACCCCTGCTTTAAATAATAAAACCATTCTTCAGCTCTCAATCATTTTAATTATTCAAGACCTGATCAATCCAAAGGCTCTTTGATTTACATAAGTTCTCTTTTAGTTATTCTGATCTAGTACTGTGTACTACTTTTAATATTTGTGAAATATGGAAGGTGTACTGGAACTTAACCTTTGAGTAAACTTGCAAAAGGTAAACAGCCCATATATTCCAGGTCCAGTAGTAAAAGACCTGAGTGGTTTGGGTTCAAGTCCCATTTCTGCCATGGACTTACCACGTGGCTATGAGCCCAGGTAATGTGTCTCAGCCTCAGTTTCCTTAGAAAAAGAGGAAGGCCAAGCCACAGACCTGAACTTACAAGATCTGAACAGGGTGGTTCATGACAGATGCTCTTGGGGGTCACTGATTCATAGGGTCGCCATAAGTCGTAATCGACTTGAAGGCACATAACAACAACAAGGTACAGGGAATAATATCCTATGACCAGATCCATCAGAAGACTTCATAAAAACTGCACAGAGCCATTATGTTTGCATATAAGGTAAGGTGGTGTGTCTTACTTCATCAAGGCCTTTAAAATAAGTAATGTAGTCCGAACATCTCTATTTTTAAATCTGTGTTTCAACTCTGTAGGAAGTGGTGAATTTTGTTGAATTTTGTAGCATGTGATATTACTAGTTTTATCTTTTTATTTATTTCTTTATTAAATTTATAACCCACCCTTCCTCCCAGAGGAGCTCAGGACAGCAATACAATTGAAAATAAAATTGAAACATATTTCAAACTTGTAAAAATAATCATATACCCTCACAGCTAATAATTTCAAAGAATCTTTCAGCCATCAAATGCCTGCTTTTAAGGTCCTCCTGAATATTAATAATGAGGGGGGCATTATTCACCTAATGAGGGAGACATCACCAGGGAGAGCATTCCACAAAAATGGGGACCACTGCCAAGAAGGCCTTGTCGCGGGTCAAAAGCTGTGCATTTAAACTGAAGGTTTTTTACTTATTGAATGTAAGCCGCCCAGAGAACTTTATGTTATGAAGCAGCATACAAATGCAGCAAATAGAATAGATCAAGTGGTCAAAGGAGAATGTGGCAAAAGGACACTAGGCCCTTGCCCTCATCTGCCTGCAGTCAGTTGCTCCAACCACTTATATTTGTTCCCTGTCCTGATACTGGAAGTGAGCTGGGAAGAGAGAGAAGTGGCAGCAACAACGGACTGACAGGTGGGAAGATGTGAGAGTAGAGACTATTTAGTATTGCTCTCCTGTGTGCTTCTTTTATTCCACTTTATATGTGGGGGGAAAGTGGAGAAGAAATGTGTCTGCCATGGTCATTGAAAGAACTATGAAAGAGATTACAAGGCTACAGGGCTAGCTTTGCACCTGATGAACCAGCACTTAGTTCTAACACACATCCGTGCATACACACACACACAAACTACGGGTGTGTTTTCCCATACATTCAGCCAGTGTACAAAAGAGCTTTATGTGCATGCTAATATACACTCATAGACCTCTTCCACAGGAGGGGGGAATCTAGCCCAATAAAGGCCCCTCCTCATAGGGAGGAACTCTGTGTACCCAAGTCAACCTCCCGAGTCAGTAGACGCCTTCTGTTTTAACTTTTAAACGCCTACTGAAAACCTTTCTGTTCCACCAGGTTTATGCAGGCAATTAAGAAGATGTCTTTTTGCTATAGTTGACTTCTGTTTTTACTGTATTTTTAATGGTTTTTGCTGTATGATTATAGGTTGATTATGGGGTTGGTTTTTTTTACTTGTAAACTGCATTGATGTTTTTAACGAAATAGTGGTATACAAATACATAAATCTTATGTGGATGGTGGGAAGCATTTTTGCTGTGCACAGCTGTGACAGAGGTTGTGGCCATTGTGTGTTGTCATTGTCAGGGTGGGGTTTGCTCATGTTTGTGGAGAGATCATGTAAACCTTCCTATCTAGTTTAGCACTGATTTCTGTTCTTTTATTAATTATTTGACTTAGCTGCAGGTTCCTCAGTTGTGGCAGGATAACTCCTGGCTCATGTTCTGAAACCAGAGCATCTCTGGATGCATTTTTAGTAGTACATTTCTATTCTTGATCTCTTGGGAAATGTGGGTGTTCAACAGTGCGACAAAGTTACCTTACTTAAATATGCAGCATCTAATTATGTGTTTTAGGAGTAAGCCTTCCTTATATAAATGCTCCCTTATATTCCTTGCTTGCTCCATGCACATGCCTCTTGAAGCAGATGTTTGATAATCCAATTCAAATTTGCAGGTGCCATCAATCATTCTTTAAGATGCAACATGCGGTGGTAGTCACAGCTCTAATCATGACATAATCGTGTCTTGCCTGCCAAGCATTATCTCATAATCTCTAGTTTTCTTTATGGCCTCCTGAAGTTGTAAGCCAAACACCAGACATGAAAGACAAAGGGAGACTGGATGAATAAGTATTTATAATCAGATATTAAGCCTTACTTTTACCAAGCTGGAGGCTCTCAGCTCAGCCCGTAAGGAAGAAACTTTTATTCATCAGTGAGCTGCACGAAAAAGTGATTTGCTTATCTATGGCAGCATGTACTAGTTAATCCTCTTTACTGAATAGTGTCTCCAATATTAATAAATAAATAAGCCAGGAAATTGCTGATGAATGGTTATAGACTGATTTGATTGTGCCATGTTAACTTTTTTCTGTTCAGACTAGTAAACTATATTGTTTTGTTTTGTTTATTTGTTTAAAAGGGTTTCTAAACAACTTAAGTTTTTTTTAAAAATCTTTAATTATTACACTTATATCCCACCATGTACATGAACTTCCCCTCCCCATTTTATCCTCAAAACAACCCTGTGAGGTAGGTTAGGTTAAGAGATTGTGACTGGCCCAGGATCACCCAGTGAGCCTCATGGCTGAGTGGAGTTGTGAGTGTAGTCCTACACTCTAAGCGCTGCACAATGCTGGCTCTCATTCTCATTGTGTTCCTTATTTCAGGATATTTTAGGAAGATAACTAGGAACTGTTTAGTCTTGTAGCTTGAGTCCTGCTTACTAGTTTGCACAAATAGCAGATGAAGTGATAAAACTGTTCTGGGAATGTACCACATCAGACTGGGTACATTCTCAGCATGGGCGAAGCATTCTCATGAGTTATTGTTCTTTCATATAAAATAAATGCACTACACACTAAAGCCTGGAGGTTCTAACCTATCCTTCTCCCTGATACGCTAGTCTTGTATGTGCTGTCCATTTTCCCCCCACCATGCAATTTCCCATTTTCAGCCTAAAGTGGCACAGTCCTGGATCAGATGTACCACCTTGCCTGCTTGTTTGTGGATTAGCTGTGGCCTTGAAATTGTAACACTTGAACACTCCTTCTCCCTCTGTTGCTACCTTAAAAGTTAATGATTTTTTGCAATTCTTTCCTTAAATGAGATCTTGGTTAAAACACAAATTGAAACATAAATAAATGAAACATTAAGTGTATTTTTTTCTTTGTCTTGCACATTGCACTCTGTTTCCACTCTCCCCTCTGGCTTTATTCTTCCAAACTGGCCAGATATTGAAATTGACAAGTTTACCAATCTCCTGGCTCCTTGGAGAACAAAATTCTTGTCAATTGCTTTATGTTGCCTGCTCTCAATAAAGGAGAGATAGCATCTGTAGAGGCAAGCATAAGATGTATGTGTTCCCAACTGGGAAATCCAGTGGTTCATGTAAACCTTTGATTGTAAGCTATTACTGTCTGTATTCTTGAGGGAAGAAAGCACATGTTAATTAACATATTTTCATTTAAGAGCATTTGAAAACAAAAGTAAGAGTCATATCCAACTAAATTATATTCAGAGTAGACACACACTGAAATTAATGGTCATGACTACTTTAACTCCATTTGTCCACACTGCTCCTCATTTCCCATGGTCTTGCATACTTTGCTTTTGCTACCTTATGATGATAGTGGGCTACAGCAACCCTGTAATGTAGTCCAGTGTTAATATCCGCACATTGCAAATTAGGTTGGGGTTTACAGCCATCCAGGATTATAATATCCTGTTTTAATGGTAAATTACAACTTTTTAATAATGTCTTTTAAAAGTTGTCACTTACTCAGTCATCAGTGGCACAATTGCATGTCCCCATCCTCTTCCTATCAGCAGATTCTCCACAGGTCCATCAAAGGCCAGCTGCTGAATATCCTCCATCCATAAGTGTATGGAAATAATTATTGCTGCCTGTTATTTGAATGGTCTTATAGCCATGTATGGAACAGGCCTTTCCTTGGCTCGCCAAGTACCAAATTAGAGTTGGGAACTGAGTGTATATCAAGTGGGTCCCTCAAGCTTTCCCCCAGCAGGAAATGGAAGCATGACAATGGAAGCGAAAAGTTGACTGGGGGGAGGCAGTTCCATTAATGGGGGCTACATTTTTAATTGAGCCACAAAACTTTAATTGATTTAAGGCTGTAGTCATAAATCAGAGTAAGCATGCATGAATCTTTTTTACTGTGTCCATCACAACCATGTGGCCCAAATGGATCCAAGTATGCAGTTGAGTGAGTCTCGCTGCCACAAAGCCTGTTACATTAGATTTAAAACAAATCCTTGTTATCAAAGTCCTGCTGTTCTATTGAAACAGACTAAAATTAGAAGCTGAAACTAAAGCAGTGGTGGGAACCACTGGTCTGTGGGCCTGATCCAGTCTGCCAAACCTTCCACTCCTGACTCATTTTTTCAGTGGCAGCATCAGCAGCACTGTGCACAAAGTCAAGTGGGCAGGGAGATTTAAAGTAAGCCTCCCTGTCTGTCCCAGAACCATGATGGAGATGAAAATAGCCCCCTCGTAAGCTGCTCTGCATGGATCAGCTGAGGGAGGGTCTGTCTGCATGTGTGCTTGTGCGTGAATGGTTTGTGTCTGGGGTGTGTGAGTATTCAGTCCTGCCCACCACTGGCATGCAGCCCTCAGGGTCAAAAACGTTTCCCATCACTGCACTAAAACCTGCTGATTTAATCCAATGTTATGAATCACATGGCTGGATTTGCAAACCAGCCCGAAACGCTAATTAAAAGCTAACTCAGTTTGGCTGAACATGGCTCTGTTCATGCTAAGAAGGGAAGAGAAGGAAGAGACAGAGTGTGTGAGCTTTTGGCCCTCTGCCTTCACCACGTTTAAGAGAATGGCAGTGCTACATCTACACCGGGTCTAACTTGTGGGGCTGGGGTGGCTAACCTGTGGCCCTCCAGGTGTCATTGAACTCCATCTCTCAACAGCCCCAGCCAGCATGGTCAGTTATCAGGTGTGATGGGAGTTGGAGTCCAGCAACATCTGGGTGGCCCATCTCTGCTTTAGAACAGATGGAGAACACTTGTGACCATGCAACAGAAACAACTAAAAATATTGCTTATTTAGGTGGTCTTAGACCTACAAGATGGCTACTTTCTTGAAAGATTTCTATACTACATTGAATGTAGACCTCCAACTTTTTGCATATGGTCACATTTTCTGTTACTGTCCTTTTTGCGGGAGGATGGGAAGAAATTTTGACATACTTGAAAATGTTGAGCTGTTTTTAAAACGGAAGCTCACTTTCACTTTGTCCTTTATGGCACCTTCTATCAAAACATCCTAATGCTAATTATCAATTAGTCTAACGTTTCAGTTGTTTGCCTTTTTTCTCTGTAGTGAAAGGAAAAGCTATAATTACATTCTCTGCTAAAATGAGATTTTTATGAGGAATGACCAAGAGCTGTCATTGCGAGGAAGGTATTGGCAAGTTTAGGCTGAAGTTTGTTTTGGGGGTATGATTTTTTCCCTCTCTTTTTCTGTTTTAAATAGCCTGAGCACCATCTGCTCCAGCAATTTGTAATGTTTTTGTCAGTGGCAACTGTAAGGAAAGGAGTCAGACTATTTGGAGGGAGTGGACAGATTTCCTCCCATCTGTGCATGTATTACAGGATGTCGCCTATACTTTAGATCTGCATAACTGTGAGCCAAGTTAGATGCCACAGCAAGGTCAAAAGGTGGAGATGCCTGTCGACACACTTCTGTCTCTAGGAATATGTCAATTGGTGCTTCAGGCACTGCTTGGAGGCTGCCGCATCAGGCCTTGAAGCGGAGCTTTCTAGAATATCATTTCAAAGGCAAATGCTAACTTCAAATGCTTCAAATTATCAAGCAGGATTAATTTATTAAAAATGTCTGTGCCTAGTGTGAGAACCAGTCTTGGGCTGTTTAATAGTTTAAAGTCTACATCAGTGATAAGAGACGTTTTCCTGTTCCATTAGATCTTTTGGGAGAGAGATACTGACAGCAATAGTATTGTGAAAATAAAGGGTGGGAGCTGGAATTACAATTAGAGAGAATAAAAGAAGCACCTTCCAGTCATGGCCTATTGCTGAAAACAAATCAGTTATGGGAGGTATAAGTTGCCATTTTGAACTTGTTTCTTTCCCCATGGTCTTTTGAACTAAATGTAGTACCATTTGATGTAATATAGTTATGCAACATAGTAATGTGTACTGTCATTCTGGCATCACGTTATAAGTATTTTTTTCTCTTGTTTTTTATCAGTGCCTATCAGATTGTTGTTGAAGAGCTGCATCCTCATCGAACAAAACGAGAAACAGGTGCAATGGATTGCTACCAGATTCCCGTCACATATCAAAATGCTCTGAGCGGTGGCTCACCATATTATTTTGCCGCAGAATTGCCACCTGGTAACCTTCCTGAACCAGCCCCTTTCACAGTTGGTGACAATAGAACATACCAAGGCTTCTGGAACCCACCTTTGGCTCCTCGAAAAGGGTATAATATCTACTTCCAAGCCATGAGCAGTGTTGAGAAGGTAGGCATCTTTTATTCTGGAACAGATCAGATGTGTTGCTGGTGGATGGACTATCAGACCAAGGCCATGATCCAGAAAGAAGCTTCAAGCCACAGAGAACTAGCTTGCGCATAAGCAGCACTGAGATGTTGACTTTTTCTTTCTCACAGCAATCTACCCACCCACCCACACATACATAGTAAACAACTTTTGATTTCCCCAACCTACATCAAAAGAAGCTTATGGAGCAGCAAGGGAAACTTGTTGGGGGGGAGGAGTCAAAGGTCATATTTATTTAAAACATTTTTATCCTGCCTTTTCTCCAAAGCAAGGTATCTAACAACAATAAAATACCATCATAAAAAACTACAAAAACTGACAACATTGTAGCTTAAAACAACAATCAAAAGGTGCCCAATAAAACAGTTTCTAGGTTTTTAGACCTAGCCTCATCTCTGGAGTAGGGATGTAAGAAGGCAGCACTTTCCATTCCGGCTTGTATTCGTATTCTGGCTAGTATTCAGCACTGTTTCCATTCCACCGCAATCCGGTTTCTGCAGAGTGCTATTCATCTTGCTGTTTGCTATTTAATATAACTTATGTAACTAACATTCATTTCAATGTAAAAGAAACATCAAAACAAATTTTTAAAAACTTTAATTATATATAATTTGCAGACTTTAAAAAATGACATCAAAGTGAGCAAATGCAATTGTATTCACTTGTCTGATTTCCATTCCTGACCACCGATGAACATATAAAATGCAACAATTTCAACTTCGTTTTCCTTTCTTGTCAGACTTCTCCAACATCCCTAGTCCAAAGGTAGCCCAAGGCATTTTTGTGCTTGGTGTGAACAATCCAAATGGCACACTTCATGTTGTGGGTAAATAATATAACCTAAACTGACTATTTTTTCCCCTTCCAAATCTGCCAGCAGAGGCAGGCCACCTCACTCTGCCTAGTGCAGCTAGACTTAGGCCAAAGTTGTTGGGTTGTTGTTGCTGCTGGTACAATATGAATCCTTTCTGTGGTTCTGTCCTTCTTCAAACAACATGGTTCTGTGGCATTCATATTCCACACACTGTTTTTCTCATAGCAACTATTACTATTTGAAAATTTAGTTAGTTTTGGGCCGTAGTTTCAGTGAAATAAATATTATCCGTGTATGAGCCTGCATTCCCTGGAAAATAATGCTCCTCCTACTGTTCTCAGTGCCCATGTAGTTCAGGAGATTAAATTGCTTCAGGATAAATAAAAACCATGTTGCTCAGCAGGCTAAAAATATTTCCAACTTTTCAGTCCCTCACACACCAAACATCAAATAAGAAAAAAGTTTGTTTTTAAAGGCCACTGATTATGAAATGACCCCCACAGGTGTAATAAGTTTGTGAAAGGTGTTGGTACACAAGTTTGCTTCCAAATTGCTTGACCGCTGTGCTGGTACTAAAGGTATGGCTACAGATCGCCATTGCTATTTCCTCACTGTTTGATATTTTGACACTGAAGGGTATTGCTTCTATTTTGGTATGCATACTGATAGAGAACAAAGCAACAGGAAGTTAAATACTGCAGGCGGCTCTAGGTGTGAAAAGCAACATGACTTGATAAACCCCATGCTGCTCCCACTGAATCGTTTTTCTTTTGTAAACTGAAATATGAAATGAGAAAGGGAGGAAACGCCATTCAGAACAGTAACTGAGATATTTAAAACTTCATTTTGAGAATTAAGTATAGTCTTGTATGTCTCCTGGTTATTGTGTGCCGGTAGCAGATGGCTGGGGCACGAGGTGGAGAGGAGGGATTTAGGAGAGATCACTGATAGATTGATAGGCTTCAGGAAGGTTAATCTGCTTTCAAAAGAAACCAAAGCAATTTCTATCCTACCATTTGAATTTCTTCTGCAGTTAATAATGGAGAGATCACAGCTATCAATGACTTTGCCTTTAAGCCTCTAGAATAAAGTCTTGCCTAATGTCTATAATTATAAGAATTAGCTGTTTATCATAGCAAGGTGAGAAAAATGTCATAGCTTATGAAACTGTATGATAGAACAGCTGTGGAACAGGAGAATTTGATGGGAGAAACCTCTTTCTCAGTGTGTGGAGAATCATATGGAATCACTGTTGCATTCTGATAAAGGGGAAATCTCATACCTGGTTTGCTTATATGTTCTATTTGGAGACAGATTTGCAAATGAAGCTGTGGATAGAAGATTGGCAGGAATTCTGGGAGGCCTATCTAATTCTTTCATTATAGGCCAATATAAAAGAGGTGTTTTACAAAATCCCATCCAGATAGTGCATGATCCTCCTTATTTAAACATGGATTAGGGTCCAGTTTATACTGGAAATGAATTAATACAGAACTCTTGCCTTGATATGTTGAGAGTTGATCAGTCTTATCACAGGCACCATCCTTCTTATAGATGCAGCTCACACTTTGCTGCATTTTATTATTTATGTGTTTAGAAAATGTATCAACCACTTGCTAAAAAAAATCTCCAAGCAGTGTGTACAAGTCCAACTACATATATAAAACATGATTAAAATACACTGATCAAATGAAAAACAAATATGAATAAAACATAATTAAAACAGATAAATAAAACAGTAAAACAAACATAACTAAATGTGGTGTCTGAATAGTTTGTTGAAAGTTTTCAGCAGGCATCTGAAATTGTAAGAACATGAGAAAAGTCTGCTGGATCAGCTAGTGGCCCATCTAGTCCACCATCTTGTTCTTACAGTGACTAATCTGATACCTATGGGAAGCCAGAAAGCAGGACCTAAGCACACCAGCACTCTCCCCACCTGTGATTGCAAGCAACTGGTATTCTTGGCATTGGGCAGTATAGTGAAGGTGCCTGCCTAATGCTTTGACACTGAAAGGGTGACACACATCCTCCCTCCATACTTCAGTGACGTTTTTAATAGTGCAGGGTTTTCTTATTGCTGAGCAGATTCTACACAAAATTAAACCTGGCATGGGTGGAGCTAAACCAGAAGCCTTTCTGCTTATCTGGAGTCTGTTCACTGAGTATGCCAGAGATCTTGATAGATCAGAAGCACAGTGTGAAAAAATATACGACTATATACATGTGTGAAAGCATTGTAATGTCAGGCCCTTGTTCAGCTTTGCAGTTTACTTTCACTATGAAAAGTGTTCAACCATGTCATGCCTTATTCATTGTATATGTAAGTAGTTCATAAATGTGCTTGCAGAGTGACACAAACTAACTTGCACAGAATTTTCCAAGCACTTTCTAAGATGATGCACGCTACTGATGCTAATTGCATTTCCCCCCATTTTTCTTCTTAACAGGAGACTAAAACTCAGTGTGTTCGAATCGCTACCAAAGGTAAGAGGTTTTCCCCCTCTGAACAAGAGGACTTTTATAGCTTGCTTTGGAGCGTGTGAAATGTGACATTTCTATTGCTGTGAGTTTGTACTTAAAGCTCAGTTAAAGTAGATGTTTGGGATCCCCTTGTCTAAACGTGTGACAGAGTGCAACCTCCTGAATGTTTTGTTTTCTGGCTTGTGGAGGGGAGTGCCTATTATTGAAAAGAGGATTTAGAGAGCAAGGTTTTGAGGGACCAGTTCTTGTGATGAGCTGGAGAATGAGAACTGTAAGTATGATTTCTGAAATAGAAAGTATCAATTATTTGAGGTAGCAGGATGTTGCTGCAGTATGGTATAACATGAGAGTTTGTGATGTTTCCTTGTCATTTTGGTCCCATCCTAAGCATTAGTAGTCAAGCTTTTCTGCAGTTGTTAGGGCTAACCATGTGGCCATATTTTTAAAAATAAAATTACCTTTTTTAAAAAATGGAAAACTAAGTAACATGTAGATAACTAAAGCAGCTCTCTTTGGGAGGGGTTGGATTTACCACCCTCACCCCCAAAATGAGAATATATACCTGGCTGCCAGGTTAAATTCTGTTTTCCTCTTTTCAGCAGTTTCATTTAAAAAGCTTGCATCTTCAAATGAGAAGATATGGTTAACAGCTTAGGAACAAGTTAGGATATCAAACCAGTTTTAATATGCTGGCTTGTTCCAAAGCTTATAACCATGGTTTCCCAGTTTGGGTGAAATGAAAAACTATGAGTAATTGTCGACTTTCTGGTTTGCTTCTTCACACTTTGAAGGGAAAAGCAGAGAAGTTGTGTGCACAAATAAAAGGCTTTTTCATTCCTTTTTTTAAAAATCAAGATATTATCATCCAAATGCATAGATTTGAGAGATTAAATCTCAACCCTATTGGTTGTAATCAACTAAGTCCTACCCAGAGTAGACCCATTGCAATTAATGAACCTAAGTTAGTCATGTCCATTAACTTCAAAGAGTCTACTCTGAGCAGGGCTAGCACTGAATACCACCCCAAATCACCATTTTAAATGTTTTATTGTGAAGGCTAAAAAATAAACAGAACTCATCATATTGGACTTGAGTCGTGTAATGCTTTAATCTTATACAGAGGAAACCATTGCTGAGGAGCTTTCAAGAGACAGGGATAGGAGCATGTTGCCACCTCTGGTTTCTCTTCCTTAAATTTAGAGTTTTACAGATAAGACAGGAAAAATAATAGATTTAGTTTTCTGTTTGGTTGGTTGACTGGCTTGGGACTAGAAGGATTCAAGTCCATCCTCAGCCATGATGGTCTCTGGGTAATCTTGGTGTAACGCCTTGCTATTTCCCAGCCTAACCTACCGCACAGGGTTATTATGAGGATACAGTACAGAGAAGTAGGGAGTATCCTACAGATCCACCATTTCTTTTGTAATTATTTGCGAAATAGATCAAAGGACTTTGTTTTTCTTATATGGCTGGTGCTGCAATATATTGCAGCTGATTCTGGAGGGATTATCTGGCATGCATTTAATTTGAGAGGGTCTGGCATGGGAGCCTGTGGCCCATTTTTTGATAGCAAGCTGCTCTTGGCAATTCAAGTTTTCTTTCTGTGGACACCTACAACAAATTTTAAATTACTTAATACCTCTGAGGCTTGGAGCATTGCCCAGAGTAGGAAATATGAAATCAAATTATTCTTATAAACACATCACATAATCACAAGCAATAAAGAGCAAGAACCAAAAATCACTTTGCAGGGTATTTTGGCAACCTTCCCAAACTCTGCAATAGTCTTGTTCCCTTCTCTAATACAATTTATAAGCTTGTCTGTCAGCCAATGGTGAGCCCGTTAATGTTTCCAGATAACTCTAATTGCATTATATTTTATGTGTGGTTACATACAAACACAGAAGTAATTTTATGTCCTTGGACCCGTCCCCAAGTACTTTTTGTTGTGGTTCATATTTAAGTGTGAGTCACAGTGTAGAGTTGTTTCATAAGGCAAACTGCTTTTTGATAGAATGGACTTCCAGGGAAATCTTGGTTTGGAAACAGGTTTTAAAACAGTTTGAAGAATTAGCTATCGGAGAAACAATATTTTTACGACATACATATTTTTTGAAAGACACAAATTTTGAATTCACATTCAAACCCAAAGAACAAACAATAGGACCCTATTTTCACATACAGTTACAATGATGTGCATAACACAAGAACAGGAAGACTAGGGTAGCCATGTGTCCAACTTTGCAGAGGTGAACCCTCTATTTTAAGGACTCCTCTGCCTGAAGGGCTGCCTGGTCCAAGTCCCATTTAAAGGTAAAGAACTACAAGAAGGAAACGCGAGGGCCTTGAAGTTGCCCATGAACACTTAGCACCTGGACAGCTGACAGAGCAGGCATGCCAGTCGCAGCCTTTCTCACTAAGGTGACATCTATTGTACTTGGGACCATAATGGTAAAGAAAAGGTGATATGTAAGCATGTGTGTGGAACTGGGGTCACATTTTATTAAAAACACATCTCGGCAGAGGGGAAGCACCCGTATGGACGTACATGTAATTAAACAGTCGGGCAAGTCAACCTCCTCAGGGCAACTGCATGACAGAATCATGACCCCCTTAAGATGAGGATGGAGACATTCCTGACTCCTGGGACCACACAACTCTGAATGGATGAGATTGGGCAGCCTCAAAGGCTTTTTGTATCCAGCCCCACAGGTTGTGCAGCCTGGAGGGGCTGACCTCCAAACACATCTCTCACCTCCAGAGATGCCTAAGGGTGCCCACCCATTCATTTGTGGTACAAATAGTGGTGCAGTAAAGGAACTTTAAGGCTCTGGGCTTTGTTTTCTGAAGGGGCTTACCTCACACAGTACTCTGCATGGCATAGTTTATTCCCAGGGGCACTGGAGCAACAGGGATGAAAGCAACACAATCCAGACTTCAAAGGTGTCTAAACCAAAAACATTTAAAAAGTGGGGAGGGCCCTTCATGCAGAGGAGCTAACTCAAAGTGAGCCAAGCTATAGACTATAGCTCAAGTGATACATTGTCAAGGGCTTAAGCACACAGGCAACATTACCACATTGTGCAGAAGGCGCTTGACTTGCGCAAGCTACTCAAATGTAAGGAACCCTTTCGTTCTTTTAGCCTGCTTTTATAGCAGGGGAACACTGGGACTGATAAAATATGAAAAAGGGGGAAATAAGTCAGTGTGTGTAGGTGCATCTGTAACCCACTTCTGGAAGAATTTTTATTTTATTTTTGAAAGACATTTATGAAAGACATTTATTAACTAACATAAAATAATTCATCCTGCAGACTTTAAAGTACAAACATATGCACATGCACACACTGCCATGAGGCACACTTCTTCATATATACCCAAACTGGGGATTCTGTGCCTCAGTACCTCCTCCTCTGTGGTCAGGCCCCCAGGGCAGGCAACTGAGTGAGCAGGTGGCTGAGCAGGCAAGCATCATGAAGGGCATCTTGAGTTGGCACAAATGCTGCTGAAAAGGACAGGGAGTCTCCCTGCTCTCAAGCCTGCCCATCATAATAAAACTCATAGAGGAAACTGGAGTTCAGACAGGTGCAGGAATTGTTGCGGAGGTCAGGGACGTTTGACTGACCTGAGAGCTTGCTCTGTCCATAAGCTCTACTATGGGGAGCATGAAGGGCAAACCAGGTGCCAGGCTCACCTGACCACCTCAGAATTTCCCATCTGAGACAGCTAAACTAGACTTGCATAGCTGCCAGATATGCAAACTTTCTGAGATGTATGCTGCCCAGAGACCTCTTGGGTTGCCTTAGGAGGAAGAGTAGCATTCCCTTGGGGCAAGGCTGTACGATCAATTGTTTTCAGAGGGTTTGCTTTGGGCTAAGTGACTGGCTATCTAGAGAGGGGATCTGGGACTAATGCATTTTTATTGCGGGGCTGCCAGTGGTGTGGTGAGAAAATGATCCTGAGCGCAGGTAAGTGGGTTGGTAAAGACAACAGTCATTTCATTAGGCAGCGGTTTTGTCCATTCCTTGGTTTGGGATTCGTTCTCTCTCCATCTGGGTTTTTGTAGGAGTGATTTGGGGAGGGAACAAAGTATGTGTTTTGATATGGTATGGAAAAGTTGAGGATGAATTGGGTGCTGCAATTCTAAAAAAGGAGGAAATAAGGTGGTGTGGAAGGAGTCACTTGATGAATATCTGCTCTTCCAGACTTCCCTCCAACAATGGGGTGCTTTGGCAGTAACTCTTGGGGTATAAAAGTATTGGTGCTGAATTCCAAGTTAGTGAATATTAAGCCTGTTGCCATCCCACCCATGAACCTGGCTGAGCAGGCTGATCTGGCATGCATAATGTAGGCCTGGCTGAAGAGAAGGTTAATTTTTCCTGGGTTTTTGTGTGCAGCAGATCTGGTTTGGGGAAAGGAACAAGCAATGATCTATCAAGCCCCTCAGACTGCAATTGTGTGTACCTGTTGGTGGGTCTTGAAAGACAGAACAGTTATTGTGTTGATCTGCTGTCCACCCTGTTTCCCAACAGCCCTGTCTAAGCTATTCAAAGTGTACTGAGCATGGTATTGAATTCTTCCAAGCCAATTGTGTGTGTGTGTGTGTTAAAATATCCATTCAAAGGTATCCCTGTAAAGAGTGGCTGTCTCAGTTGGTATCTGGTCCCATACATTACGTGGAACATGCCCTCCGTTTGATGTGTCTAGCTGTGCAGGATTATGATGGTCTGTGGATGGGAAATTTGGGAGAACACTCTTGTCATGGACTGGTAGAGTTTATATTTACTGAAACAAAAAGGTGGCATCCAATGAACCTATTCTGTCAGCACAAGGATTACCTCTGACAGAACTGAACTCCCCCATGCACCACCTAAATCTCTTCTGGGGCTACCCCAACCCTTCAGAATAGGTTTGGGGATGACATGAGTAACATACAGGGAGAGGAGGGGGTAAGGTCAGTTGCACAAGCAGTAGTCCTAGTGCTGATGGAACAAGTTAGTTGGATACTGCCCATAACCTCTGTAGGGATGGAATGCCTTACAGGATGCTCCACCTTAGGGGACTAGTAGATCTGGCCACGGTGACACATGCCTTAGTTACATCCCGTTTAGATTACTGTAATGCTCTCTACATGGGGCTGCCTCTGAAGACTGTTTGGAAACTTCAGTTGGTGCAACGTGCTGCAGCCAGAATGCTAACTGGGGCTGGTTGCAGGGACCATACGACTCCCCTGTTACAAAAGCTCCACTGGTTGCCACTCTGTTTCCGGACACAATTCAAAGTGCTGGTGATGACCTATAAAGCCCTATACGGCTTAGGTTCAGGCTATCTGTCAGACCGTATCTCCCTATATGAGCCTGCCAGGGCCCTGAGATCCTCAGGAGAGGCCCTTCTCTCAATACCCACGTCCTCACAAGCACGACTAGTAGGGACATGAGATAGGGCCTTTTCAGTGGCTGCCCCAAGGCTTTGGAATTCCCTTCCTAGGGAAGCAAGGATGGCCCCCTCCTTGCAGTCCTTCCGTCAGCAAGCAAAGACTTTTTCCAACAAACCTTTGGAACTAAAGGCTGTTAAGGACAGGGCTTGAAGGGTGCTGCATTGCTATTGTCTAATTGTATTATTTTAAACTGAGTTTGAATTATTTTAACTGTATGTATGAATGGTTTTAATACTGTAAATACTGGATGAGGGCGAACAAATTGAAATTAAATCCAGACAAGACAGAGGTGCTCCTGGTTAGTCGAAAGGCAAATCAGGGAATAGGGATTCAGCCTGTGCTGGATGGGGTTACACTCCCCCTGAAGACACAGGTTCACAGTTTGGGTGTGCTCCTGGACTCAGCTTTGAACTTGGAGGCCCAGGTCTCTGCAGTGGCCAGAAGTGCTTTTGCCCAGCTAAGACTGGTGCACCAGCTGCGCCTGTTCCTGGAGACGCCTGATTTGACTACAGTTATGCATGCCTTAGTTACATCCCGTTTAGATTACTGTAACGCGCTCTACGTGGGGCTGCCTTTGAAGACTGCCCCCAGGTTCTGGAACTCTCTTCCTAGGGAGGCACGAATGGCCCCTTCCTTGCTATCCTTCCGTCGGCAGGCAAAGACTTTTTTATTCCGACAGGCTTTTGGACTAGAAGATGTTTAAGATAGGGCCTCATAAGGTCTGTTGTATTGTTCTATGGTCCTATTCGTAATGTTTTAAATTGTCTTAGTATCTTAAGTGTATGTTTCATGGTTTTAATGTTACGAATAGTTTAATTCTATTTTAATTGTATATTTTTGTATGTTTTTTACCTATGTGTAGTTTTTATTTGTAAGCCGCCCTGAGTTCCAGTTTTGGAAAAAGGGCGGGGTAAAAATAAAGATTCATTCATTCATTCATAGTTTAATTCTATTTTAATCTAGACTTTTGTCTGTTTTTAATTATATGTGTTATTTTATCTGGAAGCCTCCGTGAGTTCCAGTTTTGGAAAAAGGGCGGGGTAAAAATAATGATAATAAATAAATAAATAAAAATAGTAGATGCAGAGGATTCCTGATGGCTCTGGGCTGATGATTCTTTTGAAGCCCTGTCTGATCTCTGCACTGACCTATGCAGTTTCTCATGCACACCATTTCTTTTTTGTAAGAGACCATTTAGCCCCATGACCTTCCAGACAGTTTGGGACCTCAAAGTGGCTGGATGTTCAGTGATAGTGGAGAAAAACCCGTGGATGAGTCTGATAGAATATGAGCTAGAGATCAGTTTAAGGCCTACTCCTACTGCAAATGGACTTCAAAGTGATGGATCTCGGTGTCCTTTGGCTGATGGTGTTGAGAGCCTCTTCAGTTGCACTAAAGAGTTCCTGATGGAGGACTCCTTAGTGAAGAGCTCCCTGTCAGTGCTGAGAGGAAGACCCCTTGCCAAGGAACAATCTGGAGCATGCTTTAAGCTCCCAAAGGTTCCTTTGCATCCAAGTCTATACCTGCCCCACACCTGATGTACATATAACATCAGGTGTGAGCTAAGTGGTCATGGTGTGAAGAAAACAGCCTCAAGGGCCAAATTAGGACCCATACTGGGTCTAATCAGACCTGTTGTTGGAGGTTTCCCATTGCTAGCCTACTCCATGGTGGTGATGGTGGCAAAGGAATTCTACATTTTCACCACCATTACATTCATGAAGAGTCAGCAGGAGAGGTTTGTAATTTGTAGAGTGGCTTTTTACATTGTGGTCCTTAGAGAAGAGTAGAGGATCCCTCAGTGGCCTACAGACCAATTTCTGGGATGTTTTGCAGATGAAATAATTTGCATTCATTTCAGCCACATTGATTACAGATTTGTTGGATGTATCTTAGTTGACAGCTTGTCCTGTTTTTATAGATCTTTTTCTATTTGTGCAGCCGATGGATGTAGAAAGAATCGAAGAAGTGGGGCCAACCATTCAAGTATCTCTTTCATATCCTGGCTGATTAAAGGATCTGGAGTGCAGACTGCCCAAATTAGTGTGGGAAATGATGACTGTTCTTTTGAGTGAGGGTGTGGCATCTAGGAAAGAAAGAAGCAGTAGGTTTTCTTTTAATATCAACACCCAGAAATATAATGGGGAAATTGATAGATGCACTGAAGTGCAGAGTTCATCTCTGTATGATTTGAAAAAGACATTCAGCAGTTTTCACTATTAGTATTGTGATGGTCTCACAAAACACCTGAATGTGCACCATGGCCTGCAGTTTACAAAACACTACCAGAGCTACTTTTAAGAGTGGAAGCCATGCTGTTTCTTACCAGTATGTGGATTGCTTCACGTTAGACCAATAAATGTGGTCATTAGATTTCAAGATGCATTTTTCATTTTGAGGCTACAATATGATCTCTCTAGTTATCCTCTGAAAAACCACATGCTTCTTTTTATATTACTATGCAGGATCTACACTTTTAAACTCTTTGTGTTAGCCATTGACTGTTAGGTATTTCATAATCTTTAGTTTGCTCTGTAATAATTTTTTTAATGAAGTTCTCTAAAACTTGATTGGTTTGTCTCCTTACAACCAATTGTTTTTGTCTTTATGGAACATAGGAAGCAGCCTTATACACACTCAGACCATCAGTCCATCTAGCTCAGTATTGATTGCACTGTTTAGTAGCAGCAGCTCTTCACAGTTTGAGGCAGGGATTTCTACCAACCAGGGATTGAACCTGAGACCTTCTACAAAGCAGATGCCGTACCACTGAGCTATGGCCCTTTCCCTGTTGTAACTTTGAACATGCCTATTTTCTTGCAAACCAGGCTAGATAGCAACATCATCACTCAGGCTGTATTTTTTATTTATTAAAATGCTTTTAGCAAATTTAGCATTAATCCTAAAATTATATAGTATTTCTTATCTGCTGCCTGGCTGTGTAACTGCACACATCTCAGTAAACTTTATAAAAATATCATCATACCAAAGGGATTAAATACTTTTAATCAAAATACATATTAAAAAGACTTCTATTAAAAATTAGGTTATGATACACACAATTCTCAACTTATTTTTAGTGTGGCTAAACATCTTTGAAGGCTAGTGTCTGTTTTCCCTCAAGATGTATAAAATATTGATACATCATTTTATGTATGTTGTGACATGCCTTCCAGTGTATTTCCCCGCAGTATTATATTCTTTGTGGATTTGTTGGTATTCAAAGAGCATCTACTTGAAACCAAATTTGTTTTTTTAGGCTCCCTAGTGGGACTTGTTTACTAAAAGAAAACAACAAGTTTTGTCTCCTGTATGCACTCTGTTTGCATTTAGTTAGATACATACTGTAGGTAGTATTAAATGTCACAGTATGTGGTAGATTTTTACAATGAATAGCTGGTATGGTAACATAGACAGACGGGAGGGAGGGCGGTGACAATTCATGCACATGGAATTCCCTGACCAGAACGGCTTTGCCATATATTTGATTAGAGAAATGAATGAAAATCCATGCATGCATAAGAAATCTCATCCTTCCAAAATGTTTACAAATCATCAAATATTTGTATATGGATTGACAAGTAACATAACATATTAAAACTTTAATAAATAGTTGTGTCAGATGTGTGGTGTGTGAAATATGAATGAATGGCCATGTGTAGACAGGGAAAATACTGAATATATACTGGCACTGTGTATAAACTGTATATTGAAAGCCTTGGGACTATTTTCATGACACCTGAAGCAAGTGTTATTAAACGGGTCTTTAGTTTAATTCAAGCCTTGGTATGAGAATAACATACAATCATGTGTATATTTCATCCCTTCGTGCATTTTTATTGTGTTGATACAAATGTATAAATCTTTAATGCTCTTAATGCTACCCATATGTTGTGTAGAAATGTCCAGAAATCTGCAAAACTGGGAATCAAGAAGATAATAGGCTCAGAAAGCTGAATGCAGTCCTAAACCATTCAAGCAGCTAGTTAACCACAATCCTAATACTCCTAGTTTCTAACATAGCAAATACTGGCTTCTCCAACTCATCCTATTATATCCTGGGCATCTTAAATCATTTTACCAATCCCTTCCCCCAGTCCAGCTCCTAAATTGGAAGTGTAGCTGTGGCATCTGTGCTATTGCCCCAAGTGATTTCCTTATGTGCTACAATCAACAGAGCTTTTTCCTTAGATTTATGCTTTTGGGCACATGGACAACTGGAAGTCATTTAGCAACACAACAGTGTCCTCATTTCTTCAATATGTTATCCTTATCCACATGCTTCAGTTTAGAAAGCTGTTGGTGTTTCCCTTTTTTAGAGGATGTGTCCATGAGCATGTATCCTTAATCCACGATGTAAAAAGTGACATTGAATGTAATCAAAATAAAATCATAAATAGAAAAACATTACAACTAGTTACATGTTACAGCAGGAAGAAAAGAAGCCTGTAATTAATTTGTCTAGTGATGAAAACACATGCTTCCCATTAAAGTTTTTCATCTACACATAGCTGCTAATACTGATCTGTTTGCTAGTATGTCATGGTTTTTGCTTTAGTGCCCAATTTTAACTCTACAGGATCTGTATGTATGAGCCATTAGTAGTTTTGACACAATTTTAGTCTTATCCAATGGAATTTAAACTTCCATTTTATCTTTTGTTTGATAGATTTTGGTCCAAGTGGATGGATTTCATGTTGCTTGTGGTTATTTTTAAATGGCTTGTGGTTTACAATACTTTTCCACTTTGTTCTTTCTACACCTTCCCTACTTTCCAAATAATGTAGAATCTATGAAGTTTTAGGACTTAGACATACCTTTTCCAGGTTAACCCAAATCCTAAAACTTGTGTAAATTATAGAAGTGGGTGTGAATTCTCTCCAGGTGCAGCAGTTACAGGATATGTATGAAATGCAAGCTGTATTTTGACCCTGAGTCTTCTTTTCTAGTCGATTATTGAGTAAGAAAAAAACCCCGCTTGGTATTGTTGTTAAATGCTGGGTCAGTCCAAAATATTTTTTTTCATATCCATGATAATTCTAGATGAGTGGGCTGGGTGCTGGAACTTGGGGGTGGTGTGGTGAGTGAATCTCTTAGTGATATTTCTCTGGGAACTCAGTACAGCACCAGCATAGACTTTAAGGTCAGGAAGTTTTGGGGGTGGGGAAGGGTCTTATGGAAGGGAATTCCATAAGAATATGAGGGCCTGTTAGTCCACAAATGGGACCTGCATGCAAGAGCACTCTCAACCTCTGTGGCTTCCAGCCACTGGTATTTGGAAGCATACTTCCCCCAACTATATGGAGGCAGAGCATAGCCATCATGGCTAGTAGCCATTGCTAGCCTTATCCTCCATGATTTTGTCTAATCCTCTTTTAAAGCCATCCAAGTTGGTGTCCATCACTGACTCTTATAAGAGCAAATTCCATAGTTTAACTGTGTGCTGTGTGGATAAGTGTTTTATATTGTCCTGAATCTTCCAACATTCAGATTCATTGGATGTCTATGAGTTCTTTTCTCTGTCCACTTTGTCCATGCCTTGCATCATTCTCCTGTGCATGGAAAGATGATTTCAGGTGGGTAGCTAGCTCCACCTAGCGGCTGTTCAATTTTACAGGGACTTCCTGCTCTCCTCAGCTACTTGCTACAGTTCTTTCTGCCTTCACCAAAGACAGTTGACTCCTCTCTCTGATCTTCTTGGTTCAGGCCTGTATTTTTCTGTGTTGCATTTGTTCTTTCTTAGTGTCTTATCCCTTCTGTTTCAGGGTGTTGGCATTCCCTTTTCCATCCCCATGTGTGCCTGTAAAAAAAGAAAAGAAAAGGAGGACCACAGTGTTTCGGCCACTGGCGAAGGATCACTACCCTTCATGGCTTCAGAGCTTTCATTGCCGCACTGATCTTGAAGTGAGTGGCTTCCCCGCTTCAGCATTGTTAGATGCAGTGGCCTTTGCTAGCTCTGGTGGCTTCCAATCTAGTGGCTTCAGCTTCTCCCCACTAGCCATGGCAGCCTTGTTGGGGGCGATCCAACTCTGAAGAGAAGGAGGCTTCTCCCTCCTCTCTTGCTGCCCGCACCATCTCACCTGAGGCCACTTTGAGCCCAATGGAGTGGTTTTTGGCTGCCAGCACCCATCTTGCCGCCATTTGGTTTCTGCCGCCGTAAGCCTTGCAGTGTCGGTTGCTCCCAATGGGAAAGGCAACCATGAAATCTGCGTTTCCTGCCAAAAATGCAAAACCACTCCCATCCATTCCAGACAGCCAAGCATCAGAGACAGCCATATCAATTAATTCAGGTGCAGAGTCAATGATAGCCCACCCCTCCACCAGCAGGCAGGAGGTTGCTGAGGCATGTTCATTAGCGGGCAGGGTGGCTTTAGAATGCACTGCCTGCGAGGATGATGGCAATAGATGTCGAGCTGTTTTGCAAGACACTCACAGCTCCATCTGCAGGTCACAAAGAGACCAGGAACCCCTCTCTGAGGAGGAAGGGGGGCAACCTCCATCCTTGAACTACATTTTCTCCACAAGGTTTTCTCCCAAGGTCTTCTCAGGATTTCAAGAGGCCCCTATGCGGCATCTATCCCTGCAGGAGCCTGGGGAGGGGTCATCCAACTCCAACCTTCTTGTAGTGCTCACCAACTGCAATTACAGTTTTCACCTCAAATGCTACAACAATTGAAGGAACAACTGAGGGAATCCCTGTTAGTGGACTTGGCCAGAGACCTGTCTGCTTCTTCAATTCCCGCACAACTTCCTAGAGAAGATACAGGTGCAGCAAGAGCCCCCTGTAAGGGCACAATGGGCACAGAGTACCACTCTGTCGCACGCATCTTCAATCACAAGACCACTACCTAACCACATGTCACCGAACCCCCACGCCACTGCTCAGGGCAGACACCCTCATTCTTTGGAAGATCAGAATGTAGACCCAGACAATAAGTTAATTATCCTAGAGTGGAGAGGGGACTCAGAATCCGAAGAGGTTTCTACCAATAGGATCTTTCAAGAAGCTCATTTTCTTCCCCTCTTGTGCAAGGCGATGGAAGCACTGAGTTTAAATTCCTCAGAAGATCCTCCAGCCCCCTCAGCATCTATAGTATCGGCTGTGTGTCCAGACCCAAAGCCCAGGTCAAGGGTACTTAAACTCCCATCATTGCTGCCCAAGGTGATAAATCACATCCCCCCTCCTCCAAGGTTCATACTATCCACCATCTCCATGTCTCCAGACAAAAGGGAGAGGATTCAACAGACAATTTCTCACTCATTGCAAATTACAGCAATAGAACCAGTTCCTACAGGGGAGAGATTTTTGGGAAATTGCTCACTCTTCTTTACAGTCACGAAGAAAGATGGTTCTTTCAGAGCTGTACTTGACCTGAAGAACTTGAACGAGTACATAACATACCACAAGTTTCACATGGATACCTTGATGACAATCAAGGAGGCCCTGAGACAGGGAGACTTCCTCACCTCAATCAATTTGAAGGAGGCTTACCTACATCTCCCTATATTTCCACCTCACAGGTGCTACCTCAGGTTCGCAGTTGGGGAAAACCACTTCCGGTACAGGGCCATGTCCTTTGCTCTGTCATCCACCCCAGGGTATTCACAAAGGTCATGTTTACCCTGGTAGCATACCTCAGGATGCAGGGAGTTCATGTTTTTCCCTATCTGGATGACTTCCTAATTCATTCCCCATCGCTTCACAAGTCCTTAGCCTATCAAAAAGACCAGAGCTTTTTGAACAATCACTCCAAGAGCCAGTTGTGTCCATCTCATTGCATAATTCATCTAGGAGTCACAATAGACTCGGAGCAGGGAATTATAAGGTTGGCACAGGACAGAATAAACAAGATCCGCACAGCAATGTCACATCTTCTTACCTCTCCATCAGTGGACTGCATGCAACCTGCAGCAGCTCTAGGGCTGATGGTCTCAACTTCCCAAACTACTCCCTGGGCTCATCACTGCTCTCGCCCCCTCCAATGGGCACTGCTCCTTTTCCAAAGCGAGATAGTGGTCAGGCGACACCAGAGGTTAACGTTATCACCGGCGGTCCATCAGTCCCTACTATGGTGGGCACATGAACCCAATCGGCAAAAGGGTGTTCCATTACAAGATCCACCACAAACACTCATCAAATTGGATGCCAGCCTTATAGGCTGGGGGGCATATGCAATGGCCAGATGGTCCAAGGCACTTGATCACCACAGGAGTCCTTACTCCCCATCAATCTTCTGGAACTTTATGCAATCTGTCTAGCACTGAGACACTTTGCAAGGGCAAGACAGCTGGGGGCGGTGCTTGTCAGATCAGTCAACATGACAGCCAAAGCTCATTTGAATCGTCAGGGAGGCAGGCACTCTGTTCACCTCCAGAGGGAAGTCTCACATCTGTTCCAGTGGGCGGAGGCTCATGTGGATTCAATCCTGGTAGAATAGCTGAGAGGGGAGGACAACAGTCAAGCAGACTGGTTGAGTCAGGAGAAAGTCCATCAAGGAAAATGGAAACTTCACCTGATGGCCTTTTGGGAGATCGTAGCTCACTTTGGAAGAGTCAAAGTGGATCTGTTCGCCACTCATCTCAACTGCCAGGTGAAAAGGTTCTTCGCCAGATATGCAACACCAAAGGCGGAGGAAATAGATGCTCTGACATCCCAGTGGCCTGCAGGTCAATTGTATGCCTTCCCTCCCACCACTTCCAATTATCCCCAGGGTGATCCAAAAGATCAGAGCCAAGAAGGCAAAAGTCCTACTGGTAGCCCCATTTTGCCCATGGAGGTCCTGGATCCTGGAACTCCTCGACCTATCAGTTGATCTTCCTTGGGAGATTCCCCTCAGGGAAGACCTGCTATCTCAAGGGCATCTTCTCCACCCAGACCCAGGGTGGCTGGCGCTTCATGTCTGGAAGTTGAGAGGCGGCAACTGCTGAGGAAGTGAACACAATGATGGTCTCTCAATGTCCATCCACCATTCCGATATACAAGAATACTTGGAAGGCCTTTTCTGTTTGGTCACAGAAGAAGATACTCCCTAGGAAAAGAGTATCAAAGAGGCCTCTCCTTCCTACAAGATGGTTTATTGTTGGGACTCAAGCCTCACACCTTGAGGTGTCAGGCTTCAGCTCTGTCGGCAATTCTGTCCAGATCCCCAAGGAATCCACTGGGATTTCATCCCTTCCTCAAGCGTTTCCTTTGTGGAGCAACAATATCTATGCCACCTACAGATCATCGCTACCCAACTTGGGACCTACACAAAGTGCTAACTGCCCTTCAAAAACCTCCCTTTGAACTGCTCAGTAAAGCCCTTCTTCATCTACTGTCCTTTAAAGTTTTGTTCCTTGTGGCCATTACCTCGGCCCAAAGGTTGTCTGAGCTGAATGCCCTGTCTGTTGATAAGTATTACTGTGTGTTTCATAAGGATAGGGTCGTTCTCCACACTGTCCCTTCCTTTCATCCTAAAGTGCTGTCTAGCTTTCACTTTCAGCAACAGCTTGTGCTTCCTTCTTTCTGTCCTGACCCAGTCCACCCCACAGAGTAGATGTGGCACTCACTGGACATGCAAAGAGCCCTAAAAGTATATATCTTTCACCAAACAGATAGCTTGTGTCCTTTCACCCAGCCTCATTAGGGAAGAAGGTTTCCACCTCAATTCTAGCCAGGAGGATTAAAGCATGTATCACCCTGGCATACACTGAGGCTGGTCCTCTTGGCTATGATAGTGGCCCACTCCACTAGGGCGGCAGCCACATCAGCAGCATTTTGCCGCAATGCTTCTCTCCTGGAGATCTGCAGAGTGGCTACATGGCTACTCCTAACACGTTTATCAAGAATTACAAAATAAATACATGTCCACTGAGGCGGCCTTTGGGAGGAGAGTGCTACAGCACGTTCTCTCAGACCAGTAATGTCTTACATCCAACCGATATTCCCACCCGACATGGCTCAGCTTTGTTATGTCCCACCTGAGGTCATCTTTCCATAACAGGAGAAGAAACGTTTGTTCTTACCATGAAATGGTCTTCTCTGTGCATGTCAAAGATGTTCTCAGGGCCACTTCCTAGGAGGGCTGGGCTGCCATCATTATTTCAGTTTGTGCCTTTAGCAAAGACTGTGTGACTGCTGCTTTTTTTCTTCAGATATGTGTTGTTACTGTTATGTCTTTTGCTCATCTAGTTGGCTTGTCATCAAGAACTGTAGCAAGTAGCTGCAGAGAGCAGGAAGTCCCTGCAAAATTGAAGAGCACTCTTTCTGCCTTCAACCGCTAGGTGGAGCCAGCTATCCACCTGAGATCATCTATGAAATGCATGGAGAAGACCCTTGCACTGTAAGACCAAATGCCTCTTTTATACACTTCTATCATGCCACTTCTAACCACTTTTTCTCTGAACTAAACTAAAAAGTCCCAAATGCTGCAATCTTACTCCATAGGGGAGTTGTTCCAAACCTTGATCATTTTGGTTGCCCTTTTCTGAACCTTTTCCAACTCTACAATAGAGAAGGTATTGAAAATGAAACTGCCCATATAATGCCATTCTTTGAAATCTATTGTGCAGCTAAATTTGGAATGCTTGTACAATTTTAGTCACCTCACCTCAAAAAGGATCCCTAGCATGGAATTAGCCTTTTTCACAGCTGCCAACACTGAGTCGACATCTTCATTGAGTTATCCTCTGTAAACCCACACTGGTCAATACCTTCATCAAGTTATCCATTGTGACCCAAAGGTCTCATTCCTGGTCAGTCATCGCCAGTTCAGACCACATGAGCATATATGTGAAATTAAGATTTTTTTGCTCCAATATGCATAACTTTACACTTGTTTACATTGAATTGCATTTGCCATTTTACTGCCTGCTCACTTTGGAAAGGTCCTTTTGGAGCTCTTCGAGATCTCTTTTTGTTTTACCAACCCTGAGCCACTTAGTATCATCAGCAAACTTAACCAACTCACTGCTCAACCCTAACCCTAGATCATTTATGAACAAGTTGAAAAGCACAGGTCCCAATACTGATCCTTGGGGGACTCCACTTTCTACACCCCTCCATTTGGGAGGACTGTCCATTTATTCCTCATCCGTGTTTCCTAGCCAGTTCATGATCATCTTCCTGTCTCCTGTCTGGTTGAGTGCTTGTATCCTGCACTGGGCACTTGGGACAGTATGGTGTACTATCCACCATGCTACCCATCAGTCTCCCTGCTTAAGCTGACAGAGTCAATCTTGAACTTGGTGTTGAGGACCCCTAGGATGATTATTCTAAGGGAAGTTGGTAGCCATGCTGAAGCCATCTGGTCTAGAGCTGTTCAGGACTTCAGGATTGCTATGATAAATTATTAGAAGCCAAAGTTTTGAAGTATCAGTGATGGGTCTGACGTTGGTAGCCACGCTGAAGCCATCTGGTCTAGTGCTGTTCAGGACTTCAGTATTGCTGTGATAAATTATTGGAAGCCAAAGTTTTGAAGTATATTACAATGATGGGTCTTGTTACCTCAAAACATTTTTATAAGAAAAAGTATTGTCTGCAAAAGTTATAGGAAAAAGTCACTTTCTTGTGACTTTACCATGTCAAAAGTAATTGTGAGAACTCAGTTGTATCTCCAAAGTAGGGCCACATTATTCTCAGTTTACAGCAACTCTATATACATCATACAGCAACTAACCATGGGAGTCACAGTCAATTCTGGATCTCTGGTAAGCGTGTCTTCATGGCACACATTTTGAAAACCTATTTGTCACATTCACACTTCACATTTTAGGTGCACACCTAAAAATGGTGAATATGCATAGAGGGAAGTCTCTATCCCATCCTTGAAAATATACTCATTTTGTGTAGAAAACTGCATTCACCTTGTTTTGAAGGCCTCTGAATAAGAAGGATTCATCTTGATTACCAGAAATAACAATATGCAGAATTTGGTACTATGAAGAAAACATTCGGCATTTGGGGTTTTGTTTTTTTCAGTGCTCTCTGAGGGAATCTTCCTGCAGTTATTTATATAGTAGATGTTGGATGTGCAGTAACTAAATTTCCATTATGAAAGTGTTTTGCAGAGCCTGAAGTAATAGTTCCATTTGTTTTCTTCATGTTATCCCATTTTCCTATTTTTCTCTTAATTTAATCTTTCATCTTCACATAATTCATCACACTTCATTAGTTCCCTCAGAGAACAAGCTATTTTCCCCCTGCACTAGCTCTAGTAAATGGATGAAAATTAGATTTTTCGTACCTATCGCATCCAAGCTCTCCGCTGTCCTGTGGAACTGACTGCATCCCCTCTGCAACAAATCAATCTTCTGTGAAGAAGTTAATGGATGACTTTCCAATTGCTTTATGTTAGTCTAATCAGATTTGCTATCTCTATCCATCAAGCTGCAACTTTCACTCCTTTCACAACTCTCCTAAATATGCCCTCCTTCTGTGAAGCATTTCTTGGACCATCAGTAGCTTCACTATTTTAAAAAATATGTTCTGTTACCATTCATGCTACCATATTTGGAATGTCATGCTACCATATTTGGAATGTTTTATGTATACTGCCCTGGAATCCTTATTTGGATGAAGGAGCAGTTTAGATGGTTCGTTCGTTCGTTTGTTCATTCATAAGTAAGTAAGTAAGTAAGTAAGTAAGTAAGAAATCCCCACTGCGTAATATGTACTGTCACACAGTAGTGTATATTACAGTAGCGTATGTGCACATTCAGAAGTGCAGGGTCCCTTCATGTTAATCACAGCCAGGATTTTTGCTGTGGGGTTGAGAATGAGATCTTTGATAATGCCTAGGAATCAATGAGCATGAAAGAGGAGAGTGTTGGCTACTGAGAAGAATCTATTCAGTGTTTGATTCACCTCCTTTCACTCTGATTGGCTTCAATCCTCAGGAAAGGACAAGGAAGCATGCTAGAAGACTCTTCTCAGTAGCTAACACACTCCCTTTCATGCTGATTGGCTTGTAGGATGCTGGAGATATTGGGATCCTGTAAAGGGTCTAATACATCCTGAGACCCTGCACGACTATACCCTGCTGTCACATCTTTTAGCCAGGGATCATGCAACTTTAGCATGTTTGGTTGGGTCATTTTTCTTGGTTCATAGCACATTGTCATCTATATTTTGTCTTTGGCTTGGCACTTCTACTTCACAGTTTCCAAGTATTAGTCCAAGCAGTCTGGTTTTGCAAGCTAATACGATCCTTGCGCTATGATTGATTTAGAGCATGTAGTTTATGCTTAAACTTTCCAGATATCAAATTTAGTATTCCTCATGGCCTTACCCTAATGCCATTTTGTTCACCCTGTTCTTCAATTGTAACAGTGACGCAGCAGCTACTTACCTGTGACCTAGTTACTCTCTGACGTGCTTGGAAAGGAACTAGAAGAAAAAATGTGAGAACCTAAGGACATCCTTCCCCAAAGTTAATTAAGACTGAATAAAAATGTTGGCTCATTGTTACTAGTAACATTTTCTGGGAGATTTATAATGTTTTTGTTTGTTTGTTTGTTTGTTTGTTTGTTTGTTTGTTTGTTTGTTTGTTTGTTTTAAATAACACAATTCCTGCCTGCAGACTAACAATCCAATAGGCATGCTGGACAAGGGGAAAGGGTTGCAGAAGAACAAGCAAAAATTAAAACATAATTTCTGACCACTGCTTTACAGAGTAGAGAAGTGTCACTTCAAGTAGCTGCTTGTTCAGCAGCTTCTTCCTAAACTGTAGCTGAAAACTAACATTTGCTTAAACTCATATCTGAAATGATCCTCAGAACTGTAAATTAACCTGATTGCTGTGTGTGTTTGATTGGTTTTATTTTTTTTAAAAAATGAAGTTTTTGATGTTGTGACTCACTCTGGGATCTTATGATGAAAGGCAGGTGAGAGAAATCTTAATAAATCATCATAATAATCGGTTATCTAACTAATTCTTGGAAGTATTTAGACACTGTAGTATACACTAATACGTGAAATGTTCCAGGAGGAATGTGCAAGAGGAACACAGTTTGTGCACAGCAACAGCTAGCACAAAAAACTGATAGGCAGATTTCAGTCAACTGAGAACTTTAATTAGTGTGGTAATTCAACAAGTTTATAGAAGATGACAGTGTTGCAGGAAGCGAACAAGTGGAGATCACCGCGGATGATTAAACAGTTGGCAGTGATAAAATGTCAGGGTTTATGTGTGTGTTTATTTGACAGTCAAATCTTAGAAGAAATTCAGTTTGAGTATTATCAGATAACTAGAATGATTGATTATATTTTCATTAAAATTGGCAAATACATGTCTTCTTGTGATCCAGCGTTGGATATTTTACCAGACAAATATGAAAGGGCAAGTAGATCTGCCTCATTTCTCCACACAAGCCCTTGATTTCTCAGGCTGTGGAAAAATTGCTACTTCAGAACTTGGGCACAATACAGCCCCTGGCACAGGTTATGGGATGCAAGATATGGATTCTCCATGTGTGCAAAAAATGTTCCACAGTGCTTCTGGCATCCACATCCAGTCCCTGGAAGCTGCAGCGTTCACATGCAGCCTCCTATTCATAGTTCTGTATCTATGAGCAGCAGATCCTTGTGTGGAAGGTCATTCCGCACCCAAGCCACCCTTTTCCTTCCTTGGTATTCAGAAGCCCAGGTCTCCTCCCAAGAAGATTCCATGTGCTAATTTGGAAACTAAATGGACCAGAGGAAGCTAGAAGGAGGCCAAATCAGGGTATGAAATGGCAAGCTCTGATTGGTGATTTATATTACATGTTCATTTCTGTTGTTATGTCTTTTTTTCAAACGTCCACCTCAGGTCTGACACACACACCAAATGGGCTGTATCCCCCTAGCAAGGACTGATGCTCAGTCTTTGTATATATATAAAAAAGGCAGGATTGCCCACTTGGTAAATTAGTAAGAGTATTCAGTCCTGGATAATGTACCATTTAAGAACTGAATTCTTGATAACATAAAAAATGTGCATTCTAAGCAACCTTACTATGAAATGTTAGGATTTACATTTTATCCTTCAACATTCTCTTGTCATGTGTTGATAATTATTAGTTATATTTCTTACATCTGTAATGTTATAAAGGGCAAAACTTACATTTTCATTTTCTTAGTTTGCAGGAATTAATAATATCATCTGTTTAAAATGTTTGTACCACAGTCATGAAATGTAAATTTATTTTGCCCTAAACATATCTTTAACATCAGTTGGTCTCGTTTCATAATAACATTTTAAAAATTTAAACTAATTTGAGTTTAGCATTGCATGGTGTAATCTATCTTTAGTATCTGCCTATTATTGTAGTATTCAGGCAGACCCTGCAAGATTGCTTGCCAATATTGCTGGGTATTTTAGACAGGCATAATGATTCACAGTGGTTTGAATATAGCTGCGTATGTAGTTTTTACATTCTAATGAAACTTTTGAGGTATTGGTTATCAATCCATGCTAGTATGAACAATTATGCCTGTTGAATAGAACACCTTAGTATATTTGTATTGAAAGCAGACTTTGGGCAATGTGCATGATCTGAGCAACTAAAATTTTCAATTTCAGTGGTATTGGAATAATGAGAAGCTACCATTTCTTGTGAAAGGAAACACTCTGATTCTAAACATATTAACTCAGCACATTACAGCCACTCTTTAAATTACAGAGAAGGGTTTGTCTATTACATGTCTCCATGGTGAGAACACTGTAACATGCAGGGGAGACACATCCTTAAAAATACTGTAAAAACAGAGCCAAGATACAGGCATACCCCGCTTTAACGTTCACAATGGAACCGGACGTATACTTTAAGCGAAAATAAACTTTAAGTGAAGCAATTGTCTTCACTTGTACTGCACGCAATCACCACTAGATGGCAGCGGCGTCATGCCAATAAAGTGTACGTTATTGCAAAGTGCGTGAACGTTAAGCGGGTTATGGGGACGTATGGAGCATGTACGTTATAGCGAGACGACATTAAGTGAAGCGACGTTAAGCGGGGTATGCCTGTATGTGATTTGCAGAGGCACACAAGTGCATATCAGTTGTACATCTTCAAACCCCCAACTCCTTCCTATGTGTCATCTCAGAGATACAGTGGTACGTGTCTGTATTTTATTATGCAAGTTGAAGCAGCTGAGGCTGGTCCAATGGGGATCAGCCCTCCCAAGGAGAATGTCAAGCATTTTTTTAAAACACACACACACGAAGCCACACACTCTTCCCTGTTCCACAAACGTTTTATACTTTTGTGAACTTCCAGAGCCTTTGGGAGGCATTTCTGTCTCCTGTTCTCTGGCCAATCAGGTCTCTGCACCAGTCAGCCAATCCAAATCCAAAAGTATAGCTATGGCAGATAGGTCCCTCCCATGTGTCTCTAAGCAAAAAAGCCATGTGACCTCGGGGGGGGGCTGCTTGTGTTCCAGCTCCTGTTGGGAAGGTTTCCACTCCACCTGTTGTTACGAGGGATATCCAGCACAGTTACTATAGCATAGCAAATTAGGGAGGAGTCAGAGAGATTAGGGAGGTCTGCTTTAAGAGCAGCCCAATGTGGTACTTTTTATTAATTAATTAATTGACTGATTGATCGATTAATTAATTAATTAATCAAAAAACCAAACCAAATTTCACATTTAAAAGAAACCATCTTAAACATTAACATCTTAACATTGACAATAATCATAACAACCAAATTACACATTTAAGACAATACAAAACATTTTTTTAAAAAATCTTAAACATTAATGTGGCCTAACATTTATTTATTTATTTATTGCACTTGTATATCGCCCCATAGCCGAAGTTCTCTGGGCAGTTTACTACAATTAAAAACATTAAAAACAAATATACAAATTTAAAAACACATTTTTAAAAAGCAATTTAAAAACTTGTTAAAATAGCTAACAATTGATCATAATCACTACTAACAGATTAAAACACAAATATTCCAGGAAGACAAATCAACCCCACCCACCAAACACGTCTGTGTACATGTAGCAGCATTACTCCCACTCCTGCTGCTACCACCCTAATTTACTCTCTCACCGAAAGCTGGGGCAACACTACACAGTCCCCACCCCTGGAGGTCCCTCCTCTTACCAGGGAGCACTCAACATTCCAACCTTAGGCTTATAGTCTTAGCTGATATCAGAACCATACATTGGTTCTGAGCATACTCAGAGCTGTTTTCTTTTTAAAGCCATTTCATTGCATATAAGATGAATACTGTAAATTGAGATTTATAACCATTTTTTTAAAAAAAACACCGGGAGAGTAAGGGATTGGGTCTCTGACTGTTGATTGGCTTATATATTTCCAACACCACCGAAGATCTGATGAATGTCATTCTGTATTTTCAAATCTTAAATTTTACACTTAAAATTATATGGTTATTCATAGAGAAGTCCTCCTAGGTTGCTGTAATAGAAGTACTGTCCCCTCATGAATAAGGGTATGTTGTATTCTTTTTTAATCAAATCACAACAGGTTAGAATTCTTAAGTCTAGATTTAAAGTGCAAAAGCTATTTTTGTAATCTGTGTCACTTAGAACCAATCAGAAAATTATAGTTTCTCTTTAATGTAGTTAACTTTATTTTGATCCTTTTCCCCTTTAAAGGAAATATCGAAAAATAGATACGTATTAACACTTGGAACCCAAGGTCCCCCAGAACTACTTGCTAAAAAGAAAAGAAAATTGTAGCAGGAAGCACAGCTAATATTTATGGGCACGAGACTTGATGGTACAAATTATTTTCATATTAAGTGGTTTATGTTTGTTTATAAGCTATGCAGCAATGAAAGAGCAAGACTGGAGTCCACCGTCCACTCATGCCTCATCATGGGATAGTATTTCTGATTTGCTATGGCTAAACTCTTTTGCCAAGAGTGAATGCCTACATCTCTATTTTAAATGCGTTGATCAGTTTTAAGGTTCAATACTTCAAGATGATAGCAAAAAGGACTTCCGGGAAGGGTGACTTAGCCTGTGCCTGCTTTTGAGACGGGCTCCTGCCTCAAAAGAAGCTTATTCAGATATATCAGTCAGATTTTTTCTTTTTTTGACTGATTAAACTTCTCCCGGGTAGGGAGAAACGAAGAGATTAACCTCAAAGCCTATTTTTGTTGGGACGACCAGATCTCATTAATTTATGGGACGAGGTCCAGCCGACGAAGGTGGGACGGATTTTTAACAACAAGCTCTATCTGGAAAAGCGAACGTTCATCTTATCTTCTAAGAGAGAACGCACTAACAGGCAAGCACCCTTCTTTCTATATTTTTCTTTTACTTGACTTAAATTGTTGCTGTTTAAAAGAGATTTGCCAGATTGATCGGTTTTTGACATCTCACTGGGGAGCCATAACTTCTCTCTGCTACTCACTAATTAATAGCTTATCTCTGTTTTTGTTGCAAAAAGCTGTCCTGGATTTGCATTCTAAAGATATACACAGAAGAGGGATTTCTATTCCAGATTTTTATTTTGAAGAATATTATATTGTCTGAGACTACTCTCTTTTTGGTCTATTTTATTTTGACGAATCTGTTTTCTGACGACCGCCATTAATTGTTTCGATCCTGGGAACTGCATTTTGTTTACTTAAGCATGGAGAGATAAGGCTGTCTGCTCTGTTTATACTGTGATGTCACCAAGTTTGGAGTATTAACCCAATTGTTGCTGAAATAAGAAGTGGTTTTCCTATATTTTTCTTTTAAAATGGCAATTAAGAAAGTGGCTGAGAAGCTGGAAATAACTATGTTTCAGAAAATAATGGATGAGATTGAGATAACGAAACAAAACCTGCGACAGGGTTGTAAGGAGCTGAAAATTGAATTGAGTAAAATGAAGCAGGAGATTAAAGATATAGGGGTCCCTGTGAGAGAGGTGACCCTGGAAGGGGTCCCTGTGAGAGAGGAGACCCCGGAGATTGGAACAAACGTGGAACAAGAAAAAGATTTGGAGTCTATGGACTTTAGAAACAAAATTTATTGTTTGGAGACACAGGAGATTAAAGACATAGGGGTCCTTGTGAGAGAGGAGACCCTGGAGACTGGAACAGGGGTCCCTGTGAGAGAGGAGACCCTGGAGACTGGAACAGGGGTCCCTGTGAGAGAGGAGATCCCGGAGATTGGAACAAACGTGGAACAGGAACAAGATTTGGAGTCTATGGACTTTAGAAATAAAATCTATTGTTTGGAACTCAATGTTATCTCTGAAGAAATTAATGAAGATTCTAGAGATAAAGTTATCAATGGCATGGATAATCTTCTGGACTGGAATGATGTGATGGAGCCCAATATAGAGAAAATCTATGGAATTAACTGCAGCCATGTGACAATGGAAAAACTTTCAAGAGATGACCCAGTGTATTTTGAAAAAAAGAACAGAGATATGATTTTACAGCAGTATTTCAGCAACCTATTCAGAATGGATGGCAAGAAAATATTTGGGATAGAGGTAATTCCCATCAGACTCTTACTATATGACTATGGCTTTGACAGCAAGATTATTATGGAATACTGATAATGGAAGATTGGATACTGAAATTACTGGACTTAACAAGACTACTGAAGATGGAAGATGGAAAATGGAACTAATAGGGATAATAGAACAATGGCTACTGAAATTACTGAACCTAACAGATTCTGATGTGATGGATTAATTGAAATGTTTATTTTGACTATGGTTATGACAACAAGATTATCATAATTAGTAATGAGATGGATTAATCGATATGCTTATTTGGAAAAAAAAAATTGATAGATATATTTCTTAAAGAATTGAAACCTCTCTTTGACTTTTTGTGGAAAGAATAAAGTAATGTTTATGAGATTTGATGATTAAGTAAGATAACTACTGGAGGAAAGTGATTTTATAATATGACTTAAGAGACAGGATTGTTATATATTATAGACTTATAACTGATTTGATCTTTGACAAATGGGAAGTCAATATTTTACTTTTTATTTTTTATTTTTGTTTTTTTTTTCTTTTTTTCTTTTTGTTTAACTATTTTTGATTTTGTTTTTTGTCTTTGAATGTTTTATGATTTTGTCTTGTATGTTTTATGAAAATCTGAATAAAAATTATTGAAAAAAAAAAAAAGATGATAGCAAAAAGAATGTTGTTTAACTAGATAGGTCACGCATTCTATTCTTTTCAGATTGTTCATTATTCTCAGCCACTCTCCAATTTCTCCCCTTTTTTTCTTATATTATTTTGTAACACTTTTCTTTTTCACTCAAGGGTTTTTTTAAAATACTTGTTTTGCTTATTTACTTTGTACATGTTAGTATGTCGTGGTAGGTAAATATATTTCTTAAAACTTATAGATTTTTGAAATTGCCTTTATTGTTCACTTGTGGAAAATTTCAATAAAATAAAACTGGGGAAAATAGATTCTATTGGTATAGTTATTCTAGCCCATTCTGCAAAATTTCTTGTTGCTTAGAAGTTTCCTTATTCTCTTCCTATACTTCTCTAACACTTTGTTCATTGTGCCATGGCAAAAAATTTCTGCAATCTAACTTCTAATGGAGCTTCAATTTCCCCCTCCTTTCTGCTCCCCTGCAGCCCCCCGATGCATCCTCAAAATCTCTAGAAACTTGGGGGACACTCTGGAGCAGAGTTGGGGAGGAACAGAGACGAAGGGGAAGAGGGATACAACCCAATGGCTGCCATTTCCCCCACATGTTCCATTGGAGTAGTGCTACATCATGACATTATTGTTCTGGGGGTTGGGGAAGGGGGTAATAGAAGTCAGGGCATAAGATGGGAAATAGGATGTTGATAGGACTTCTGCTGCCACTTATGAAATCAATGAACACTTTTGTTTTGAAAAAAGGAGGGGGTTGGTGAGAGAAAAAGCTGTAGATTCCAAAATTTACATAGAACATACATGATCCTTCCTAGATAAAAACAGCCCCCAATTCACCATCTCCAAGTGAGGGAGGGGGTTAATTGGGGGGGCACTAGATAAAACACCTTGGTGTGGGTGAAAAGACTGGCAAAGATGCAATAATTTTCTGTGTTCTGATGTATGCAGACTGTATCACATGACGATGTAAGGTAGTGGCTATAGAGTCTCTGCCTAAAAAAAGCCTGGCCTCAGCTGACAGTGGATAACTTTCTGTATGGGAAGGCTTCCAACTTCAGGCTTGAGCCACATGACTTCTCTTTTTGAGAAGTTTTGGCACTGTCGTAAGGATGCTACTTCAAAATGCAGCAAAGGTTGCCACAAATCAATAGCTAAGTGTAATACTGCCCAAGTTTACTCAGAAGTAACCCCTACTGAATTCAGTGGGGTTACTCCCAGGTAAATGGGATTAGGATTGCAGTGTTCAGTGGGTGTTACACCATGGTAGCTGTGTTTAGGACTGCAGTCTTAGTATGTCTGAAATTAGCTTTCACCACACCTATGTAGAATCTGCACTATATTGCTTGCAACTGATGGGACCTTAGCTCCGCTGTTAGTACAGATGAATTTAAAGAGGTGTCCAGAGCACTGTCTAGTCCTGTCATGTTGGATGTGTTTTACTTACTAAGGCTGAAGGATGTGGACAAGTTGCTTGGATAGGTTCAGGTGACCACCTATGTTGTTGACCCTTGACCCTCATGATAAAAACTAGCAAGGAGAGGAGGGCTGGTTGGGCTAGAGAGGTGATTAATGCCTTCTTGCAAGGATGGGTGATCCTTGCCTTCCTAAAGGAGACAGTGCTAAGGTGGTGATAAGACAATGCAAGAAACCGTCCCTGAATCCAAAAATATAAACAATTATCGGTCAATCGCTAATGCCCCCTTCTTGAGCAACCTTCTTGAGCAAGGTTGTGGGACATATCCAAGCTCTCATGGGTGAAACTGATTTTCTAGATCCATTTCAATTTGGGTCTGTTTTTGGCATGGAAACTACCTTGATTGCCCTGTATGATGACCATTGTGATTGCACTGTATGATGACCATGTGAGACAGTGGGAGTATGTCCCTCTTAATTCTGCTTGATCTGTCTGTGGCTTTCAGTGCCATCAACATGGTATTCTTCTGCAGCAGCTGTCCAAGTCATGGGTGGACAGTACCGCTCCTACTTGGATGGCCATCTTCAAAGGATGGTATGTTGTTTGGCACCGTAGAGCCTTCAGTGGGGGATGCTGGAGGGTTTGATTTTATTCCCCATGCTGTTTAACGTCTACATGACACTGCTGATTGGGATCATCCAGAGTTTTGGAGTTGTTACAATATGTTGATACCAAGCTCTATTTTTCTTTTACATCTGCACGTGCAGCAGTGGATGTGCTAGATTGAAGTATTGCCTTAGTAACAGACTGGATGAGAGCCAATAAATTGGAGCTTAGTCCAGAAAAGACTGAGACACTGTTAGTGCGTGGTTCACAGGACTGGATGGGTGGGAGTTGGCTTGCTCTGCATGGGGTTATACTCACTTTGAAGGAGCAGGTGCATAGCTTGTGAGTACTTCTGCATCCATTACTGTCTCCTGAGGCACAAGTGGCCTTGGTGACAGGAAGTACCTTCCATCAGCTTCATCTGGTGGCCTAGCTACACCTCCATCTGGACAAAGGATAGCCTAAATTGTCTGGTAACCTTTAGGTTAATTACTGCAACACATTATATGTGGGGTTGTCTTTGAATATGGTTTGGAAACTGCAGCTGGTGTAGAATTCATCAACTAGATTGCTGACTGGGGCAAGATGGACTGAGCATATAAAACCAATTCTAGCATGACTGCACTGGCTACCAATTAGTTTCTGGGCTCAATACAAAGTGCTGGTTTTGAGTTATAAAGCCTTATGAAACTCAGGACCTCAAGGAGTGCCTCTTTCTACATGAATCAACCTGGGCCCTGTGTTTGTCATCTGAGGCCCTGCTCCAGGTGTCCTCTCCAAGGGAGGTGCAGAGAGTGGCAACATGAGAATGGGCCTTTTCAATGGTGGCTCTCCTCGGAGAATGCTGTCTCTAGGGAGGCATTTTCTGATTTTAGGCACCAGGCAAAAACTTAATTTATCCAAGCTTTTAGCCCTTGATTGGGACAGTAACTATTTATGTCTGTGGCTTCATTCCTTCTAGTGGGAAGGTTTGGATCTGTCTTTTTTATAAATATTTATGAATAAGCAATTTAGGTTGTTTTATTCTTATCCTTTTATTTGGTTTTAATGTTTTTAGTTGTTTCTTGTCGTATGTTGTAAGCTGCTTTGAGACACTTATGTGTAAAAAGTATAGAATAAATAAAATAACAACATCATTCAGCTTAATCCCAGGGATCCCTTGGGTCATTTAGTGATATATAAAATAATTAAATACTGGGCATTATGATGGGCAGATGGTTACATTCTAATAGGCAAATTCATGATGTAATTGTTATGAAGCCTTTCTCCAGATGTGATATACAGAGTGCTTTTTGAAAAAGGATGCCTTGCAGATGATGAGCAATGTGTTAAATCAAATATGTCAGAATATGTCAGGATGATTTCTAGAAGAGACTTTAGTATGCTGAGGCACTACTCATAATGCCCTCCCTGATTGTGTTACATCAACAAGATCAGGAATCTTCAAATTAGTAGGTTTGAAAGCCTATTACTAGATCATGAGACATTGAATCTCAGTGGTGTCATGTCATAGAAATACATTTTACCATTTAGAATAGTGAGAGAGAATATTGCAAAGTATAATTTATGTATTTATATGTAGTAGTATTATAATCAGGATAACTAATGAACTGATGAATTCACTATTTATTCCTTTGTCAATTTGTGCACATTTTTCAATCCTGATTGATGAACTTATGGAGTCCGTTAAATTATTAAAACTAAAGGTGGTGTTTTTAAAGACACCAAATCTACAGAGATCCTGACCCACCAGGTGTTTTGAATGCAGAATCTCTATGGATACTCTGAAATATCTCACTGGATTGTACTTAACTCTTCCTTTAAAACAAGTTTTCATTGTGCATACAGTTTCTGTCTTACTGTACCACAGACATACCCGTTGCCCCCACACCTGCCAAAGAAGACTCGTGAGACGCTGCATTGGTTTAAATGTTTTATTTAATAAATATAACATAATTTGAATCCAAATTCAAACATATCCAATCGTAATTATTAACTACTTATGGGCAGGTGAGGAATTGCACTATTCTGGTGGGGATGGAATCCCCCCAGTCTCCTGGGCATGTATCACAGCTGATAGCTGTGGTCTCTGATGCAAGGATATGGGCCAAGACTCCCTCCTTGCCCAGTGAATATTGGGAGTGGTTTGCCATGCGCGTCCTGGCCCCACTGTACACAGGTTCATCCCAGTGCGCATGACAATCCACAGGGGCACCCGCCAGTTATCTGCAGACCGGAGTCCTGCAAGATTCCTGAGGGGTGTCCTTACCCAAAAATGCCTCAGAATACCTACCTCTCCCTGCACCAAATTCCTCACCTACCTGAACTCAATGCCAAAACTGGCCGTCACCACACCACTCCCCTAAAAGCCAAACGAATCATCCCCACAGTATAAAGTAGGCAAAACGTGAAGGGCTCCAAAAAGCGGGGCCCAACCAAAAAATTCCTACTCCGACTGGCAAAGCCCATACTGCCAGAGGGAGGGAGGGATGGAGGGAGGGATGGAGGGAGGGCGTGAACAAACATGAGGACAAGAGTTAGGGAGGGGGAGCAGTATTAAATACTACTGCTCTCCTCCCCCCCCCACTGAGGCATGATGTGGCCTCACACTACTCCCTCACCAATTGGGAGTAGACCTCCCGAGCCTTCTCTACCCATATGGGGTGAAGGCAAACTCGCCCTCACTCCAAGGTGGGAACGCAATTGTTGACACTTGTCATGAGCATAACATCTTAATGCAAAAAATTCTATTAACTATTATACATTGCAGGATGTTCTCCAGAGATAATGACAATGTCTCTGTTTGGACTTAATGACACAGCCAAGGTCACATAAATGTTGCCAGTATATGATTTCTTTCTTGTAAGAGTTATAAACTGAAAATGCAGAAGACTAGCACAGTGTTAAATCTTTCACATTTATTTTGGGGTACATTATCGATGAAATGAAGCAGGGGGGGGTGGAATCAGCATATGGCATTACAAGGCCTCAACTTTATACGAGTGATATGAGTACAGTGGCTGCCTAAAGAAATTGTCTGGGTCAATAGGGAGTCCCTAGCCTTCAAAACTGTTTACACACTTTAACAGGTCTACCTCAATTGGGTCCACCCAAATTAGGCCAGACAATTTGTTAGATAATGCCACAATCTAGTTTTAAGAGTGGGGAAAACACACATACCATACCGTTCATCATTTTACAAATCCCCATGGTGCCCCCTCTTAGTAGTTTTTTTCTAAACCAAAAAGCTCCAGTTGTTATATCCTTTATTCATACGGAAGATTATCTAGACCCATGATGATATTGGTTGCCCTTCTCAGCACCTTTTCAAGCTCTACTAGATATATGGAGAGAGAGAGGTTGCAACCAGAATTGTTCACAGTATTTCATGTTGGCACTTTTTATAAGGGTGTTGTGATACTGGAAGTTTCATTTTCAACCCTTTTTCTAGTAATCCCTAGCATGGATTTTTTTTTCATAGCTTCTGCACACTGAGTCAACATTTAATTGAACAATCCATCATGATCCCAAGATATCATTCAGTGCATATGTAAAGCTAGGGGTCATTAGTTTTGTTTGCTGACATGTGCACTACTTTGGTCACTTTGTTTGCTGTTCATTTAGTTTCAACTGATTCTTTTAGACCAGCGTTACCCAACCTTTTTCGACCCAACACCCCTTTGCAAAATCTTTTTGTGCCCAACGCCCCCCTCAGATTAAGTATATGCCAATGCTTCCTATTCGTCCCTTAAAATATGAGTAATGCATAAAAGGTATTTTCAATTATTATTACTGATCATTTTTGTCATGCCTTTTTATTGCACTTAGATTACACATTGAATTCTTAGTATAATTTATTAATATACATACATAGTTATAGAAAAGTAAATCATAGAAACAACAGGTAGCGAGTGTGTCCCGTTCCTGAAGAAAACCAGCGAATAACTGACTGTCTGCGTCACCCGTTTGCACACGGCACTCATCCGTTGGAAGAATGCTCCCTCCACCAATACACCCAGCTTATCAAACACTCTCTCGTGATTGGTTCCAACATCCCTCAAGACAGCATCAGAACATTACCAAGTGCCGGGGCGTGGCTAATATCCCCATTCCTTGATATGACACTGGCCACTATTCAGAATTTCTTTACTAAAGAGCACACACTATTTATAGTGTTATTTCCATGAATTGAGACTATTAAATACATTCTAACTGGGGACAAAACAGTTTAAAAATTAATGATTTGTGTATTAAATAAAATTAAACTTAAATGCTTCAACTGTCGCATCAGACCGCCAAATGTCGACGCTCCCCTAATGAACCCAAATGCCCCCCTAAAGTTTGTAGTCACGCCAACGCCCCCCTGAAAGGCTGTAACGCCCCCCAAGGGGGTACTACCGCCCACATTGGGAATTGCTGTTTTAGACCTTTTCACAGTCCACTTTGATTTTTACCACCCTGACTGATTTTATGTCATCCACATATTTGTCTTCTTCACTGGTTACCCCTAATGTTTCTGAACAAGTTAAGAAGTCTACACAACTCAGAATGTAGTGCAACCAGGATTGGTTGTTGGAAGGGGTAAGCAACCGATTGGCTACAAATGGCTCCAGAATTTAAAAGGGGCATCATGCAAGACACCATCATGCAATAGTCAGCTCATTGAACATGAAAAAGGTGGGACATACAAATAGTTTCCTGGCCTCTAAACGTCTTGGGAAGTCCAGGCAGAATGAGATTAGCAGTGCTTTGGAGGTTATGAGCCCTTTACTAGTCTTGAAGCCTGGCAGAAACTTAACTTCACCATCCTCTGGTGGTCCTCTGGCATCTGTTAAAAATGTCATGACCTCAACAGGAAATAACAAGCTTAAACAGCTGAAGGAACAGCTCTCAACAAACCACAAACAAGATAGGCCAATGTTCTAGAACACATGCTATGATACTATTTAAATAATTTGCTTGAGTTGCCTTAAAAGAAGCAAAAACTGTAAAAGTAGAACAGCAGTCTTCAACTAATCCAGCCCTGGGGTCCATAATATTGCTCACTTTTTCCATTTTTCACAGATGTACATCTGTATTTCCCCCATCCTTCCCTTTCCCTTCTCTCTGACATGCTCCTCTATCTTTCTTGTATATCTATTTTGTACTCTTTCAAGAAAATGTTGGTGGTAATAACGGTCAGAGCTTGGAAAAGTTACTTTTTTGAACTACAACTCCCATCAGCCCTAGGCAACATGGCCACTGGATTAGGCTGATGGGAGCTGTAGTTATTAACGGTAATAATATGTAGTGGGTGCTACTCATGCAATCCACCAGATACTGGGACAGGACACATGGTTTAACACAGTAATTGAAGACCAATGCAATAAGAATATTTAGGAGACTCTTAAGTTATTGTTAAAGCAGAATCAATAATGTGATATGATGCTGGGTAGTGAATGAGGATTTAACATACTGATATTTTTTTAAAAGTCTTTATATTTATTATTTCAGAATACAGGTATATAACTGTTGTAAAAAAATTCAAAATTTAATAGACTTTTTAACAAAGACCAGATTATAACAAATTATATACTGTATAAATCACACCTTTGTTAGAATGCCTTTGACATTCTGATAACAAAAATATCACATGGGGGCATCAAGCTCATGTTTGCATATATTGTTACATCTTGGTACTGATCCTAGCTAAAAGGTGGAATATAAATAAATTAAATATGTGGTCTTAGACTGCAGTTCTATATGCTCTTGCCTAATGTGATTATCACTAAACTCAATGGGACTTACTTCTAAGTAGACATGTATAGGATTGTACTGTTAGTGGTTTCAGGTCCAAAAGTAGCATTATGCTGTTATTTGTTTGGGCTCATGCCCTTTAGGGCACCACTCACAGATGGAAGCCAGTTTCCACCATCATATCCCCAGCTGGACAGTGAAACTGTGTGCATGCATGGTCCTGCATGCATGGTTCTCCTTTGCAGTCCAATAGCTGGTGCTAAGCACAGACCCTTTCCCAAAAGGATGGAATCCTGTCAGTCAGCTCTCAAGTGAAAGATGTCTAGATTCAGTCCCCCAGTTCCTCTGTCCCATCAGTTATATTTTTAACCTTTTAGAAAGTATACCTTGTGTATGGCCCTGATTCATCTGTCAATACTCCTTTTGATTGGGGCAATTACCTTCTTTGATGAGAACAATTCAAATAACTTTTATTTTTGTTTCTCTCAGCAGCAGCAACAGAAGAACCAGAGGTAATTCCTGACCCTGCCAAGCAGACAGACCGTGTTGTGAAAATAGCAGGGATAAGTGCTGGAATTCTGGTCTTCATTCTCCTCCTCCTACTTGTCATATTAATTGTAAAAAAAAGGTAGGTATTGTGGATTTGCCATTTTCTTTTCATTTGGTGTTAAGCTCTAAAAGGAATTCTTTCACAGGTCATTGTATATGGCATGTACAATACACTGATATAATTGAAACAATACTTTCTTTTTTACATACCATCTTAAGGTTTAAAGCAATCTGCCTTTTGATTAACCCTAATGAGTCTACTGTATCTAACTGACTTGTCTTTGAAATGATTTTATGGATTATGTTACCTTCTTTACCATCATTGAAAATATTGAAAGCAATAGTTACAATCACATTACATCACCAATAATTTTCCACAGTTATAAGTATGCAAACCTGAAAATGCAAAAAATGTATTAACTAATACTGAACAATAACAATTCATAGTAATTTCCATAGGAAAGACAAAAAATCAATAGCGCCATCTTCTGGAATAAAAAATAACTCAGGAGAAAGGAATAATTTTGAAACTTCACAGTGAACAGTTTACATGTTTCTTTTCTTTTAAACTAACAATAAACTTGTATATAAAATATCTTTAACTTAGTTAATCCGGCACAAACTTTCATAATCATTGTCTATAAATTGTCAGGCTACTAATAAAAAAACCTACCATATCCCTCTTTTCCTGCATTTTTCCCTTTTCACCCTCTATCCCTTTTGGATGCACAAACTCCACTGTTTTAGAGTAAGACAGTGTGGAGATATTAAGCTGCTTATATGGAGTCAGTCTGATGTTCCATCTAGCTAGTGCTGACCACTGTGACAGAGAGACGCTCTTCGAGGTCTCTGATAGTTGTTTTCCCCAGCTCTACTTGCAGTCCTTTAACTGGAGGTGCCAGAAATTGAACCTGGGACCTTTATGCATGCAAAGCATGTGCTCTTCCCCTGAACTATAGACTTTTTTTCCAAACAATTTGTGCATGGCAAGGTTGCTGTTTTTTTCTAAACAAAAAGAGTATAAAAACAAGGATATATTTGTTTCTCTGTCATGTTGAAATGATTTTTCTATCCATTTTTACCAAACAGAAAAACATTACAATTGTGCCTGAAAGTCATATCTATGTCTTAATTGGTTTCCATTAGACTTTTTTTTTAATTTTTTGCCTTTTTACAATTACCCCCTGGAGATATATAACATGGAGAAGAAACGTCTGCATTAGAAACCTTAGGTATGCTTAAAGTGTTCTGTGTTAGTTAGATACATATGTGATTTTCCCTTTCACTTTTTTTCCTGTTGTGTACCTCTGTGCTTAAGAATAAACCTAATACTATATGACAAAAAGTCCACCTTTATTAGGCATTTGTGCATACTAAGGTGTGAATCCATAAAGTTCCCAACTTTTAAGCCGCAATCTCTGCTTAATTTAAATATAGTTATTATTAGAGTTGCAAGGATACATCAGTGGGAAATGTCCTTAGATAGTATATTAGCATTCAGCTTCCCTTAGAGATTTGACACATCTACTACCTCATCATCTATTAGTAGGTCCATGTATCTCATTACCATTTGTGTTCATAGTAAGTTGCCTATAGCTATCTGACAGGCTGTTCCTACATTCAGAGTAATTGCTTCGTCTTCATATTGGCCCTTTCCCGACTTTTCCCATGCTCTGGAAGTATGCACTGAATGAATTTTTAGTTACATGACGTAAGCTTTACTGCAGGAGAGCGCAACAGATGGAGCAGGTGGACCCAGATTTACATTTTTAAGGCTGTAATCCTAAAGATGTTTATATGGGAGTAAGCCTTATTAAACTCAGTGGGACTTACTTCTGAGCAGGCATGCACAGATTTGTGATGTAAGTGACTCACAGGCTTATGCTAGAACCACAAAAAATTCAGGTTCCATTAAATAAAGTATATTTCTAGATCTTACAGTTTCAAAAATAGGCCTAAATATATGGGCCAACCTGTTGTCATATAAGATGATGGGAGGGATTACACAGGATATATAAAAGGAGTCAGGCTCACAGCTTTCCTTAACTGGCATGTTAAGAGCTTCTCCATGCCTGGCTCATGGGATTCAGTCTTCTTTGTCTGATGTTGAGGAACAGCCCGTTCTGCAGGTCCTTGTGCATGAATTTACCAGAATTCTGGTGAAATTTCAGTAGCTATTCATTTAAATTCATTTGAGTATCTTCCAAGTGGGAAGAAACTACAAAACTACTATGGCATTCCACATGTGGAAATTCTAGTTTGTCAACAACTGTAATTTCATATCTCATTGTTTGGGGGGGGTTGCTTTCAAAGATATTTTGTTTGCTATTTGAGGATGACTATTGACAACACTATCAAAACTGTAGTTTCATTGCCTGCTCTAGTTCAATACCTTGTATATAACTTGATTTGCATGACATGTTCATAGCTATGTGCCAGCTTGCCCCTAAGCATTCTCCCGGCTTGTTCTTGCCACCTCATGAACAAGTTGACAAGACCCTGCAATGTGTGTACCTTTATATCAATAAGTCCTGGTTATATAATTTATAGAAGTTTTCAGATAAACACTATTAATTTAAATATGAAGTGACAGATATAAATCCTTCCTGGGCAGTCCCCTTGCTTGCCTGTAGTTGTCCCCAGGTCATTGTAGAGAGGATTTCATGTAAATCCCACATCTATAGATTTATTTATTTATTGTACTTATATACCGCCCCATAGCCGAAGCTCTCTGGGCGGTTTACAGTAACTAAAAACATTAAAACAAATATACAAATTTAAAAACACATCTTTTAAAAACAATTTAAAACAATTTAAAACACATGCTAAAATGCCTGGGAGAAGAGGAAAGCCTTGACCTGGCACCGAAAAGATAACAGTGTTGGCGCCAGGCAACTTCAGATTCACTGAAGTTAATTCAGATTTCCCAGTTATTGAATTCACAGCTTTATATTATAGGGTTTAAACTAAAAGTCTTGCATTTTCTAATTAACCATATCAATAGAAAGCCTTTTATTTAACACCCAAACCTGAAACTGGTAAAAGATGTAACTGATACCTGGTAATACAGCTGCAGGTGCATAATGTGCTAAGCTCAGAGCCCAGCCTTTCCCAACCTTGGGTCCCCAGATGTTGCTGACTACAGTTTCCATCACTCCTGACCATTGGCCATGCTGGCTGGAGCTGATGGGAGTTGTGGTCTAACAACATCTGGGGACCCAACGATTGGGAAAGGCTGTCATCGCCTATTCCATGTTCAAAGTAGGCAGGAAATTAGCTCATTTAACGGCACTTTCCAGTATGGACATTTTTCATGATGATAATTTAATCAGATGTCTCTCCTAATACATAAGTCATTCATTCTCTTTCTTGTCGTTTCCCCCCAAATAAGTGGGCAATATTATACATGAGCCTTTGGGCAAAAGTCACTGAGGGCATTTTCTTAATCCTTGATAATACAATACACACTGAAGAGCCTAACGCACAACTATATTGAAATATGTTAAAGCTGACTTTAAAAAAAGATTCACATGACTACTTTTTGGCATGATGGCCGTACATTAAAATGATCTGACACATCTTAAAGCTAGAGCCTAGGCTATGCTTGCCAAATGAAACCTGCTTAGCTCTTGCTGTTTGGAGCTTCCTCACTAGCATACAGAGACATACACCAGACTGCCCTGGGCCCTAGTTTTCATGCTCTCCAGCATCACCTTCCAATGCAAGCAGCACAGAATTAAATAGGCCTGCGCACCTTACCTCCTGTTTCAGTGCCCTAGTGCACTGTGTGCACATACCTGTCATCACTGCAAAATGGTGGTAGGGGTGTCAATCCCTTAGGGATGACTCCACCATTATTGTGGGTGATGGTAGGCATGTGCATGCAGCGAGGGAAGTAGGTGGGGCAGGAGGGCCTATTTAAGTCTGCATCTGCGGGTGTTGCCCCACTCCACGATGCGCAGCAGCAATGGATCGCTGGATGTGATTTGCCCCACAATCCGATGCAGGTGCTCTATCCTCCCAGTCTGAGGAGGTGCCCTTCTGGGACACAGGGGCCTTGGGCCAGTGCCCAACCTGACCACCCACTGATGCCAAACCAGTACAGAGAGAGAGGTGCAGAAAATATAGTCAGACTCGTAGTAAGGAGGTGTTACTGACTAGTCCCTTGTATCTCTGAGCTCATTGCCTTGCTTAGTAGCTAAGTTCCCCTAATCCTCCTCCTTCCCAACACCTAGGCAAAATTAGGTTGTAAAAGGAGATAGATAAGTGGAGAGAAACAAGTTCCTTCTTTCCTTTCATGGTTGGCAGCAATCATCTCTAGCTTTCTTTGCCTGCTAGCAGAATTCTCAACAGGCAGAGCCAGGATGAGCTCATGTGGTTAACATAAAAGATATCCTGACTCAGGCACACTTCAGGATCAGAACTCGTCACCACCTAAAGCAGGGATGGGGTCTTGCTCAAAAACTCACATCATCCCTGACCATAAGCCATGTTAGCTGGGACTGTTGGGAGTTGGAATCCAACAACATGTGGAGCGCCACAGATTCCCCACCACTGATATAAAGCCTACTTTGATATATTAATGTGGTAATCTGTTTGTCTGGGTAGGGAGCCTGTCTCTCAAAAGCCTTACCTACCCACCAATTAAAAATGGAAATGAACTGCCTTCAAGTCGATCCCAATTTATGGTGACCCTATGAATAGAGTTTTCATGGTAAGCAGTATTCAGAGGAGGTTTACCATTGCCTCCTTCTGAGGCTGAGAGGCAGTGACTGGCCCAAGGTCACCCAGTGAGCTTCATGGTTGTGTGGGGATTCGAACCCTGGTCTCCCAGATCATAGTCTGCCACTTTAACCACTACACCACACTGGCTCCCACCAATTAGCACTGTAAATAATCCAGCATTTATAACTTATTCAATCAAGATTTGAAAACTTTTCTAGAATTGTAATATTGAGCCAATCAATTTGAATTACTAGCACATTCACTCTCTCATCTTGTGGTAGTTTCAGCTCATTGGTCCCCATAGTTATATGAAACTGTTCTCATTCCCATTAGTTCAATGGGGCAAAACTGGCATTCACCCAATTTAATTGGGTTCAGGTTTTTAAATTAATCCATCCTCCTATTAATGAGGGAAACATGCCTTCTATTTTTTCTAAATGATTTTTTTTATCTTGTATACACCACAGTATTATAAACACAATTGAGTTAGGTTGAATATGTTTAAAGTTTTAATCTTAAGCGCTTAGTATACTTCTAGGTGCTGTAAATAGCTATTGATAATCATTTTGTACATACCAATTAGTGACTCCATCATGTGGTATCCCTTTTGATACTTGAAGGTTGGAACCTTTTTAGGAAGGTCAGAAAAAATGCTTGCTAATTTCACATGGCTTAATTACTCTGCACATTGACACAGATTTCCAAATTTGATTTATTGGGGAAAAATCTGAGTGATAAACAGTTCTGTATGATTTCACAAATCGGAGGTGTCTTATGCTTTGCCTGATCATTTTGTACAAACTGATTTGAAGCTGAAGTAGATGAAACTCTATTAGCTGTTATAGAGTTTTACAAAGTAATCAAATTGCATAAGAAAAGGGATACTGCATCTCTTGAATAGCAAATACTGGTTTTTGTTTTTTAACCATTGTTGAAATATTTCGAAATGTACCTCATTTCCTTCCATTTGTGTACTTTCCATTTTTTCAAAGCTAAGCATGCATATATCAACATTTTTTAGATTGAAGATTTAAAAACAGCAGCTGTGTGTGTATATAGCCTTAGTATACATGCATATCTACTGCAGAAATGACAGCATGAACCCATTATCTATACAGGATGTTGCAAAATAATGCTTACACCTGTGTACTTGTAAGCAGCCATTTTAGTTGTTTGTTAACACAGCTCTGCTCACAATTCTTTTAGTTTGTAACTGGTTAAAAAAAGAAAAGGAAAGATTGAGAGCACATGACCTGTGCACTCCTGTTCTGTATGTCATGACATTTAAGTAGTTCTCAGTCATCACACTTATGCTGAACTGCATGATGAAAATACCTAATCCATTTAATTTCCAATTTTTTTGCAATAAATGAAGGGTCAGCATGTCATTTTTCACTAGCCATCTCTTTCTACCGAAATCATTTTTATATGCTAACGTATTTTTTTAATTGCATGACACCGTAAGGCTAATCAGTGCATGAGCAAAGATGTAATGCTAACCAATAAAACATGAATTTTTGATTTTTTTAAAACGCACATTTCTCTGCTTTATTGAATGTGACAGAGTCACGCTTTTCATTCACCATTGCTTCTCTTTTTCCACTGTCTGTGATTTGCTTGCCAGGAGGAGCTACTATTCTTACTCCTACTATCTGTAAGTAGAAATGGGTGATTTACTTCTTTAAATATTTTGAAGATGCAGTATCCCTTTTAAAAAATGGGATAAAATATTAATATTTTGCTAAATTTTTTGTATAATTTTGGTTGTGTGTGTGTGTGTGTGTTTAGGAACTAAATGTTCTCTATGGCTTTTTGCTTTTATTTTTAAAAGGATATTGTATTCTAATTTAATGTAGATTTTTTTAAATGTATATTTGTTTCTTTTGGTATTCGCACACTTTAATTTTCATTCTAAAATCAAACTCGGGCTTTATTTGAAGTTTGTACAATGTGATCAGCATTCCCTTTATTAAGTAGTGAAACCAGGCCCAGCCCTGCCCTGAGTTAGAGTGAAGCCCTCCCTCTTCAAGTGGAAAACTGAGAGGGAAACTACAGCTTTTCTGACAGCATCCACCACCCACAATGGAAGCAGGCAGCTAGCACAGCTTCAGTTCCCTCAGTGGTAGAATAAGTATTTCTCCAGGAGAATTCTTTATGGCATAAAATGGAATGGATGGGTCCTAATCCTCCCACGAAGAGAATCAGAACTAGCCTTGGCCACGTCCTCCTGTAAGAAGGAGCACAAATTCTCGCTCAGTTCTCAGTCCGGCCCATCTGTGGTCCTATGCATGTGTTACTGGTGGGAATGGCAATGGTAATGTAGCTATTTCTATTTCTATTTATTTCGATTTCTATACCGCCCACAGCCAAAAGGCTCTCAGGGCGGTGCACAACATAGAGTAAAATACAATAGAATTACAAAGGTCAGTAAAAAGCATACATATTAAACAGTAAAACAGCCTGGTATAAATTGAAAGCTAAAAAATAAATTAAGTTAAAATGCCTGGGAGAATAAAAAGGTTTTAACCTGGCGCCGAAAAGATAAAAGTGTAGGCGCCAGGCGTACCTCATCGGGGAGACTGTTCCATAATTCGGGGGCCACTACTGAAAAGGCCCTGGATCTTGTTACAACCCTCCGAGCCTCTCTGTGGGTCTGGACTCGGAGGAGGGCCTTTGATGTTGAACGTAGTGAGCGGGTAGGTTCATATCGGGAAAAGCGTTCCGCTAGGTGTTGTGGTCCCGCACCGTGTAAGGCTTTGTAAGTCAAAACTAGCACTTTGAATTTAGCCCGGAAACAAATAGGTAGCCAGTGCAAACGAGCCAGGACAGGTGTTATATGTGCGGACCGCCTGGTCCTCGTCAACAGTCTAGCAGCTGCGTTTTGCACTAGCTGTAGTTTCCGAACTGTCTTCAAAGGCAGCCCCACGTAGAGCGCATTGCAGTAATCCAATCTAGAGGTTACCAGAGCACGCACGACTGAAGTGAGGTCATCGCTTTCCAGATAGGGGCATAGCTGGGCTACCAAACGAAGGTGGTAGAACGCATTCCGTGCCACCGAGGCCACCTGAGCCTCGAGAGATAGGAATGGATCGAAAAGAACCCCCAAGCTACGAACCTGTTCCTTCAGGGGGAGTGTACCTGTGAAAGCAATGGGAGGCGGCAGTGCAATTGCGGCCCAGGGTGAAGCCGCAGAAGCCATGGGAGGTAAGGGCAACGTCGCAGGTCGCGCTGAGATGATGCGCGACATGCTGCATGGAGGGGCGGAGCCAATGGGCCTATTTAAGCCCATGCCACACCCTCCAACTTCCTCTTGGCTCGCGACGACGAAGAGAGGAAGAATGACGGCGTGGGACAGACGGAGCTACTGCACAGTGAGGGACAGAGAGCGGCTGCCATTTTCTGGCCGCATGGTCAATGCTTGGGCCTGATCAGCCCATTTAAGGTTGCAGCCACGAGGGCGACTGTTAATGCTGCTGCGTGGCTGCAGGTGGCCTGGTGGTGCAGCCTGGCCAAGTTAAGCAAGATTACACAAACATCCTCCCCCCTATACAGGGAGGAGGGAGTGGATGTTAAACAAGGATTACAACCACATACATTTAGGCAGTTAAAGGGAGAGAGAGAGAGAGAGAGAGAGACGCATCCCTGTGGGTTGCTGATTTCTCCCCCCCCCCATAAAAGGGGAAGGGGGTGAAGGTAATATAAGAGTACCACTTAGATATATTGAACATTTACATTAAATATTAAATAATTAATGATAAATAGATATGAGCCCAATGCCTCCTAAGAAGGAGAGAGTTGGGCCAAAAGGAGCATGTGCCTAGCCAGCAGGCCTCGTTAAAAGGGCCTAGCAGGCAGGAAGCGTCTGGGCTGATAATGGTAAAAGAAAGAAACACATTTATAAATAAAGTAAAATACAATAAACATATCAAGCTAACAAACATGCTATATATGTATTTGGCAACCCCTTCCTGCCTAGGCCTTTGGGCATTTAAAACCACACACACACCCTTAGCCCAGGGCAGATTGTGGGAGAAAAGGTGGTTTAGTGTAGTGGTTAGGGTGTTGGACTGCGACCCAGGAGACCAGGGTTGGGGAGACTTGAATGTTGAAGAGTATTGGCCCCAGGACAGAGCCCTGTGGCACTCCACTCGAAACCTCCTTCCAGTCCGAAGCAGAGCCACCAACGACCACTCTTTGAGTACGGTTTTCCAACCAGTTGTGAATCCACCTGACAGTATTTCCATCTAGTCCGCATTTGACCAGTTTGCTAATCAAAAGGTTGTGGGGGACTTTGTCAAACGCTTTGCTGAAATCTAGATAGATGACATCTACAGCATTTCCACCATCTACTAAGCTAGTGACCCGATCAAAAAAAGAGATGAGATTAGTTTGACAGGATTTTTTCTTGACAAACCCATGCTGGGGTTGGCAATTACATCACAAATATCTGAAACACCACCCACCACCACTTTGTGACTTTGTTGCCACACACTGGAATGAAGACCCAAGACAGTAATTGGATTTCACTACAGGCCACAACTTTATTGCGCGTACACTTAGCACTTAATTTCTCACTGTCCTTATCTCCAGTTGAGAGTGCAGGCTTCCAATTCCTGAAGGTAAAAACTAGGAGGGCATTCTCGCACTATCTGTCTTAAACTGGGCAAACCATCCCTGTCTCCGAGTGCCTCATCAGTCAACTAACTGCTCTGTGCTTTTCTTTGCCTGGTCAGCTTATACAATTTTCAAAGGAGACACCTGAGAGCTTCCTCTCACCCCTGCTGGACAACCTTGGATAGAATGAAATGCCATATCCCAAGGGTAGCTCCCTTGCCATATCTCATCAAGCCATATAGGACAACAGTAAGCAGGTGGTTTGGTCAGCTGCCCTTCACCAAGAACATGCCCCAGGGTGCTCATTTGTATTGCTTACACTTAATTTCCATCCCAGCCTCCCACTTGCCACAAGAGGGAGTTTGCTCTTGCATAGCACCCTTCACATCGCCTGCCAACTAGAAAATGGTGTGGGCCTCATTCAAGTCCCTCAAACACAAATCGTGATGCTGCTGGGGAGAGATGGCACCAGCCTTTAGAAAGAGGCTCCCACACACACCCGATTAATTCAGCCAGCATCATATTGATGGCCCAGCTCCTTCTTCTGCGTCCTGATGGCACAGAAGTGCACCTCTACCCAGATGCTGTAAGTTGGGAGTGCAACCATCTTGTTTACAGAGTTCATATAGTGGAAATACAGCCAACATGAGGTGCAAGTTGGTCTGTCCTAGAGTTGCTTCCAACTTGCATATTTATTTAGAATTATTTGTTTTATTGTTTATATATTCATCCAACTGTTCCTTCAGAAGACTCAGTGCAGTTTCCCAACCAGGTGCAAATCAGGTACATGTACAGAAGAAAAAATGTCCAGGGGGAGGAGTAGTCAGGCTGAGAATGTTATATGTGTGGTCAGTATTGATAGTTTTGTGCTGCACTGAATGCTTGTGTGGAATCTCAGTTTATGTTTCTGCTTCTAGCTGATTATGATAAATCAATGGCTTAGCAGTACTAAGACTCTAGTGTGGAAATAGCCTCATGTGAAGCACATGAAGGCTACAGTATTCAATTTGAGCAGGGTCTTGTCAGGGTCAAATACAAAGAACTGAATGGTTCCATACCATATGAGCTATGACTGGGTTTTCTCAAAACTTCTGGAAACTACAAGAAGAGAGTCTCTGAGTATTTCTGGATGATAACTGCTTCTCCACTGAGTCTGCACATTCCTTGCACAGTTCAGGCTTTGATGCAGGATTTTTCTCAAAGGGCATGTCATCTAAGCAAAATCATGTAGATTCTTAGCATATTTATGAAGTGAATATGTATATACATGTTCAGGTTGTCTGTTATTTGTCCATAAATATCCCAGAAATACTAAATATTCTTCTTTCAGCTCTTCTTTAAATTACAAGTGTATCTGCTATTAAGAAAGTTTTAATTTTTGTTTCATAATATGTAATAGACTTTGGCCTGAAAGCAGTAGTATCAATATGATACTGTTTCGAGCTTTGCCTTTGACTGCAAATTGAATGTGCTTAATTAACACAGGTGGTGGTCTGTAGTGCTTTATCTGTGAAAAACCACCCATGCATTTTACAAATATGCAGTGACACAGTGTAAGAAAAATCTTATGCCATTGATTGTACCCTAAGGATCTAGCCCAGCCTTTCCCAACCAGTGTGCCTCCAGATGTTGTTGGACCACAATTCCCATCAGCCTCAGCAAGCATTGCCAATGGTCAGGAAAGATGGGAATTGTGATCCAACAACATCTGAAGGCACACTGGTTGGGAAAGGCTGATCTAGCCTCTCCCAATGAACATCTAGCCTCTATAAATGCACATGGCAGTACATACACACAGGTGTGTACAAATGGAAAGGACACCACCTGCATGGGAATCCATTGCATATACAAATAGGGCCCTGTGAGATTCAGTGAACACTGTGAGATTCTGTGAGATTGTGTGAACAGCACAGAATTCTGTTTATAAAAAGATGGTATGAGCACAGAAGTAGAAATATTGTTCCTTCTTTTGTCATGCTGCAGAGCAATGGTAGGGAAACTTTGGAATATGGACCTAATTTGGCCTGCTAGGTCTCAAAAGTTAGCCTGCCATGCTGTTTTGGGTGAGCCGCAGTCACCTTTCCTGAACCTGACGTTATATAATGTCAGGTGAGGGAAAGTTCAAGCTGTGGCTGCTAAGGAAAAAATTCAGAGCAGACTTGAATTGCACTCCTGATTCCTTCTTCAGAGTCAACATTTGGCATTTTCTTTTTTAAAAAAATAGCACCTTTTTCTGCAAGAAGAATTATTGCAGCCATGGTTTGGATTCAATCTGTTCAAGCCTGGATTGCAAAGGCTTGTCATATGACATCAGGTGATTAACTGTGGGCCACCCACTTCTGGAGACGGCCCTTCCCAGTTCCCTACCTCTGTTGCAGGAGAAGATCTGTTACAAAGAATAGTGAAATGGTTTATCTGACTACAAATCAAAACATTGATTGAACTTTGTATGACACATATAATTAAGCTACTTACTTATATATAGGTTAAGTTAAAATGTGATTTTGTTTCTAATGTGTGTGTTAGTGGAATTGCACAGAAAAACAGCATTAAGAGGGAGAAGAATATCAATTTGTAAATGAAAATATTACTACAGAATAAATACCTTGCAACAAGAAGTGACAATAATAACACAAATACAGGTTTGGATCACTGAAATGTATAAATATGTCCTGGAAACTCTGAAGAGTAGCTTCAGTATTGCTACCAACAACACAGAAGAACAAGTACATGGTACTTCCAATTATTGCACTGCTGTGTAAAGCTTGACAGGCTTCTTGCTAAACTAAAGCTGAAATCCCAAGTCTACCCACTGTAAAGTAAGACCCATTAAATTCTCCCAACTTATTTCTGCTAAATGTGGTTAGGCTGCAAGTTTCTTAAACTGGAAAGGATCCAAGTTGTACATCTTACCAGTGCAAGTTCCTCTCCAAACATTACAATAGCAACTCATCAAATGAAACTTTGTCAAATGCACATTTGTGTGGCTGTAGGTATTCTAACAGCTAAAGCTACTCTTAAGTTTGACAGATTCTTTTGCACACTACCACTAGCTACTATTATATATTATTGCTCACCACACAGAAAAATTATGATGACTTTCATTGTTTATTTTTTTCTTTTGGTTTTTGGCTGGGCAGCAAACTTGCCAAGAAACGCAAAGATGCAATGGGAAACGCTAGACAAGAAATGACCCATATGGTGAACGCAATGGATAGGAGCTACGCTGATCAAAGCACACTTCATGCAGAGGATCCTCTCTCAGTCACGTTTATGGACTCCCATAACTTCAGCCCCAGATGTAAGTATAGTAGTATCAGAGCTTAAACCAGCATTCTAACTGAAGCTGGCATCTTGTTTTGTTTCTGCATATAGGTGGTATTACATTTCAGTACCATATAAATTAATTTAACAAGAGACACGCTCTGGTATGTCTGCAAGTATCACAAATTTTTCATAGTTCATGAAACATTTGTGGTACTTGCAGACATACCAGAGAGTGCCCCTAGTACAAAGAAATTTGAGCTAGACATATATAAACTGCCAGGAAAACTGCAAAACTTCTTGAGTTTTCTTCTGATGCAATAGCTGAAATTTTTATTCCATAGTTACTGCTTATTGGTTTGCCCCTAACTACTCTCAATGAAATGTCAGATGTATTGCGAAGTGTGCACATTTCCTGGTCAATGTACAGAATCCTCAACAAAAGTCTTGGGAAACATACATATATTGAATGAATTTTGCACATTTCCAGTCATTATCCATAATCCCCAAGAGAGCTTGGGGAATGTGCATATATTGACTGAATTTTATACGTTCTCTAGTCATTATGTATAATCTCCATTATGTATAATCTTGGGGATTGTGCATGCCATGACAGAATTTTGTACATTCTCCAGTCAGCATGCATAGTCTCCAAGAAACATGGCTTTGTTTTCGATCTCTAGTTCAGATGTGTGCAATTTGCACCCCTGGGTGTTTCTGGCCCCTTGCCTAATCTTACATGGGCCTTTCACTGAGCAGCTGAGCAGATGGAAGAAAACATGGAGCTCCAGATTAACATTTTTCTGCAGTCCATCCTCTTTTTCCTTACTTTCAGCTGCTTTCCAGTCAGCTGAGCAGCACAGTATGAATTGTAGAGAGATGGGAGTTTAAAACCTTTCCTCTTCCTCCCACAATCTTGATTAAAATTATCCCCCATGTCAACTGTCATAAGCTTGGGGGAAAGCTTCATAGCAACATGGGGTCAATCATCATTGGGATCACAGTGAAGAGAAAAGCTAACCCACAGAAGAAGTGTTACCCAGCAGCAAAAGGGGCTGGCTGGAAGAGAACGTGTGAGATACATCTGGCTATACCTACTGGATGTTCTGGCTGTGCCCACTGCTGACAGATTACCTCTAAGGGAATTCATCTTTTGATGGAAAAAAATGTTGTCCACTCCTGCTCTTATCGCTGTCTTTTCTGATAACATTGTTGATGTTGGAAGGTGAGAAACAGGCTATATGCATTCTCACTGAAGTGATATCAGAGAATGAGAATTCATCTTCCAGTCAATATGAGAACATTTCTAAAATTCCACAAACAACTTTCATTACAATACAGGGAATTAAAAAAAATATAGATTTATTGTATACATCCTTAAAAATATAATGGAAAAGTTACAAAACACAGTAACAAATAGTCCTCTTCTCCCAGTGTTAGTGGTACTGAGAACATTTCTTTAGCTATCATTCCAAATTTGAAATGGGATAATAAAATAGCTGAAAATATTGAAAAATTGTTACTGCTTACACAGAATATACAGGAATTTTGGGACCTACTCAGAATGAATTTACCTTAAAGAAACAAGACTACGATATTTAACATTTCAAAATGGTATGCTTCAATTTGTAATTGTTATGAATATAATTCTATAACTGATTATAGAATACATATGAATGCAATATTGAAATGGCACTTTCAATTCATCCTTTACTTCTTCATGGTAAGTTGTCACTTCTTGTTACAACAGAATTTGCTACTGTGACATTTTGAGGTACAGAATACATTCATATTCTTGCACTTACATTTGTTTGTGGAGCATTTTGCTGTACAGTGGCACCACTGAAATCCTTGGCCACCAGACAATGACTGTAGCTTTACTATTTCTGTCAACCTCACTCAACAGGAGCAAGTTCTTCAACTGTTAAAATATTTTCAGGACAGACTGAAAACTGGCTCCAAGTGAAAGGGTGTTTCAGTTTTCCCTCTTTGGTACCTAGTGCATAGCGTCTGTAAGTGATGTTGAGGAACGTTCATATATAACCAGTAACTATGTAGATTAATCTAGATATTGCACATATATATTAACAAAACATAATTGTACGCACTGGTGCCATCAATAATCAGACTGGCTGATTATAGTTAATACCTTTAGATTACTCTACACAGTTCATATGTATGTTATACATTAACATTCTTATAGAATTATATTCATAACAATTACAGTTTTAAGTTTTGTAGCATTTTGGATAACTCTACAATACCTGTAATTAAAAAGACCAAACAAAAGATGGATTGACTCCATAAAGGAAGCCACAGACCTGAATTTACAAGATCTGAACAGGGTGATTTACAACAGATGCTATTAGAGGTTGCTGATGCATAGTGTCGCCATAAGTTGTAATTGACTTAAAGGCACATAACACACACACCATTTTCAAATGTTAAATATCTTAGTCTTGTTTCTGAGTTCATTCTGAGTATTTTCCAAAATTCCTGTATGTTTAAGCAGCAACAATTTTTCAAAATCTTCATCAATTTTTTTTATCCCTTTTCAAATTCAAAATGATAGCTAAAGAAATGTTCTCAGTACCACTAACATTGAGGGGAGGGAAGGACTATTTCTTGGAGACTATGCATAGTGATTGGAGAATGTACAAAATTATGTCAGGGTGGGCACATTCCCCAAACCCTCTTGGAGATTATGGATAAGGACCAGTGAATGTGCAACATTCAGTTGACATATCTACATTCCCCCAGGCCTGTTGGGGATTGTGTACATTTGTCTGGGAAATAGGCACACTTCCCTCTTCATGGATGGATTATATGCACATTCTCCATGAGGCCTAGGGAGTGTGCACAATGACCAGTTATTATGCACATTAACAGCTCAACCTATATTCCCTTTAATATTGTATATATATCACAATCGCAATTAAGCCACAAAAATTAGTTGTACAAGCAGCTATTGTACTTGCAATTCCTGTACAAGGAAATGAAGGATCCTGTTTGTCAAAGTGTCAGGTTTTCCCTGGTCTCTCTGTTGATCTATGGGAAAAAAAAAATTTCAACATTAGACATTTTCAGCATTGTTTTTACAACCTCAGTTTTTCATAGTTCTGTAAAGTGATCAATGTGTGAAAAAGAAAACAAACCAAATTCATAGCTAATAAGCTTTTCAAAAACCTACAAAACTGTGCCTGAAAAAATCAGATTGCCCTACAATCCCATGTGCTAGATAATTAAGCCATTAATTAACTTTATCAATCTGAATCGTTTATAATGGTGTGGTTGTTTTTAAAAAAATAGTATTTCCATATTAAATTAAAATCAAATTTTATCTTGTATTCCATCCATTTTGGGTGGCTTATTTGAAGCCAGTTACTACTTTGACTAGAAACTGTGAGAGAATATGCTGACACTATGATCAATGTAATGTGGTGCTTATATTTATTCCAAGAGTTTCTTGCCCTTGTAGTTTACCACCAGAAAACAATTGGCTTGGATCCTAAAATAAGTTAATTTAAGGACATTCATGAAAGGAAACTTTTTCCATCCTCTTCTCCCTCCTACAGCAACCTGTGACCCCCAAAAGGCCTCACTTGGTTGGTTGGAATGCACTCCTGAACAATACGGGATAGAACACGGGGGCTGCTGAGGAGAAAAGAGAATAGGAAGTTTTCTTTCTGTGAATTACCTTAATTTAACTTAGGATCCAACCCAGATTTTTGGTGATGGCCCTCTTCTCCTCCAACAGCTCCCAGTACCACATCCTTGATTGTTCATGCCCTTCAAAGCTCCCAGAGAGGCTTTTTGGCAGGCACAGTTGGCTGCAGGGGGAATGAGCAGATGGAGAATTTGCCTTCCATGGACTATATACTATAAAAATACAGCATAGCATGACATCTGTTCCAGGATGAGGCCTCCGAAGTACAAAGTAGCCTTATCTGTCCCTTTCCTGAATAATTTATTATCTGGCTCAGAATTTGCCACAACCTCGTTTCATTTAAATTGTTTCTAGGGGCAAACGCATAGATTGTGAGACTATATAACTCTTTGTCCAGCCTAGTTGTTGCTACTATTTTCTAGGTACTAATGTAATAGCAAACGTGGTGGTTGCATTCAAAAGAAGAGTGTATGTGTTGCCCCTTCTTTCCTATTCCAATATAAATTAATCAACCAGTGCTAATTCTCTTTTGTTGTACACTGTTCTAGTGATAGACATAGGACCATGTATACCATTTTCCACTTAGGGAATTGCACTATGGATACTAATAGTTCCTGAAGTGTGAGTTAAAGACTCTGGAGGGGGCGTAAATCTGAAGGTGCTGGTAAGGCCAGTTTCCCCTGCTTAAGGACCCATGGTAGATGGCCTTCTCTGCTTAGATTTCTCCCTTGAAATCACTTTTTCTTGCTCTATGTGAGTCCATTAGTTCCTGTGAGAGTAGGAGGCACCCTGCAGGGGCCAAATCCAAGCATGAGGGAAAAGACTACCCCCGGCAGGTTTTCCATGGGAGGGTGATCTGCTCTCATAACCTTAAATTTGGCTTCCAAACCTATCTTTAAATTTAACCCTATGCGATCATAGGGCCAATTTTAAGACATTTGTGAGCTTAAGCAGGCAAATTTGCCTGACAAAACCTTCACGGTCCTGTCTGTTCCCAAGAACAGCCAGAGAAACATTCAATCCTTCTTCTGCTTAGAAATAATTTGGATAGGTTAAAGAGTTCACCTTTCCTTTAAGATGGCTATTTATAAGCCCATAGGATTTTTTCCCAAGCCTGCATTGGAAGACCATCGCCCAAATCCTGCTAATAGGAACTGTATGTAAACTAGCCTAAATTTTAAGTCACAATTTATTAAGAATTCAATGTAACTGCTAAAGAGTGAGGTGCCCATGTATTGATTTAAATGCTTGTGATGTTTCCCTTTCTTTCATCAGAGAAGTTTGTTGCTGAATGTCTCAGTTTAATATATCTGCACTTTCAAACAAGGGAATTCTAACTACACCCTATGAAAAACTTGGGGTGTATTTAAGCTAGTACTGGGTTTCTGAGACCAGCAATTGTTTAATTAGCTGTTGGCAGCTGTACTGACAAAACTACCTGAAACTTTATTCTGTGGCTGTCAAGCAGTAAATGCTTAGAAGATAGCCTAATTGGGTTGAAATTGGTATATTTACTGCATTGTGTAAAATGCAAATACTGCTTTCAACAAAGGGGACCCTGTATTCTCGGTGTCACTAAGAAGATGAATAGACACTGCTATGTGACTTTATAAAATTATGTTTCTTTACTAATAAAACAAAAAAATACACCAAATGAAGGTAATGTATTTCTTCATGAGCTTTGTTTTCCTGCAGTGCCCAATGATCCACTTGTGCCGACTGCTGTGTTAGGTGAGGACCTAGTCCATCATCTTTTCCTTCATGGATTTCATCTTCTTGCATGGTTTATGACTCCTGTCCACAAATATATTTATTGGGTGTCCGAACAGTTTGTTTCTGGTTGAAAAAATAGGCTTGCTGTTGGCAGACAATTATGGTGCATTCTGCTCTGAATTCATTGTCTTAGGACACCACCAAACAATCATGCGGTATGAACCTTATCCGTGTAAAACAGAAGCTTTCCTGGCCTGAAATGTTGCCTGAAAGGCTGATTCCCCACCCTTTTTTCACCTCCTGTGCATGATCTCAGGTGGGTAGCTAGCTCCACCTAGCGATTGAAGGCAGAAGAGTGCTAAAGAGTTTTTTTTAAAAAAATCAAGAAACAAAACAAGGACTTCCTGCTCTGCACAGGTCCTTATTTTGTTTCTCTTCTGCCTTCCACCAAGAACGTTTGATCTGGCTCCTCTCTGCGTTCAGGCCTGTATAGTTTGGTGTGGTTTTTTTATTGTGTGTCTGTACTTTTTCCTTCCTTTACTGTTTCCTACATGTGTCCTGTTTAAAACAAAAAAGGGGTTTGTCATTTTACGTTTCTCCTCTCCCGAGACTTTGTGGCAGCGCTGAGTCGACCGTGAAGCAGCCGCTCCACCGCTTCGGCTGTGAGACCACTGTCTTCTTCATTGAACTCTTCCCCCCCCCCAGCCTTGTTTCTCAGGCACATCTGTGCCTGCCTACCGGCAATCACCTGACCGGCCTCCTTTCACGGCATGAGCGGGGACGTCTCTTGCAGCATGCTCCCCAGGATGCTGAGTGCCTGCCACCCCCTCCTCCATCATCTCGCCCACGGAAGGCCTCAGCGGGACGCTACAGCTGCGGGGAAAGCGTATTTGGGGCGCCCTGCAGCTCGTCAGCACCTGGCCCGGCTATTATCACAGCCCTTTGCCCCCATAAGACCCACAGCATGGTTTGTGCCCATGGGGAAGGCTACATGCAAATCGGTCCACCCACCAAAGAAACCTAAGTCACTTTAGCTTCACACTACAATGGAAGTCGTGTCTTCACCGTTATCCAACCAGGCCCTAGGGCCTTTAGGTTCTATTGAATCCCAGGCAGAGGTAACCATAGCCCGCCCCTCTTCCAGCAGGCACAAGGTGGCTGAGGGGTGTACTGTCGCGGGCAGGGTGGCTCCCCAACGACGGGCACCTAAGAGAAGTAGGGGAACCAGTCACAACAGGCAACAGCCTGGTGATGCACAAGGGGCAGCACCAAAGGAGGCTCATAGTAACATGTGCAGGTCACTAAGGGACCTGGAATCCCTATCTGAGGAGGAAGGTATCCAATTCCAGCCCACCCTGGAGGTGATTTTTTTCTACATTGTCTTCTGCTGAGGAGTTTGAAGGCTTCCTCGAGACAGCTATGTCTCACCAAGCATTACAGGAGAAGGTGGATGAAGCATCCTTCATTTCACCCTCTTCACTTCAGGAAGTTCAAGTTCAGGGGGTGGTGCACAACCCACACGGTTCACATGCTACAACAATTAAAGGAACAGCTGAGAGATTCTCTCCTAATGGATCTAGCCAGAGATCTTTCCATATTAGCAGCTGAGGCTCGACACCCCACACAGGACACACCAGCCACAACACCCACTCTGCCACCTTCAAGAGCGCAAGTAGTGCAGTGCCTCACTCCACTCCGCTCTTCTTCAAACATGCCCCAACCACCGGGCAGGGCATCACCGGACCCTTATGCCGCCTCACAGGGTAGGCATCCTCAACTTCAGGAGGAGGCAACAGACAATGAGCTGACTGTCCACAATGAGGAAGAATGCAGTGGAGATTCTGAGTCAGAGGAAGTAGTGACCAATAGGTTTTTTCAGGAGGCTGATTTCCTTCCAATCCTGTGCAAGGCAATGAAAGCTCTGAACCTAAATTATCCGGAAGATCCTCCAGCTCCCTCAGCATCTAGAATTTCGGCTGTGTGTCCAGACCTGAAACCCAAGTCAAGGGTGCTAAAACTTCCATCACTATTGCCTAAAGCGATCAAATCCGAATTTGCTGCCCCGCTGTAGTTCAAGAGATCGGTTGCAACTGCCAACAAATACTATATGTTGGAACAACACATTGTGGACCAGAGCTTGGAAAAGTTACTTTTTTGAACTACAACTCCCATCAGCCCCAGCCAGCATGGCCACTGGATTAGGCTGATGGGCGTTGCAGTTTAAAAAAGTAACTTTTCCAAGCTCTGTTGTGGACCAACTCAAGGTTCCTCTGGTTGACGCCTCCATGGTCAATTTACTAAATCCGTCCTTGAACCCAAAAGACTCGGATGCCCACCTCAAGGATCCATCAAAGTGCAAGCTGGATCTAGGCCTTAGGAGGATTCATGAGGCCAGTGCACTCTCCATCAGAGCAGCTCTCCTCGGTCTTCACAAGAGCATCCCTACTGTGGCTAGAGAACCTATTGGACGGCACGTAGCAAGATCCGGCTCGAATCCGGAAATCTCTTCTGAAAATCTCGAGAGCAGTGACCTTTATGGCAGATGCATCCATGGACGCCATGCAGTTTTCTGCAAAGTCATTAGCAGTGAGTGTTTTCACTCAAAGGACTCTATGGTTATGCCATTGGGAGGCCGATGCTGCAGCCCTCTCTAATCTCGCATCTGAGCCCCATGTGGGTGGCAAACTATTTGGCGATGATGCCCTAGCTGGGGTCTTAGAGTTGAAGGAAAAGAAGAAAGCTATGCCTTCTGCCAAGAAACGAGACAATAAAAGATTCTTCTGTAGACCTTTCTTTCCATCCTTATTTGCCCTCCCAGTCCTTTCGAGGCTCCAGGGCATTCAGAAGAGCAAAGGAGTCCCGTACCAGCAGTCCCTTCTGGAATAGGCAAGGTACCCAATCTAAAAGCCAACAACCTTTCCCCAATACATCGGGTTTTGGATCCCAGGCTCAATTCTGACGCCAGGGTCCCTCAGGTGGGAGAACACCTTCAACACTTTGCCCACCACTGGAGGGATACATCTTTGGACCAATGGGTACTGCACACCCTCAGATATCCCCTCCCCCCTCTCAATGTCTCTGGACAAGCAGGAAAGGACTCTTCAAGTGATTGCCCACCTTCTGCAGATTGAGACAATAGAGCCCATTCCAACAGGCAAGAGGTTTTCAGGAATCTACTCAGTATTCTTCACCGTCATGAAAAAAGACTGATCTTTCAGGGCGGTACTCAATTTGAAAAACTTAAACCAGTTCATAAAATACCGCAAGTTCCACATGGAAACTTTACTGTTCATCAGGGAGGCATTGAGAAAGGGAGACTTCCTCTCATCTATCGATCTGAAGGAGGCCTATCTTCATGTCCCTGTTTTCCCGCCTCACAAATGTTACCTCCGGTTTGTGGTGGGGGAGGATCACTTTCAGTACAGGGCCATTCGGTCTGGCATCTGCCCCAGAGTATTCACAAATATTGTGGTTGCTCTGGTGGCACACCTCAGGACGCAGGGGGTCCATGTCTTTCCTTACCTGGATGACGTTCTACTCCGGTCTCCATCCCTCCACAAGCCTTGGGAAGATCTACACATCACCCTAGCATGCCTCAAGGATCAAGGCTTCCTTGTCAACCAAACCAAGAGCCAGCTTTGTCCAGCCCACCGCATAATACATTTGGGGCCACCATAGACTCGCAGCAGAGACTCATAATGTTAGCTCAAGACAGAGTAGACAAGATAATTACAGCTGTCACACAGCTCCTATCTTCGCCTTTGGCGGATCTTACAAACCTGACAGGTATCTTGGGGTTGATGGTCTCAACCTATCAGACTACACCATGGACACGTCACCACTTTTGACCACTCCAGTGGGCGCTACTGCCTTTTCAAAGTGACATTGCGGCCAGGCGTCACCGGAAGGTAGCACTTTCACCAGTGGTCCGACAGTCCCTGCTATGGTGGGCGCACAAACCCAATCTACTAAGGGGAATGCTATTCCAGGACCCTCCATGGACCCTGATCACCTCAGATGCCAGCCTGACAGGCTGGGGAGCCATTCACGATGGCCAGATGATACAGGGGACTTGGTCACCACAGGAGTCAGTACTTCCAATCAGTTTTCTGGAGCTTCGTGCAATTCAGCTAGCCCTGAGGCATTTCACGGAGATCAAACGGTTGGGGGCAGTGCTGGTCAGGACAGACAACGTATCGGCCAAATTGCATTTGAATCGTCAGGGAGGCACACGCTCCCCACAACTACAGAAGAAGCTACCCTGCTGTTCCAGTGGGCGGAAACACGCGTGGACTCGATCTTCACGGAATACCTCAAAGGGTAGGACAACTGCCAAGTGGATTTGCTCAGCAGACAGAAGGTGCATCAGGGAGAATGGAAATTTCACCCATTGGCTTTTCAGGAAATAGTGAGACGCTTCGCCAAAGTTGAAGTGGACCTATTTGCCACACTCCTCAACCACCACATGAAAAGATTTTTCTCCAGATATGTGACACCTGAGGCAGAAGGCCTAGATGCTCTGGCGTCCCAGTGGCCCCAAGGACAACTCTACGCCTTCCCACCTCTTCCAATCATTCCCAGGGTACTTCAAAAGATCCAAGCCAAAAGGGCAAGAGTTCAACTGATAGCTCCTTGGTGGACAAGGAGACCCTGGCAAATTCCCCTCAGGGAACACCTATTGTCACAGGGACAGCTTCTTCACCCAGACTCGGGATGGCTGGCGCTTCATGTCTGGAGACTGAGAGGCGATGCCTCTTAAAACAAGGCATTCCAGCTCAAATGGTGGAAACTATGATGGTCTCAAGACACCCTTCCACAATTAGAATATATGAGACTACATGGAAGGCCTTCTTGACGTGGTCACAAAAGAAGGGTTTAATTCCAAGGAAAGCAGGTATAAATGACATACTTTGCTTCCTACAGGACGACTTGTCCAGGGTCTTAGGCCAAACACTTGCAGATGCCAGGCTTCAGCCCTTTCGGTGGTTCTGTCTACATCACTGGAGAAACCGGTGGGATCTCATCCATTACTCAAGCATTTTCTACGTGGGGCAATGGGATCGGCACCTCCTACGATCCATCATTACCCAACTTGGGATCTACACAAGGTGTTAACGGCCCTACAAAAGCCCCCTTTTGAGCCTCTAAGTCAAATTTCACTACATCTCCTATCCTTTAAGTTCTTGTTCCTTGTGGCCATTACTTTGGCCCAGAGAGTGTCTGAGTTGAATGCTCTGTCTGTTGACAAGAATTTTTGTGTTTCATAAGGATAGAGTAGTCCTACGTACTGTCGCTTCTTTTCGTTCTAAAGTACTGTCTACCTTCCACTGTCAAGCAAGAGCTGGTACTTCCTTCTTTTTGTCCTAATCCCATTCACCCCACAAAGTGTGGCATTCACTGGATGTGCGAAGAGCCCTGAGAGTGTATATCTCTAAAACAAAACATCTCCGTCAGACACATAATTTATTTGTCTCCTTCCACCTAGTGTCTTTAGGGAAGAAAGGTGGATCAAGACATATATCACACTGACCTACGCCTCTCTAAAGTTAGCCCAGCCGGCCAGGATAGTGGCCCACTCAACTGGGGCAGCAGCCACATCAGCAGCATTCTCACGCCACACATCTATCACAGAGATTTGTAGAGCAGCTGAATGGGCCACACCTAATATATTTATTAAAAACTATACGATTAACACATATGCATCAGCAGAGGCAGCTTTTGGGAGGAGAGTGCTACAGTACGTTCTCCCAGATCACTAGTGTAATCAGCCCAGCGATGTTCCCACCCTACATGGGTCAGCTTTGGTATGCCCCACCTGAGATCAGCTTTTCCATGCACAGGAGAAAAGACATTTAGTCTTACCGTAAAACAGTTTTGTCTGTGTATGTCAAAAGCTGATCCCAGGGCCACTTCCTAGGAGAGCTGGGCTGCCATCACTGTCTTTTTCATTTTAGGCCTACAGCAGAGAGTGTATGAGTGCTGTTGTCTCCTGTTTGGTGTTGATGGTTCCTATTATTTCTCTTTGTTCGATCCTCCTGTTGGTTGGCTTGTTATCAAAAACTGAAATAAGGAGCTGCACAGAGCAGGAAGTCCTTGGGTTGTGTTTTTTTAAAAAAACACAGCTCTTTAGCACACTTCTGTCTTCATCCGCTAGGTGGAGCTAGCTATCCACTTGAGATCAGCTTTTGACATGCACAGAGAAAACCGTTTTACGGTAAGACCAAATGTCTTTTTTGAGCTAGTTTGTTGATTTTCACAGCTTAATTGGTGGCTCCTTAATTTGTGTCTTCATATTGATCTTGTTCTAGAAACAGTAGTGGTGTCACACATTCAGTCTGATATGGTTGTTTCCAGACAGGCATTTTATTGTGGGATCAGTGCTTACTCGTGCATGCAAGTTTTTTGCAGTGTCCACATGATTTCATTAGCATCAAAATGCCAGTCTATATTCCCCCTCCCCAAATTTAATCTGGATTTACCTTTCCACAGAAAATTCAGTAAGCTAAAAAAAATGTTATCAACAACTAGTTTGTAATATTTGAATGAACTGTTTGAAACAGTAAGGCCCTGTCTGGAAACAGCTATATCCCGAATCCTCTGCAGAATAATATGCTGATTGATGCTGCAAAGCATGTTCTGCAGCACCATCACTGACCACTACTGGGAAGAGGAGAGCACACAGAGGAGGGCTTCTGAAATCTATATTAAAGATAGGAAAGGTACTTTTCTGGAGGTAAGACTGAGTAGGAAATAGGGGTTCAACTTGTATTTAGAGTTGCATTCCCCCAAAAGGAGACAGTCCTCAGCTTGGGGAGGGAGGGAGGCCGTCAATTCTAACTGATACAGATAGCTTGTTAACTAGCTTCCACAGTTATACATACCCTGGTTAGATTACTGTAATGTGCTCTACATGGGGGCTGCCTTTGAAGACTGTTTGGACCATTAGCGGTGACATTCTACCCTTTACTAGTTATCTGTTTGTTTCCAGGTACAATTTGAAATGCTGCCTTTGACCTTTAAAGCTATAAACAGCGTAGGACCTGATATCTGAAGGACTACCTTCTACTGTATGATCATTGAGATCTTCATAGGAGTCTTGCTCCTGAGTGCATCCATGTCTTTAAATGTGCTGGATGTCCACCAGGGACAGGGCCTTGCAAGTAGTACCTCATCAATAGAATTTCCACCTCTTATCTGTTTGGTTTTATTTTTTTCCATGTTTCACATGGCTTTAAAACTGTGGCTGGTGGTTCTAAATAGCTCTTATTGCTGTTGCATGTTTGTTGTGCTATTTTTATTATTATTATTAGTTGAGTATTTTAACTAACATTGTAAGCTTTCTTGGAGATTTTCTATTGAAAGGAGAGGTAGAAATATTTTAAATAAATATGGGTGAACAAGTATCCTGGTCCTAAGCAATTTATGGCTTTATAAGGCAAAGCCAGCAACAGGCATTGTGCCCAGAAAAGCAACATGTTCAAACCAATACAATTGAACCAGTTCCTATTGTACTAGTTGAAGCTTCAAATTATCTTCAAGGTCAGCCCCATTATAATGCACAGAGGTTATTTATTTGTTTGTTTGATTGATTGATTGATTTATATCCCTCCCTTTCTCACTAAGGATCCCAGGGCAGCAAACAAAAGCACTAAAAACACTTTAACACATCATAAAAACAGACTTTAAAATATATTAAAATGACCATTAAAAACATATTAAAACAAAGCATCTTTAAAACATTTTTAAAAGCTTGAAAAACATCTATTTTTTAAAAAAGAAAGTTTAACAACATATTAAAAAGTAATTCTAACACAGACACAGACAGGGATAAGGTCTCTACTTAAAAGGCTTATTAAAGAGGAAGGTCTTCAGCAGGTGCAGAAAAGATAACAGAGATGGCTTCTGTCTAATATTTAAGGGGAGGGAATTCCAAAGGGTAGGTGCCACTACACTAAAGGTCAGTTTGTTGTGCAGAACGGACCTCCTGATAAGACAGTATCTGCAGGAGGCCCTCACCTGCAGGAGGCGCTCACCTGCAGAGCACAGTGATCGTCTAGGTATATAAGGGATAAGACAGTCTTTCAGGTATCTTGGTCCCAAGCTGTATAGGGCTTTGTACACCAAACTAGAACCTTGAACTTAGCCCGTTAGCTAATAGGTAGTCAGTGCAATTCTTTCAGCAGCGGGATGACATGTTGGCGATACCCTGCCCATTGAGCAGTCTCGCCGCCGCATTTTGCACCAGCTGCAGCTTCCAGACCAACCTCAAGGTTAGCCCCACATAGAGCGCATTGCAATAATCCAGTCTGGAGATTACCAGTGCATGGACAACAGTGGTCAGACTATCCTGTTCCAGAAATGGCTGCAGCTGTCTTACCAGCTAAAGCTGGTAAAAGGCACTCCTAGCCACTGAGGTCACCTCTAGCAACAAAGATGGATCCAGGAGCACCCTCAGACTACAAACCTGCTGTTTCAGAGGGAGTATGACCCCATCCAAAGCAGGCAACTGACCAATTATCTGAATTCAAGAACCACCAACCCACAGTGTCTCCGTCTTGCTAGGATTCAGACTGTTTATTGGTCCTCATCCAGCCCACAACCGATAACAGGCAGCAGTCCAGGGCTTGCATGGCGTCTCCCGATTCAGATGTTATAGAGAAATAGAGCTGGGTATTATCAGCATACTGCTGACACCTCGCCCAAAATCTCCTGATGATTGCTCCCAAGGGCTTCCTATAGATGTTAAACAGCATGGGGGACAAGATGGTACCCTGCAGCACCCCACAGCACAACTGCCAGGGGGCCAAAAGACAATCATCTAATGCTATTCTCTGAAAACGACCCTGAAGATAGGATTGGACCCACTATAAAACAGTGTCTCCAATACCCATCTCACCAAGTTGGCCCAGAACGATACCATGCTCAATAGTATCAAACATCGCCAACAGACCAAGAATAACATGGTTGCACTCCCCCTGGCCTTCTCCCAATAAAGGTCATCCATCGAGGTGGCCAAGGCTGATTCAGTCCCATAACCAGGCCTGAACCCAGATTGGAATGGGTCAAGATAATCTGTTTCATCCAAGAGTACTTGCAATTGCTGCACCACAACCCTCTCAATCACCTTCCCTAAGAAGGGAATATTTGCAACCGGGCCGTAGTTGTCGCAGACCAGTGGGTCCAGGATGGGCTTTTTCAGGAGAGAACAGATCACCGCCTCTTTCACAGAGGGTGGAATCACTTCCTCCCACAATAATGCATTGACCACACCTTGGATCCACTCAGTCAAACTTCCTCAGCAAGCTTTAATAAGCCAAGAAGGGCAACGGTCAAGAGGACACGTTGTTGGCAGCATTGTTGCAAGCACCTTGTCCATGTCATCAGGCCATATCAAACTAAAACCGTTCCCAACAAGTTGCAGCAGAAGTCACGCTGGACACCTCAGTGTGGACTATAGTAGATGTGGATGAGGCATCAAGATTGCTACAGAGGTGAGCAACTGTACCCTCAAAGTGCCTTGCAAACAATTCACAGTGGGCCTCCAAAGAGTCTAAAACTCCAATTCTTGGAGTTGATGTCAACAGACCCTTGACAATGCAGAAAGGCTCCACTGGATGGCTACTGGATGCAATAGTGGTAGACAAGTGGGCCTTCTTTGCCGCCCTCACTGCCACACAGTAGGCACTGTTATGATGTTTTACTCGTGCCCAATGTGCCTCACAGCACATCTTTCACCACTTGTGCTCTAGCCATAATCCAGCCTGTTTGATGGCCCTTAGCTCACTGGTGTACCAAGGTGCAAACTGGGCTCCACAATGCCAGAGAGGCTGCTCAGGGGCAACCGTGTCAAGAGCCCGACACGCCTCACTGTTCCACAGTGTGACAAGGGCTTCAACAGGGTCACCTGCTCTATCTACTGGAAACTCCCCCACAGCATTCAGGAATCCAGTGGATTCCATTAGTCTCTGGGGCGGACCATCTTAATCTGTCCATCACTCCTCCAGGGGAGGATTAGAGCCGTAAGTCTAAATATCACCAGGAAATGGTCTGACCATAACAGTGGAGTGACATCCCCCCCATCTCTAGACTACCCTTCCTCCATCTGGAGCAAAAACCAACTTGAAGATGTTCCCTGCTCTGTGCTTTGGGCCAATGACTACTTGAGACAGCCCCACAGTCATCATGGAGGCCATGAAGTCCTGAGCCAGAACACTAGAGGCAGCTTCAGCATGGACATTGAAATCACCCTGGACTACTGGGCTCCTCCAATACCACAGCTGATACAGCCTCCGTCAGCTCGGTCAGAGAAGCTGCCAGGCAGCAGGGTGGATGATACACCAGCAGCCACTCTAGTTTACCATCTCCTTGGCCCAACATCAGGTGCAGGCCCTCACAGCCAGCTCCAAGACAGAGTGGTTTCCTGGTGACAGAGTTGGAAGTTCTGTAGACCACAGCAACTCCTCCCCCCCACAGGTAATCTAACCTGGATGCTACCAGAGCATAGATAGGAGGGACTATAGCTGCCATATCAGCTGTAGCCCTTTGTGTCACAGATTCTACTTGAGCAACCAGTGTAGTGTCTCAATTTAGCAGCATTCTCAGTCTGCCAGTGTACCCCACCCAGAGCACACCAAATAGCAACCCCCAAAGCTATCAAAGCAGCAACAGTACTGCATTCTTTGTAAGGATGAGGGGCTAACAAACTCAATCCAGCCATTACCAAATCCAGACACTTGTTCAACATTTCTTCTACTGTTCCCAGTTGAAATCTGCTGACCTCTTAATCCTGCAGCCTAATCTTAAACACCATAGGAATCAAGATTCTGTGGAACACCACAGACGTGGTAACAAACTATAGCCCTAGCACTACCTTCTGGGACCTCCCTGGCAGGTAGCAGCAACCTTTGCAACATGGTTCCCCATTCCCATTCCAGACAGGTAATCCAAAAGGATACCTACTATGGCTGATGGAATCAAGGGCTGAGACAGGAAAATCAGCCCTATCCTTTTCCAGGCATAAATCATTCAGCACTATAACCAAGTGAACTTCAGTGTTGAACCCTGGGCAGAAACCACAATGACATGGATCCAAATTCAAATGCAAACTGATGTTTGTTCAAAAAGTGCATTGCACTACAGTGATAGTCCCAAACACCTATTTACTTTGCCATCTTGAATCCGAGCATCCCAAAAAACTACATGGCAGTATTAGATCATAGATGTGCAACATGAGGAATAAAGAGTATTGATTTCACTGTTCAAAGCCCTTTGGAATTCATTATAACTTTCTGAGCTGAGAAATTTAGGCCAGGATCCAAAGAGCTACTTTAGCTTAACTAAGGTTTGAGTATACCCTATTAGACTTTAGACTCCCATGACATATCACAGGATGATTTTAAAAATACTCCCAGTTTTAAAAACAGCTTAATATGTGGCATGGGAACTGCTGTTTGAGAACCACACTTCGATATTTAACATTAAAAGAGCTAGCTTATTAATTACATTTTTACCTTGCCCTTTATCTAAGGAGCTTATGTTGGCATGAATGTTTCCTGTTTCCCTTTATTCTATAGTCACTCTGTGGGATAGACGAGGCTGAGAACTAATGACTTGCCCAAAGTTATCCCATAGGCTCCATAGGGATTTGAAATCAGGTCTACTACACTACTGTGCTTCTAAGACCCACTAAGAGTTCCATGGCTGGTCAAGTCTGGCATAGATCATCCAGCGGTGTAACCAAATGAACTTCAGTATCAAACCCTGGACAGTATTTTATGCACAAATTCAGTATTTTATCAGAGTCCCATGCTTGTATTCAGCCATTTGATAATGATTTGATTACAATTTGAAACTATAATTCACATCTGTATATAATCACTACATTTAACCTCAGTGATTGGGTGCTGTTTTCCTAACTCTTTTCATCATGAGGCTGTTACTGACATGTAGTTACTAAACAAGAATATTTGATGTGACATTAGAGCTATCAAAGCCTCCAACTGAGTTAGCTGTAACAAATCTATTGACATGCAAAGGTTAATCTGTTAGAATTTTAGCGAGACAGACAGCTGTTAAGAGCAACCCCAGGGCAAAACTGAAAGACCTGACAGTGTCTGCATGCGTTCACATCACATTGTGGTTTTTTTGTTTGTTGTTCATTGACAAATATTATTTATGTGAGGCAAAAAGTCTTAGTTGAAGTTCATGAGAGCTTGTATTCATATTAGATATTTGGTATTGGACATTCTTCCTTTTTTTGTATTTGGCATTTCATTCCATTTCATACGTATAATCTCTAATAGTGTATAGCTCCTGTAATTTTACATTCAGAAACAATTTTGTCTTTGTAATATATTTTAAAGTGTGTGCACACATGCATGTGGTGACTTAAATGGCACAAAGTTATTTAAAAAAATTGTTTCAAAATTGTAAAAGCTTTTATTTACCATCATTTTAAGCTTCTACAACTTTAAAGATTAAGCTTTCACTGTTTTCTAATATAAGACAAGACTTCAAATATGTCTCAAGTTCTATTTGCTTTTGTTAATGCTTCAATGGGCTACAGTCCCCATAACTGGTAAGTATTTGAGGAAACGCATTGGCCGTGTTCAGATGTCACTACACCATAGAATCCTAAGGAACACATAGCCACGAATCATCATTTCAAGTTGTCTTATTTCAAACAAACCATAATCAACATTGACCTGTTCAGACACACATCAAACTATCACTGGACAAAAGCAAAAGCTTCTGAACTACTTCTCTCTGGAGGACAAGAGGAGGGGAGTATGCAAGAGTAGTCTACCTGAGAAAAGGCTTTCCTAGTCTAGTTCCAATCATGCTAAACTGTGGTTCAGTATGATGACTGAATGCTGGCTGTGTAAAGCTGCCAATGAGGTGATTTCTGTTACAATACATATGGCATAATGAGTGAAATACTAGATTTAATATGACATTGACTTGTTATTCACACTGTTACTCAGTTTAATGAAACACCCATTAATTGAAATGAACAACCCATTTTCATGGCGATACACAAAACAGTCAGAGAGAATAGAGAGTTCAAATGTAAAAAGGGGGGGGGAACCCAGAGCCCTTCCGGACTTTTTTCTCTGAGAGTTCTCATTGAAATTCATTAAAAATCAGCCATATTCACAGAGGACCTGTAAACCTAATTGCCCCATATTGTGACCTTGCTCCATACTCTAACATTCATCTTCTGCCGTTTAAAAGTTAAAAAAATGCCTGGCTGATTTTAAATTAATTTAATAAATTTTGGCTGGAACCCTATGATAACGTCGGGCATGCTCAGTAAGAACCAACTGTCAGAGTTCTAAAAGCCAGACTCACAGCTGCTGGGCTTGCCTAATCAGGGGCCATACCCACACCAGACTTTGATTTCACTTGAGACAGTCATAGCTTCCCTCAGAGAATCCTGGGAAGTGTAGTTTGTGAAGGGTGCTGAGAGGAGACTCCTGTTCCACTGAGAGAGCTCCAGTGGGCAGAGTGGTTTAACAGTCAGCCACTCTCTCATCACCATTCACTAACTACAATTCCCAGGATTCTTTGAGAGAAGCCATGACTGTCCAAAGTGAAATAAAGGCCTGGTGTGCATGTGGCCAAGGACAGCTTTGGTATAAATTTGGGTGGAAGGCTACATGTGCCTGCTGTAGAATAAAAAGGTGGAGGAAACGCTGAAAAGCAATGATACTGTTCACAATGTTTTCCTTTTGGAAAGGAAAGGGGCTTACTTTCTGCCCAGTCCCCACCCACCCAATCTACTTCCCTCCCACTCCCTTCCCTGCCCCTCCCCCAGGTCAGTGTTGTACTACAAACTGGGAGACCAGGGTTCGAATCCCCACACAGCCATGAAGCTCACTGGGTGACCTTGGGCCAGTCACTGCCTCTTAGCCTCAGAGGAAGGCAATGGAAAACCATCTCTGAATACTGTTTACCATGAAAACCCTATTCATAGGGTCAACATAAGTCGGGATCGACTTGAAGGCAGTCCATTTCCATTTTCAAACATGATTGCACAGAAATAAATCCCGCTGAACTCAAAAAGTATGCAAATGATCAAACTCACCCTCCCTTCTCCTCCCTCCTATCCCCTCCCTCTTGCCCCTTCCCTCCCCCTTCCTTTGCCCCTCACTTGCCATCACCATCCCTTTCCAATCCCTTCCTTCCCCTTCCTCCTCCTCATAGTCAGTTTTACCTATCTTAAGCATGATACAAATTAAATAAATAATAAAAATAAAATGATTGCACGGAAGTAAATACCATTGAACTCTGTAAGCATGCAAATGATCAAACCTGCCCTCCTCTCCCCCTTCCTTTGCCCCCTTCCAAAACGCTCCTTCCCCCTCTCCCTCCTCCTCACCCATGGTCAGTTTTTCGTGTCCTAACCATGATTGCATAAGAGTAAATCTCATAGAACTCAATAAGCATGCAAATGATCAGACCTGCTTTCTCTCTTCTCTCCCTTCCTCCTCCCCTCCCCTCTTCCTTCTTCCTCCTCCCCTGCCCACTCCAGCCCTCCCTCCCCCCTGGTCAGTTTTACCTATCCTAACCATGATTGCACAGGAGTAAATCCCACTGAACTCAATAAACATGCAAATGATCAAACCTGTCCTCCTCCCTCCCTCGTGCCTGCTCCCATCTCAGTCCTCTCCTCTGCATTTCCTCTCCTCCTCCTCCTGCCATCCTCATCCTCTGTGGTCAGTTTCACCTATCCTAAGCATGATTGCAGGGGAGTAAATCCCACTGAACTCAATAAGCATGCAAATGATCAATCCATTCTCAGCAAACTTGGACAGGATCCCATTTCTTACCTCTTGGATTAAAAAGCAGGGAAATTCACTAATAGGGGGAAAAAACCTTGCGGTTTAAGAACATACCTATAGCCCACAGGTATTTCTATCAAACTTTTAAAAGCAGGGAAATTGGGCAGCTGTAGTGAATGCACCAGGGGAGCAGGAGACCTGAACTCCTCTCTGAGATATTGGACTGCCCTACAAATTTATCAAAATGCAAACACAATTTGGGTTGGTCTTTCACAGTCCAATCCACTTCCTGTTTAGCTTGGAAGAATTTGGTAATGTGCCTCTGAGCATATGGTGAGTGGTGGCAACACCTGCAATCAGCCCAAAGAATAGAAAGAAGACATGTGCCGTGCTGATCTTGTTTTAGCAGGGAGGAAGCAACATTATTAAGACAGTTGATAGTTCAGATGGTCACTTTAAATATGTCTGGTTTACTTTGCAATTTTAGTGAAGTTTCCTATAGGAAATCATTTTCTTTTGTTTCTGTTTCTGTGAATATGTGAAGTACAGCAACACTTTGCAAAATTTACACTAACCCCCCTCCAAATATAATTATGAAATAATGGCACTGACTTCTGCAGAATAGTCTCCAGTGGACCTCAGGAGTGTCTCAATTTGCACAAGATAAAACAGTGGGAGGTGAAATATATTCTAGCAAAAATTCTAGGTGTGCTCTATGTTTTTAATTGATCGTGCCCACCTTGCCTTAAATGAAGTGGTTTAAACATAGCAGGCTGAAAACATGCATCCTCTTTTTTCAAACAGCCAGAGTCATTGCTGAAGTAACAACATATTGTAATCAGTCTGATTTTACATCAAACTGCAGTTTCAGATTCAACTGTTAATGCACCCAAAATAGAAATAGAACATAACCTCCAATTTGAAACACAAAAGGCTGTCTTCACCATCATATGACATAGACCAATAAAAAGGCTTTGAAATTAATAAAAATAAATTTGAGACAGATTTCTAGGATGAATAATGAGGGAAACAAAATTTTCTAGTTTAGATTCTCTGTAGAAACATTAGTAACACAGGAAAGAAGCAAAGTAAGAACACCAACAAACATACAAAAATATAATTATCTTTGGAGATGTGCTCAGAGGCACGTTACCAAATTCTTCCAAGCTACACAGGAAGTGGATTGGACTGTGAAAGACCAACCCAAATTGTGTTTGCATTTTGATAAATTTGTAGGGCAGTCCAATATCTCAGAGAGGAGGTCGGGTCTCCTGCTCCCCTGGTGCATTCACTATAGCTGCCCAATTTCCCTGCTTTTTAAAGTTTGAAAGAAATATCTGTGGGCTATAGGCACGTTCTTAAACCGCAAGGTTTTTTGCCTATGTGAATTTACTTTAATATAATAACATGATTGCCTTTCTTATTCTTATATCTAACTTTGGCTCTGAACTTTATTGGAATTTGGTATGTGCCTAGTTTGAAATAGTCAGTGCAATCATGGTACAATTGTCACAAATGTTTCTGGTTGGTGGAGACAGATTAGGGCAGAGGAAGTAAATTCCTAAAATTCAGATTTGGAATGCAAGTAATCTGCTACCAAATAGGACACCTCTAAGTTCAGTCCAGTACATAACATAAATATGAAATTAGTTGCAGACTGTTTTCTTTTTAACTATCTTTCAAAGCTTTGTCATACACTACAGTCATACCTGTATTTCTTCTTCATGTATTTCCTCAATAAACAGGTGTTGGCTGGGGCAACTGTGGCTAGCAAGTGACTAGATATAGCAATATCACACTAGACACGTGGAATCTAGTATTCATTCTGAAATTATCAATCCCAAATAATTTAATACAAAAGTGTACCTATGTCAATACATTTAATACATGTATGTTAATACATTTAAAAGTGTCCCTATGTCAATGGAGTGAGCCTGCAGTTGAAGGAGGTGATATGTTTGAAAATGATGCAAAGGTTCTTTAGCTGTATCTGAATGTACTGATTCTGACATAGAATCTTGTTCACTTTTTAATGTGTACAGTGTAGTAGTGGGATCATCGCATTAACTTTTTTGTTGTTAATGCTGTATTTATGGATCATGTGATTTCCCCCCTAAATGCATATTCTTCTCCAGAATAATAATAAAATATATTTTAAAAATCTGTCTCATTTAACTAGATACTTTATTTAAGATAATGCAAAATTGGGATTGCTGTATCAGGTCAAGGTAGTGATGTGGGTTTTCCAGAACATTTTGAATTGGGATAATCTGCATAGGAAAAATTCCAGTTTTCACTGGAAAAATTTCTGATGCCTTAGTCAGTAATCTAATCTGGCACATTTATTTTACTTCTGTCTTTCCTTTTGTCTAAATATACCACAAGTATTTGAACGGAAATAAGAGGAAAAGAAAGTACCTCCAATGTGGTTTAAATATTATATTATGTAGAAATTTGTATTGCAATTCTTGTAAAAATTTAAAGACAATGGAAAAATAAAGCACTGGGATTTTTTCCATTTTGGAAAATTCTCCAACGTGCAACACTGGATCATGGTTCATCCAGTTGTGCTTCCAATGCCTAGCCAGATACCACTAGAAACACTTAATCAGAATGTGAAAGTGATGGCTCTATTTAAAAACAAGAAGGTTACTTTGAGATTCTCAAAAGCCAACCAACATCAGCTCAATTTTTAGATGATGTCCCCACACACATGAGGCCATAAAATTGTTCCATATACTTATTATCTCAGTGTGAACTCTTTTTGTGTAATGATTATTTTTACCTCACATCTCCAAAGGTACATGAATTGTTTCCATGCGGCAGCCATAAATTGTAAAGCTGCCTTAGATCCAAATAAATACTGGCAGCTTATTTTATAATCAATAAGTATAGAGGGCATATGAAGACTACAGTGGTGTTGTAAGCAACCTTGAGACCCATCAGCTATGTACAAAAGTTGGGCAGGAGCTTTTTCTAGCAACCTATGCTGAGCAGAGTTGGCCTACTGAAACTTAAAATTAAGTTTGATCTTTTACTGCTGGACAATGAATTTGATTTTAATGTGTGTGTTTTTTACTGTGTGTGTATTTAAATAAAGTCAGAACATACTTGTTTCTTATTCATTTACTGTTGCAACTTCCAAAATCTTTGCAGAATGCTGCTGCAAGCTAATTCAAAACTGGACTGTAGCTCAGGCATTTCAGTTTCACTGTTATTGAACATTGCTTTATTCTCCTGGATCTTAAAACCACAGATGAAAACCACAGCGCAACAGCAGAGTCAAGTCGTCTGTTAGATGTGCCTCGCTATCTCTGTGAAGGAACAGAGTCCCCATACCAAACAGGCCAACTCCATCCTGCTATAAGAGTAGCTGATTTACTGCAGCACATTAACCTCATGAAAACATCTGACAGCTATGGTTTTAAAGAAGAATATGAGGTAAAAATGTCATCAGCTACATTTTTCAATACCCTGGGGGGAGAGGCTCTTTGAGAGCACAGCTTCTTGTTTTTATGAGAGTTCTTAATTACAATAAGATTAAAATGAATGTTTAATAGGATTAGATTTTTAAAAGACCACTTCTTTTGTGAATCATGAGTCAATGAAATAATCCCAAAGAGAAATTTCACTGCTTTAGACACTGTTATAAAGCACTAGAAAGGGGGTATGTGGAACTGATGTTATCATATCACTGGCTACCTACTAACTACAGTTGACAAATCAGGAGCTACCTGTAGGAATATGCACTTCATACCAAGAGTCCCTCTTTTTTATGGAGCAAATTTTCCATAGCGATTCTTATGACAGCTATTGCAACAGTAATATTTATGTGAGGATAAGTTGTTAGTATAATGGCATGGAGAGGGTATCGGGATTGTGGTAGCAGGATCCATCAAACCCCACTTGATATCATGCTTTTGGCATTGTGAGAAACAGACTATTGGTCTGATCCAGTGGGAACTCCTTATGTTGGTGCACATAAACTGAAAAAAATCAAGAGTACAGATCCAGTGTACAGAGCCTATGGCCACCTTTGGACAACATGGCAAGCCATAAAAGAATGGCTTACTGTGAATGAGCAACATGCTAGTCCAAGTCCATCTTGTGTTGTTTCATTTGAGAAATACTGAATTTGCCACTATGATAGAAGCAATGTATAAATGAGAAGTATTTTCTTTACATGTTTACTTATTTGAAATTGGACAGTTAAAAGTTATTTATATTAGGAATAGTTGAATAGGAGAGAGCAAAAACACCTCTAGCTTTTTTGCAGGGAAGGCCTCCCTGCCCAGAAAGCAGCAGGTCCCAGATTTGTTCCTTGCTTGTTTATGCCCACAGACCAGTTTCCAGTGAGAGCACAATTATTCCATCTAATGTATTTCTAACAGAAACATATAGGTGTTTATTATTTTCAAAGTTAAAATATATGTTGAAATAAATGCAAAATTATGCCTGCATAGTAATTTCTTTTCCCTTATTTTTTTTTTTAAAGAGCTTCTTTGAAGGACAGTCAGCTTCTTGGGATGTGGCAAAAAAGGATCAAAACAGAACGAAGAATAGATACGGAAACATTATAGCGTGTAAGTTAAGAGTGGATATTTAACTTTGCCGGTAAATAATTTATTACTGTTTTATATTATCTTTCTCCCAAGTAAGCTCAGACAAGATACCTGATTCTAGCACTCATCCATTTTCCCCTGCCTGGTAGACTAGCCATGTGCATGCTTAATACAAACCACTGTTGCCTAGCAGCAACTTGAGAGGGAATTGAGGCATCTTGCTCTGCTATTTAGCCTTTCAGCTGAACAATGGGGAGAGGGAAGGAACATAGCAACTTGGAGGGAGGATGATAAGTTACAAGTTAAGTAGGAGGGGGAGAAGGAATCACAGGAGATGAGTAAAAACAATTCGAGAGGCATGGAAGGGAAGGGAAAATATAAAGTAAAAAGCCCTGTCTACATATCTGAATCAGCATATTAATCCTAAAATGGAGAACTGAGTCAGAATACCTCCAGAGATAATGTCTGTGTTGAATCTGAAGAAAGCTGAACTATGGAACTGCTTTTCACAATGAAAATGCTGTGGCAAAGAATTTAGCAATTTCCATAGAGGGATTAGAAATCAATAGAAAATAATGTCAATAATTGCCAGCTAATTATGCCAAATTATTCCTCCCTCTGCCACCATTTTGTGAGTGGTGGGCCTCAGGGCAGTATTCAACTAAATAATAATAGTGCTAGCTCAAAATGTTTGGGAGGAAGGGTGGGATATAAATTTAATAATAATAAGAATTAGCACTAACAAAACAGGTTCCTTTCCTCTCCTGCACGTGCACCATACCATTCCCAAATCTGCTCCAGAGGTTGGGGGAACCCCTTTTCAGTCATCATGCACAGCGTTCACCAGCATTCCATACTCTGATTCCCTCATCCCAACTCTCACTACATATACTCACCCTATTAAAATCTCACTTACCATAAGCATTGTAATAAATACACGACAATCATTTACACAGAAATATGGAACATCACAGGCACATTGCAGTGAAACTCCTAAACAGATATAGAAGCATTTTCCTTCTGCTAATACAATTTTTCCCCTTTTAAGGTATAAAAACTGGGGTAGCCAGTGTGGTCCCCTCCAGATGTTGCTAGACTCAAAGTCCCATCATCCCCAGCCATCATGGCCGATTAATAGCAATGATTAGTCCATCAAAATCTGGAGGCATCACTTTGGCTAGCTCTGGATTAAAAGTAGCCCAGGATTAAAATGCATATTTTGTTGGACGTTAATATCTGTTAGTTCCTTCCATCATATATGTCAGTTTAGATCCATCCATATATATTACATTTGTTCTGAAGAATAGTTTGACTGACACAATATATTTACAGATGACCACTCCAGAGTGATATTACAACCTGTAGAAGATGATCCTTCTTCAGACTACATTAATGCTAATTACATTGATGTAAGTAGATTGTATAACTTGCTTCTTTTCTTTCCAGCTTCTCTCTGTGAAAATTTTTCTGCATGCAATTCCTACGAATTGAATGACTTTTTTTTCCGATAAAGAACAAAATGTACACTTTTCCTTGTTCTCCGTCCTAGTACTCACTGACATTGTTGTGCTTTCTTTCACATCTGACTTTGGTTTGGGCTGTAGATTTGGCTGTACAGGGATGTAAGTACCACTATATGTGAATAACAGCATCCTGTTATGACTATTTAATATAGCGAACATTCTACGTTGCTTTACCCTTCTAATTTTTATTACTAGATATATGTGCATGCCTCATTTAATTAACCCCATTTATATATCTGGTCTTTTTAATGTTCCTTTGTGCTATTAATTTATGTTTGTACCTGTATTTTAAAAGTTAGCTTAGTCCTATAGTGTAGTCATGAAAACCATTAGCTAAACCAGCTGAACTCATCCATTAAAGAAAAATCATATTTTGCTTGAGTATTATTTTTGTTTGCTTTGGTTAGTAGCTCTTATTTTGCATTCCATTTTCATGTGAGAAGCTGGATGGTATGGTGTATAGTGTTGCTTCTGAAGAGACCTGGTTATGATACGGAAGGAGTACTTGGTGGTGGTGGTGATGGTAGTAAATTGTCTCCTTTTATTAAAAGGGAGTCCAGTCCTTATCATTTTTCTTGATGTGCTGAACCTTCATATTTATTATTCAAGTCAAGGTACAATTTGATATGGTACTGTATATATAGTATATACACAAACATATATATTTACAGACATAGGGCTGTATCCAATCAACTCGTCTTTCATTTCCTTGCCCTCCTGCCCCCTCCCATCTGTTCTGGGGGCCCATACAAGCCACAGTGTATGTTTCATGATTCCACCACAGATTATTTGTAACCAAGTAATGGACATGTTTTTGAAAGACATATTAAACAGAAATAAATTCAAATAATGAAAAATTCAGTTTGAATATGATTTTACTTAAGCTAGGTGAAAAAAGGAGAGTAGGCAACTTTAAAATAGTTTTGATCCAGATGTATAGTGCAATCCTAACCATGTCTACTCAGAAGTAAGTCCTATTCAGTTCAGTGGGACTTTCTCCAAGGTAAGTGGGGTTAGGATTGCTGTCTCAGTCACAAATGAGATCCATTAACTCTAAGCGTGACTATGACCAACCCAATTAATGTAGGGCCTATAAAGGTGGTATGTCTTAATAGAATACTTTATTTTCAAAGATCCTGTATATTTAAATTTTTATTTTGTTCCTTTATACATGTGCTCAGGACCGGTGCCAGGCATTACTGGGCCCTTAGCCAACCTGCCCAGGTGCGTGGCTCCTGCCTGTTCCACCTACCTCTCTCCTGTCTCCTACGCTGTGCGCCAGGGCTGCTATCAGCCAAGATGGTGGCGGAGTCTTTTCTAAGGGGCTGATGCCTCTGGTGCCATCTTGGTTGATGGCACAAATGCGCAGTACGCTACGTGCGCACACATGCCTGCCATCAACCAAGATGGTGGTAGGGGCATCAGCCCATTAAAGAAGCCTCCACCCCCAGCTTAGTTGATGGCAGCCCTGCACACACAGCAGCAGAAGACAGGAGAGAGAGGTAGATGGAGAGAGAGAACGGGCGGAAGGCCTGGAAGCTCCCTCTCTGCGATCCACAGCAGGGAAGCGCTACTCTCCCACCCATATGAGGGGCCCTTTAGGGGGCCCTCTGGGCTGCAGGGGTCCTTGGCCAGGGCCTGACCTGGCCATCCTTTGGTGCTGGCCCTGCATGTGCTTGTAAAATAATATTTCTGGCAGGTGTAGTTCCTGAAGCTTCTGTTGCATAGATAGAGTGGTGTCCCTCTTCACCTCTAACAATTTTAACAAGCAGACTTCATAGAAAGGTCCCTGAAAATTAGAATGAATTTGCACATGTTAGGTCCCTGATTTCCTCTTTAGAGAACAATACTTCTACAAATTAACCAGCAAGGCCACAGCTTTTGTGCTGACATTTCTCAACAACAAACAAACTGCTGAGTCATTCTCTTTGGGCATTCATTTCATAATAATCATTTCCTAGCTGAAGCTATTTACAGTGTGCTGTACGATAGAAAAATTACATAATGTTGCTTCCTCCAGAGGTTTTTTTTTTTTTTAAGAACAAGGATAATACATAGTAATTATTGAGGGTAAACATTGGTGAAGAGGGTGTTTTCAAGAGTTTTAGACTTGCCTATGAAGTTTTTATCTCACATTTGTATACAAGGGGATATAATTTTTTTTCCTTTGCAAGCTAGCACTGCTAAATTACTTCTTTTTTTCATTAGCAAAAATTTGGCACTTTGATGAAATAACTTACATGGGATCTGGTTATTGTTTATTTATTTAATTTGTAGTTCATATTCTAATAAATTTAATAATGTTCAAAATCACAGAAATTGAGCCCTGGCCTGTATTTGTAGTGCAGGAAAAGCTCAGTGGTACTATATGTGTGTGTATATACATGTCTTTATAGAAAGTATTATATATGCACACAGTTGGTTTTAATTCTAAAATCTGTTTTACAATATTGCAGAAAGAATTTGTACAATATTGCATGTAGATTTTGAAATTGTGCATGCATACACATTGTCCAGCTCTAACATTCAGCTGTTCTGCTTATTATTTATGGCTCTAATATTTTTTGTGCATTCATAGTGAAAATTAGTTTTTGCTAATTAAGTGTGATTGTTTCACAGCTTATAAAATGTAGCAAACAGACCTATTTCAATTATAAAAAGTGAAGGCAAAGCTTATAGTTTCATCACTGAACAACTACTAGAAGAAATCTAACATTAAATAAATGTTAATAGCCACATAAGACACCTATTAAAGCATTGATTTAATGATATTACTTAAAGTACATGTTGCACTAGGTTACATGAACTTTTTGTCCCATCTTAAGCACATTCACTCAGAAATAAAATCTACTGACATCAATTAGATTTCATTCCAATTCCAGCACTTGGAAGGTTCTTTTTAAAAAATGACTCAAGCTAGGCAACTGAGTACAGCTGCTACTACTAGCCTATTTTGAAAGGGATACATACAAATGTCTTGGGTGTGCCTTCATTTTCCTTACTTGATTCTACTTTTAAAGCTAATAGTAGAAATCAACATATTTTGCTGTTTCAGGGATATCAAAGACCAAGTCACTACATTGCAACCCAAGGTAAGAGTTTTCCAGAATATCCGCAGAACTCTAAAAAATCAGTGCCAGTTTGGACAATATCTGAAGGGTTACTCTAGCCATTATGTGGAAAGGTGTGTGAGCATGGTCTCTGGACTTTCATGTCTGCATTTAAAACCCTACATAAACCTCAATGATCCCACTGATGATGGAAAGGCTGTAGCTGAGTAGTATAGCATGCCCAGGTTCAATTCCTGGCATTTCCAGAAAGGACTTAGAAAGATTTCTGTCTGAAATCCTGGAGAGCCACTGCCAGTCAGAGTAGCCAATAGTCTTACTTGGTTCCAAGACTGTGTCTGATGTTTCTGTGTTGATTTCTTGGGGGGGGGGGATCCTAGGGTTGCCATATTCCAGTTCCACAAATCCGGGCAGGCTAATTTGCATATTATGCATATTATTTGCATATTATGCAAATTATTTGCATATTAATATTTGGATTGTCCAGGTTGTTTTGTTTTTGTGCCTAGGAATTACCTCCAAAAACTTGGGAAAGATGTAAGAAATCTTTTTTTAAAAAGCAACATTTTCAGCCTTAAATGCCTAGACTAGTTTCCAACGCTATGGAATATTTATTTATTGATTAAGAGGATTTATATCCTGCCCTTCTGCTGTTAAAAACAGAGCTCAGGACAGCTTACAAATATAATAAAAACAATAAAAATACACAATCAATATAAAAACATAATAAAAACACAAAATAGCAACAAACATAAAGTAAGTCAGGGCAGCAGTACGGTTAACCATTACATATACGATATATTTCAGAGATGTGGTGGGTGGAGAAAAACAAGAAGCCAAAATGTTAGGAAAAGGAGTCTTTCACACCACATGCTCAGTTCTAAATACTGTTGCAGCAAGTTTTACAAGTTCCTCCAGTATTCCACTGGTGCAGGCAATCAGACATTCAAAGTATCTGTATGTTTCTTAGGTTTTATAAAAGCAGAGCTTTGCTTAACTCAAAATTTCTTCTCCCTTTGATCAACCACATCTACACCGGTTCCACTGGGCCTGGAAGTGTGCAATAACCCCACACATACCTTGCTAATTAGATTACCAATGCCAGGATGTCTGTCTTATCGACTACTCTCCTGTTCCCCCCCCCACACCGGGCATCATGAAAGACCCAGTCCTGGGCTCAGAAAGAAAATAAATATCTGGTCCTCTTCAAAGTACTGATAAGCCTCTTGTTTTAATTAAAATAATAATTATAAATTCTTGCTCTTATCACTAATGGGAGTTCATTATCTTGCATATGCTGTTGTTGCTTCTATGGCTGTAACGGAGTAAGGTTAAAGATAAGTGAAATGCAAATAGGAAAAAAACAACACAAAAGGCAGTAACACTTTCCTAAATGTAATACCATACCAACCACAACAATATTCCTATGAGTAAGGCAGAAAACTCAGCATCCCACAACCAGTCAAGATTCATAACCAAAAACCCAAACTAAAAAAATCCTAGCAGCAGTCAGCCACGGTCACAGAAATCCCCATGCAGCACAACCTGACCTGGGGACTGCAGTTAATGCAGAATGCTGCAGCACAATTGCTGACATGAATGAGATCCTATCAGCACATAATACCTCTGCTCTGAAATCTACATTGGTTGCTGATTTGCTACCAGGCCAAGTTCAAGCTGTGCTTTCCATGTTATGGGTGCCACATAATACTTGTTCTGCTCTTGTAAGAAATCAGTCCTGTAAAGTGGCAGCACCTACGCTTTGGAACTCCTTGCCTATTGACATTAGGCAGATGCCTCTTTTCAGGACCTGCTAAAATCAGTTTTCTTGAGGCAAGCCTCTCCAGGCATGTGGAAGCTATTGTGTTTTTAAATCTGTTTTTAACTCATTGTTGGTTTTATTACTTTGAATGTTTTTAAGCATCTGTCCTTAATGCTTTTGCCAATAATTTTATTGTTTTAATTCTTTCTGTAAACCGCTTTGATATTTTTTTACAATAAAGTGGTATATAAATGTTGTACATAAAAATACATAAATAAGTGTTGGAGTCACTGTGGCCCTTGAGTCTCTTCCCACTTTTAGGAACCAAGGAATCTGCCTTATACTGATTCAGGCCATTTCTTACTGTGATTTCTTAAATGCAATACCATACCAACCACAACAAGATTCCTATGAGTAAGACAGAAAACTAAGCATCTCACAACCAGTCAGGATTCCTAACCAAAAACCAAAAATATGATAAATGAAGAAATATTTATATAAGCATGACTATCAAATATATTTATTATTTACACAAACTGTAAAGATATTTATAGTGCAATCCTAGGTTTATTTATTCAGAAGCAAGTCCCAGTGTATTCAGTGGGGCTTACTCAAACAGGGACAGAACTGCAACCTCACATGATAAGCAACTTCATTCACACAACCCAAAATTCCAAATCATGCCACTTTACGCTGTTTGGCAACTGTTTATACTTACTCTGGGCATATGGGATTAACATTGCTTTTACAAAAGCAAGTATTGGGAAGGTTTTCAAAATACTGCCCAGGATCTGACTCCTGCACACAAGAGGAAAAAAACTGAAATGTATATACTTACCCAATTTATGAGCTTTTCAGATAAACGGGGGGGGGGGAGAGAAACCACCGTTTTCTGGCATTGCAATGACGTTTTCTAGAAGCTGCCTCAGGTCAATCAAACTGAAACGCAACCCTGGCTTCACTGATTGGCTGCAATCCTGAACGGGCGGGGTTAAAGCTACAAAGTGCTATACAGTACTGTTTAAAGAAAGATTTAATAGTCGGGGCAGCTGACATTTTTATGTATATCTCGAGAACCAGACCACCTAGAAACTTAATTTTTTTTTTATTAAAGCTGAGAATCCGGGCCACCTAAGGGGCTAACCGTGCGCCAGATGACATGCAAAGAGTCCGGGTAAAACCCAGCTAACCGGGCAATATGGCAACCCTAGGGAATCCAGAAATTGTCTATGCACATGCCATAATGCAAGCAAACAGTTGATGTGTGAAAAGTATGTTCACACACTAGGGTTGCCAGGCTTAGGGCCTGAGTGCCAGGCTCAGGGTGTTCTTGCAACCCTGTAATGGGAAAAACTGCAAGGTGGAATTCTCCCTTCCCCCTGCACAACTTTTAAAGATACAGAAGACCTCTTGGAGGCTGGGCCTGGCAACCAAGAGGTCTTCAGTATCTTTAAAAGTTGTGCAGAGGGAAAGGAGAATTCCACCTCCACCTTGTGGTTTTTCCCATTACAGGGTTGCAAGAACACCTGTACTTGGCTGACTTTCTCTTCTCCTAAAGATACAGGATTAGTCTCAGGCCTTGAACCTGGCAACCCTACTCCCCCATGACCCCTGGCTAGCAACAATGCAATGCACAGCTGCTTCTGTTGCCTGTTACCCCTTCCTCCAAGGTAGGATTTTTCTTGGTTTGGGGAAAGGGGTAGAGAATTGTCTGCCTGAGTTTATAATTGGTACACTTGAAAAGTTTAATTTTATTTTCAAGGCAAGCAGGAGGGGAAAGCCGCTTCTCCAGTTGCAATAAATACGGGGCTCTAGACTGGGATAATGGATCCTTGATTTTGTTTTTTATACCTAGATCGATCAACTAGGCAATAGCTGCAACCATGTAGAATGATAGTGAAAGAAAGATAATTTGGCTTAAAGAAGCAAGGTCTCAGTCTTATCTGAAATGTGTGTCTTGCCATAGCAGAAACTGTTGTTAATAATTTGGAACATAGTACATTGTCATTTTGGGAGAATATAATGAAACATTAACCATTACTGCAGTGAATTTTGCCCAGTTAAGCTTGCCCTGACCAGTGGAACAGATTTTACAGTATGAGAACCTTGAAAATAATAGTTCACTAATATCAGGGCCTCAATATTTTGAGTCATTTAACATCTCAAATTATATTTACAATTGTGCAAGATGTATAAAATTAAGTCATATTAAATAGTGTTGGTTAATTTTCATGTTCTAATATATCTTCAGGTAATACTGCAGATAAGAGTCCACTGCAATTGCAAATAATAAAATTCATATGTAGATGCTTGATGCGTTTAAAGATTGTATAGCAAATTATCTGCACAGATCCTTTTGCTTGTCATTTATTCCTGAAATAATATAATTGAATTTTACTTCTGTTCAAAATGTAGGCATGAATGGTGTTTCCAACTTCTTATTTTAAAGTGTATCTTAGTTGAGCAACCTTTATCCCACAGTGGCCCTCCAGGTGCCTATGGAAAGTGCACAAGCAGGACATGAAGGCAATAATCCTTTCCCACTGTTGTTCTCTAGCAAGTAGTATTCAATGGCCCCAAACCTAGCATGACCAGTTGTTATTGATGGTGTTATCCTTCATTATTTGTCTAGAATATAAATTCTGGGATATAAATTCATTATAATTAAAATAGAAGCAGGGCTTAACAAGTGAAGATACTAGACTGAAATGTAAGGGGCCATTGCAAATCAAATTCTCCCTAAGTAGGTGAGCAAGATTACGGGATTCTATTTAATTGCAAAGTTCTACCATGGACAGGCCATGAAGTCTGATTGTCTATGATCAATCTTGATACCAGGGGAGTAAGACGAATAGGATTTTTTAGGAAAAGCTATGAAAAGGTGATTTTCCATATGCTAATGAACCCATGCTAAAGCGCTATTAATTCACAGATATCAGTGTTTTTGTGCAGAAGGCAAGTTGGCAAGTCTTAATGCCTACTTCATTTTTTAAAAAACTAATCTGGTTTCAGTGAGATACTTCAACACTAATGATGCATAAGTTATGGGCAGCAGGTTTAGAAGGATTACTGGAGTCATTCATACCTTAGAAAATAACTGGCAGCTATTTTAGAGATCAGTGGCTTTGTAGTTACTTTACATTTATTTAAGAACATTTTCTTTTCAGGGCCAGTCCATGAAACAGTGTATGATTTCTGGAGAATGATTTGGCAGGAACAATCTGCGTGCATTGTTATGGTTACAAATTTAGTTGAGGTTGGGCGGGTAAGTACCTTAGAAAATGCTGAAGCCTTAAGAAACGTATTGAACTCGGTAATTCTTTTGCTAATGAAAATAGAAGCAGAGTAAAGGTACTAGAATTTGGTATGAAAAAAGCTAATGCAGATGAACACCTCCCAAAATTGAACTTGTTCTCCCTCATCCATGTGTGCAACATGTTGAAGGGCCTATGTGTATAAAATCCAGCACACGTATCCCAAATTGCATGATTGATTTGTGTTGAGTATCGATCATATGATTTAGATTGTAATCACATTATGCATACACATTACATCTAACTGTTCATGCACGAAGGGCATCGAGGATGGGATAAATACATATGGGCCAGGAAAGCACAATGTCACTCCCCCACCATGTATAGGGAAAAGCACTTCTGAACAGGTCCAAGCTAGAGACTTGTGCAGGCTCATTTACATAGTAGAAACATTAACCAATTATAGCAGGTGTGGGGAACCTTTGGCCCTCTAGATGTTGTGAACTCCAACTTCCATCAGCCCCAGCAAGCATGGCCAGTGGTCAGAGACAATGGGAGTTGTGGTTCAGTGATATCTGGAGGGCCAAACGTTCCCCACACCTGAATCATAGCATCTCTTGAAGTGTTGTTCTAATGAAGAGAATTCAGTGCAGCATGATCTGGCCAGTTGGCTTAAAACCTTTGTGATTATACACAACTGCGCTATACTCTTCTTGAAGGTCCTAAACTGCATTTCAGCCTCTATCTGCTTGTTGCACTGACATAAAAAGTCAAATCAAATATAGGGTTCATGGAATCATAGAATAGTAGAGTTGGAAGGGGGCTGTAAGGCCATCAAGTCCAACTTAACTTGGGTTGGCATTTTTTTCCTATTTAATTCTGATATTAAAATTTTGGGGTGATTTGAAATAATATACAGGTAAGTACTGACCCATTTGTAATATATGATGTAGCCAAGCCCTGAGCCAGCAGGTGGCCAGGTTGGATTCTGGCTGAGGGCCCCTGGAGCCCAGCGTGGCCCTGAAGAGCCCCTTCTTAGTGTGGGACGGTAACGTTCCTGCTCAGCAATCTGCAGCAGCGTTGGATTGTGGGACTCAATGACCCAGCGCTGCCACAGATTGCAGAGCATGATCTTGCGGGTTCTCCCCTACATACAGATAGCAAGGGGCTTTATAAGCCTGCCCACTTCATCTGCCTGTTCCATCAGTGCAGTGCTTACCATCACTCACGGTATGACGGTGGGAGCATCCCTAAGGGGTTGATGCCCCACCGCCATCTTGGGTGATGGCATATGTATGCGCTGATGTGACAGGTAAGTGGGGTGGACAGCGTATTTAAGCCCCATGCCACCTGTATCAAGCAGGGGTATTTGGCCATACTGTGCTGCAGGATGGTGCCCAAGGGCCAGTCCTGCGTGGCGCTGGCCCTGGATGTAGCTAGGGTTAAACAAATGCTCAGTTAGACTAAGACTTGAGTATTATACCTTTTTTCCCCCAAGCATCTTCATCTGCTTTTTCATTCATGAAATGGCATCTATATTATTGTATTACTAGTTAGAATTAATAGCATGTTATACATGTGCCAGTTGTTTATGCATTTGCTGTCCTTGATTTGGAGATTTTTCCAAAATGTTATTTTTAGGTTAAATGCTACAAGTATTGGCCTGATGACACTGAAGTTTATGGAGACTTCAAAGTTACTTGTGTGGAAGTAGAACCGCTTGCAGAGTATGTGGTCAGAACATTTACTCTTGAAAGGGTAAGTACATCTAAAACTATTATATATTCAAAATGTATTGTAAGTTTAGCATTGTATGTGTCATAATAATATATAAGGCATATATATTTTATTTACAATATTTGTCCTATAACAGTCTGCCATTATTCCATTCATACCTCCTTGTAAAATGTAGTGGCCTCAAAGGAATAGTCCTGATTCATATCCATCTTAATAGCATTTACATCTTGCTACACTTTGACCACTTCACAAGACTGGTTTCCTTACAGATAGTTTCACACTGTCTTCTTTACTTGCATGCAAGCTCATATGCTAAATTTTGGGTTTCTTGGGAAATCTTTTCATATGTTGTAATTTTATAATACATATAGTACTGGCTCTGTAAATGTACAATTTTCAAGATATGAAAATAGTGCCACATTCAATATTGTATTGAGTTTATGAAGGAAGCTGATAAAGATAAACTGACAGATTGTATTTATAGTCATGCATAAATTCAATTGTAGAAGTCCCATTTTAAGCAACAATTTTCATATTTTTGGCTTAGCATACTAACAAAAATGTTTATTGATTCTGGCAGCTGTTGTGCTTGTCTTAAAATTCAATATTTTGATTTGAATGTTTTTCCTTCCCATGATCTTTCAAACAAAGAAAAATATTGTTTTGTTTTGTTTTTCAATTTTGACAGAGAGGTTACAATGAAATCCGCGAAGTTAAACAGTTCCACTTTACTGGCTGGCCAGATCATGGAGTACCTTATAATGCAACAGGCCTTCTTTCATTTATACGCCGTGTTAAACTATCTAACCCTCCTAGTGCTGGACCTATTGTTGTGCATTGCAGGTGTGTAGAGAAGAGGTAGATGCATTTTCTATAACTTCTCGATGTGTGCATGAACTATAGTCTCTTGTGAAATTGTATTAGTGTGACTGGTTTGGTCTTTGTTTATCTGTTTTTTTCAACTCTGATAGATGTAGCTTAATGATACTACCATCCAACATCCAGGCTTCCCTGATAAAATTAATTTTATGTGCTCTAAATGATCTAGTGTGTTTTCAACTATATTGAGGTATGAATATGGTTTAGAAATTTGAACATCTTTCCCTGTTGACTATCTCAAGTAGTTTCTGGGAGTGCAAGTGAATGGAAGTAGTAATGCCTGACCCACCAGTGTGTCCACTGCTTCCTGGCAGCTATTTGTATTAATGCAGTAGACAATGTGTGCCACCATGCTTCATGCAAATGGCTGCAGGGAAGCAGCAGCTGTAACTAGATGTGACTTTTATCTTTGGAAAGATTTTCAAACACACAACTTGCCCATAGTATGTGAAAAGTGAAATTTTGTATTAAACATAAAGGAAAAACATCTATTTTCTAGCTATGCCCAGAACCAGCTAAGTATAGGTTTCATACACAATAATATTTATAACTGTAAACACAGAAAACACTTGTCCTAGACACTGCACCTGTGCACTTTTCATAGAGGTGAATGAGAACTACACAAGAACGCATCAGTAGTGCCCATGCTAATAAGCGACATTTAAAATATGCCAAGTTTAAGTTTATTACCACTACTACTGTTACTACTACTACAAAAGAAGGTAATCTTAAAATAGAATGTGCATATATAATTACTAGGATTTTTAATTTGTTAGAGGGAATTGGGTTTTTTTATTGCAGGAATTCTCTGAAAATAATTTTCTGATTCATTCCAGTGCTGGAGCTGGACGAACTGGCTGTTACATTGTAATTGACATCATGCTAGACATGGCAGAAAGAGAAGGTGTTGTTGACATCTACAATTGTGTTAAAGCATTACGTTCACGCCGCATCAATATGGTACAGACTGAGGTACTCTATTTATCTGTTATTAATAATCAGTGACCTGATTTTCTTCTTAGATGCATTTAGTTGGGTGCCCTTGAAATAATGTAAAATCTCACCTTTATTTATTTGATTTATATCCTGCACCTTCCTCCAAAGTAGACCAGGGCAGCAATCCACTAAGCAAAAATGAGCCATAGTCCAGACCAAATTACTAATGGGAAGGTCAGCATAATATGGTTTAAAATACTGTAGAGATGGGCCAAAAGTACTTGGGGAACTTTTTTTCAAATTGAAACTGAGGGGTTTTGGGGGGGAGGAGAGTAAAACTGTGCATCTCTCAATCTTTTTCTCAACTTCCACAGCCTGTTTAAATATCCCTAACAGCAGCAGTAAATATATTCTACAGTATTTTCTACCTTTCAGCCATTAATATGTCAGATTGAGGACAAGAAGCACGACTCCTTGCTTCTGCTCTTATTCGAAAGTTTCATGATGATGCCGGGTGCCAAGTATCAAGGACCGGGGGGCATAGGTCAAGTTCCCAAAACCCAGGAACTCCACCTTTCCCACCCACCCATCTTGCAATTCAGGCAAAATTGTTAACTTACCAGGCAAAACCCTGCACAATGGTATCTGCCACTAATTCTTTGTGTCGTCAGCCCAGGTCAATGAGAAACAAAGGCCTTAAAACCAGATGTCCTTGGGATTTTGCCAAAGAAAAGCTTTGAGTTCATAAAAAATTTATGTAGCAAAACAGCCCAAAGGCAAGTACTAGATTTTATCTTAGAGAGCTGAAGAGCAAATACACAAACCCCAATATATTAATAAGTTTATTAAAAGAAGTAGTTAAAGTTAACAAAATAAAAGATAAAGCATCATAATCGGGGAATAAAAGCCAATTCAAAAGGACTTGCTAGGAAAAGTATCCTATCAGAAAATAAGAAAGCTATCTGCCTAATCTATTACATCTACATGAAGCCGTTGGGTGAGGTCATCAGGAGTTTTGGAGTGCGTTGTCATCAGTATGCTGATGACACGCAGCTCTACTTCTCCTTTTCATCTTCAGGTGAGGCTGTCGATGCCCTGAACCGATGCCTGGCCGCAACAATGGACTGGATGAGGGTTAACAAGCTGAAGCTCAATCCAGACAAGACTGAGATGCTGTTGGTGGATGGTTTCTCTGATCGGATGGTGGATATATACCCTCTCCTGGATGGGGTTACACTCCCCCCAAAGGAGCGGGTTCGTAGTCTGGGAGTCCTTTTTGACTCTTCCCTCTCACTTGAGGCTCAAGTAGCCTCGGCGGCAAGGAATGCGTTCTACCAACTTCGGTTGGTAGCCCAGCTACGCCCCTATTTGAGTAAAGAGGACCTTACATCAGTGGTACATGCTCTAGTAACCTCACACTTAGACTACTGCAATGCGCTCTACGTAGGGCTACCTTTGAAGACTGTTCAGAAGCTACAGCTAGTGCAAAATGTGGCAGCCAGACTGCTAACAAGGACCAAGCGGTCCGAGCACATAACACCTGTTCTGGCTCGCTTGCACTGGCTGCCAATAAGCTTCCGGGCTAGATTCAAAGTGTTGGTATTAACCTATAAAGCCTTATACGGCGTAGGGCCACGATACCTGTTGGAATGCCTCTCCCGATATGAACCGGCCCGTACACTACGCTCCACAACGAAGGCCCTTCTCCGGGCCCCGACTCATAGGGAGGCCCGGAGGGTGGTGACAGGATCTAGGGCCTTCTCGGTGGTGGCCCCCGAATTGTGGAACAGTCTCCCCGTGGAGGTGCGCTTGGCGCCGACGCTGTTTTCTTTTCGGCGCCAAGTGAAAACCTTTCTTTTCACTGAAGCATTTTAATTTAGTTTAACTTAAATTTATACAAATTGTTGTAATTGATTTTTGATTGTTTTTATGTCCTGTGGTATTGTATTATGATTTTACTGTACTTTGTTCACCGCCCAGAGAGCTATTGCTAGTCGGGCGGTTTATAAGCTTAATTAATAAATAATAATAAATTAATAAATAATTAATAATACTCGATTAACCATACTCGGGCAGTTATCCCCTTCCAGACTGATCCACAGCAAGAAGAAATGAAGTCCTCAAACCAGGACTCAGATGTTGAGTGCCCAGCAATAGCCTAAATCCATATAAAGCAAAGAAGGAAGCCATAAGGGCAACTTAAGTACACTGAGGATATATTCACCAGTGAAATCAGCTGATCAAGAGCTGGACTTGTTGAGACCTTCCAACTTAGCATGACTTGCTAAAATAAGCAGGTGGCATGCTTTTCACCAGCACCGGGCTGTTACTCATTAAACAGTCAAAATGGCCTTGAGCACTAACAATTCACAGGTGGTCTTACCTGCATGCTGCAACAGAATCTGAAAAAAATCTGAGGCCTTACAAGAAAAAAATGAACCTAACAGCAACTTTCCTTGACACCAAGTATGGTGGACATTTTGGCCCTGTTTTTATGCGCATACCTCAAATCCCCCAAATATTCTCACTCTTTGAACAGCGTGGCAAAGTAAGGGAGGGGAACCATTTTAGCTTCACACCATAAAATGGTATGAAGCAGGTAGTATTTTTTTCTCCCTCTCATATCCCGAGATCACCCAGTGGAATTGACTGGCAGTAGATTTAAGACAAACAAAATAAAATCCTTCTTTACTCTGTGCATAATTAACGTCTAGGAGTCACTGCCCCAAGGTGTAGCCATAGTCACTGACTTCGATGGTTTTAAAGGGGAGTTAGACAAATTAATGGAGATCTCTATGGATGGCTTTTAGCATGCAATACAATGGGCATTCAAGAAGCACAAGCATCCCTGTTTTTGCCCCAAAAGCGGTTTGATTCTTGTGCATGCTGTAAGCATACATAGCCTCAATTTCCTCCTGGGGTGCTCAGACGTGTAATCCCAGAGCACTCCTTGGTGGGAAAGGAATCCCCACTGAGGACTTGGAACCACCTCTCCTTTCTTGTCTGGAAAGCCTATCTTGAAATAAATTGGAAAGGACCTTGGGGAAGAGTGACAAGTGAAATGAAAAGCAGCAGCTGCAGAAGCAGTGGTGTTTCAGGGCTCTACTTGACCCATACGTCCTAGTGAGTAATCAAAAGCTGGGTTGGCTTGTACAAGTTTCCCTTTGTAAGTGCAATATTCCATGCCTTGATAGTTTAGAAGCATTATATCTCTGAATGCCAGCTGCCAACAGACATAAAAACTAGGGAAGCCTATCACCTTTGTGCTTGGCTTGAGAGTTTTCTGAAAGCATCTGCCCCGCCACTGTTGGAAACAAACTCAACTAGATGAAGTATTAGTTCCCTTCTATTTGACACTGGTTAAGCCTCATCTTAAGTACTGCATCCAGTTCTGGTCTCCGCACTTCAAGAAGGATGCAGACAAACTAGAACAGGTTCAGAGAAGAAGAAGGATGATCAGGGGGCTGGAAAACAAGCCCTATGAGAAGAGACTGAAAGAACTGGGCATGTTTAGCCTTGAGAAGAGAAGACTGAGGGGGGGATATGATCACACCCTTCAAGTCCTTGAAAGGATGTCCCACAGTGGAGGGCTGGGATCTCTTCTCGATCATGCCAGAGTACAGGATTCAGAATAATGTGCTAAAGTTACAGGAAGGCAGATTTCGACTGAACATCAGGAAAACTTCCTAACTGTTAGAGCAGTATGACAATAGAACCAATTACCTAGGGACATGGTGGGCTCTCCAACACTGGAGACATTCAAGAGGCAGCTGGACAGCCACCTATGCTTTAAGTATGCTTTAAGTTGGATTCCTGCATTGAGCAGGGGCCCCTTCCAACTCTACTGTTATGGACACTTCATCTGGTCTAACAGGTCCTTGTTTGTTTGTTTTATGTTCGAGTTCAGATGAAGGCTTCCAGTTCATTTGTTATGAATAAATATCCTTGCCATGATATAGAGAAGAGTGCTCAGGTGCACAGAAAGTTGAATTCTAAACTACACACCACTGCAGAAATAATTGAGGGCTTTTCATGATAGTTACAAGCACTCAAGCTCCCCTAAATATGAATCTCTGCAATTTAAACACCTGTGTATTCCTAATCAGGGGGTGGGGTGGGGAGATAACAGCTTTTAAATGGGAAAGAACTTTGCAGGGACAGGGGACAGCAGTAGGAAGGAGAGAGTGGATGATCTCTTAGTGCAAGGCTTCACATTATTTAGATTCAACTCCATATATATTGTCTGTCTTTAGATGACATCCATTTAGGTTTTAGATATCCTTTAATATTAATGTTGGGGACTGTGGAAATGTTTGCCAACAGGTATCTCAGTTTTGTGAGGATAATTAGACTGGGGAAAACTACATATTTTAACAAACAAGTTTACTTCTCTAAGATTTCTTGAAGAATGAAAAGTTAAGATGTATGGTAAAACGTTATTTAGGGCCACATCCACACCATACATTTATTCTACTACTCAACTTTAAAAAGTCATGGCTTCCTGCAAAGAATCCTGGGAAATGTCATTTGTGAAGGGTGCCAAGGGTTGTTAGGAGAGCCCTATTCTCCTCATAGAGCTACAATTGCCAGAGTGGTTTAATCATCAGTCCCTCTTCCCAGGGAACCCTTGAGAATTGTAGCTCAATGAGGGGAATAGGTGTATCTTAACAACTCTTATCACTAAGAACATAAGAACATAAGAAGAGCCTGCTGGATCAGGCCAGTGGCCCATCTAGTCCAGCATCCTGTTCTCACAGTGGCCAACCAGGTGCCTGGGGCCACTTTGCAGGGCCCACTAGGAATCCCACTAGGAATGGGATTTGCCACTTGCCGATCTGCTCTGCCCTGACATCATGGAGGAGAAGGAGGAGGCTGGAGAGAAGGAGCCCTCACCAGGTGAAAGGATAGAGTGGCTGCTGTGGCAAAAACCTCCCGGAGTAGGGCCAGACCACAGAGGAGGAACAGGAGGAGGAGGATACACCACACTGCAGGGCAAGCAACAGGCTGCAGGCTAGAGTGGGCAAAAACCTGCTTAATTCTGAATTACATGGGTATTTGTTCATTACAGCCTGCAGCCTGTCACTTTTGTATCTCCTGTTACATATCTACTTTTCAAGTCCCAGGCCACAGATTACTTGATTGGTACTAACATTGTATGGCAGCCATTATTTTGCAAGTGTAATATATAATAATGGTAAAAGGAAACTAACTAGGCAACAGCCCAGCTAAAAAAGCAAACTCAGCACTGAATTGTGCTGATAGCTAAGCTGCTGTGCATCTGACAGCAAAATAAACTATCAGTAACAACAGCACTTCATACAAGACGTATACATAATTTTCTTCTCTATGGAAAGCTTTATTATTAGTGCTATTGTTATTTCACCATCTATATACACAGAACAAAATAGCATTAAAAAATCAAGTCCCTTTCCTGAAGAGCTTACCATCTAAGTACAGAAAATATCATTTCTGAGCTGGTCCTCAGTTTGCTGTCCAGATCTGGTGACCCCCAAGTATACCAAACCAATGTATATAAACATATCAACAGTAGCAAATTATCTCTGTAATCATGAGATAGGATGGTCAGACTTGCTCAGCTCCATTTGGAAAGGGCTGGGTCTTTCCAAATATTTTTGCAGCATTCTTGTGAAAGGCATTAGTAACATGGAACTAGAAATTCTTTTTTTATATATACCTACTAGTCACTGTCTCAGGAAGAAGTATGTTTCTCAGAGCTGTTATCAGTAGGAATGGCTTAGAATACAGGAACAGCTTAGAAGTAGCCTTAGTGGCTGTTTCAGTTCCCTTTCCTCTCCACTCCACTGCTTGAGAAAAATGTGAAAATATGAAAAAGGAAGGTGGAAGAGAAATACATAGACAAGAGGGCTGGCACTGATCTAGTGGATCTGAGCTAGTGATTTCTGGAGCCCAATTGTGCTTGGCTTGTAAATTCTCGGGGATTTCTGAACCCAATGGAGTTTGTAGTTTTCCCATTTCTGAGATGCTTCTCCACACCTGATCATGACGACCTAGAAAGCTTCATTATTAAAATGAAAAATGCGTGCTCAGGATTTTAAGCAGAACCCTTTTTTAAAGAATGGTTTTGTGTGTATCCCTACTAATACTTACTGACTTGTGAAAATATTCAGGGCACTTAATCCAGAGCTACCTATTTTTAATACTGTTTCCAATATCAAGCAAATTGGCTTGGGTGGCAGAAACATAAAAATGGAAACACACCCACACCATTAAATCTCTGTCTTCAGCAAATTACTATCTTTGTCATTGCTGGACTTAACATTTGCCGTTCTTCGGAAATCACCCCAATTATATGAATCCCAGTTAAGGAATAGACTGTACTTAAGGCGCTTTAGCGGTCTAAAAATGGATTGAGTGACGCTTCCTTGAATAAGATTCCTGGTGAGATTTTGTTTCTTTAAAAAAAATATTGCTAGAACTTCTGTTGCTTCTTTGGCAGGAGCAGTATATCTTTATTCATGATGCAATTTTGGAAGCCTGCTTATGTGGAGAAACTGCCATCCCCGTCTGTGAATTCAAAGCTGCATTTTTTGATATGATTAGAATAGACTCTCAGACAAACTCTTCACATCTCAAAGATGAATTTCAGGTATTTTCAGTTGCATATAGCTTTTATATAGCAGCATTTTCTTGGCTTCTAGTTATATATAATTCCTACCAGTTTTTAGATCAGATTCATAACCTTTGGCCTGCCCCCTTGTGTTAAGCCTAATGTATCACCTAGCTCTTTCATTATGTGCTATGCAAAGTCATCTATAAACTTGGGATACTATTGTCTGATTGTAATTGCCACAGACTGCCAATTTGTTTGAACAGCAGTGACCTTTGGCCTGACGGGTGATTTTGCATTTTAAATAAGTGTGGAACACTTTGCATGAATTTTACACAACGCTCTCTATTTTCTTCTTTTGGTCGGAATGCAGAATCAATTCATTATATGCTGAGAATTTATTTTCACTCTCTGTCACAACTGAAATGCAGTACAACTCAAGTAGGCAAATTCTCATGGCTTTCAGCATTCCTACCTAACAATGTTATTTAGTGCCCAAATCTATTCAAGGATCTGTTCAAGTGTAAGGTTTGGTATATCATACCAAAGAGTTCTTCTGCCCTTTAGACCCTGAATTCTGTGACTCCCCGACTGCAAGCTGAAGACTGCAGCATAGCATGCCTGCCAAGGAATCATGACAAAAACCGCTTTATGGATATGCTGCCACCTGACAGATGCCTGCCTTTCTTAATTACTATTGATGGAGAGAGCAGCAACTATATCAATGCTGCCCTTATGGACGTAAGAACCACTATTTCCTTTGTCTATGCAACATGCCTTGAAATGATGTCAAATAATAATGTTCAAGAGAATTCTTGCTGGTTCAAGAAAGATTGTTACCCTTCCTGTAGTGTTTGGAGCTATCATTATTATTTCCTTTTTAAAAAAAATAACATTAAAAAGTGAGTAAAGTTGTCTAAATGCACAATGATTGTTCTCTTGACTTTCCATGTCCAGTATTTCAAGTTTTCAGTAGCTTTTTGAAATTGAAAATTCATGAAGGGAAACTCTAGCAGGACTTTAATGATTTGTACGTTAATTTGCAGCAAGTTCTACCAATTTGTCTTTTACTAATGAGTGCAGTCCCAGGAGAATTAATGGATTAGTGATTAAAACAGTGGAAACATAATATTCAGTTCAACATACTGCATAGCTTCTATCATTTGCACATACATGTTTATTAATATTATTATTTATTAAATATCTACCCTGCCCTTTCTCTCAGGAGTAGCCCAGGATGGCAAATAAAAACACTAAAACACTCTAAAATATCATAAAAACAGACATTAAAATATCTTAACACAAAACATCTTTAAAAACACCTTTTTAAAAAATGTTTAAAAACATCTTAAAAAACAATTCCAACACAGATGCAGACTGGGATAAGGTCTACTTAAAAGGCTTGTTGAAAGAGGAAGGTCTTCAGTAGGTGCCAAAAAGATTACAAAGATGGTGCCTCTCTAATATTTAAGGGGAGGGAATTCCAAAGGGCAGGTGCTGCTACACTAAATCCGCTTTCTATGTTGTGCGGAATGGACCTCCTGATAAGATGGCATCTGCAGGAGCTCCTCACCTTCAGAGTGCAGTGATCGACTAGGTATATAAGGGGTAAGACAATCTTGTGGTCCCAAGCTGTATAGAGCTTTGTACACCAAAACTAGAACCTTGAACTTAGCCCGGTAGCTAATGGGCAGCCAGTGCAATTCTTTCAGCAGAAGGGTGACATGTTGGCAATACCCTGCCCCAGCTGCAGCTTCCGGATCAACCTTAAGGGTAACCCCACATAGAGCTCATTAGAGTAATCCAACCTGGAGGTTACCAGTGCATGGACAACAGTGGTCAGGCTATCCCAGTCGAGAAATGGCTGCAGCTGTCTTACCACAGTGCCTCCATCAGACTCAATTTATTGGCTCTCAACTAGTCCATCACCAACTCCAGGCATCAGTCCAGGGCTTGAACGGTCTCTCCCAATTCAGATGTTACAGAGAAATAGAGCTGGGTATCATCAGCATACTACTGACACCTCTCCCCAAATCTCCTGATTACGACTCCCAAGGGATGTTATACAGCATGGGGGACAAGATGGTACCATGTGGCTCCCCACAGCACAGATGCCAGGGGGCCGAAAGACAATCACCCAATGCTATTCTCTGCAAACAACATGGATGTAGGATCAGAACCACTGTAAAACAGTGCCTCCAATACCCATCTCACCAAATGGGCTCAGAAGGATACTGTGGTCAATAGTAACAAAAGCCACTGAAAGATCAAATAAGAATAACAGGGTTGCACTTCCCCGTCCTCCCAATAAAGATCATCCATCAGGGCAACCAAGACTGATTCAGTCCCATAACCAGGCCTGAACCCAGACTGGGATGGGTCAAGATAATCTGTTTCATCCAAGAGTACTTGCAATTGCTGCCCTACAACCCTCTCAATCACCTTCCCTAAAAACGGGATATTTGCAACCAGGCAATAGTTGTCAAAAACTAATGGGTCCAGGGTGGGCTTTTTCAGGAGCAGTCAGATCACCACCTCTTTCAGGGCAGCTGGAACCACTCCCTCCCACAACAACTTGTTGACCACATCCTGGATCCACTCGGTCAACCCCCCTCAGCAAGCTTTAATAAGCCAAGAAGGGCAAAAGGACATGTTGCTGGCTGCATCGTCGTAAGCACCTTGTCCACATCATCAGGCTGCATCAACTGAAATCAATCCCAAGAAGATGTGGCAGACGTTACACTGGACACCTCACTGTGGACTACAGTAGATGTGTATGGGACATCTAGATAGCTACGGAGGCGAGCAACTTTATCCTCAAAGTGCCTTAACAACAATTCACAGTGGACCTCCAAAGGGTCTAAAACTCCATTTTCTGGAGTTGATGTCAGCAGATTCCTGACAATATGGAAAAGTTCCACTGGATCGCTACTTGAAGATGCTACGGATGCAATAAGTTTAGCTTATTTGTTTTTTTTTTTTAAATAATTTTTATTCAAAGTTTCAGAAAACAAAACAAAACAAAGTCAAAAAACAAAAACATAATTGTACAATAAAAATCTTGACTTCCGATTTGTCGCAGATCAGCTATAAGTATATAATATATATATCAAACCTGTCCCTTAATACATTACAAGATCACTTTTCTCCATAGGCTATCTTAATTAATCGTCAAATCCCATTATCATCATTTCATTTTGATCTTTCAGCAAAAAGTCTAAGAGAGGCTTCCATTCCTTAAGAAATATATCTATCGATTTTTCTCTAAGTAAGCATGTCAATTTATCCATCTCTACTAAGTCCATTAATTTCAATAACCATTCTTCCGTTGTTGGTGTTGATTCCATTTTCCACTTTTGTGCATATAATAATCTTGCTGCCGTAATCATATATAATATTATTCTTCCATATTTCTTTTCTATTTGTTTATCCATAAAACCCAATAAAAAAAATTCTGGCTTTAATTGAATATTTATCTTTAGAATTTTTTGCATCATCCTACCTATCTGTGCCCAAAATGATTTCGCCTGTTTACACAGCCACCACATATGATAAAATGATCCTTCTTGGTGTTTACATTTCCAACAAACATTAGGAACATTGTTATACATTTTTGACAACTTTTCTGGAGTCATGTACCAACGATACATCATTTTATAGAAATTTTCTTTAAGATTATAACATAGTGTAAATTTCAATCCTTTTTTCCACATATTTTCCCATTGATCCATTTGTATGTTATAACCAAAATTTTTTGCCCATTTTACCATACACTCTTTTACTTGTTCTTCTTCCATTTCCATTTTTAACAAAAGTTTATACATTTTCGCAATTATACATTCATCATTTGTACACAGACATATTTCAAAATCAGATTTACTTATTTCAAACCCATACATTTTCTTATCCATTTTATATCTTTCCAACAATTGTAAATAGGCAAACCATTGAGAACTATATCCTTCCTTTATTAGTTGTTCTCTCTGTTTCATTATATATTCTCCATGCACATTTTCTAATAGTTCTTGATAAGTTAACCATTTCTCTTTTCCGGCCATTTCCCTTCTATAGAACGCTTCTTGACTTGAGACACATAATGGTATTTTAGAACAAAACCTTGGTTTATATCTATTCCATATTTTCAACAAAGGACGTCTTATAAAATGATTATTAAAGTCCACATTAACTTTTACTTTGTCATACCATAGATATCCATGCCATCCCCACTTCAGGTTGTGACCCTCCAAATCCAATAGTCTTTTATTCCTCAGTAAAATCCATTCTTTTATCCAGACTAAACAACAAGCAGCAAAATAAAGTCTCAGATTTGGTAGTCCCAATCCTCCTCTTTCTTTGGAATCTTGTAATAATTTAAATTTAACTCTTGTTTTTTCCCCCTGCCATACAAATTTAGAAATATCTTTTTGCCATTGTTTAAAGGGTAAATCAGAGGATATTACAGGTATTGTTTGAAACAAAAACATCATTCTCGGTAATACATTCATTTTTATCACAGATATTCTACCCATTAATGACAACTGTAGTTTATCCCATCTTGACATATCTTTCTTAATCTCTGTCCATAATTTTTCATAATTATTATGAAACAACTTTGAATTTTTATTTGTCATAATAATACCTAGATATTTCAACTTTTTCTCTATTGTAAAATCTGTCTTGTCCATTAGCTCTTTTTGTTCCCTTACAGATAAATTTTTCACCAACATCTTTGTTTTTTGATTATTAATCTTAAATCCTGCTAACGGTCCAAATTCTTTTAATTTATCCATCAATACATTAATTCCTTCCAAAGGATTTTCTAATACAATCATCAAATCATCAGCAAATGCCCTCAGTTTATATACTTCTTTTTTTATCTTTAATCCCGAAATCCTTTTATCTTGCCTTATATCTCTAAGCAGCACTTCTAAAACCAAGATAAATAAAAGGGGAGATAACGGACATCCCTGTCTTGTACCCTTTTGTATTTCACATGAATCCGTTAAGCCCTCATTGACAATTATCTGTGCCTTCTGAGATGTATAAATCGATCTAATCCATTTAATAAAATTATCTCCAAAATCCATTTGCTCCAGAACCTTAAACATAAATTTCCAATTCAAATTATCAAACGCTTTCTCAGCATCTAAAAAGATCAAAGCTGCTTGTTTATCATTTCGCTTATTTGTGTGCAAATGCATGTGTCCAATGGAGAAGGTTAATAACTTAATGGTAGAGTGCATGCTTTGCACGCAAAAGATGCCAGGTTCAGTATTCAAACAGGGTTCAGGAAAGAGCCCTATCTGAAACCCTGGAGAGTCACTGCCAATCAGCATGGACAAAATAGGTATGATGGCCCAATGGTCTTTTCCTGTGTTTGAAGCCTTTTTACATTTGTCCAAATATATATACAGTAGGACATCTAAACGAGTTACCTGATTTGGAGGATTCTGATTTAAAACTTGTGTTAAATATAATTAATAACAAATAGAGATAGGGACTATATTAAAGATAGAATTATAGAACAGCAAAGTTGGAAGGAGTCAATAAAGCCATCGAGGCCAACACCTTAACTTCCCCTACAAAGAGCCCAGCACTGTTGTTCTGTAGGTAGTTTCAAGGATGCCTGAGCAAATATTTCCTGAACCTAAAAATCCTATTGTGATCCTAAGTGCACTTTCTTGGAAATTAATTCTAATGAAAACAGTGAGAGTGCCTTTCAAGAATAGATCTTGCATTATGGGAGGCATTTAATCTTGTGTTAATATATAATATTCTAGTACAACAACATGAGTGGTATTCAATTCTAATCCTAATCAGAGTAGACCCATTGAAGTTAGAAATGACTAATGTAGGGTCATCAATTTCAGTCCTACTCTGAGTAGGATCTAGTTGAATACAACCCCATGTTTCTGTCTCCCTGCTCTATGATGCCTGCTGGAGGGTGGTCTGATATCTATAGGATTGTCTGTTTCTGATTGCAATCCTCTTTTGTTTACCCTTTTTTTTTAAATAATGCAGAGTTACAGACAACCTGCTGCTTTCATTGTCACGCAACATCCTCTGCCAAACACTGTGAAAGATTTCTGGAGATTAGTATATGACTATGGCTGTACCTCTCTTGTGATGTTAAATGAAGTTGATTTATCACAGGTAAGTTCTTAATGCTAAACAGAGCAATACTAACTATTGAAAAGTGGCATAAGTTACACCAGCCGACTTAGGTTACCCTTATACCAAATTCCATTAAGGATGAATTTGGAAGAATTGGACTTACGCCACCCTTTTTGTTGCCTAAAGCTGCAATCCAATACATGTCTACTCAGAAGTAGAAGTAGAACTCCATTGGGTTCAATGATACTTACTCCCAGGTAAGTGTGTATCGGATTGCAGCCTAAATTCTGCCAGGTTGCTAGATCAGATGATCGAGCTGAAGGGGGTTTAGAATAAGTGTAAGTCTCTCCCTGTCCCACCCTATCAAATCTCCAGAACACCCCTTTTTTGAGACTTAGACCAGCTGAATTTCCACCAGCTGAGCCAGGGTAAGGGACTTACACTGCTATAGTCTCAGAGAAACCAGGAAAGCCCAATATTCACCCAGTCCGAACTCCCTCATCCCGGTAGATCCTGAGTTTGGATTGTGCAGTAAGAGTTTCTGCAAATGTCATTAAAATGGATGTACTCTGTCCCTGAGACAATCTAGACCAGTGTTCCCCAAATTGATGTCCTCCAAATATTTTGGACTACAGTTCCCATAATTCTTACCTAATAGCCATGTTGGCTGAGATTGATGAGACTTGGAGTCCAACAACATCTGGAGGGCACCATATTGGGGAAGGCTGATCTAGACAAACATGGAATCAGGTGGTAACTTTTTCCTGGACTGTACCACTTTAATACTAGGGGATATCAACAGTGATATTCACACTGTTAAATAAAATTGTCTACATGTAGAAAACTAGCATGTCAGGGAGTTGTCTGGGGCTGAATCGCTTTTCGCTCACTGGTTTAGTTTTTGAAAAGAAACCTTCCACTATGGCTGCATACCTAGGATCAAATGCACTGTTGTAAATATTCAAAAGGTAAGATAACTGGAATATCACAACTGTCTTTGAACTCCATTGCCATGTTGTTTCCATAATGATGTCTGACCACAAGAGCTTGTGGGGTTAATTGCTTTGCTGAAGATATATTTCTGGAGTCAAGTACTATAATGTAAAGCATCTAGCTCTGTTCTGCAATTCAGTCATTCCACCTTCCTTTTGTTTTCTTTCAAACTTTGGGGAAGCTAATCTGGAAGAAAGCTGTTCTATTTCTTCTCTTTAAAAGGGTGTAAATTGATTTCAGTGTCGTAACTACTATATAATAGCGAAAATCCTCCCCATGAGAAACAGGATTGGAACTAATTTAGATATCTCAGGTAGCTAAGAATATGATCTGGTTCAGAGGTAAATGTTGATTCTTCTGGTAAATACGTAGCGACTTGATTCAAGGCCACTATCAACCCTATAGCTTCTTAATCAAGTACTGAAAAACTATATTATGAGCAGGGATGTTAATCTCAAAAGGGAGTGTTGGAGAACAAGAAAATAATCAATTCTGCTCTATTTAAATTTAGCCAAAGAGGACTAAGGCTGGAACTATCTGGGTATTTGGACTGACCCATTATATGAAATAAATAAATAACAAGTGTGCCTTAAATTAAAAACAATATAACAAATCCACTATTGATATTATAGCAAATAAAATGTAAACACTAAAAAATTATTAAAAACATGGAAGATTAGAAGATTCAGAGCCTTTGCCAAGACACATCTTTTTATATTACCCAGTCTTAAGCTTCATGATGAATACCATCAGTGAAGAGGTACAGTTATGTTGTTATCCCCTTGTTGGACTGGCAGAACTTGGTGGCCACAGGCTCTGTGCAAAAGGACAAGAGCTCTTTGGTTCTTGCCATTTGAATCACAGCTTAGGCAAGGCACTGAGCTTTTATTGCTCAAGAGAGACAAGAAATACACTACCTTCAGAAATAGTCCCAGCTTAGATTTTAAATTATGCCCATATGGATCAGGCCAGACTGAAGACATTGTGTTCTATATCCTGTATTGCACTTTATGCAGTTCAGCTAAGGGTAGGTTTCTCATTTATTTCAGAATTTTCTAGAAGGTCAGTCAGATAGTCACTGCCCAATGTAGACAAGTTTGTTGCCCTGGGCTCCTGCTGGAAGGGTGGGAAATAAAATAAAATATTAAATAAATAAATAGGTTTGTTACCTGCAAGGTAGCTTTGTATTCACTAGCAGCAAGAAAGCTGGGAACTACCTTTTTGACTCAAAACAGTGTCAACTGCCAAGGGGATTTTCTAATCTAATTATTTAGGGAATTTTACAATTTTAAGTTTTGATAATTCGCAATTCTGAAAACTGACATGTCTTAAATTGTTGTGTGTGAAAGAGAGAGAGAGAGAGGTTGTGTCCATTGGTCATTACTGACTGACTGCTTACTGAAATTTAGTTTTCTGTATACAAAAAAATCATTTTAGTTTGATATGGGGCAGCGTCAAACCATGTGATTCCCCCACCTGAAATCCTATGGTCCAGGAGCCACATGCTTTGTGTAAGAATGAGGTTTCTATAGAAATTCCATTATATTGGGGGCCCTGAGCAGTCAAGATTCCCAAGCATCTGGAAGGTCTACATACAGAAACCTTAGTCTCATCTCACACTAAGAGTTGTGGGGCTAGAAGCCATGTGGAAGCTGAGGAAGAACCAGCGGCAGCGGCATCACTAGGGGGGTGCGGACTGCACCGGGTGACACCATCAGAGGGGGTGACACCCAGAGCCACCCAGAGCCACTTCCCTCTTGGGGAATCTCCCACTCTTCGGCTGCAGAGCAGTTTTTCCCCCCATCCTGCCTGGCCTGCCCGCTCATCAGCTGTGAATTTTAGGCGGGAGGTTTGAATCCCCTGCCTGCTCTTGGGCTGTGTGCCTGAGTGACTTCCCAGGAGTAGGGTTACCAGGTGTCCAATTTTCGGCTGGATTTTCTGGTTTTGGGGGGTCCCCTCCGGGTCCCCACCTAACTTACCTTAATCTCCGGACTCTCAGCTTCAATTTAAAAAAAAAACACTAAGTTTCTAGGTCGTCTGGTTCCCGAGATATACACCAAAACGTCAGCCCCCCTGTGACTGTTTAATCTGTTTTTTAACCAATCTGTATAGCAGCTTTTAGCCAGAGCTTGGAAAAGTTACCTTTTTAAACTACAGCTCCCATCAGCCCCAGCCACCATGGCCACTGGATTGGGCTGATGGGAGTTATAGTTCCAAAAAATAACTTTTCCAAGCTCTGGCCTCTAATCCCACCCTTTCAGGATTGTAGCCAATAAGGGGAGCCAGGCTTGTGATCTGTTGACCCAGGCAGTGCTTAGGCTTCATTACAACGTCAAAATTGTGGTTTTGAGGTCTTCAGTTTGAGTAAGTAAGAATATGGGTTAAAGTTTTTTTTCTCTTGTGTGTAGCAGTCAGACCCCTGGGCTGTTGGAGAGTGCAGCGCTTTGAAAACCTTTCCAATATGAAAGCTTTAATCCAATACTTGCTTTTCTGGGAGTGAAGGAATGCTGATCCCATGTACCTGGCGTAAACCCCATTGAATTCATTAGGACTTACTTTTGAGTAGACATGGTTAGGATTGTGTTGTAAATTAATGGGACTTCTGAGTAAACATAACAAAGAATTGTGTTTGTGTTGTAAATCTTTCCCTTCTTCTCCAATCCTATTTTTAAAACAATTAGGCAGTTCTGCAATGACCAACTGGTTTGACAATAAACTATTATGTGGGGTGTATTTTTACAAGTGGTGAGTGTGTGTGTGTGTGTGTGTGTGTGTGTGTGTGTGTGTGTGTGTGTGTGTGTGTGTGTGTGTGGAGTCTTTCCAACAACCCTGTGAGTCTTTCCAACTTCATGTGAGAGGAGCTTTTCAAAGCTGAAACTTATAAAGAACTATTTGTAATCTACCATGGGACAGTCAAGACTTTCCAATCTTGCGATATTATCAATTTTGATGTAGTTCTTAAACGTTTTTACTTCGAATTCTATTGTTTTCATACCGAATTTTCACTTTAACCACATGAAACTATGTAAATACATGATATTGTAATTTAAAGGTGTAATTTTAATTTTGCTAGTTGTTTATGTCACTACTATTGCCATTACATTCAGTGATATACGGGAATTACGATTTATGAGTAACATTAGTACAAAAAACATTACTAAGGATTCTGTATGGTCTGGTACGGGAGGAGGTCCATGGGGGTGACACCATGAGTTACCGCACTGGGTGACACCAACCCTAGTGACCCCACTGACCAGCGGGCACGATCTCCTCACTATTGTTCAATGAACACATGGGAAGTAAGATCAGCATGCTTCTTTCATTAATCTAGAGAGCCTTTGAGGCTGCTTTGAGTCTTACAGCCCATTCAGAAGTAACTAGGCTTATTTTACAATCCTAGGTCCACTTATTATAATCACAGAATGCAACACAGATCAACGTAAGCTGGCATTGCAAACTGATTTCAATTGCAATAGCCACTGAAATCAATCATTCTAACCCCAAAGAGCCGTTGGTGGGAGCTGATAGTGTTTTTTATCATATTGAGCTCCACACTCTCCTCCCCAATGTGTAGCCGAGTATGGGGAACTCTTGGCTTCTTCAGTAAGGCCAGGGGCAATTAAACTGCTTTTGTCATGGAACAATATAGTAAAATCTCTCTTGTATAATAATTAAGCTGTTATGATTTTGGTGATTACTTAATATAAAGCATCTTAACTGTAGAAAATTGAACAGCAACTACAATGATAGCTATAATTTAATTATACCTATTTAATATTATACAGGGCTGTCCACAGTACTGGCCAGAGGAGGGACTGCTGAGATATGGCCCTATCCAGGTGGAATGCATGTCTTGTTGCTCAATGGATTGTGATGTGATAAACAGACTTTTCAGGATATGCAACTTAACAAGGGTAAGGAATATGGGATGGTTAACAGAAGAGTTCCATTTATTGGGCTGTTAATACTACCTGAGGTATCTGGTGTCATTATTTAGTGTTAAACAATATGTTTTTTAAAAAAATAAAATAGCTATGGGTTTTCAAAATGGTTGGGAACTTTGCACTTAATTGCACTGCACTATAGACTAAAGGTACTGAGTCATTTAAAATATTTGCCAATAGAAAATGATAACAATGAATGTGAACAGTAAAGTGATATCTTCTTTTAATATTCATAAAGCAATAACATGTAGCCCCATGTGATGGTTCCATAGATGGAACATCTTTTCCTTTATGGTTGATGTAAAAGCATTTTCAGTCCATTTAAGTATTATATGAAATAAAGAAAACCTTGACATTGTTTGTACCTCCTATGAGGTTTATTATTGTGTTTACTCCATTTTTAGCAATTTCATATTATTAAACCAAGCTTTCTTTTTTTTGTAATGGACATTTTAAAAGTTCTCTGAATGTGCTTTCAAATCACTATTTTCTAATTCAGATTGCTCTCAAGTCCTTTTTTTTTCTTTTGATGTCATCCCCACCCACATCCCGCTCCCGACCATGGAAAATAAATAATTATTTCGTGGAAGCAAAAAGTAACTACTTTATTCTCTCCCTCACTTTGCTTGCTATGCTTTACGTGATTGATATACAATGTATAAACTCTCCAGTTTTCTGTATTAATACAAAGCCGTGGATGATTTGATTAAACTCACATGATTATTACTTAGATATATGGGAGACTGCAGAAGTTAGCTTGTGTCTTTGACTCTCAAACTATTGCCTTTCTAACATGCCTATGGGGGAATCAATATATTCTCTACAACTATTAGGCAATAATGATTTGCCTTCTCTTGACTTTGGGTGGCATCCAAAGGTAACTTGTGTGAGCAGAAAGACACTTCCACTCATGTTAGCAGTTCCACAAATTCTGGCAATTCCTTCTTCCTGCTTCAGTCCAGCACCTGGGATGAGATGCCGCGGTGCCCAGGATTTGGTGCAAGATGCAAGGGCTGCTGAACCGATTAGGAATAGTGATTATAGTGCCATCAAGTCCTATATATATATAAATGGACAAATGCCAAGAAAATCCAACACAGTCACATTTGACTTCAAAAGAGGATGCCAGTATGGTTATCAAGCAGAGTCAACTAAGCTATTGGAGGCAAGAAGGCTTCCTTAAAAAAATGGAAGCTTTGTCCAGATAAGGAGAACAAAGAGAAACATAACTTTGGCAAAAGAAATACAAGCCAAAACAGACAATAAAAGATGCTATAAATAATTTTAGGAGCACGTTACTAAAAACAAAGCCCAACATTAAACAATTATTTAAATACAATAGTAGCAGGAGTCTGTTGGACCTTCGGATAACAAGACAGTCAAAGGTGTGCTAAAGGAGGATAAGGAGAATGTAGAGAAGTTGTATTATTTGCATCTGTCTTCACTGTGAACGATGTGGGGCAGATCTGTCAACTAACTTTCACAGGAAGGGAGTCTGAGGAATTGAGGCAAATAGTGGTGACAAGAGATGAAGTTTTAGGCCTTATTGACAAATTAAAATCTGACAAATCACCAGGTTTAGATGCCATCCACCCAAGAGATTTTAAAGACTCAGACTTGAACCTCTGTATCTGAAGACTGGAAAGTGGTCAGTGTAACACCAATTTTTTAAAAAGGGATCCAGGTGAGATCCTGGAAATTGCAAGCAGGTTAGCTTAATATTTGTTTCAGGAAAACTGGTGGAAAGCATTGTTTAATACAGTACCAAGCATATAGGTCTTTTTTGGAATCAGCATGGCTTCTGCAAGGATAAGCCCTATCTCACTGACTTAGAGTTCTTTAAGAATGTCAGTAAGAACATCGAGGTGATCCAACTGACCCTGTGTGCTTCAACTTTCAAAAAGCTTTTTACAAAGTACCTTGTCAAAGACCCCTGAATAGGTTTAGCAGTCATGGAATAAGGAAAATATGCCCTTTTGTGGGTTGGTCACTGGTTAAGAAACAGGAAGCAGGGAGTAAAAATAAATGGCAGTTCTCCCAATAAAGGACTGTAGAAAGTGGACTGATATTTAGATTGGGGGGGTTGCTCATAAATGATCTAGAGTTATGGGTGAGCAGTCAGGAAGCCAAGTTTGCTGATGATACCAAATTCAGGGTGGTTAAAACAAAAAGGGATTGTGAAGAGTTCCTAAAGAAGCTCTCCAAACTGAATAGGCAGTAAAAGACAATTCAATGTGAGGAAGGGTAAACTGATGCACACTGGGGCAAATCCCCCTAATTTCACATATACTCTCATAGGGTCTGAATGGGTTGTGACTCACCAGGGTTGAGACCTTGGAGTCATGGCGGATAGCTCAGTAAAGATGTTGACCCAGTGTACAGCAGCTCTGAAAAAGGCAAATGCCATGCTAGGGATCATTTAGGGCAGGAAATGAAAATAAAATTGCCAATTATCATAATGCTATTATATAAAACTGTGATGCAACTGCACTTGGAATACTATGCACAGTTCTGGTCATCTCACCTCCAAAAGGATATTGTTTGTGTTGTTATGTGCCTTCAAGTTGATTACAACTTATGGCAACCCTATGAATCATTTGGGGAAAGCTTAGAAAAGGGCAACCAACATGATCAAGGGAGTTGAGCACCTCCTCTGTGAGGAAAAGTTACAGCACTTGGGACATTTTGATTTAGAGAAAAGGTAAGAGGGGGCATGATAGAGGTGCATAAAATTATGCATGGTGTAGAGCAGCCTTTTCCAATCTTTGGGTCCTTAGATGGTGATGGACTACAATTCCCATCATTCCTGACCACTAGCCATGCTGGTTGGGGCTGATGAAAGTTGTAGTCCCATAACATCTGGGGACCCAAAGGTTGGGAAAGGCTGGTGTAGAGAAAGTAGATAGAGAAAATATTTTCTCCCCCTCTCATAATATTAGAACTCAGGGACATCCAACGAAGCTCAATGTTGGAAAGTTCAAGACAGGCAAAAGAAAGTATGTCTTCACATAGTGCATAGTTACAATAAGACATTCACTGCCACATGATGTAGTGATGGCCACCAGCTTGGATGGCTTTAAAAGAGGATTAGACAAATTCATGAACAGTAAGGCAATTGGTGGCTACTAGTCACAATAGCTATGTTCTACCTGCACTGTTGGAAGCAATATGCCTCTGAATACCAATTGCAGGGAACTGCAGGTGGAGAGAGTGTTATGGTGCTCAAGTCTTGTTTGTGGTCTTCCCACTGGTATTTGGTTGGCTATTGTGAGAACAGGATGCTGGACTAGATGGGCCTTTGGCCTGATCCAACAAGGGGATTCTTATGTTCATGGAAATGAGTGGACTTCTGCTTACACTTTGTCCCTTGTGCACCATCTGAAATTAATTTCCAGCTTTCCTAATGTTAGGACTACTATGCTTTACTGCTCTTTTCTGGAAGAAGAGTATTCCAAGGGAACTATGGATTCAGTTCAGTCAGTGCTAGAGACAAAGCAGAAACATTGCTGTTGTTTTTTTTAAAGAAAAATCAGAGTGAGCAATCATACTTCTCTATCTCTTGAGGTATTTTTTCACCAAACACAACTTAATCTAGTTGAGTTTCCATAAGCATCTCCCTCCTTCCACTCCCACAGCACACATTTTACATCTTAACACTCAGGTTTTGTCGTAACATTCTGCTCCCACTTTTTTCTTCTCTCTCTCTCTCTCTCTCTCTCTGTTGAAAACTGTTGAAGAACTTGGAAGCTTGCTTACGTTGTAATTTTTAAACTGGTCTTAATAAAGCTATTACTCTGCTGAGCCTTTTGGATTTTCTGTAATGGACCATTATGGTTATTGCAATTGTTAACATGAGTTTGTTTCCTTTCATCAGCCTCAGGAAGGCTATCTGATGGTACAGCAGTTCCAGTATTTGGGATGGGCATCTCACAGAGATGTGCCAGGCTCCAAACGGTCATTCTTGAAGTTAATTCTTCAGGTTGAAAAGTGGCAGGAAGAATGTGAAGAAGGAGAAGGCAGAACTATAATTCATTGTCTGTAAGTGTGATACAGCATTTTCATCCTTAAATCTAATTATCTCCATACAGTGAAATGACTTTCATGGAGATGAATGTTCTAGGTATGTCTCATTAAAGGAATGTTTTTTTCTAATCAAAGATTGTATTTACTGTCCTCTTTTTCAAATGTTATTCTAGATTAGTGATTCCCAGGGATCTACAACTAAATGCTAACTGAAAGTGTTACAAGTGCACATGTGAGGCTTTCGGCTGATTCTCACTTGGCATTTTGTACTTCAGTCCACGTACCAGCACAAATCAAGTACAAAGAGCACACATATATGTGCACTGGTGTGGGTGTCTGTGGGTGCGATTGCTGCATTCCACATTAGAATATACAGAAGTATCACATGTCAGGCTCACATTTCCATATATTTTAAAGAGGAACATTCCCCCCAACCACAAGAAAAGGGTATGTGCTTTGATGTGGGTACATGTCTATTTTGTTTTTTACCTACCCAGACCCTTAGATCTTCCTCTGAGGCCCTTCTCCAGGTCCCCCCTCTGAGGGCCTTTTCAGTTGTAGCTCCCTATCTATGGAATATGCTTCCTAGTGAGGTTCACCTGGCACCTTCATTGACATATTTCAGCACCATGTAAACACTTACCTTTTCTCCCAGGCATTTGATAGATTGAGATGATGTTTTGTTTTAATATGTTGCCAAACTTTCCTGTGGCTGTATAGGGTGCTATTGCTATTGTTTTGTTGTTGTTTACTGTTATGTTTTTATAGTATGTTTTATTTGTTTTTGTTTTAACATTGTGTAAGTTGCTTGGGGACCTTCAGGTGTCAAGCTACTCATCTAATAAACAACAACAGCAATAAGAATAAATCCAAATATATGGATAGCATGGCACAATGGGAGGCTTTGGTCCTGGGTGGCAAAATGGGAGGCTTAGGTCCTGGGTATTTCCTGCTGCCTGTACGTTAAAGTTTGCCTTGGAGACCTTTTTCCAAGTTCCATCATCATTGGACATGAAGTAGGTGGTGACAAAAGTAGGGCCTTCTCTGTGATGGTGCTCCATCTCTGGAATTCCTTCCCGAGGGAGATTTGCCTGGTACCAAGTTCATTATCCTTTCAGTTGTAGATGAACACCTTTTAATTTTCCCAGACATTTTAGATTTGTTGGTTTTAACTATTCTTTTATTGATTTGCTATTTGCTGCTGTGTTTTAATAATTTATTATTGTTTATGTGTGTTGATTTTATTGCATGAAACTTTTTATTTTTCTGATGTAAGCTGGTCTAGAAAGAAAAGGGTATTAAATGCCTGATAAACAAGCTTGGCAGAGGTCTTTTTTGCCAGAAACACTGGGAGCACTGAACTCCCCTCTCCAAATCCGCATCCCACAAAAAGGAAGAAATCCAGCAATGACTCCGCTCCCCCCCCAAAAAAACCCCTCCATGTGGGAGAAGTTGGAAATGCGTCTCACAATAAGTCCTTACTGGGAAACTTTATGTGTATTACTTGAAATATGATTTGACAAGTTAATCAACTAATGGATACTGCTAAACCTGCCGTTTAGCAGTGGGTAGTTACTTGCCATGATAGCTCTGCTGTCCCACCACAGTCAGAGACTGTATGCTTCCGAATACAAGTTGCTGGAAACCGCAGAAGAGGAGAGTGCTTTTGCGTTTAGGTCCTCTTTGTGGGCTTCCCATAGGCATCTAGTTGGCCAATGTGAGAACAGGATGCTGGACTGGATGGGCTACTGGGCTGATCCAGCTGGCTCTTCTTGTGTAGCTGAGTCTCACAGGATACAGAGCTCTTTGTTGACAGATATTAAAGGAAGCAGTTGTGAGGCCCTTAAGAAACCTTTGTGGGGCATCACGATCTTGCTAACTGCCAGCTAGTAGCGAAACTCCCCTTTTTTGGACAAGTCATAGCGGCTACACAGGTCCAGGCATTGTGATGGCTCCTGAATTATACTGATTTTCTGAAACAGGTACGGGACCAAAATGATTTTGATCTCCACCAGCAACTTCATGGGAAAGTGGGTCCCTCTAGATTTTCTCGGATTTCTGAACTGCTTTTGTTGCTGTCAACCACACTATACAGTATCTCTGAATTTCCTATTTAGCTTAGGGAGAAGCACAGTTCTTTCATGATTCTTCTTCTACCTGGAAGCTACATTCCAGAAGGCTGGATCAGGAGCTATAGTTCAATGCCAGGACACTTGTGCTATGGCATTTTACAGGGTTTTGTTATCTCCCTAATGCTGTTTAATATCTACATGAAGCCACTGAGGTTGTCCCACATTTTGGAGCTGAGTGCCATCAAATACATGGATGACACTGAATTCTGTCTATAATTTCATCAAATCCAGGAGTAACCAGGTTGGATGTATGAGAGTGAACAATATGGGGGTGGGGGGTGGGCAAACTTAAATTCAATCCTAATCATGTCCACTCAGATGTAATTCCTGTTAAATTCAATGAGGCTTACTCCCAGGTAAGTGGGATTACAATTGCAGCCTAAGTCTATTGATTTCAGTGGGACTACTCTGACGTAGAAACAATCGAAAGTCCATAAATATTTTTTAAAAAAAACCAAAAAAAATGTTCTTTTTGTGCTCAGGAACGGCGGTGGACGAAGTGGAATGTTCTGTGCCATAGGCATAGTAGTGGAAATGGTTAAAAGGCAAAATGTCATTGATGTTTTCCATGCAGTAAAAACTTTAAGGAACAGTAAGCCAAACATGGTAGAAACACCGGTAAGTTCATAGATCTGGAATGTTATTTTGTGCAGACAGACAAAATAATCTAAAACAAAGAATTCTTATTTTAAAAAGTCTCACAGAAACATTCTTCCTGGTTAAAGGCAATATTAATTGTTGCTATGAAAAGTCATAGTTGCATTCTGCATATCCCGTGTTGTACATGGGGTTAAGATTAGATATTAAAATCTATTTAATATACTTCTGTCAAAGTATAACCCTATATTTTCTCTCATCCACTGAATGCCTAACAAAATGCAAATGTTTTTGTCACCTCTGAAAGATGCCTTGCTTTGGTAAATCTCTGTAAGACTCATTGAAACACCTCTCATTGTTCACTACCTGTGTGATTTGGTGTACAGTGTCAGGAAGCTATTTTTAGCTATCATAATGTATGACCTACAGATGACATAATAATTTGGAAAAACAAGGTGGCCCTAAGGCAGGGGTGGACAACCTGCAGCCCAGTTTCAGAAGAGTGCCTGTCCCGCTAAGCGGGGAGAGGGGAGGAAAGAGAATGGGGTGGCAGAAAGAGAGCAAAAAGGTGTGGCCCCACACACCACTGGCTTTGGGCCCACCCACATTCAGCATGTGGACCCTGGCAGATTACCCCTGACGGAATACAGCACTTGACAGAAAGAAGGCTGCACAGCCCTGCTGTAAGTCAGTGGGCCAGTCTATAGAGAATACAGTGACGTAAAGATACTTCCTTACTACCACTGATATTCTCATAGGAGGCTGAAGCTAAAAGACCCATGGTGAAATTCTGTCTTTCCAGGAAATATGGTTGCTGTAGGGCCTAAGTATTTCTGGCACTTTTCCCTTCTTCCTGGAGCCACCTGTCAGGAGCTTTTGTAGCTAAATGTTGCTCTTACCCTCTAGATAGCCCGGCCTTTATCTATGCCTTCTAGTCAACCCTCAGGTTTCATAAAACCTTACGGCATCAGTTTCTTAGACCCCAGTGCTACAAATGTGCAAGCCAGGTCCTTATTAATGGTTTCAAACCAAACAAATGTTTTTTCAATACCAATGATATTTCTGAAACCCAAAAATATTTATTGAAAAACTTTTGATCATCATAAAAATAAAATTATAACATTTTTTTCTATAGCATTTTGGTCATTAGAATATCATTTACTCTTTAGGTAGCCCAGTATTAAAGACACTTTAGGATGTTGATTATGGATTTTTTTCCTCTGAGCCCAACTCCCTATTTCCCACTCCACAATTGTTTTGGATGTACAGTGAACAGATCCACACATTCAACCCCCAACTCTGAAATGATGATGAAGACTACACACTGTTCAACCCTTTATCTATTCCAAGTGTCCCTAGCCTTTTTGTGCGCAGAGGCACATTTGGAAATTGAAGGAACTGTCACAAGCACCACAAAATGGCCATTTCATACAAGAAAGATTGGCAATACTCAGAAGCACCCCCTTCCCAAAGACACAGGCAAACTACCTACACCTATACCCCCAAACACTCAAAAGAAGCAAACAACAACCCACCTTTAAAAAGCAAGTAAAAAAATCAGCCTCTCCCCTCCAATTTAAAAAAATGGAAGGGGCAGGGGACTTTTGCAGGTGCAAAGGGCAATACCTGAGAGTGCAGTGTTGGGGGAACCCAGATCTATTCTAATGCTTCAGATGATGGGAGACAAGGATGGAAGGAAGCATTCATCTGACAAAGATGTTGACTAGGTTTCCTTCAAAACACAAGACCTGATTAGCATCTTTGCTGGGTGGATTTTTTTTCCCTTTCCCAAACTGTAAGAAAACATACAGAAGAGAAGGGTTCAGGGAAAGTTTAGTGGGAGGGTTGGAGGTGGAGACAGAGACTGTGGAAACAAGCTTGAAGATCTGTGGAATAGAGCACACTACAGCTAGGAATGCAAGAAGGGAGAATTTTTGTTCCTACCTGTCTTGATCACAATGAGTGCTGTTTCCATTCCACTGCAGTTCAGTGTCTACCAAATACTGTGTTATCTGTCTCACTGTCCACTACGTAATGTAATTTACATAAGTTATGGATTCAACTTTGACTGATTGTGTTTTTAAAGCTTTTTTTAAAAGATGTTTTTAAAGATATTTTGTTTTAATATATTTTAAAGTCTGTTTTTAAAGATGTTTTAGAGTGTTTTTAGTGTTTTTGTTTGCCACCCTGGGCTCCTATTAGTAGGAAGGGCAGGATATAAATTTAATAAATAAATAAATAAATAATAAACATAACTAATGGTGCAATTATTTCCACACCCATTCATTTCAATGCAAAGGAAACAATTTAAAAGGGGAAAAGTCATCAATTACATTTTGTTTGTGGACCTGCTGGTATTTGCTGGATTGATTTCAATTCTGGACATGGGGTAAATAAGCGAACACTGGCAATTTCTGCTTCTGTTTTCTTCAGAATTCTCTGACATTCCTAGGCAATAGAGGTTAGGAAAAAAGAACAGAAGAAAATGACCTCCCCCCCCCCCATGATCCCCACCTTCCGTTTACATTTACTTACAGGTCCCATCTTTTAATACTCTGTGCTTGTTTGCAGAATTTTGAAACAGAAAGATTAAAGCACTTTAATGAGGCTGCTTTTGTTGCATTATGCCCTTTTATGATTAAAAGCACTTCAGAACACACAGAGTGTAATGTAATCAATAAGCCTTTACCTAGAAATTCCCAAGTTACAATTTAATCTTTAGCACAAAAAAGGGAAGAAAAGTAGTCAATATTCCTTTGCAATCTTACTCTATAGTTGCTGAATGACTGAAGCTGTGTGTCCTGTATTAAGTGGGTGAACCATCTTGATCTTATGCATACAGCAGCTGTTCAGCTGGGTGAGGAAATAAGAAAAGAAAACCACTGTAGCATTGTCAGCTGCCCTATATTCACCAAGATGATCAGATAACCAAAAAGAACAGAATAAATAAAACCTTTCAGAAAGCTTTTCCCACTTCCTGCTTACACTGTTAGTTTCTAGAGTTGCAGGGGGGAGGGGTGCAAGGGGATTTTTCTCTCTCTCTTTGAAGAATGGCAAGAATCTTATCATTAATCTTTGTGAGGTTCTGAATTTTTTTTTCTCCCAGAAAGTGGGCCTTGGGGCAAAAATATCTCTCTTAGAATACTATCTTTGTACAGTCAGGCAGCAAACTGCCGCTGTACATCTCTGTTTACTAATGCATTGAAATTCAAATTCCTATATATTTGACCTTACAGAACTTAATCACAATTGGTAGAGCTGAATTTGGGATTCATTTAGTTCAGCCCCTCACTGTAGAGTGGTCCCTCACTGTAGTAGTAAAACACTGATGCTTGTTAACTGTAGTATTAAAACAATGAATACTATTTGACTACATAAGCTGTTTATTGTCCATGACAAGGGGACAAAATTATTCTGTGATAATGAAAACTTTTTGTTTTATAGCTGGTAGAATAGCAGAACAAATCACAGGGTAGCAAATAGGGATATGCTAGAATTCCACCTAATTCGGATTTAGTATCAAATTTTCCATTAATTTGCTTATTCTCAATAGTTGAGGATTGGATTTTAATGTAGCGACTTTGATGGCTATTTGTGAAAACTGACTTTTAGAAACAAAAATCTGCCTCTAAAACATAGATCATCAGAATAATTTATCAATATGCCCTTTAGAAATATTGGTATTTCCTTCAAAATATCAATATTTTAAATGGAAATGTCAATGTTTTGAAGGAAATATCAATATTTCCTTTTAAAGTATCTATGTTAATATCAATAATTTTTCTGAGAAAAAACACACAGATTGGTGTTACTGGCAAGACTAGCCAGTGAATGCATAGGGTCACTGGTTCTTGCTTTCTCCCTTCCTCCGTGTCTACAAAGAGTCCATGTGTGTTGAACAGTAGATCCCCTACGCTCACTGAACAGCCGTATAGTGTAGGCAGAGAATAGAGGAGACCCAACTCAATTCTAGAGTCCAGAAATTTTCTATTTGGGAGTCAGACTTCAAACAGCAGAACAGTCTTTATAATATATGATATTATAGTGTGTATCTTGCACACTACAACTAATAAAATGCATTCTATGTGGCCTTAGCCATCATTGCAAAATCAGAAAAATAGACATATATATATCAGCATTAAAAAAAATTGCTGGATATCCATTTAACATCAAAGTATAAGTGCTGGATTCCTGCATTGAGCAGGGGGTTGGAGTTGATGGCCTTGTAGGCCCCTTCCAGCTCTACTTTTCTATGATTCTAAGACTCTGAAGACCCATCTTAGTTAAAACAAGTTACAATAGTTGAAAGACTGAGTTAAACTCTAAGTAATATCACGGAGCCCAAGTACAGACTATGTAGCTATACATGTCATGCTACATCACCCATCTGATGCTATGGATAGAATAGATGGATGGTTCTCCTGCTTTCTTTGACACCCCCCCCCCACTCTAGCAGAGCTGAGGAGCCCTGAGTGCTATAAAGTTGGTTTTTTATACACTTTTTTCTAAGGGAAGGCATGTTCCCATGGTCTTACTTGCTTTTTGCTACTTCTCATCAGGCTCTCATCAGATGCTCCTGGTGAGTCTTCCTTTTTCAACTAGTCTGCTTAACCTCACCATATAAGGATTTCCTCTTACTTCATATTAACTGTTGGCAGGACACACTGGCTATCTGCTGAGACCTATTATCTTGTACTGTATTCAACTTCATGAGAAAATAATGTTTGTCTATTCCAGTTGTTTCTCAGGAAAATTATAGCTGTAGTCAGGAGAAAGAGGAAAAGGGAGGGGCAGTTTCAAACTATTCCTGTTTTACTGTTTGGCTCTTATGCACACAGCAGACTTTATACACTATTTCAATAATTATTAGGCATCTTCTAAGCAAATCTAAGCATATGTAAATGATTTCAGCACACTATATGCATATTTAAGCCATAATCTGGGGCTTCCCATTACAGGGATATGCTAGAATTCCACCCAATTCTGATTTAGTACCAAATTTTCCATTAATTCACTTATTCTCAATTGTTGAGGATCAGATTTTAATGTAGTAAATTTCAATGGCTATTTGTGAAAACTGATTTTTTGTTTTAAAAAAGCCACCTCTAAAACACTGATTATAAAAATAACATCAATATGCCCTTTTAAAATATTGGTATTTCCTTCAAAATTGAATGGAAATATTAGTATTTCCTTTAAAAGTATCAATATCAATATTTTTCTGAGCAAAAGACCACACAGATTAGTTAAAGCAGTGGCTAGTAGATAAAGAATGAACTCAACAGTTCATTCTAGTTTGGTCGACAGAGACTATCTTGAATTAAGGTGAGATTTCAAGCTACTGGTAACAGTAAATTCCCAAGTATTGCCCCCCAAAATTCCTATCAAATTAAAACCTTGACAATTTGGAAATAAATTATGCAAGTTCTAAGGAATGCCATTTTTTAAATGCGCAATTTGTCTAACTTTATGCATTCTTTTCTTCCTAGGAGCAATATCGTTTCTGCTACGACGTTGCACTTGAATACCTCGAATCATCATAGTGAGAAAAGATGGATGTAATCAAGTGAACCAAATAATATTAAATTTAATGAACTGTGTTTTGGCATCAGCTGTTGAACCTGTGAAGAGGAAGAGTTAATTTTTAAATGCAAAAGTATTTTTCTTAATAAATGGTGTATCTTAATTATATATATATATATATATATATATATATATATATATATATATATATATATATATATATAAAGAGGACTGTTTCTATGCCTGTACACACTATGAACATATAGTGCCACAAAAAAATACAGAAGAGCTGAGGCAGAGCACGTCTGCTGTTCGAGGTAGGACTTTTCCAGTGCTTGTATATTCAGCTGTTTCTCGGTTACACTAGAACCGCCATCTGTTGCATGTATCTATTTCTCTTCAACATTTTGTTTTCCTTTTGTTCTTAATTTGATAAACTTAAAAGTAAAACAAAACTGTGCAAATTGATAGTCTCTATAGGTTTCATGTGTTGCAAGAAAGTATATATAGAAATATATGTATGATAACTGGCTTATTTTGTTTTAATGTGCAATGACAGCCTGATCAAAGTTCTTTATAAAGAAATCTAAACATAAGCCAAAGACTCAAGTGTAAATATGTCAATATGGAGAAAAAAGCACATTGTATTTATTGTTTACTGACATTGCTTTTATGATGGCTGAACAAAACCTTTTTTTTTCTTGAAAAGCTTGGGGGGGTTCTTTGTTGAAATCAAGTGTAAATGATTTTTGTAGATTATTTTTTGTATGGTTTTGTGGAAGTAGAGAGAGAGAGAGACTTTTCATGGGTAGACCAGAAAACATTGCTTAGTGGTTTTTCGTTGTTGGGTATATGCTTATGAATGAAATCCTTACTTTGTTTCCAAAAGTCTAAATCAGAACCTCTCTCAACATGTATAGGTTTTTTAAAAGAGTTTAATAATATGAATCAAATGGAAACTGCACACATATGGCCTTGCTTATGACTTGCACAATGTTGGAAGTAACTTCACTTTTTAAAGGAACAAAGTGTTAATAATAAATGCTTGAAACACAGATTAGAAGAAATATGGAAATATTAAAGAAAGAAAGGTTTGGTTTGAAAAAGAAACCACATTTCTTTTCATATTGATTAGGCAGGAGGCAATCCCAGTCAGCCATAGCACAAGGCTCCCCAAATGTACTGTGCCAAAAATTCCTCTGAATTTTTTCAACGATTCTCTAGAAAATAAATTGCATTCAAAAATTATCAAAGGGTAAAGAAAATTCTGGTAAAATCCTAATGGGTGGGGTGCAAAGTTCTTGTCATACTTACGTTACTTTTAAGGTGGTTAGGGAGTGTTTGTGACCATCCTTCTTTCTTCTACAAAATATATCTTGTGTAGTCTGCACTCTGTAGCCTTCTTGGTTGGCTGGATTCCCTGAAAATCTGATAACATGTTCACACTGGGCTTTCAGGTAACCACAGAAAAGTAGGGAGGCTGCCTACTGCATGCCTGACAGCTGTTCACTTTTCTCCCAAGTGAAGTATTTTTACTTGGCATTTTATATGATTTGTTTTAGTATTTTAAAATTTTAAACTGCCTTGGGTGGCTTAGCAGAAAGGCAGTGTATACATACAGTAAATAAAATAAATCAGTGCAGAAATATTTTTTTAAAAGCTAAAATGATCTGTTTCCTTTACATACAAAATTACCAGGTTCACTGATCTTAGGCACACAGTATCCAGCTTCCTAATACCCAGTGCTTCAGTTAAAGCTCAGGGGAAGGTGTCACTGGAATTTTTCCAATGGGGCTTTATCAGAAGAGGAAGTGAAGGCAACCTGAGAAACCACATAGCACATGAGAGAAATGTTCAATGGAAAGAGGGGGGGGGAAACAAACACCATTCACAGACACTTCACAATGATAAGGTAAGCTCAACCCTGCCCACACCAAAATTATAAAGCAGTTCTAACGTGTCCTGAGAAGGAAGCAGAAAAATTGAAGCCTCTTTTGGAGGGGAATAAAAATTTCAAGAAATTGAGACAACAGGTTTCAACACAGTACTATCCCCACCAATACTAGAGGTATTTTGACATTTTTATTGTAGTCAGTCATCTGCCTAAACAGGCAATCTTTTTCATTTAAAACTGGCTTGCAAGGTGACTGACTGCAGGAAATATTTTCAAAATGCCTTCAGTTGTGTATCTACTTCCTCTCCCCTGGTTGCCTAGGATTGTGTTGATGGAAGCTTTGCACTCTTACAAAGCCAAAATGTATTGAATCAGTTCCAGATTAGGTTGTAGTTTGGTATGCAAAGTATCCATGTTATTACTTAACTCTTCATATGCACATTCATAAGCCTGGACATATTTTCCAAATGAAAATCATTTGTGTGCCCTGTTGATTTCTTTGATCAAGAGTAAATGACAAGGTGCTTATAAATACTCATGTAAAGTAAGAGTGAATTAAAGAAGTTTTATAAAATGTTGAGTTCATACTATTTCTTATTTTGGTCATACTAATCATTTTTATGGAAAGCATTGTGCAGCAAAATCACAACTCTTTTATTCACAGTTAATTCAGAATAACCACTTTTCTCAGTAGTTGCAAAAATTGTGATGGAAACTGAATCTTTTTGCCAACCCCTCAAGGCCACCTTCTTCAAGATGTGTTAAAGGGGTGCCCAAGTTTGTGAAGCCACCCTAAACATACAGTGACATTAAGAACACCCAAACACTGTATACCAACATTTCCTTTACATCAGATATAAGACAGACTACTTAAGATTTTAATATATATATTTCATATCCGCTAAACTTACATTGCCTGTACATCTGAACCCAATAGATCATTCCATGAAAATATTTCTTGCTTGGAAGTCCAAGGGAAAACCCTAACTGTTTTATGTGAAGTTTCATTATTTGCCCAAATATAATGTTCATAACCTTCAATAACTGGAGAAAAACTACACTTACAAATAAATGTCCTTCCCTTTCTATCCCCTTTTTAGTAGTCTTCATCATGAGAGGTGGCTCAACACTCCCAATCATAATCTCCATTTTCACATTTATATTATACACCAAGCAAAATTGTACATGCCAACAATGCACTAGTAAGCAATTAAACAACACCAACCCTCCTGGAAATTTAATTACTTTAGAGAAACATGAATTTTAATTTAGTTTTGGTTGCTCCAGATGGTCTAGGAATATAGCAATTCATCTTTAGTTGCATATTATGTACTTCAGAATACTGCCTTCCTTATTATACAGCCAGTAATAAGCACTGTCATGTGGGCCTTTTGACAATCTATAAGGATATGTTTATATGCTTATACAAATTTATATTTGTTAGCGTTATTAGAATCCCATTTAGCAAACAGGAACATTAAGCTAAAGTGTGCTAGCATTTTTCTCACCGTCCCAACCAAACATGACAAGCTGATCCTACTAGCATGCCTGTCATCCTATCTTTAAAAAATGTTAAGTGCTGAAAATAATTTTAACATGTCAGATTTCTTCACACAACCAAAGCCTACTGAACTTTCACTATTTGATTATGACTGAAGTTGTTACACATGGGGGTGGGAGAGAGGGATTACCTGACCTCCCATGATACATTTTCTTATACTTTGGTTCAGTCATGCTGCTATGACTCTTAGATAAAATGGGAAGGATAAAAGAATCATGGGTGATAACGTACTGTCATATTCAAAGTAGACTCATTGAAATCAGTGGACTTTAGTATCTTGATGCCAATGTGTGTACTCCCATGTATGACCAGCACTGAATCTACTTTTATATGACACAGACAGCAGCCTTCCACACTACATGAAAAATTGCTTTTGAATTTTAGAAACTTTCCCAAAGTAGCCTGTGATGTCAGATGTGTGTGGTATATAAAACAATTATTACAGTTACTCTTATTCAATATGTATGCTTCATCCATTATGTATTCTTTGTCCATTACCGTGTGTGTGCATATTGTACATGTTTTCTTGGACAGAGTAGATTAAAAGTCTGTTCCTAGGTTAATAAGTGTAATGATCAACACTGAACTATGCTTGCCTTCCCATCCCTACTCCCTCATTGCCACCTTCCAGACTTCTGGACAGGGCACACAGAGAAAGGCCTCAAAGTAAGCTCCTATGGGGAAGGCAGTCTATGAGGGATTGGGCTCCCAAATTGTGTCAGGCTGTATGTGTTAAAACTAGCACTTTTGAATAGAGTTCAGAAACTAGTTGGCAGCCAGTGCAGCTGGGATAGAATAGGTATAACATGTTTGGACTTCCTGGTCCCCATTAATAATCTGGGCACTGGAGTCTGCACTAGATGCAGTGTCCAGACTGCCTTCAAAAACAGTGCCACATATGATGCACTGCAGTTACTTAACCTAGAAGTTACCAGAGCACAGACCACTGAAGCCAGGCTATCCCCAAACAGGTCTGTAGCTGAGTCACCAGCCAAAGTTAATACAAAGCACTCTGCGCCACTAAAGCCTCCAGTACAATGATGGATTCAGGAGTACCCATATGCTGTGAACCTGATCATTTAGGGTGTGCCCCCCTCTAGAAATGTTTGCACACTATCTAGATCAAGGAATCACCTGTTCCATCTGTCTTATCTGGACTGAGCTTCACTTTCTTAGCTTTCATCCAGTCCTCTACCACAATTGGATATTGCTTCAGCACATCCACCATCACAGCTGCTTGAGATGGAGAAACAGGATACGGATGAAACACTCCAAATTCCAGATGACCCTACTCAGCAGTTTCATGCACATATGGAAAAACATGGGAGATAAGATTATACCTGCAGAATCTCACACTGAAGGATCTCCACAGGGCCAAACAATATCCCACAAGTGCACCTTCTGGAATCTACCATCCAAGAAAGACCAGAACCCCTGCAAAGCAGGACCCTTCACTCCCGACTCAGATAGCCACTTCAGAAGGATAGCCACTGAGAAATCAAGTGTCATGGGTCCTGTGGAGCATTCCTGGAGTGATCAAGAGGAGGACGAGCAACTGTGGGATCCTGAGGAGGGGCCCAGTGGGTTGCTGCAGGAGGGGTCTGAAACAGGATAAAGCTTCAGGACTTTTGTCAGTGACAGTTCTGCCCCTGTAGTTCCATTACAACTGAAGAAACTGTCTGACACTGAGCCAGCCCCTTTCCCTCCCCTCAGCCCCCCCGAGCCACCACCATTCGGGCCTCATCTCAAGGAGGATGGATGAGACTCAACCAGAGGTGGTGTCCGAAGAGGATTTCAATGAAGTACCACTGCCTCTATCACCAAGGAGATGCAGGCAGATGCACAGGCACTCACAGATGGCGCCAGCTTTTCAATCTGTTCATAAGAGCCCAGTCCAATTCAGAGGACCCTCCCCATGCAAATACAACGCATGTCCCAAGCCTATTTAAAGGGTTTCAAGGGATGTGTCTAATTGCTGCAACAGTGTATTAGCTTGAGTAGTCATGCCTGCTTATGCTGTGTAGTGATGCAGAATCTGTTCTGTGTAATCTGTAAACTGCTCTATGCAATGCTCTAAACAGATTTCACATTAAACATAATGGAGAAAAACACACCAGTATGAGAGTCTGAATCCAACGACGCTGGCCAGGACATCAAGGAGAAACAAGGTCACACTCCTCCTTCTCTCTCATGTCTCTTGCCATTTAATGCTGCAGCTGGGCAGACATTTGAGATGTGTCACCCCATAGAGTAGTGAAAATAAATCAAGTATTAGTATGTGGGGGAATGTAAAGCCAAAAATAATCCTCTCCTCTAAGACTTGGAACCTTAAAAAGTTTGATCTCCTAATCTCAAAGCAAATTCAGGAACTAGAATTTGTTCAGTTTTTGTATAATGTGGCTCACTCTACTCAACATTTTGGTAGGAAATGTGTATTATCAACATGTCCTCAGATTTAGGGAACATTAAGATAATGTGTCCTCATTTGCCCTAAAACACTGCACTGAAAAGGTTTTCAGCAAAACTTATGTCAATGGTGCTTAAGAATCCATCTAGTTTTATTACAAACCATTTTTTAAAAAATGAAAGGCTTACAAAAAAAACCCCTAATATGATATTCAATAATAGGTAGACTCACTAAACCTTTCAGCTCTCCTAAGTCAATTCTCAGGCTAACTAGCAAAGAACTATGGCAATTGAGAGAAACATTTGTTAGTGGCTCACTTAAAAGAGCCAGTTCACCACTGACTGTCAAGTAATACAAAGCCTTAGTTGACAAGTTCTTCGGTTGTTCTTTCCGGAGACTGCCATGTAATTCCAAAGTAATTGTGAAAGTTGCTTGAACACTGGCCCCATCCTACATCAAATGAGAAATTAACTCAATTCTCTTGTAACAGAGAAATCTATTTAAATCTGTTAAACTTGTGGGGGGAACTGTATGTTGTACTATTTCTCCATTAAACAGCTGAGACTTTGCCAGCTCAGTCTTTTCTTACCCAAAGTTCTTCAGTGTTTAGCAGAAAGGCAGATACACCTGTTTAAATGTGTAAAAATGCAGGATATGTCAATGTAAGTCCTGAACTTTGTCAAAATTTGATTGAGCTGTACAAATGGTGACTAATATGTATGTATCTGTTTTGTTTTTAATCAAGACTTGGAAACAATTGCAAATCCAAGAAAATAATGTCAAGGAAGATGACTTTTTAGGTGTCAAGGAAAGTATTAAATTCAAGTGATCTGGTACTAATAACTTATATGCACTGGAATGCAGTCCATTCCCCAGTGTGTGATAGTAAGGCCAGCTTAACTCTCTAATCATACTAAGCTCATATGTAGCCCAATCCTGTGTACATATCACTGTATTCAATGAACCTCACTCCTAAGTACACATTTGACTGAGCTGCATGTCACACATTTAACCACAGTGTGTTTCTCTGGTGCCACCAAAGTTCCCAACTATGTGCAAATAAAGAAGGGAAATAAGGCAGTCTCCAAAACTTCTTGAAACTCGAACAAGGCAAGAATTTCAAAATTTGGGGACTTTAGGTTATGTGGAATGTTCCTGAAAAATGTTGACAGTCTAATAAAAGCTGTTTTGCCTTCTCTCTTCTGTACACCTTCAGGATTGCACTGCATGTATATCACTTTTGTCTGACAAACAGAAACAAGTCACTTGGCACAGAAAACAGGAATTATTTTGCCCAATTTAATACCTTATCTACAGAGAGCATTATTAATTGCTAAATGTGTAATGTGCTCACTATGCTTACTGATTCTATCTTGTTCCTCACAGATTAAGATCAAGTGCTTGAAACACCAGCCCCGGAAGCCTTTTGTGATTTCCTTTTGCTTCAATTTGCAAAGAAAAAAAACCCTATGACATAAAATGTGACTACGTTTTATTTGCTACCAACTATGCTAGCATTTGTTTTCACCTATGTGAGTACAAAAAAATGAAGGACTGTTTAAAATTATTTTTCAGAAAATAGCTATTGGAGAGCAGCAATCTTTCTGCAAGCTTTGGGCCAGAATGCAAATGTTGGTGGCATACGCAAAACAGCATCTGGCAAGCTTGGAAAACCTCCAGACTGTGATAATACGAGCATATTTTCATACCAGGTGCAAAGCAACAAAGTTCTTTCTCCTCAGTGTAAAGCCCTCGTTATTTGTTCTACTCTTAAATCATTAATACAGAGAGATAATGAAAGAATTTAAATTTATTTTTGAAATTCATGGCATTGTCTTGGCATTACAATAGTACTTAACCCCCAAAGTTATCTTTTGCTACTAAAACTGCAATATTTATTCTTATGAATTCTAGAGAGCCCATCTCATAAATTTAGGTACAGGTTTAGTGGGAGTAAACCACCATGGGTTGGATCCAGAGGAAATCAGTCACACTTAGGTCTCGCTAAAATCATTGAGAAAAGTTACTCATTACTACCATAGTCTGGATCCAACCCTTAGAAAGACTAAGATGTGCTGAGAAAGAGCTACCTAAGCTTTCTGCATTTATCAAAATACTGAACTAGACATAGGAGTACTCATGCAAAAGCACCAACGCGCCCACCCTGTTCAGCTCTCCACCAAGCGCCTCCTCCCCCTACCTCTTAGATCTGTCCTTCTCATTCAGACCAGATCATCGTTATCGGGGGGGGGTTGGTTTTTGTTTTAATTTAAAGAAAAGGAAAGAAAAATGTAAGCGGCCTGTCCAAATAACAAACCCATTTCCTAGCTCATTCCCATAACCAAATACGTGGCCAAAGGCTGCTGAATCAGTCCTGCTCCTGTTGCTGTTGCTCAACACTCCTCGGCCTCTTTCATATCAGCTTGACTCCTGGTGTGTTATTTATTGGCTCTCTGGGATTATGTTCCATGTTGTACTTATTATTTTTACTTATTAAGCAGTCATTTAACTTTTGAAATTGTATTTTGTAAATTGTATTATTTTATTGATGTATTTTATATTGTATTTTTATGTTTGTGTTTTTTGTAAGCCGCCTTGAGGGCCTTTGGCCGGAAGGCAGGGTATAAATAAATAAATAAATAAAATAAACCACAGCAGCTCACAAGAAATAAATTCCTTTACAATCCAATAACCATAAAAACAAGCATAAACAGTTGCAAAGCAGTTTAAAGTGGTATGATTCTGAATTTTAAGTTGGATGAATGAAGTTCCCTATCACTTGAGATTGCAGTTCTCTGTGCACTTCCCTGTTTGAGTAAGCCCTACTGAATACATTGGTAGGATTGCATTATAACTTATCTTTACAGGTTGTGTAAATAATAAATATTTGATAGTCATGCTTATATAATATTTCTTCATACTATGTCCCGATAAGTATCTGATTTCACACTATAGTTGTACAGTATTACTTCCTCTACAGTTTAAGTGTGCCCTTCTTCCTTGGGGTGTTCATGATTCCGCTCTGTTGTTTTCATCCTGAGGGGCAGATTAGGCTGAGAGATGGTGAGTAGCCCATAGTCACCGAGTAAACGTTATAGATCATTTCCATTTAAAAAAATTAATTAAAATGATTTACATGCAAGCAAAGTTTATTAAGTAGATCCACACAATACATTTAAAGCTCATCCAACTTGCATTTAACTTGCATCTAAAGAATCCTGGGAAGTGTAGTTTCCCCCTCACAGTTGTCGTTCCCACCACCCTTAACAAACTACAGTTCCCATGTTTCTGTGGTGTGATTCATGTGCTTCAAATATGTGTTGAATGTGCTTTAAATGAATGGTGTGGATCTGTACTAGGTATGACGTGCATTCATTAGTGAATTGAAAAAAACAATAGTAAAAGGGTTTTTTTTAAATGGGAAGGGTTGTACCTCGGTGCTAGGGCACATGCTTTGCATGCAAACATCTGGAATTCAATTTCTGCGAAAGACTATTGCCTGGAATCTTGAGAGCCAATGCTAATCCATGTCATCAGCGCTCATCTAGACGGCACCAAATGGCCAGAGTAGGTATAAGGCAGATTCCTTTGTTCCTAAAAATGGAAAGAGACCCAAGGGCCACAGTGACTCCAAAATTTATTTATGTATTTTAATTACAACATTTATATACCACTTTATTGTAAAAAATCTCAAAGCAGTTTACAGAAAGAATTAAAACAATAAAATTATTGGCAAAAGACAGGTATTTAAAAATATTCAAAATAATAAAACCAGCAATGAGTTAAAAACAAAAAAACATAATAGCTTCTACATGTCTGGGTAGGCTTGCCTAAACAAAAATGTTTTAGCAGGTGCCAAAAAGAGTACAATGAAGGCACCTGCTAACGTCAATAGGCAGGGAGTTCCAAAGCGTAGGTGCTGCCACACTAAAGGACTGATTTCTTATAAGAGCAGAACAAGTACTATGTGGCACCCGTAACATGGAGAGCACACCTTGAACTTGGCCTGCTGGCAAATCGGCAACCAGTGCTGATTTCAGAGCAGAGGTATTATGTGCTGATAGGGTCTCATGTCAGCAATCGTGCCACAGCATTCTGCGCTAACTGCAGCCCCTGGGTCAGGTTTTGTTGCATGGGGATTTCTGCGACCTTGGCTAACTGGCTGCCAGGGTTTTTTTTAGTTTTGGTTTTTGGTTAGGAATCCTGACTGGTTGTGGGATGCTGAGTCTTCTGCCTTACTCATAGGAATCTGGTTGTGGTTGGTATGGTATTACATTTAGGAAGTCATAGCTGTCTTTCATTTTTCTATTTGCATTTCATTTACATTTATCCTCGCTCCTTTTCATCCATAGAAGCAACAACAGTGGTTCCATGCACTCAGCTCAACCCCTTTAAACCCACTGATGATGCACCTTGTTGTTTGCATGTCTGTTGTTTGCATGTCAGTTTGTTTCTTGCCCAATAGTGGTAAAAGAGAATTCATGTGCTGGGCAGCGTGGGTGCAGTTGTTGTTATCATGCTGCTGCCTATGAAGTTGGACCAAGCCATGTGTGTTTTCTCTCTGTAAATTATTATTCACAGGAATTGGGTTGGCTGTCAGCGTGAGTTTATAGCAGCCCACAGGGGAGAGAGAAAAGATTAGAGAATATTCTTACTGTTATTCATTTCTCAGACCTCTTTCTGAAGTGAAGGGTCAAATCTGTAAAGAAATTTGGAGCAGCCATGTTAAAATGTAGGGGCAGAGCATTCCAGGCAGGGGGTTGGCAACCCTACTTGGATATGGATATCGTTGCAGATGATTCCTGGTCAAGCTTTACAAACAACAAAATCTGAACCATATCTACTGAGAAGTAAGTCCTATTGAACTCTATGGGGCTTAGTCCCTTAGTAAGTGTGTTTAGAATGGCAGCCTTCGGGGCATCCGTCTTTACTCCTGAGTGCTCCCATCTAACACCTCCACAACACTAGTCTCCTTTCTTCTTACAATGGCCTTCTAGTGACTGGCCTGGCCTGAAGACACTTAAACCCTTTTTGCTAGAAGCACGTTGGCTAGATTAAATGTTCCCTACCCAGGCTCCATCTTTTAGCTAAGATTTCTATCTGAATTTCCAATCAGAGAAATGTTTTTGTTTGAACTGTGTGTGCCAAGCAACTGTGGTTGATGCTTAATGTATCATGCTTAATGAATCACTCGGGCCTGCCCCCAAAATCTCAGGGTTTGGGATGCTTCTGACCTGGCAACCCTATTTGGGAGACAGGAAAAGTTGTATTCAATGTCAGGCCCATCATTAGGACCTAGCAGCTGCTATGACCTCAATAGATCCACCAACCCTGATGGCTAGCCTGTGCCAAACCACAGGGGGCATACAGTTACGAGCCATCATTTGAAATCACCCACACTGCTCAAGAGTGGCATTACATCAGGCGCTCCAGGGCACTGTAGGGAATTCAGAATGGTAGCTCATGGCTCATAAATGTTGCCACCAGATAAACCTGCAGCCAGGGAGCAGACCAGTGTAGGAAAGCAGCCACAGAGGATGTGCCAAAAGACAACCTTCATCTGGTGGCATGGATGGGAAGGAACAAGCTGAAGCTGAACCCCGATAAGACCGAGGTGCTACTTGTGGGGGACAAAAGAAGGTTGGGAGATGTTGACCTGAAGTTCAACGGGGTGAGTTTACCCCTGAAGGACCAGGTCCGCAGCCTTGGGGTTGTGCTTGACTCCAGGCTGTCCATGGAGGCTCAGATTTCGGCTGTGAGCCGGGCAGCCTGGTATCAACTACACCTCATACGAAGGCTGCAACCCTACCTTCCTGTTCATGAGCTCCCCCTGGTAGTACACGCCCTGGTCACCTCTCGTCTGGACTACTGTAACGCGCTCTACGTGGGGTTACCCTTGAAAACAGTCCAGAAATTACAACTTATACAAAATGCGGTGGCTCGACTGCTTACAAATAGTCGCCGCCGGGATCACATCACCCCAGTGTTGTTCGATCTACACTGGCTTCCAGTTGTTTTCCGGGCCCAATTCAAGGTGTTGGTATTAACCTTTAAATCCCTATATGGTCTCGGCCCAGTTTATCTTAGGGAGCGCCTTCAACGCCACCAATTATGCCGCCCGACAAGATCAGCCACTCAAGGCCTTCTCTCAATCCCGCTGACAAAAACAGCTAGATTGGCGGGTACAAGAGAGAGGGCATTCTCAGTGGCGGCCCCCACTCTCTGGAACTCCCTCCCACAAGATCTCCGGCACGCCTCTTCCCTATATGTATTCTGTAAAGCCTTAAAGACCTGGCTCTTTCAACAGGCCTTTGGGATCTCCGGGGAGGGTTAATTACTGTGACTGAAATGCCTCCTACCCTGTTTTAATATTGTTGCTGCTGTATTATTCTCATACTGTTTTTTATTGTATTATTGTATTTTATCTCATTGTGTTTTAACTGTTTTGTACGTCGCCTAGAGTGGCCTTTGGCCAGATAGGCGACACAGAAATTAAATTTATTATTATTATTATTTATTATTATTATTATCTAACTATTTTATTTATTTAATTATTAAATTTATATCCCGCCCTTCCAGTAGGAGCCCAGGGCGGCAACTACAATTTTCAGGATTCTTAAGGAAAAACAATGGTTAAGCTGGTAAGAAACAGACACATCTATAATAGAGATACATTCTTTATTGACCTAAGAAATAGAGGTCAATATATAAGGCCTCTATGTATGGGAATGTTGCAAAGACTTCATTTTCATGTATGGCAATGTTGCAAAGACTTCATGTTTTTTGACAACAAACCACATACAAAAAAATGGATTACACCAGTAAAATGTGTCAAGATATTTCATTGCTATTTTACGTAAGGATATACAATGTGAAAGTAAAATAAACCTAATCTAAAAACAAATTTAAATGTTTCCATGCAAGTATGTTTTTATATACAGTTAGCATGCCCATCTATCAACTTAAAGCATGAGTCAAATGGGAATTTCCTAACTAAATATTGATATACAGAGCACAGTTTACTACAGATAGTAACCATAATAATTCATAAACATTGCACAAGATCAATAATGGAAATCTTGATTTATGCATTACCAGTTATTTGCCATCACATTTTTATAATGGTTTCTGAAAAAATAAAAGTTTGCAGCCTGCATAGAATTAAAATAAGTGTTTTAAACTGACACAGGGCAGGAAAAGCCTATATTAATCAAAAATATACGATCAACAATTTTATCCAGCAAAAATCAGGTCTCCCCACATGCAGCAGAATAAAGCAGGAAGTGGTACAGTTGCAGGGTATAGAATCGACTGTAGCATTGTACACTTCAGGTGGGACAAAAATTAGAAGGAGCCCAGGGCAGCAAAAAAAAACACTATAAAAGCACTTTAAAAATCTTAAAAACAAAATAGTTTAAAACATATTAAAACAAAACATCTTAAAAAATCTTTAAAATAACTTTAAAAACATCTTAAAAAGCAATTCCAACACAGATGCAGATCTACTTAAAAGGCTTGTTGAAAGCATTGTCTTCAGTAAGTGCCAAAAAGATAACAGAGATGGCGCCTATCTATTTATTTATTTTATTTATTTAATTCAATTTTTATACCGCCCATAGCAAGGCTGTCTGGGCGGTGTACATTGGATAAAAAATATATATATTTACATTCAATTAAATATCTAATATTTAAGCGGAGGGAATTCCAAAGGGTAGGTGCCTCAGCACTAAAGGTCCACTACACTAACGGTCAGTTGTGCAGAACAGACCTCCTGATAAGATGGTATCTGCAGGAGGCCCTCACTTGCAGCGTACAGTGATCAACTGGGTATATAAGGGGTAAAACTATCTTTCAGGTATCCTGGTCCCAAGCTGCATATATAAGATACATCTATGTATGTGCTAATGTTGGGATTTGACCATTTAGTCGCAGGGATATTTTCATTTTATTTTTTGCATATTGAAATATTCAGAAATTGCATCTTTCACCTTCAGTTTGAAGTGGTTCTGTTACTACCTCATTCTCTGGTATTAGGTACAGATCAGAAATCATTTGTGGATCAGGCCACAGAAGAAAACTATTTCCACATTTGGACAAGTTGAGGTTGAAGGGAAGAGGTCAGACAGCGCTAACAGAAAGAAAGAGAACTTTCAGACAACTACAGCACCAAACGGTAGTTCAGTGCTACATGAGTGTGTGTGCTCCCCCTCTCTCCAATGCTATATTTCAATCACTGACTCTTCTTTAAAAACAAAAGTTTTTCCATTCAAACCTGGCTCATGTAAACCCGAACTGGAAAGTAAAGTTTACCTGTGGTTTCTGTTGTGGCTTGCAGGCAACCTCTCGCTTGGGCAAAACAGAGTTGCCCAATTTTGATGTAGTAGAGCCGTTATTTGCCCCCCAAAAGAGGGAAAAAATCAGGAAGTAACAAGAAAAGGAGCAAACATGTAAGACCAAGGGTTATATCATGTCTGAACTGAATCAATGTGCAAGAGAAAGAGGGCAGCAATGGAAGGGCAAGTTAAGGCTTTGTTAAAAAGTTAAAGATCTTGACTTGAGAGACTTGGGAAGACTGGGTTGCTCCGGCATAAGGAGTAGCACGGAGATAAGAGTGGCAAAGAAGGGAAAGAAAACTAAAGATATAACTATACATTTGACACTTTTCCCCATAGGTAGTATTCCATGAGCTTCACAGTCCTTTTCTGAAACAAGGTTTTTGCATCTAGTAATTCAAATGTCGTTACGTTTTCCAAAATACCTCACATTTTGAGGTAAAGCAGATGTAAGACTCTAATGTCCACGGCAGGGGCAATTTCTTCATCTCTACTACATACGCATCCACAACAATTCCCATCCCATATAATACTAGTTCAACATAAATACTTGTAAAAACGTTTACCAGGAGAGAGAAAAAATCACCTCTGCCCAGCAGGGGGATCTATACATGGAAACATGATTAAACACGATCTTCCAGAATAGATGCACAAATGGCTAGGGGGAGGGGCACATCCAGCAACTCTATCCCTGAACAGATGGTCATTACTGTTGGCTCCAACAGTGCTGATCACACATTTGAAACAGTGGCCAGGCACCCCCTGCTGCCTCCCCAACAAGTGATTAGTGCTGTAAGACCATCTGTTCATCAGAAAGAGCAAATACCATACTACCTGTTGAGAAGATCTTACCCAAATTAGGACTCATAAACTTCCAGTGATTTCCCTGACCTCCAAAGGAAACTTCAAAAACTGACCTGACCATCCTATTGTTTGGGACGAGGCCATGACCCACTACCAATGCTATGAAGGAACCCTAGGAAGCATTAAAATGAAGTTGAAGGAAGGAGCTTTTTTAAAAAAAGCATTGTCATTTCCAAATTAACATATCAAAAATTGGAATGTTAATTTCTTTGAACAAATAGCACTTTCAGTGTACCATACAAACCCAAGTGATCAGTAGATTTTAAAATAAATACTTATTTTACCTCTGTTTTGTAACAGCTAAATTTTCCAATTTTAGTTGAGCAAAAACACTTTAGACTTAAAAATGAAAAACTACAGTATATCAGGACAATGACCTGGTAAATAAGAAAGAACGCTTCAACTATTCTTATATTTCTTGGAAAGATAGCAGGGGGTAGCGGTAGATATAGGCTATTCAAAAAAAAATTAGGCAGTTGTCTCTTGCAGAAGACGGAAGAATCAGCAGTGGTTAGCCATTTTAGATACAGTTCTGACCAAAGCAAAACTGGGAGAGGAATCTTGCCAGAAAGCATTCATGAAATAAAATAATGTGTGATCTTTAAGAAAAGGAAGAGAACAAAGAGTAAAGTGCAGACGATCAATTTTAGAAAAGCAGATTCTAAAATATTAGGGGAGTTAATCCCAGAGAAAGAGAAAATATATGAAAAGGGGAACTCTTGTGGGTTGTTGGTTTTTGAAATATGGTTTTTGATAAGTCACCTGCAAATTGCACTAATGATAGAGAATTGCCAAGAATCAAGGTCTGTATTATACAACATGAATGTTAATCACCTGGTAGCTACAATTATAATATATAGAGAGAGGGGGTGGGAGGGGTGATATTAGAGGAAGGTAAAGATGTCACAAATTGGGTTGACCAATGACTAACTTAAGTCCCTTATTTTCAGTGGGTCAACTGAATGACTTTCCATACCAATACATTAGTTGCATGGAAGAAAGCTAAATATAGTGTCATAAATTAAGCAATCAATGCAACTATGCACCCACTTCGAACATTCAACCTGCAGCAATGCAACTAAATCTATTCACTGAAGTGGCTTCATGGTTACAATACATACATTCCTCTTGAAGAGTCATGTTTTTCTCTTACTCAGTTTTTTATCTGGTTTTGTGTAAGGGACCAAATTCAGATACATACTCAGCACCTAAAGCACCTACTTTAAATTTCCAAAAGAAATCTCAGCACTATCCAGATGAATGCCTTTAACAAACAGATTCGGGAAAAGGAAGCAAACATCCTACTGTGACAATATACCAAGATACCTTGCGGAACGCCTCTTCCGATATGAACCGGCCCGTGCACTACATTCTGCTACGAAGGCCCTCCTCCGGGTTCCAACTCACAGGGAGGCCCAGAGGGTGATGACAAGATCTAGGGCCTTCTCAGTGGTGGCCCCCGAACTATGGAACAGTCTCCCTGAGGAAGTACGCCTGGCGCCGACTCTGCTCTCCTTCCGGCACCAGGTCAAAACCTTCCTATTCTCTGAAGCATTTTAAGTTACACTGATTTACTTTTAAAAATGTTTATTGTATTGGATTGTTGATTGTATTTTAGTATTATTTTGTTATTCATTGTATTTTTATGCTATTTTATGTTCACCGCCCGGAGAGCTATTGCTAGTCGAGCGGTATATAAATTTAATAAATAAATAATAAATAATAAATAAATATATGACTATGTGACCACAGCACACACTGAGAGCCTAAGAGCGACAAATGTTCTTAGATGTCAAAGCAATACAGATGTATCAAACTGAAAGCAAAATGAGGAGTCAGGAGAAGGGCTTAAAATATGCCCTGATAACACTCTCTCAATTAGGGTTGCCAGGTGTTCAGTTTTTGCCCAGAGACTCTGGTTTTTGGGGATCCTCTCCGAGTGGCTCACCTTAATCTCCAGACTCTTAGCTTTCATTCAAAAAAATATTAAGTTTCTAGGTGGGCTGGTTCAAAAGATATAAACCAAAATGTCAGGCCCTCCCCACAACTTCTGCTACTACTGGCTGTTCTAATCCCTGTCAGGTTTTTAGTCAATAAGTGAAGTCAAGGTTGTGATTGGCAAGATTTGTTGACCCCAGGCAATAGCTAAACTCACAGTTTCCTTTTCCTGCTTGTCTCACGTCAGGACTTCAGTAAATATATAGCTTTCATAAAGAGTACTTTCTCTGTACATGATTGGGACTTGCTTCTGAGTAAACATGCACAGGATTGCACTACATTAGAAGATCACAGCAGGATCTTGGTAGGTGTAAAAGTGTACATGCAGTGTTTTTTAATTACTTGCAAACATGGCATATTATACATTTTATCTTTCAAATTATTTTTGAACAGAAGTTTTAAAATGTGTACATGCAGTGTTATACTTTTCTAATTAAAGGGTCAAACAAGTTTAAATTTTATTGGAAGAGGGCAGTTTATTTGTCTTATCCATAACCTGTTTTGAAAACCTTCCCAATATAAAGCTTTTCTGGGAGTGAAGCTGCAATGCCAATTCCACATACCTGGTAGCTAACCCCATTGAATTCAGTAGGACTTACTTTTGAGTAGATGTGGTTAAGATTCTGCTGATAATCAATGGGACTTTTGAGTCAACATAGAAAAGAATTGTGTTGTAAATCTTTCTCTCCCCTTCCTATCTTCTATTTTTGTAAGCAGTTAGGCAGGGCTTACTTAGGTGTAACTGCTTTTATTTGGCAGGAAACTAATACTTTAAAAAAAATGTTCTGCAATGGTCAGGACAGACAAAAGGAAGTACTTCTTTACTCAGCGCATAGTTAAACTATGGAATTTGCTCCCACAAGATGCAGTAATGGCCACCAGCTTGGATGGCTTTAAAAGAAGATTAAACAAATTCATGGAGGACAGGGCTATCAATGGCTACTAGCCATGATGGCTGTGCTGTGCCACCCTAGTCAGAGGCAGCATGCTTCTGAAAACCAGTTGCTGGAAGCCTCAGGAGGGGAGAGTGTCCTTGCACTCGGGTCCTGCTTGTGGGCTTCCCCCAGGCAGTTGGCCACTGTGAGAACAGGATATTGGACTAGATGGGCCACTGGCCTGATCCAGCAGGCTCTTCTTATGTTCTTATGTTCTTACCCTGTGAGATAGAGTTGGAAAACAAGGCAGAAAACAAGAATTAAAGCCATTTTAAAATCCAATAACCATAAAATAAGTATAAAACAGTTGCAAAATAGCTTAACGTGGCATAATTCTTAATTTTTGATTGGGTGAGTGAAGTTCCTTATCACTGAATTGCAGTCCTATGCACTCTTCCCTGTCTGAGTAAGCCCATTGAATACTTGCTTTTGAGTAAACATGCATAGGATTGCACCATGGCATGGTCATGGTCCCCCTCGGTGGCTTCACAGTGGGGGCAGATTAGCCTGAGAGATAGTGCTTAGCCCATGGTCACCCAGAAAACTTTGTATCTTATTTCCATTATAAAATTTAATTAAAATGATCTCTGTCTAGGCAAAGTTTATGAAGTAATGCAGAACCACACAATACATTTAAAGCACATCCAACCCTCATATAAAGCACATGACTTCCCCCTGGGAAATGTAGTTTCCCCCTTACAGTTATAGTTCCCACCACCCTTAACAAACTACAATTCCCAGGATGCTATGGTGGGATTCACAAGCTTTAAATGTATCATGTGGATCTGCCCTAGTATGCTGTGCATTCATTGGTGAAATTAAAAGAATAATTTTAAAAGACACTTTTTAAAACAGGGCTGTAGCTCAGTGGTAGGGCACATGCTTTGCATGCAAAGGTCCAAAATTAAATCTCTGGAAGAGACTATTGCCTGGAATCCTGGAGAGCCAATGCTATTCTATGTCATCAGTACTGAGCTAAATGGTATCAAATGGCCTGACTCGTATAAAAGAGGAAAGAGACCCAAGAGCCACAGTGACTCCAAAATTTATTTATCTATATTATTTACAACATTTATATACCGCTTTATTGTAAAAAAAAACTCAAAGTGGTTTATAGAAGGAATTAAAACAATAAAATAAAAACAGTTAAAGACAGGTATTTAAAAATATTCAAAATAATAAAACCAACAATGAGTTAAAAACAAAAAAAATAATAGCTTCTACATGCCTGGTTAGGTTTGCCAAAACGAAAATGTTTTTAGCAGGTGCCAAAAATAGTACAATGAAGGCCCCTGTCTAATGTAAATAAGCAGAGAGTTCCAACACATAGGTACTCCCACACTAAAGGATTTATTTCTTATAAGAGCAGAACATGTACTATGTGGAACCTGTACATGGAAAGCACACCATGAACTTGGCCTGGTAGCAAATCAACAACCAGTGCAGATTTCAGATGAGAGATCTTATGTGCTGATAGGGTCTCATTCATTTCAGCAATTGTGCTGCAGGATTCTGCACTAACTGCAGCCCCTGGGTCAGGTTTTGTTGCATGGGGATTTCTGTGACCTTGGCTAACTGGCTGCCAGGATTATTTTAGTTTTGGTTAGGAACCCTGACTGGTTGTAGGATGCTGTGTTTTCTGTCTTGCGAATAGGAATCATGTTGTGGTTGGTATAGCATTGCATTTAGGAAATCATCTCTGTCTTTTGTTTTTCTTTTTCTATTTGCATTTCATTTACCTCTGACCTTACTTCCTTACATCCATAGAAGCAACAACAGTGGTTCCATGTGGTCAGCACAACCTCCTTAAACCCACTGATGATGCACCTTGTTATTTGCATGTCAGTTTGTTTCTTGCCCATAGTGATAAAAGAGAATTCACATACTGGGAAGTGTGGCTTTGATTGCTGTTGTTCCCAATGTACTGCCTGTGAAGGTAAACCAAACCATGTGCGTTTTCTCTCTGTCAGTTATTACTTACTGGAATTGCGTTGGCTGTCAAAGTGAGTTTATAGCAGCCCACAGAGTAGGTAGGAAAGAATAGAGAATCTTCTTAACTCTTACTCATTTCTCAAACCTCTCTCTCTGCAGTAAAGGGTCAAATCTGTTAAGAAGTTTGGAGCAGCCACGTTAAAAGATAGGGGTAGGGCATTCAAGGCAGCGGGTTGCCATGGGTATATCCATGGTTGATGTGGATATTGCTGCAAGGGATTCCTAGTCAAGTCTTACCAACCGTACAATACTAACAATATCTAAACAGAAGTAAGTCCTATTGAGTTCTATGGGGCTTAGTCCCTTAGCAGGTGTGTTTAGAATTGGGCATCCATCTTTATTCCTGAGTGCTCCCATCTAACATCTCCACAACTCTAGGCTCCTTTCTTCCTACAACGGCCTTCTGGTGACTGGCCTGGCCTGAGGGTGTTTAAACCCTTCTTGCCAGAAGCCAGTAGGCTAGATTAAATGTTCCTTACTCAGGCTCTCTAAGCAGGTAAGAAGGAATGATCCTGTCACTTCAGCTGGAACTGGAAACACCTTCATTTAGCTAAGATTTCTATCTTAATTTCCAATCAGAGAATTTTTTTTGTTTAAGTGGTATGCTCCAAGCAACTGTTGTTGATGCATCATGCTTAATGACATCAGCAGGGCATGCCCCCTATGACATCACTAGGATCTGCCTCTGAAATCTCAGGGTTTTGGAAGCTTCTGACCTGGCAACCCTAGTCTCAATTTTAACATAATTTAAATGGAGTTGCCAAAAGAAAAATAACCAGTGGTGGCAGGCTTTGGACAAGAGACCCATACCAGGCAAAACGCCCGCTTTGCAATTCAGTCTTCTATCTCACTCTCAAAAGCATGGGTTATTATTATTTGTTTGTTTGTTTATAAAATTTATATCCCACCCTTCCTCCCGGAAGAAGCCCCAGAAGGCAAACAAAAACACTAAAAACATCTTTAAAACATCTTTAAAAATAAATATTACATCATTTGTTTCCCTGATTGGAAACTAAGATAGAAATCTTAGCTAAATGAGGGTGTTCCTTCTCACTTACTTAGGAAGCCTGGGTAAGGAACATTTAATCTAGCCTACTTGCTTCTGGCAAGAAGAGTTTAAGTGCCCTCAGGCCAGCCGAGTCACCAGAAGGCCATTGAAGGAAGAAGGGAGCCTAGTGCAGAGCTTGGAACAAGTTACTTGTAATTCACTACTTTTTAAAGTAACGAGTGGGTAACTTCATTACATTTTCTTAGTAATAGAACGACTAGTAATTTCCTTACTTTTTAGCAGCAGCGGTAACTTTCCCAACGTTACTATTGGACGTTACTTGGGAGGGGGGAGTCTTCTGCTCCTGTGATTGGTGGATAAAAGACATATGCTTCGCACTGGGCTTCTGCGCAGTGTGGCTCTTCCCTCATGCTCTGTGTTAGGAGGCGCGAGGGAGGAAGGGGAGAGCCAGACTGCGCTGGAGGACAAGGTTGAAGAAGGGGAAGGCAGCAGCAGCAGCAGAATGGAGGTGAGTATGTGTTACCCTTTCCGGCCTGCTGGACCTGCTCCCCCTTGCCCTGCTGCCCCCTCTGCTCGCCATGCCACTAGCTCTCCTCTACATCACCAGCCCCTCCTGCAAAGATTTCCTTTTATTCCTGCACCCCTAAACAACCACCGAGATGGGGAGGTAAAGAAGCTGTCAGCAACTATGCCAGTGACAACTTAAGAAAGGTGCATGTGTGAGAGAGAGTGAGGCAGCGCAAGCGCACCTCTCTCTCGGTGAAACAGGTTGCGGCTCCGCCCACAGCTTCCCGGCCTGATACTCTTGTTCCTCCTCTTTCGCTGTGCTGATCCCACTACCGCCGCGGCACGGACACTCCCCTGAGGCAGCCAACTGAGGAAGGAGAGAGGATGGAAAGAGGGGGAATGAGCTAGCTGCTTGGCGTCAGCAACACCCACTCGCCCTCCTCGTCATTGCCCTGTTCCTCTCTGTGTATCTTTGTGTGGTCAGCTGCAGACCGTTCAGAGACAGGTGCGGAGGTGGTGGTGACTTCCTAAGCAGCTGCCCCTCCTTCTCCTTTTCATCAGGAGTGAACTGACTGAGGTGGCTATGACTGCTGGAAGTGCAACCTCCCTTTACCTCAACAACAGCAGAGCATCCTCAACGGGGGCAATGGGCCTCGTTATTCTTTCCCCCCTTTTTTCTCTCCTGGTTACAACTGCTCTTACTGCCGCGGTCTGGAAGTCAGCCAACCCTTTGCTCTCCCCAAGGGCCCGCCCCACTGCCCACCGAGAAAGAGTCTCAAGCCAGAAGCCTGTAGAAGGTGTACTGATGAGTACAATAGACCAAGCATAAGAAATAAGACACAATCAGATGATGAAAATGTTGGCTCTTCCACACAGTCGCCAAACACACATGTGCAAGTGAAATGGTGAAATATTTTATTTAAACTGCAGTGGCCTTGTAGGAGTTGCTGTGTGAAAGTGTTTCTCTGCCCACTCCTCCCAAGGAGTACAGTGCATAAGCCCACCTGTACTGGTAGTTTTAAAAATGGATTTGGTCAGCTCTTTCTTTTCCTCCTCCCAAAATCTGAGCTGTCCTGCCTAACGGTATTCTGAGATAAGGGATGTTTTTAGGATGCTGACTTGTGCTGGGAAGACATAAAATACCAAAATAAGGAATGCTTATTTTAAAATATTTTAATTTATTATAAAATGTATATGCTGTCTTTTAGAAAAGGCTTTGGCCATGGGTAATTAGATCATGTTAAAAAGAAAATACAAGCCATAAAATGCAACATTAAATCTAGGCAATAAATAGAAACATAAGAATAAATCAAGAGGTATCTCGGTGATATGTTAAAAGCCAGTGTCATTCATATATATGGGGTTTGTTTGTAATCTTTTTTGTAATGGTACTATTATGCAGTACTGTCGCCTCTTCTCCTTCCCTTTTTTTTGGTGCTGTCACCTGTCGCACTTTTATCAAGGTATAAATATCGGCACCTCATTTTTAGCAAACAAACAAAAAACTGTGTGTGCATATACGCACATAAAGATATATAAATATGACACATTTGTCAACCTCAAACCCATCTCCATTCTTCACAATTCTGTCCTTACTTCATCTAATAGGAATATCAATAGAGATTATTTGCTCGATGAATGCTTTTTGTCATTAATTTTGAAAAATGTATTTTTCCATCATAGCCCTTCAAAAATAACATGTTTATTCTACATGATCATAGGATGACACAACTCTAATAAAATCAACAACCATTTTTGTGGTACTGAAGGCACCAACACACTTACTGTGGTAGGAACCTTTTTCTAGGAAAGAACCTGTGTCATTATATGCTCCTAGTCTACAATCCTAAACACACATACTACACAGTAAAGATGGGACAGGTTTGGACTGGAGCTAATTGTATAAACACAGAAACATAATTGTTTTCTAGTGCAGATACCACTGTCAGTGCCATAAATGATTTCTGTCTAGGGCAGTGAGATAAGTGTTCCAGTCTTGCCCTGGCAGCATGCTGTGTAGATGCCATAATACCAGCATAAACTTGCAGAAGGGAAAATTAATCAAAGTGCTTTGCAACACATTTTCTCATGATGTGTGTGTGTGTTACCCTTTCTGGCCCGCTTGCCCTGCCACCCCCCCGCTCATCTTGCCGCTCCTCAGCCTGCTTGCCTGCCCCCTTTGCTCATCCTGCCACCCCCGCTCATCCTGCCGCCTCCTCCTGCTCACCCCCACTCGTCGTGCTGCCCTCTCTCTCACACACACACACGCACATACAAGAGAGTTCACATATCCCTCTGTCTCAGCCCAAGTGCATCTCTTCCTCTCAGACCACACATACATATACTCTCACCTTCTCTCACACACAGAGAACATCCATCCATCTCTACCTCTCTCTCCCAAGTGCATCTCTCTCCCCCATAAATACATGGGCACCCGCAGGGATGGGGGGGACAAAGTAAAACATTGTAGAGCAGGCTGATTTCTCACAAAAACAGAGAAGAATCTTATCTGAACGCTTTGTCTCATGTTCTAAAACTGCTAGAAACTTACTTTTTAAAAAATGAAAGCAATGAGCCTGGGGATTATGGTTCCCTCTGGAGGCACCAATGAAGGCTTTCAGGGGCATTAAGGTGCTCATGGGTACCAGGTTGGGGACCCCAGCACTAAGGCATGTATTGAAAATAGTTGTTTGGATTTTGCTCTCCTCCAGATTTTGTGGTATAACTCAAAGTTAAAAAACCATACCAAAATGTGTAACTTTTAAAAAAGCATTTTAGGATAAAAAATGCTTGAATGCATACACTGAGATAAAATACATATTTAAATATGTGGGTAAATACAAATTCAAATATGGATTTTTGAATGGATCAATGTGGAAATAAGACAGAATGGACTATGAATGAGAACATGCAAAATTGATGCATACTGGAAAGAGACTGATCCATCCATCTCTGTTTGCCAAGGAAACAAAATCATCAGTATTCAGCAGAAGAATATCAAAATATGAATATTCTTTAACATATCTGCAACAAAAACCCAAAATTATTTCTCCAAGTGATAAAATGAAAGCTTTCTCAGACCCCATTATGTACTTCTGGAAATTCTAAGATTTTAGTAACAATAAGAAACTATAAAGAAATAATTCTATTTCAAAGTTAAATGAATTCTAAATAAAAATGTTCTACAAAATCAAAATAACATATTATAAATCTTGCTATAAACCCCATCCCAAACACACACTATTTGCTCTTAGATGTACTTTAAAAGTAACAAAATGAAGAAATGTTTCTATGCTGATCATACCAAATTATGTCTTGGTTGTATTGTACATATTCTGCTCTTAAGTGTTGTTGTTATGTGCCTTCAAGTTGATTATGACTTATAGTGACCCTATGAATCAGTGACCTCCAAGAGCATCTGTCATGAACCACCCTGTTCAGATCTTGTAAGTTCAGGTCTGTGGCTTCCTTTATGCAATCAATCCATCTCTGGTTTGGCCTTCCTCTTTTTCTACTCCATGTTGTTTTCCCCAGCATTATTGTCTTTTCTAGTGAATCATGTCTTCTCATGATGTGTCCAAAGTATGATAACCTCAGTTTCATCATTTTAACTTCTAGTGACAGTTCTGGTTTAATTTGTTGTAACACCCAATTATTTGTCTTTTTCGCAGTCCATGGTATGTGCAAAGCTCTCCTCCAACGCCACATTTCAAATGAGTTGATTTTTCTCTTATCTGCTTTTTTCACTGTCCAACTTTCACATCCATACCTAGAGATCAGGAATACCATGGTCTGAATGATCCTGACTTTAGTGTTCAGTGATACATCTTTGCATTTGAGGACCTTTTCTAGTTCTCTCATAGCTGCCCTACCCAGTCCTAGCCTTCTTCTGATTTCTTGACTATTGTCTCCATGACTGTGCTGAGGTATTGATAATCCTTGACAAGTTCAATGTCCTCATTGTCAACTTTAAAGTTACATAAATCTTCTGTTGTCATTATTTTAGTCTTCTTGACATTCAGCTGTAGTCCTGCTTTTGTGCTTTCCTCTTGAACTTTCATTATCATCATGGTCTGTGGGTGGGTAGGAGGCAAGAAGGGAGGAGGTGGAGAGTGAGATGGGTGGAGTGGAAAAAACAATTGTTTAAAAAAATGGAGTGGAGGGAAAAAGGAGCCAGAGGGCAAGAACATGGATAAAGGAGGAGAAGGAGGCAGCAGCAGAATGGAGATAAAGAAATGTGGAGGTGAAAGATGACAACATGTGTGTGTGTGTGTGTGTTTGCATTTGGCACACCACATGGCCTCCACCACCTTCTCTGGCTACTGTGCTGCATTTGCAGTATTTTAACTTTTTTGCATCTCAGGGGAAAATGTTTGCTTGGGTGCATGTCCCTTAGTTGGTGGCAGGGCAGGGTCCGGGAGGTGGTTAAATGAGAGAGATTGTGCTTGCTGGCTGAGGGGTGTGTGTGTGCACTTGGTTTGACGTGCAAAGATCTGAGTAGTGGCCTCTGCCTCCCTCCCCACCTCCCTTACCAGCAGAGAGACCACCATTACTATCATGTATAAAAAGAATGATTCTACTACCTCTGTATGTGTGTGTTTATTTTTAATGTTGTTTTAGGCTACTTAGATGTGCAGCAGCCAAGGCCAGCACCTTGTAGGTGTTTTTTTTAAAAGTAACTGAAATGTAACTGTAGTGATTACTTTTCAGAAAAAGTAAAGTAATCAGTTACTTTCAGAGCAATTGTAATTGTAATGGTAATTACTACTTTTTGGGCCATGTAACTGTAACTGTAATTTATTACTTTTTAAAAAGTAATCTTCCAAGCTCTGGCCTAGTGTTGTTGAGATGTTAGATAGGAACACTCAGGAGTAAAGGTGGATGCCCCTAAAGGCTGCAATTCTAAACACACTTACCATGATCTGTTGGGACTCCTCAAGGACTTAGTCAGAATCAGATCTTGTCAATTTCCCCTCCAAACAAGAGCCTGCAAAAGAACAGGCAGTTCAACCTTCTATTGTGCGGAAGCCTAGTGTGATCCGAATCCCAGCTAAACCAACAAAAGGCAGTCTAGGGATTCTGCTCGTGTACCGTCCACCCCGCTGCACAACGGAATCCCTGGCCTAGGTGCTGGGGGTGGTCTCGGATGTACGGGTGCAGTCCCCAAACCTTCTGGTATTGGGGGACTTCAACGTGCATTCAGAGGCCAATCTCACTGGAGCACCTCGGGACTTCTTGGAAACCATGGCTTCCTGGGAGCTGCACCTTATTTCAATGGGCCCCACCCATGTAGCCGGTCATGCACTCGACCTTGTGTTTGTCTCGGGAGAGGAGGGGAGTGGTCTGAAAATTGGGGATACATCCATTACCCCCTTGTCATGGTCAGATCACTACCTGGTGATGATGGACCTTTCACTGCCGCAAACCCTCTGTGGGGGTGGAGGACCCATTAAGATGGTCCGCCCCAGGCGTTTGATGGAGCCTGATGGATTCCTGAATGCGCTTGGGGATACTTTGGAGCAAGCACATGGCCACTCGGCTGAAGCCCTGGTGGAGGGCTGGAATGCCGCGATCACTGGGGCATTAAACCGAGTGGCTCCAAAACGCCCTCTCCCCCTGAATAGAACTCAGACGGCGCCGTGGTTTACCCCATGGTTACGTATTCTGAGGCGGGAGGTGAGACGGCTAGAGTGCCGGTGGCAGAAGTCTCGCTCTGAGGACAATCGAACACTGGTTAGAGCTGCTGCTGCAGCCTATCATGTGGCAATAAGGGCAACAAAAAAGGATTTTTATGCTGCCTCTATTGCATTTGCAGAGTGCTGTCCCAGAAGACTATTCCAAGTGGTCCGGAGCCTGGTCGGTCCAGTTGCTCCGGAACCGATGGAACATGATAAGGTCTCCTGTGATGAGTTTGCTAAACACTTCGCGGATAAAATCAGTCATATCAAAAGCGATATTCCGTACACTGTGGATACAGAGAGTGAGCCAGAGGTGAACAGTGTTGCTTCGGTGGCGTGGGATTGGTTCCAGCTTCTTCCTTCTGATGAAGTGGACAAGGTGCTTTCAACTCTAAGGCCGACCACCTGCTTACTGGATCCTTGCCCTTCGTGGCTCATTATGAGCTGCAAAGATCGACTGGGAGAGAGGATCAAGCTGATGGTAAATGCATCGCTTGAAGAGGGAGTAATGCCATCAGTGCTCAAGGAAGCAATAATAAAACCAATCTTAAAAAAGCCCTCCTTGAACCCTCAAGATTTGAACAACTTTCGCCCAGTCTCAAATGTGCCATTCTTAGGCAAGGCAGTTGAGCGGGTGGTGGCTAAACAGTTGCAAGCACACTTGGAAGAAGCGGATTATCTGGATTCATTTCAGTCGGGCTTCAGACCGGGACATGGGACTGAAACAGCCTTGGTCGCCTTGGTAGATGATATGAGAAGGGCGTGGGATAGAGGCGAAGGCACCTTCCTTGTCCTCCTCGATCTCTCAGCGGCTTTTGATACCGTTGACCACGCTATCCTCTTGGACTGCCTGCAGAGGTTAGGTATTGGGGGCACTGTATTGCAGTGGTTCCATTCCTTCCTCTCTGGGAGATACCAAAGAGTAGCATTGGAGGAGGAGGTTTCAGATCCCTGGCCCCTCACTTGTGTGGTGCCACAGGGTTCTATCCTTTCTCCAATGCTCTTTAACATCTATATAAAGCCGCTGGGAGCAATCATCAGGAGATTTGGGCTGCAATGTCATCAGTATGCGGATGACACGCAGCTCTATCTCTCATTTAAATCTTCACCAAGGTTGGCTGTGGAAACCCTGTCCAAGTGTCTGAGGTCGGTGAGTGGCTGGATGGGGAGGAATAAGCTGAAGCTGAATCCTGACAAAACCGAGGTGCTGTTTGTGGGAGACAAGGGAAGGTTAGGAGATATAGACCTGGTGCTTAACGGGGTACGATTGCCCTTGAAAGACCAGGTCCGTAGCCTGGGAGTCATTCTTGACTCCCAGCTGTCTATGGAGGCTCAAGTTTCAGCTGTAAGCCAGGCAGCTCTGTATCAACTCCATCTGATACGGAGGCTACGCCCCTACCTTCCCAATCATCTGCTCCCACCGGTGGTACATGCCCTGATCAACCCTCACCTAGACTACTGTAATGTGCTCTATGTGGGGTTACCCTTGAAAACGGTTCGGAAGTTACAATTGGTACAGAATGCAGCGGCGCGTCTGATTGCAGGCAGCCGCCGTAGAGATCACATCACTCCTGTGTTGAAGGAGTTGCATTGGTTACCGGTTGTGTACCGAACGCAATTCAAGGTGTTGGTTTTAACCTTTAAAACCCTATACGGTTGTGGCCCAGCCTATCTGAAGGAGCGCCTCCAGCATCGACAGGGATGCCGCTCAACAAGATCAACCTCAGAGGGCCTTCTCTGGATCCCACCTAGTCAAAACAGCTAGGCTGGTGAGAACTCGAGAGAGGGCCTTCTCAATAGTGGCCCCCGCCCTTTGGAACTCTCTCCCTAGTGACTTACGCCATGCCCCATCTATAATGAGCTTCTGCAGGACCCTGAAGACTTGGCTTTTTAGGCGGGCGTTTGAGATGGGCTAGTTTTCTACTGTTTTTAAATTTTAACTGTTTTATATACTGTTTTATCTTGTACGTCGCCCAGAGTGGCTGGACAACCAGCCAGATGGGTGACTAACAAATTTAATAATAAATAAAAAAATAAAAAAATGAAGTTCCAGAATGCCCACCTCCACTTCCAACAGAGAAACCAATAGGGAACACATCTGGCATTACAGCTGGAAAACCCAATAACATCAAAACAAAAAAGTTATGCTGAACCAATAATACCCAAGCTGTGTGTCGGAGCACATAAATGTACTGATGAGAAGTCTTCTAGTGCAGATATCACCATGTTTTTGGACTACAGTTCCCATTATCCCTGACCTTTGGCTATGCTGGCTGGGGCTGATCATTTGAGGCTTTTTCCTTTAGAGAAAAGGAGACTGAGCATTCCAGTTTGAAACAGTCATCCAAGAAAAATCCTATAATGTCCCCAAGGCCTAGTGAAAACCATGCCAGCTGGACCTCCTCCACCAAAGGGTACCCCTGGAAGGCCACCACCAAAGTCTACCAAGGCCTCATCACAATTGGACAGGCTTTCTCACTCGTCATCTATGTGAACCTCCATTAACAACCTGACATATTTGGGTTAGGAGTCAAGAGAACAAAGAATGATGTTAAAAATCAAGATCCAACTTTACCTCTTCAAGTCAAACCAGGTCACCCTCTCTATAGTAAATACATGGTGAGGAGAAAATATTGGAATTTTACAGATGCTGCCATGTAGTTTTGTAATTGTTGTAACTTGTGACTTTATCTGCTCTTATGTTGTTTAATGAAAGCTTTTAAAAATGTTTTTAAAGATGTTTTGTTTTAATATATTTAGAGTCTGTTTTTATGATGTTTTAAACTGTTTTTAGTGCTTTGTTTGCCACCCTGGGCTCCTGCTGGAGGAAGGGCGGGATATAAATCAAATAATAAATAAATAAATAATAAATGATATCCTCCATGACCAACCCTAGGAGAGTGGGAGTTAGAGGCATGGTGTTTTAGTAGTTCTACATGTAGGGTCAGTTCCACATTAGAATATGGGGATGCTTATTTGGCCTCATGGCAATTCAGCTATTGGAGTCCCACAAGGTTCCACCTAGTTCCTCATGCTCTTTAATATCTATATGAAGCAGTTGGGAGTAGTCATCTGGAGATCTGAGATGAAAAATCATCAATATGCAGGTGACACTCAGTTTTATTTCTCCTTGCCATGTGGTCAGGTGAACTGGACAGGTGTTGAACCAGTGTCTGGAAGCAGCAATGTATTGGATGAGGGACAGCAAATGAAGCTGAATCCTAACAAGATGGAGGTACTGTGGATTGGTGCTTCCTGGAACCAAGAAATAGAAAGGTAGACTGTTATAGATAGGGTTGTACTCCCCCTGAAGGATCAGGTATATAGTATTTGGGTACCCCTCGATTTTACTCCATTACTTAAGAATGATGGGAAATGAAGCAGTGTTAATAGGCACATCTGCATGACACAACAGTTCTCAGAGTCCTGAACTGCTTGCCTACTTGTCACCGGGCCCAATTTAAGGTTTTAGTTCTAACATTTACAGCCCTAAACAGGTTACAACATATCTAAAAGACTGCTTGTCCCCATATATCTCTGGCAGGGCCTTGAGGTCAGCTGGCAGGACCTTCTTTGAGCTCAGGAGATCTACAAGTTGTCAGACAGCCTTCCTAGCAATACTGAGCTTTGACTAGGGCCTGCTTTGCTTACCTCTTGATGTCAACTGAAGGACTTCATCTTCCATCAGGCCTTCCATATTGGTTGTGTATATGTGTATTAATTTGCACACAGGGCAACATGACTGTTTTCTTTGTAATGTTTTGTTGCATTTTACTTTTTTATTTATTGGTCTCTTGTGATGAAGGGAGGGATATAAATTCTTTATGAATAAAATTAACTAAATATATATAGGGATGCCCTTAACAAAACAAAATCATTCAACTCTTTCATCTGTGGCCTTACATTTCTGTTCTGCTATTGAACTTTTCCTGCCTTTTTCCTCTCGCAAAAACATCACTACTGACCTTCTACTCACTAACCATCCTCTTCTTTGTAAAATCCTCTTTCCTTACAAACTGTCTACATTTAGGGACTTTTTTCCCAGCTGGACCTAATTCTTATCCATCTTGCTGGCCTTGCACCAGTTCTTCTTTATTCTGATGATCTTCCTCAGATGACATTCCTTGGGCACACTCTCTCTCCCCCTCCTACACATTGTTCTTCAAGAAACAAAAGACTATATCTGATTATAGCGTTGTGTTTTTTGGCCCACTTCTATCCAAGTCTCCCAACTGTTGCCCAGTTATCTTCAGTTTGGACATTTTTCTACCAATCCATCTTCAGCATGTAAAAAATGGAACTCCTCATATCCTCCGCTGTCTTTCAGAAGTATAATTGCTATCATGTTGCCCAAACACTTAGTCTATGCTTCATCTGTAACCCTGTTGTCTATATGTTTTATATGTGTCTTTCTCCATAACACTACTAAATCTCAACCCTGTTTTACTAAGCTCTTGCAAAGTCCTTAGTGCACATCTTGATTGCTATAACCTTCTTACTGGCTTACCTTGCTCATATTTTCATCCAGTTATCTCTGTCCAGAATTTTGCCATCATAATTATCTAATCTGGTAGCTATTTAAGATCACATTTCCTTTTATAGGTCTTCTTTTGTGTGTTTAATTAATCAGTATTTATTAGTCAACCAACCATAATACCTAACAAACAAAGGACAGGTAAGAAATCAGCCAGGACTGATGGGAGTTGTAGTGTGAAACTAATAGAAGGCACCAGGTTGGGGAAGGCTCATATAAAGTTATTATCTCTCTTCGCTGGCTCATAGTTCTCCTTCCTATCTTGAAAATATGTGAACTTTCTCCTCAAAAGCATAGTGTTAATGTGAACTTAATTTCTGACTTTAGCAATGTTATCACATTCCAACAATCTCCACATGATGCCTGTAACAAACAGACCAGCCCTCAACTGTGTGAAAGGTCCATAAGTACCAAATGATGGGCATACATTTGTAAATAAGCCCCACTTATCTATGTTATGCACAAATCCAACAATTCTGATCAACTTGTGAACTGGATGTAAACATCAACAATAGTTTTACCCCTTCTAATTTTAGGTATACTTTATTCCATGTAATTTTGGTTTATTAACAGGAGGCCAATTCATAGGTAAGGCTACCATATAGAAAAACTTTGGTAGTGGCAGCTCTATGAGGCAGCTGTAGTATCAGAGAGCCACTTCTTATGTGGATTGCCCCATCTCATAGAAAGTTTCCATGCCAGCACTGGATGTTACTGATAATGGCTAACTGGAGGATTTCCACATGTTAAATGTAATCCACATGGTTGGAAGCTCTCCGATAATACAGCCAGTCACCACATCAAAACTGGTTTGTAGATATTGAGAAAGATAAAGGAAATAACAAAGCATATTTCTCTCATGTATGGCATTATAAAAGCACTTTGCTGTCAGGAAATGTCAAGCTGTTTTACTTTCCCATGTGTAGAAGATTGTAGAGTTGATAGGCAAAACTTCGAGAATAATTAAAGAAAGTGTATGTGCAAATTCCATTGGGAAGATCAATCTTGCACAAATGTATTAAAATGAATTCATTGTTCTTTCGTTTTAGCAGAGATTGTATATAAATACTTTGGGGAGATTTCTTTCATGACACCCAAGAATCACTGTGGCCTCTTTAAAAATAAATTACAGTGTGCATCACAAGATACCACAGGAGGATTGATCTCTAAAATTAATTCAAAAACAGTCTCCTGTGTGTGTCTCCAGCTGTCACAAATACACTGAAGATATGCCAAACACATTTCAAAACACTTTTCTTGTAATTTGAAAATCTTGAGTAATTTTCTTCTCAAAGTAAACCTTTAATGGACCTAGAGTATTTTTACAAAGTGATATCTTCTTTCTCACTGTCCTAAATACTTAGTGCTGCCTTTGACAAAAGATTATATTTATTTTACCATAAAGACTTTCACCAATTAATGAGATTGCTTAAGAAAATGTCTCTAAGAAATTTGATTCCTGGAAAGCAGTCAGCATATCTGAAAGCCAAAAAACCACACAAAACAAAACCCAGGAATCATTAACATTCTATTCAGAATTAGGCTATAAGACAGTCAACTTCAGTGTGTGCTGCTTCCATAGAATCATCAGCCAGCTCTTGAACACAACAGGGATATCAGAGCAAATTGCTTCCTTATAATAATTAAAAGCTCAGGTAGAAAGTAATATTTCATCCCATCTTGAAAACTAAGGAAGAGTGAAATTTGAAGATTGTGAATAATTTCCTTCTCAAAGTAAACCTTTGAGACCTCAGCAACATCAGCACAATGGACACGAGCAACATCAGTGACCAACAGATTCCAACTAGTTTAATGTAGCACGGCTGGAAATTATACAGCCACGAGAGTGGCTATATACTATAGCCAGCGGTGATTTTTCACATTCTGCAATGTTAAATTGAAAATGCCCCCCATGCCATTCTGATGCTTCCCATAAGCTCATTTCAAAACAAAACCTTACAAAACTTATAGTCCTGAACTCAGAAACGCTTGCTTAACAACCCTCACAATTTTCATGACAATAAACAAAACAGAACGAATTGAGAGTTCAAAGTCTAAAGAGAGAGAGAAAAACCGAGACCGCTTTTGGACTTTTTTCTCTCAGAGTTCTCATAATCTGTTGAAATTCATTAAAAATCAGCCATGTTCACAGAGAACCTGTAATCCTGTTACTGACCTTGCCCCATACTCTGACCTTCATCTTCTTTAGTTTAAAAGTTAAAAAAAATGTCTGACTGATTTTTAATTAATTTAAGAAATTTTGCATTGAACTGAATGATAATGTCAGGCATGCTCAGTAAGAATGAAATGTCAGTGTTCTAAAAGACAGACTCACAGCTGCTTGGCTTACCTAATCAGGGGGCCACACCCACACCAGACTTTGATTTCATGTGAGACAGTCATAGCTTCCCTCAGAGAATCCTGGGAAGTGTAGTTTGTGAAGGGTGCTGAGAGGAGACTCCTATTCTCCTGACAGAGGTCCAGTGCCAGAGTGGTTTAACAGTCATCCACTCTGATTGAAGGTCTGTGAGGGAAACAGGGCATCTCCTCGCAACTCTCAGCACCCTTCACTAACTACACTTCCAAGGATTCCTTGAGAGAAGCCATGACTGTCCAAAGTGAACTAAAGACCTGGTGTGGATGTGGCCAGGGACAGCTTTGGTTTAAATTTGGGTGGGAGGCTACATGTGCCTGCTGTAGAATAAAAAGGTTGGGAAAATGCTGAAAAGCAATGATACTGTTCACAATGGTTTCCCTTTGGAAAGGAAAGGGGCTTACTTTCTGCCCAGTGCCCACCCACCCAATCTCCCCCCTCTCCCCTAACCTCCCTGCCCCTCCCCCGGGGTCAGTGTTGGAATACAACTTGGGAGACGAGGGTTTGAATCCCCACACTAATGAAGCTCCCTGGGTGACCTTGGGCCAGTCACTGCCTCTCAGCCTCAGAGGAAGGCAATGGTAAAACCACCTCTGAATACCATTTACCATGAAAACGTTATTCATAGGGTCGCCATAAGTTGGGATCGACTTGAAGGCAGTCCATTTCCATTTTCAAACATGATTGCACAGAAATAAATCCCATTGAACAAAAAAGTATGCAACTGATCAAACCCACTCTCCCTTCTCCTTCCTTCTATCCCCATCCTTTGCCCCCTCCCCTCCCCCTCCCCCTGGTCAGTTTTACCTATCTTAATCATGATTGCATGGGAGTAAATACCATTGAACTCAATAAGCATGCAAATGATCAAACCTGCCTTCCCCTGCCCCTTCCTTTGCCCCTTCCCCTCCAATCCCCTCCTTCCCCCTCCTTCTGCCCCCTCTACCCTCCCTTTCTCTTTCCCTCTTTCCCTCTTCTCTCCCCTCTCCCTGCTCCTCCCCCATGGTCAGTTTTACCTATCCTAATCATGATTACATAGCAGTAAATCCCATTGAAATCAATAAGCATGCAAATGATCAGACCTGGCTTTCCCCTCCTTCCCCTCTCCCTTCCTCCTACCCTCCCCTCTTCCTTTTTCCTCCTTCCTTGCCCACTCCAGCCCTCCCTCCCTTCCCCTGGTCAGTTTTACCTATCCTAAGCATGATTGCATGGGAGTAAATTCCACTGAACTCAATAAACATGCAAATGATCAAACCTCTCCTCCTCCTCCAATCTGCTCCCCTCCCCTCCTCCCCTCTGCCCTCCCTCCTCTCCCTCCTCTCCCTCCCCTCCCCATCCCCTGTGGTCCGTTTCACCTTTTGTAAGCATGATTGCAGGAAAGTAAATCCCACTGAACTCAATAAGCATGCATATGGTCAATCCATTCTTGGCAAGCTTGCACAGGATCCCATTTCTTACCTCCCAGATTAAAAAGCAGAGAAATTAACTAATAGGCAAAAACGTTGTGGTTTAAGAATGTTTTGTGCCTATTTGTGCATTAGCTTCTTAGAATCAGAACACAGTAATAAAATGTCCTGCAAGTCAACAGATAAATGTTTCAGCAGAGCTTGGAAGTAATTCATTACAAATAATTTATTACTTTTTTGAGTAATGAGTGGGTAACAGAACGAGTGGTAGTTTCATTCCTTTTCAGCTGCAACTGCAATGTTTCCAGCATTACTTTTGGACATTGCTTGTGGGGGGGAAAAGCAGGGGAAGTCTGCTCCTGTGATTGGTGGACGAAAGACGTGCCTCACACTGGGCTTCTGTGCAGTGTTGCTCTTCCCTCGTGCTCTGTATTAGGAGGCCATGAGGGAGGAGGTGGAGAGCAAGACATCGTGGAGTGGAGAGAGAGAAAGAAAAATAAATTTCTGCAAAAATGGACACTGGTGGAGAAGAAAGGAGTGGAGGGAGAAAGCCTGTGGGCAAGGATGAAGGAGGAGAAGGAAGCAGCAGCAGAATGGAGATGAAGAGCTGTGCAGGTGAGTGACAGTGTGTGTGTGTGTGTGTGTGTGTGTGTGTGTGTGAATTAGGGTTACCAGACCTTTCTGACTTTCAGGGGTGATCTCTGGACTCACTCCAGATGGTGGATCTCTGCTCTCTTGCCCTCCCCACGCCAACCACCCGCCTGCCAGCTCGCTCCCTGGCCCTACCAGCCCCAACCCCAGGCTCGCTCGCCCCCTGCTCGCTCACTCCCTCACTCATCCTAACACCCCCCGCTCTCACTCCCTCACTCGTTCTACCACCCCCACCCCCTCTTCGCTTACCCCTGCTCACTCCCTCCCTCACTTGTCCTACTGTCCCCCACTCTTGCTCTCTCACCCCTGCTCGCTCGCCCCCTGCTCGCTCACTCCCTCACTCATCCTAACGCCCCTCCTCGCTTGCCCCCGCTTGCTTGCCTCCACTTGCTCACTCCCTCACTCGTCCTACCACCCCCACCCCCGCTCACTCACTCTCTCACTCGTCCTAATGGCCCCTACTCCCCGCTCTCTCACCCCGCTCACCCCTCATTTGATCACCCCCGCTCACTCCCTCATCCTAATGCCCCCATCCCCCGCTCGCTCACCCCCCTGCTCACTCCCTCACTCATCCTCTCCTGTGAGGATCCCAAGTGCCATCTGCCTGTGTGTCAGGAGCTACCCTGGGTGGAAAGAGTGCTTCCAGGAAAGTACTGCACTTTATCATTGGCAAGGAATCCAGAACCACCCCTGAGATTGGTAGGGAGCTGCTGCTCTTCTAGACAACCAGAATCTGCATAAACAGACTATTAGAAATGTGACTTTAAGAACTTGTGCATGAGCTGTGAGCTGCGAACTGCGAGGTGCAGAAATTGAGGCTGGGGATGAGGACGGCCTCCTGCCTTCTTGGCCGTCTGTTGCGTCCCTACGTCTCTGGCTGTCGCCGCCGTTCGCTGCTGCTGTGCGCCTCGCTGCAGCTGTTGCTGGCTCTGTGCTTGGATTTGTTGGTGGCTGGAGTCGTTTTGCTGCCGCTGGTGCTGTGGTCTATGCCTCTTTGGGCGGCGTGTGCGCTCTCCATCGGCGCTCCGTCGCTGCCGCTGTTTTTCTTTTCGATGCTGCTCCCCGCTGCGGTCTGTGCTTCTTTCGTCGCTGTTGTGCAGCTGGGTGTGTGGTCTGTTCCGTTTGGCTGCTGCTGTGTTTTGCTTTCCCTTCAGAGCTTGTTCCAGTTGCCGTCGCTGTGGCCCTGTGCTTCGTCGCTGTGGATTCGTGTTCTCTTGCCGCTGTTCCAGCTTTGCGTTGCGGCTTGCGCTTCTTTGTCGCTGCCGTTGCCGGGCATCTTGGGTGTCTCCGGCTTCGCTTTTCGGATCAAGAGAGACACGAGTAACTTTTGGGGGAGCCTGGTTCCTGATGATGGCACTGCGCCGAAGAGGTTAGCTGACACAGCTGACACATCTGACACACTCCAACCATCTTTAGTGTTGTCTGACGACGCGGCCCTCTCGTTCGAAGAAGAAGGGTTTTTGGCATCAGTACCTGTTGTACTGAGTGTGGGATTGTGTGGAGGCGCTTGATTGTGGATGATGTGTGAATGTATATATGTATGTTTGGTCCTTGTTATGTATATGTAAGTGCGTTTGATGTGTATGAGAGTGTGTGTGTGTATATTGTTTCATTTTATTGTTTTTAAGTTTTTGGGTATTTAAGTTCTATCATGTGCCTAGGAGAGAGGTTTTCTCGCCCATCGGGGGCACTGGAGGGGGCCCCAATTAGTGTAGTGACGGGCAGAGGGAGGTATGGCGTTGGGAGAAGGACATGCCAGGTAAGGGGAATGCGGCCCAGACATGTAATGGCTGTGCCTTGTTCCAGTCCTTCTCACACCCGTAGAGTTGTCGGTTGTCCTATCAGCCAACTCTCGGATCTCCAGGTGCTGCTTTTAAATGCCAGGTCGGTACAAAATAAATCTTCCCTCGTCCATGATTTGATTGTGGATGAGGCAGCCGATCTGGCATGTATAACCGAGACCTGGGTGGGTGAGCAGGGAGGAGTTAGTCTCTCTCAGCTTTGCCCACTGGGGTACTTGGTTCAGCATCATGGTAGATCCGAGGGTCGGGGAGGTGGGGTCGCTGTGGTCTATAAGAGTTCCATCTCACTCATCAAGCACCATGTCCATGCAGTTACTGGTCTGGAGTGTTTGCACCTAGTGTTGGGTCAGAGGGACAGACTGGGAATCTTGTTGGTGTACTTGCTGCCCAACGGCTTCCCTAACTGAGCTGACGGAAGTGGTCTCGGAGGTGCTGTTGAGATCCCCCAGACTATTGGTACTGGGAGATCTCAACATCCATGCTGAGGCTACTTTATCTGGGGCGGCTCAGGACTTCATGGCTTCCATGACAACCATGGGGCTGTCTCAATATATCAGCGGCCCAACACATGTGTCGGGGCATACTCTAGATCTTGTCTTTGCAACTGGACATGGGGATGGTGATCTGGATGTGGGGAGTTTTACATCTCTCCCGTTGTCATGGACAGATCACCGCTTGCTGAAGTTTAGACTTACAGTGGCTTTTCTCCTCTGCAAGGGTGGGGGACCTATTAAAATGGACCGCCCCCGGAGATTAATGAATCCTGAAGGTTTTCAAAGGGCTCTGGGGGATTTTCCAGCTGATAAGACTGGCGCTCCTATCGAAGCCCTGGTTGAACTGTGGAATGCGGAGATGACTCGGGCTGTTGATACAATCGCTCCTGTGCGCCCTCTCCTGTGTAGAGCTCATACAGCTCCGTGGTATACCCCTGAGCTGAGAGCGATGAAACAGGATAGGAGACGGCTTGAGCGGAAGTGGAGATGAACTCCCGATGGATGCAATCATGTGCTGGTAAGTGTTTCCACTAAGCAGTATTTGGAAGTGGTGAGGGTGGCGAAAAAACAATATTTCGCTGCCACTATTAAGGCATCTCTTTCCCGCCCAGTGGAGCTTTTCAGAGTTGTCCGAGGGTTACTCTATACTTGCCCTCATGACACAGTAGGGTCATCGATGGTCCGCTGCAATGAGTTTGCTGGACACTTCCAGAATAAGATCTTATGCATCCGCTGGGACTTAGACTCCCAGTTTATAGCAGATGATTCGAGTGAGGTGTCCGGAGTGCAGTCTTGTCATGTTTTACTGGATGAGTTTCAGTTGGTTCAGCTCGAGGACATGGACAAGGTGCTTGGACAGGTACGTGCAACCACATCGGTACTAGATCCTTGCCCCTCTTGGCTAATAAAAGCTAGCAGGGATGGAACATCTGGTTGGGCCAGGGAAGTGATAAATGCCTCTTTACGAGAGGGAGTGGTCCCGGGCTGTCTGAAGTAGGCAGCAGTAAGACCACTCCTGAAAAAACCTTCCTTGGACCCAGAAAATTTCAGCAGCTACAGACCAGTAGCGAACTTTCAATTCCTGGGCAAGATCTTGGAACGAGTGGTTGCTGGCCAGCTCCAGGCGCTATTGGATGAAACCGATTATCTAGATTCATTTCAGTTGGGTTTTAGGCCTGGTTTTGGCACTGAGACAGCCTTGGTCGCCCTGTTTGATGACCTATGTCGGGAGAGAGACAGAGGGAGTGTAACTCTGTTGATCCTCCTTGATCTCTCGGCGGCTTTTGATACCATCGACCATGGTATCCTTCTGGAGAGGCTTGCAGAGTTGGGAGTCGGGGGTACTGTTTGGCAGTGGTTCCACTCCTACTTAGCGGGTCATCTCCAGAGGGTTGTGCTTGGGGAACATTGCTCGACACCGTGGGCTCTGCAATGTGGAGTCCCGCAGGGTTTGGTTCTGTCTCCCATGCTTTTCAACATCTATATGAAGCCGTTGAGTGCGGTCATCAGGAGCTATGGAGTGTGTTGCCACCAGTACGCTGATGACACGCAGCTCTATTTCTCCTTTTCATCTTCCTCAGGTGAGGCTGTCGATGTGCTGAACCGTTGCCTGACTGCGATAATGGACTGGATGAGAGCTAACAAACTGAGGCTCAATCCAGACAAGACTGAGATGCTGCTGGTGAACGGTTTCCCGGATCAGATGGTGAATATACACCCTGTCCTGGATGGGGTTACACTCCCCCTAAAGGACCGGGTTCATAGTCTGGGGGTTCTTTTAGATCCTTCCCTGTCACTTGAGGCCCAAGTGGCATCGGTGGCACGGAATGCTTTCTACCAGCTTCGGCTGGTAGCCCAGCTACGTCCCTATCTGAGCAGGGAGGACCTAACATCAGTCGTACATGCCCTGGTAACCTCACGACTGGACTACTGCAATGCGCTCTACATAGGGCTGCCTTTGAAGACAGTTCGGAAACTACAGCTTGTCCAAAATGCGGCGGCCAGATTAATAACGGGGACCAGGCAGTCGGAACACATAACACCTGTTCTGGCTCGCTTGCACTGGCTGCCAATATGCTTCCGGGCTAGATTCAAAGTGTTGGTTTTGACCTATAAAGCCCTATACGGCACGGGACCACAATACCTATCGGAACGCCTCTCCCGATATGAACCTGCTCGTACACTACGCTCCACATCGAAGGCCCTCCTCCGAGTTCCGTCTCATAGGGAGGCTCGGAGGATGGTGACAAGATCTAGGGCCTTCTCAGTGGTGGCCCCCAAACTGTGGAACAGTCTCCCCGAAGAGGTGCGTATGGCACCGACATTGCTCTCCTTTCAGCGCCAGGTTAAGACTTGCCTCTTTGCTATGGCGTTTTAATATGTAACTCGTTTTAGTTTTAAATTTTTGTTGTAATTGTTTTTGATTTCTTGTTTTATATATGTTTATGCTGTATTTATTATGAGATGTTTTGTATTTTTATATTCTGTTGTTCACCGCCCAGAGAGCTAATGCTAGTCGGGCGGTATATAAATCTAATAAAATAAATAAATAAAAATAAATAAATCCTAAGTTGCTGCTATTGAAACAGCTGTGCAATTTCTGATTTGGTCATGGAAAGTTTTAATGGCTGCATAAAATGAAGAAAAGAAGAATGGGATTATTACTCTGCCAAGCTTCACACAGAACAACCAGCCAAGCTTGGCATCCATAGTACATCAGATAGAGAGTCCACTTCGACTGGCACCTGCCAGTTAGTTATGAGTCTGGGCAGTGGCTGCATGCCTTGATTCAGCGAAAGGAAGCAACAAAGGGATGGCATAAAAGGAGAGAGCAGAAACCAAAAAGTATGTGCGATGGGACTTCATGGGAGAGAAATGTATATGGGGGGCTCAAAACAGAAAGAGATTCAGACAGGAACGGTCAGGCCAACTAATGTAGTAATGGGTGAATATTACTCCGCTCTCCACCCTGGTCTCCCTCACAACTCATTGGATTCCATAACAAATTGGTGCTATCCAGGGAAAAGAAAAAGCTTCACAGTTATGCTCAGGAATAGGCAGGTCACTAAATATAAAATCCAAGAGAGATATATAAGATGAAGTGTAAAACATCTCCAGACATTGTTTTGCTTTCCCTTAAGAATGAAACTCTGGCAAACCTGTTATCATGCCTTGATGGATGAAAATGAGGTAGGGTCACCATGGGCTGAATAGCTTGCTTTGGGGGCCAACAGACCACAAGTCCATAATTCCTGGTTAAGAGGTTGAAGATGAGAGATATTGGGAATAACTGTATTGCCAAACTGTACAGCCTCGGTTTTTAGGTCAGAATACCAGTAGACATTACCTGCTGAACTTTGACCATTTGAGGTAGCTGAGCAAAGCGTGTCCTACTCCTTTTGTTTAGCTTTTAAACTTCCTGTTGCATTTGCATGGGAACCAAGGCCGTAGTCCCTCCGTACTCTCTTTGGCACCCATGAAAAGTCTCAGTAAATACTCCCTCAAGAGACTGTTTGCTACTGCTATTCAGTTCCTGTAGGCACTGGTTTAGCCTCTCCCCTTAAATAGCCTCACATATCATTGAATGCCAGGGTTGGACACCCACCCTCCCATCCATTCTGAACAAAGGAGAGTTGCAAAGAGCTTCTCTCTGTGAGTGAGCATGGCGGTGACTGATATAGGTGTCTTTCCCCCTCCATATTCTGTCCCTACAGCAGCCTCTTGTGCAGAGTATAGGTTGCGCATCAGGACAATCAGATGCTGTGGCACCCCCATTGCTTTTAAAGCATTCCATAGTTTTTCATGATCTACACAGTGAATTTGGCTAATGAACACTTTATTCTGTCCTTAGAACTTTAGAAGTAGTGCTAAAATAATAATAAAAAACAAAAGGGAAAGAGAAAAAATGCTTTACATACATATTCAGCTTTATTACTAATTATATGTATAGATATAGATATAAATGGAATTTTGTCAAAAGTATTTTTGCCTGCATTTTATATCTCCTCCTTGGTTTTCCAAGCTTGGCATGGAATGCTCTAGTAGGTTAAACTGGCTGAGGCAGGGTTATTCAGTGAGGAAAAATTATGCAAATAGGATCTCTTTTAATTGTGCTATTGACCTGCTTACTTCCATTCTGACTGGGGAGATCTTGCAGGATAAGGAAGAGATGGGGGCACACTTCACATGGCACCACAGCTGAAGTTCACCCGTATAGGAGCATTATTTATTACAGAAAAGCGTTGTGTTAAGGAACAGCAGCTTTTTCAGCCGATATACCGGCATTTTGCACAACTGTCTTTCACAATGCTTGTCTTCGTCCCTCACCCATGCACACTGTTCCTCACTGTGTAGGAGCTCTAAGATCTCATCCCGTCGGCATGAAAGCCCTCTCCCTTTAGGATCTGACTTTTTAAATTGTTTTAGTTGAACTAAGGCAGGAGTATGTGTGGGAAATGCTGCTGCTACCTGCACCGATGCCATAATACCGGTACAACATTTATCAGGCAAAACAAAAACAAAAAAACCCCTTGCGACTAAAGAATGGGAACGCACTGCATGCTGGGATGCCTGTCACATGAGTGGCTGCAGCTAGCAATAAACTCCTGCAATCTTCCGGTTCCCAGCCTTGCTAACGGATTATTTCTGGTATCATTTATCACGGAAATTAGTGCTAAACTTCCACTACATTCCACTAGAATGCTGGAGCTAGCTTGTGTGTCGTGTGAAAGATCAAATATAATGCGCAAATTACCAGGTAAGAAATGGTCAGAATAACAGAATAAAGTGCAATGTGAAAGCGGCCAGAATTGAGAAGAGAGCATGCCACATGACAGAAACTCTTGCAGACTGAATGGGTGCTGTGGCATATATAGCAACCACTGCAGATTGTTGGACCAATGGCAAGAAGAGTTACTTTGGGGTAACAGCCCACTGGATCAACCCAACTACCTGAAATGTGAGGTCGGGGCCTTGGTTGCAAGCGTCTGAAGGGGCGCCATACATATGATGTCTTTGCAAAAGCACTGCATGATGTGCATGTGCAGTACAGGATTCACAACAGAGTTATGTGCACTACAACAGACAATGGCTCCAACTTTGTGAAAGCGTTCAAAGTTTTCCTGGCCAAAGATCCAGCAGAAGCTGCAGACACCAGTGCAAATGACGATGATTGTGATAACCAGGAGGAGAAGGCTGAGGTAGAGTTTGTGCCCATCAGTGAGATGAAAGTTAAAGAGGAAAGCACAAAAGCAGGACTACAGCTGAACGTCACGAAGACTAAAGTAATGACTACAGAAGATTTGTGTAACTTTACAGTTGACAATGAGGACAATGAACTTGTCAAGGATTATCAATACCTCGGCACAGTCATTAACCAAAATGGAGACAATAGTCAATAAATCAGAAGAAGGCTAGGACTGGGTAGGGCAGCTGTGAGAGAACTAGGGGAACTAGCTGGGGAAAACAGCAGGGAGTAGAAAAAGAGGAAGGCCAAACAAGATGGATTGATTCCATAAAGGAAGCCACAGTCCTGAACTTACAAGATCTGAGCAGGGTGGTTCATGACAGATGCTCTTGGAGGTCACTGATTCATAGGGTCGCCATAAGTCGTAATCGACTTGAAGGCACATAACAACAACAACAAACAGACAATGGCTCCAACTTTGTGAAAGCATTCAAAGTTTTCCTGGCCAAAGAACCAGCAGAAGCTGCAGACACTAGTGCAAATGACGATGACGGTGATAACCAGGAGGAGGAGGCTGAGGTGGAGTTTGTGCCCATCAGTGAGATCCTGGACACAGGACCTGAGGGAGAGGAAGATGCTGCAAACTCAGGAGAAGATTTTGTTTTACCACCACACCAGAGATGTGCTAGCCACACCCTCAACCTCGTAGCAACACAAGACATAGAGGCCATGCTTTCTATTGTTGTTGTTGTTGTTATGTGCCTCCAAGTCGACCACAACTTATGTTGACCCTATGAATCAGCGACCTCCAAGAGCATCTGTCATGAACCACCCTGTTCAGACCTTGTAAGTTCAGGTCTGTGGCTTCCTTTATGGAATCAATCCATCTCTTGTTTGGCCTTCCTCTTTTTCTTCTCCCTTCTGTTTTTCCCAGCATTATTATCTTTTCTAATGAATCATGTCTTCTCATGATGTGTCCAAAGTAGGATAACCTCAGTTTCATCATTTTAGCTTCTAGTGATAGTTCTGGTTTAATTTGTTCTAACATCCAATTATTTGTCTTTTTTGCAGTCCATGGTATCTGCAAAGAATGCAGCTTATCTACTTGATGATCTTCCTCTGCAAATCTGTTTATCCTTTTCATTCATGAACTAGTCCAGTCTGGAGACCCAAGGGTCCTCCGTTACATTGCAACAGTGCCCCATAGACCAATACCTCTATGTCTGAAAGATTTTTCTGAGACCTACTCTCTCTCTATATATATATCTTTCCTGACAGGCTATGTCTCTACTCTAGTCTGAAAACATGTCCTGTAATTCTACTAAATTACTTTCTGTATACATCAGTATACTGAAACATTTATTTAGAGCCTGTTTTCATTTTCAGTGGGAAAGGGGATAGGTTCTTGATAGATCATTAGTCTTCTTGTTCTGAGTACTATTCATGCCCTCTAACATTTTACAGACGAAAACAGGGACAAATGAAACCCTAATGGGCATGGGCCACAATTCCAAATACAAACCTGTCACAAGCAGAACCAAATAAAGTACCTTATGCAAGACTGCTCCTCAATAAATCAAACAGTGCACTAAGCAGCGTTCAGTTCAGTTGAGCATAGACTGCTATAGAAGGGTGGCATACAAATAAAGCATCATGACTATGATAGAGAAGTCACATACTTCTCTATCATAAAAGAAAATCCCATGCCTTTTGAACCTAGATGGAAATGCTTTTCTTTACTTCAACAACAGCAACCGGCTATGCACCTATTGTGAAGCAAAGTTTGTATACCACGTGTGACAGCCCTCTTAAAACCACAGATGAGGAAAAACAGGTCCACTCCCCTAGTTCAATTCTCCCCTTAGTGGAACTGGCTGTCCCACCTCACCTGCCTTTTCTTAACCCTTTTAAAGTTACTGACAGCCCATGAGGTGACTGCTCTAAAATAGGAGAGGTAAAACAAATGTGGAGAGTGTATGCCCCAATGTCTATTGATGTCTGTGATCAATCCTATATGGATTCCAATATTACTTGTAACTCATCACTCCTCCCACATTCAAGTCATCCAGGCAGTAATGTAAAGCAAAGAGAAAAACTTTTATTTTTAAACCAAGGACTTATTTGGACAAGCATGTATAGCTAACACATAAGCATAATGATTACACTGTTGCAGATTCAACCTTTCCCTGAACCCTAGCTTTCAATTTTTCCTCAGTTTTTTTTTAAAAAAACCTCCCTCCCTCTTGCTAAGCAAACAGTTGTCAAGAGACTACAGTCTCTGACAGGATAAGAGAGGCTGTATGCCAATGCAAGTTTACTCTCCAGGAGTAAGCCTCATTTAACAGAGCTCAGCTTACTTTTGAGTAAAGATGCTTAACTGGGGCAGGAGACATTGTGTGTGTGTTTTTAAATAAGCAAGGCTGAAAAATGAAAAAAAATATAGTAAATACTTATATCTCAGCTTTTGCCATAGAAAAGAAACAAAAACCGTTTGTATTGGTTTGAAGGAGGGAGAAGATTCTTCATCCTGTTACACAGTTGCTTAGCAGGAGGAAAAGGTTGGAGCATTTCCTTTTCCTCCAACATTAGGGGGATACAAACCTCTTCAGGACAAATTTAGAAAGAACCCCATTCTCCACTTGAAAAACATACCCTGCACCCCCCACCACCACATCAGTGGCGAGTCTGTCTCCTCCCTCTCCCCATAAGAAAAAAACTAGAAGGAAGGAGCGGGCAGCACTTGTTGATTAGGATGAGCATATGCTGTTTGGTCTAACCTAATGCATGTCCAGTGGACGGGCAGCAATTCATACTTTTCTCTGCACAGCTGTGAATCAGATGTGGGGGGTTTTCAACAGCCAATCCTGACAGTCCCAGGTGATTCTGGACTGTTACCCGAGGGTAAGAAATCAACAAACTGTACTGTTCACACACATGTCATATGTGCCGCACTATAAGGCTTACTTTAAAAAGGAAAAAGCAGTTACCAGAAGCTGCAGGAGGGGACTGTGTACTCAGGTTCTGCTTATGGGCTTCTTACGGGCATCTGGGTAGCCACTGTGAGAACAGGATGCTGGACTAGATGGGCCACTGGCCTGATCCAGTAAGCTTCATTTCAAACTACAGTTGGGAGATCGTATTTTTGAATAATCCCCCCTATGTCAAAGGTTGCCAATATGTTGCTCTCAAGATGTTGTTGGAGTAAAACTCCCATGAGCCCCAGTCAGCATGAGCAGTAGTCAAGCACCATCTTGGCTACTATGTTAAAACTTCCCTAAAAACAGAAAATGAGCACAGCAAGGAAAGGGCTGGACTAAAACCTTTATCCCAGCCTTTTCCAACCTAGTGCCTTCCAGAAGTTTTGGATTACAACTCTCATCAGCCCCAGCCAGCACACCCAGTATCAGCTATCCAGTGTGTAAATAAACATTCTTGCTACTTTTGACTAGTCACTGCAAGTTAAAGATGGCATCTTCCCTTTAAACTGGCTCCCTTCCTTGATACGGGTTCTTCAAAACAGCAGCAGGAAAACATGAGCCAGTTTCATTTTATCCATTTAAAGACAGTTTGTGGCTTCCTTAAAAAGAAAAACTGGTACTTTTTTATGTTCCAGAAGTTCAGTGTCTAACTATCAAAGGTTTAAGACAAGATCGTTTTGTGTGTGCATCGATGCAGGTGCATTAAGTAGCAAACCATATCCTAATTAAGAAGTTCCCTCAATCACCACTTCCTTTAGTATACACCAATATAAATTATATTTCCTGTAGCATAAATTGGCACAAGGTAGTACACACCCAGGTGCTTCTGTGCATTTCTCTTAGCTTCCTATGTCAGTCTTCCACCAATCCAAAGTGAAGTCAGAGGAAGTAGTCTTCACCATCAAAAGGCTCAAGCAGTTCTCCCTTTCAACAGAAAGCTTTCAGTTTTTGTATACTTGGCTTTTATGTGCAAGAAGAGGTAACGGAGACCCTCGTATCAGGCATTTCTGTTTAAACACTAATTTTCCCTGTTGCTGCACAGACCATGGCCTCCAGCTTGAAGGATTTCATCCATTCCATGGATCCAAACTCTCTTCCTCGGATTCTGCAAATCCAGTCTGGTTTTTATGATGAAGGTGAGGTTTGTTCTAGAAAATTCCTTCTGAGTATTGTAGTGACTATAGTTTTAGCTCTGTCTGTGGAAAGTATTTTAACATCCAGGAGCTGAGCACCGTGAGAGAATGGCAAGTCATTGTTAGCAGGTTCCGCTATAGCAGAAAGTAATAATGAGAACATAAAAGTTTTTATATATGAATATGCTTCAAATAAGGATCAAACAGAGTGCAGGATGGGCTTTTGACATAGACGCCCTCCATACATAAGCTATTAGGCAGAGCAATCCTAACTTAGGGGTGGGGAGGAGTGCAGATCTACTGGGGTGTCCCAAGCCCTCATGGCTCACCAATTTGGAGGAAAGGGGTGATTCTATCTACACTTTTGCAGGCACAACTGAAAGTAGGAGTAGACCTGCAGAGGGCCACATCAAATTGGTTAAGGGGAAGCAGTAATTCCACTTACACTTTTGTTGCTTCAACTGTGCCGATGCTTCCATGCACACCCTTTAAATAAGGGACCAGTTGGATGGGGAAAAGGCTGGAACCTCTTCGGTATTATAACATCTTCATCAGTTCACCATTGCTGTAATGGGTGTGGGTGTGACTTGGCTCTGACATGCCTTTTGGTTTTCTATATTTATCATAATGGTGAGAGCACCTGGAGAATGGTTGCTCTTCAACTATAATTATCCTTATCTGTGTAGCAGAGTAGAAACCTGGAGATAAATAGACTTAAAAGAGAAGAGTCTATGGATCCAGGAGTGCTTTCTGAATGGAACTGAATGATATACTGTATGACTTACTGGTAGTACACCAACATGCCCTGTTCCTTTCACGTGGTTGTATTTTAGTAAATACTCTTCATTCTTGACTATACCATTTTAGAGAATGCTCTACTTAGAATACCACAAAACCACATTAAATTAAAGAAAGGCCTCCAAAAATATATTTGTGATTTAATTTCTCACCCTTCTGTCTTATAGGAAGTCCACGTTTGCCTAAGTTACCACAAACACTGACCATACAATGTGGTAGTATGTTCAGTACAAGAGCAATAGTTCTGTTGAAGTTCAGCAGATGAACAATTGTCAGTCTTAACAAAGATATGATCTAGTTTTAAAATACAGGTTAAAGCTTAATAGTATATGTTGGGGTTTGTGTTGTCTTCTCATGTAGAGCACTGGACAGCAGCGCAAAATAAGGGGGGGGGGACAGCAAGAGCTTCCCAGTATAATCGCTTCCACAGATTCCATGCAACTAGGTAATTTTAATCCCTGGATTTAGTGAATTTACATGGGGGGAGCTGTTAACAACCATGTGTATTACTTTCAGTTGTGAAACACAGTTAAGGTTTTTTTTCCCCACTGCCTCCATTCCATTATTTACAATTGGGTGTGCAGGCTTTAAGCTTATCAGCTCTACTCTCTCTCTCTCTCTCTCTCTCTCTCTTTTTTTTACTAGAACCCTAAACTCTACTGAGCAGAACCAGGTGCAAAAACCACAGAGTTAGAATTAAGGAGCAAGGATGCCTCTGCACACATTCTGAGCCCAGGAATTTGTTTTCAATATCAGAACTGAGCTGAGCTCACAGTCATCTCTCTCTCTCTCTCTCTCTCTCTCGCACACACACAAATTACACTTGGTTAAAAAAGGTCATGTTGTTTTTACTGTTACACACTTGGGAGTCAGAAACCATTGCCAATCTACCCTGCAAATCACCAAGACATCTACTACTGGATCGTCATATATTTTTTGCCCACACATACATGGGCATATGGGATGATCCACTACCCATTGCTCTAGCCTGAGCTCCATTATATCTTTGTGGAAAATAGAGAGGAGGAAGAGGACGGTATTAAAAGAGCCTTCTCATAAATAATAACTTGTAAATACGATTAAAATAAATTGAAATTCCACTGGATATTCTCTCCTACAATATTTTAGTAAATACTGATGTTTAGTAAACTAAGCATGTAATATGCTCATTAATTTTGCAGACATTAGGATACAAGTCTGAATATCTCTTCTTTACATTGCAAAAAAATGTCTTTTTAAAATACCAATATAATTTTTTTATGGGCAAGTAAATTTAATCTTGTGCTGGCTTAATTTAACTAGTGGCAGAGGAGTTAAATGTGTAATCTTTCCCTAGAGAAATTTAGAGGTGCCCAGAGCCATTTATTTAAATAATTCCAATTACTTCTGCTCTGAACATGTAGAAGCAGGGTTTGTAAAAAGTGTCTCATTCTTAAATTGGGCCTTTCTAGATGGTCATCATGTGCTTTCACATGCATGAAAAAAGCAATGGTTTGCTCACAAAATCATAGATATCTCTAGACTTGCTAAGCAAAAGCAACAACTTTACGATGGTTTCATAGATGCATACACATGGACATAGTGCCAAACAAGAAAAAAACACATTGGCTGGTTAGCCATGTTTGAAAACCAGCCATTATCTAAATCTCAAATTTGCAGATCATTTGCAGATCATGATTTGATACTCTTAACTTCAGCATCAGGTGCTTGGGTACATGCTCATGCATGTATGAATCAGTGAGAAAACCTGATGACCTATGCAGTGGAGATGTGCTTCTCTATGGCACCCTTTTGACATTTTCATAGCAGTATCATTTTTTGTATTTGTTTACTGAGCCACTTCGCTCTCCACCTTCTTTCATTCACCAAGCTGCATACATACTGTGCCATTTTCCCACACCTTTCTAGGGCCATTCAGTTGTATACTACACATAAGCAAAGACAATACCGCATTTATGTTGTGAGCCACACTCAACACACTGTTGGTATGGAAGAATTATTCATAATCATAGTGGCAAAAAGAAAAAAAATCTGGGACACTTAATAGCAAAGGATTAGAAAACAGAGCCCCAGAGGACTAGAAACACTGCTATGTAACTAGTTAGCTGACTTGCCACATAGGCTGTATGCAGACCTATTTCTAATTTTCCTCTGAGTTTTTTTTATTGCTGGCTTTTAAGCCATTTCTTTGTGATTGCTTTTGATATGTGTTGATTTGATGTTAACTGCCATGATACCAGTATTGCGCACCTCCCCAATCTCTGAGCGGTGAGATCTCAGGGGTCCCTGTGCTCATCCAGGGTTTGGTTTCCTTTGGGAAGAAGGTCAGCGGAGACTGTGGTGTCTTTATGAAATATGGTTTATTTATTTACACACATTCCAACCTGAGCTTAGGATGGAAGGGTTCAAGGCATCAGCAGTCCAATATCCAGCTTTCCCATCAGTATTACAGGAGGCACCCCAAATGCCATGGTACAGAGAGCCAGTCTCGCTGCCTGCCTCCAGTTCCCAGCAATTCTTGCTCACGACTGAAAACACAAGCCTCTCCTAGCAGCCAGGAGGAGGGGGGAAGGCTCTCCTGAAGAGTTTCAATGACAAAAAGATCTTCCTGGCCCATTCACCAGTTGCTGGGCAACTGATAGACCCATTATCCTACCTGGCCACTCTATTAGTTTAACAAAAGAGACTCATCTGACCAGCAGAGCGAGTTCCTCATTCCAAGACACAGGATTCCAAATCAGAGGTTGGAAGGGGATCCACAGGGATCATTCATTCCAACCCCAAACTCATAACAATATTATTATTATTTTCTGAAAAGCAGAATACAAAAGCAGAAATAAATAAAATAAAATGTTTGTACAGCAGCATGAGGACTTTAAAGGGTTTCTGGGCTGAAAAAAATCTATCTAGCAACCAGTAAAAAAAAATCCAATTGCTTTCCCCAATCAGTTTCCAATTGCTGGGTTGACGTGGAAACCAATTAAAAAGTATCCCCTTGGTTGTCTGTCAGGAAGGAAAAATCTAAAGGGAAGCTGGGAACACAACTAGAAGATGGTTCTTCAAAGAATTAAGACCCATTTTTTCTTCACAGTCCTTCCACAAACTGTTAAAGCTGTAGTATGGACAAGTTTGTTATTCATGTGGAATCTGAAAATGAGATGGCCCAACGTCAAAAGCAAAGCTCAAGAGCTTTGCTTATTTATTTTTACATTTATATAATACCTTTCTTCCAAGAAGCTCAAGGTGTGCACATGATTTTTCTCTTCCCCATTGTCCCTCACAACAACACTGTGAGGCAGTTTAGTCTAAGAGACAGTTATTGGCCCAAGGTCACCCAGTGAGCTTCATGGCTGAGTGCAGATTTGAACCCTAGTCTTCAGGTCCTAGTCCAGTACTCTAACCACTACAACACGTTGGCTCTCTGAATAGTTTAGTTTGTGAAGAATCAGAACACAGGAATAGCATACAGGTGAGAGTGGACTGTAACTATAGTGAAAACAAAACTTTTAAGTTTAATATTCCTGGTAATCTCTCAAAAAAGGGTGAGAGATTAAACTTCACTTATACCTGAAGAACAGCTAGAGCTGCAGTTTCTGGCTAGAAATAGTTGCAGAACGAGAATAGTACTCCTCATCAGCTGGTGCAGGTTTCTGCATCGTTGTGATGCATTTCTGCTATGTTTGTCAAAATGTCCAGCCAAATAGGTCAAAGCAAGAAGTCTTGTCTTTAAGAGGTTTTAAGGACTGGAAGAAATCATTTGGAAGAAATCAAGTTCACAAACATGGTACATCTAAAGTCCATATTTCAGCAATGTCTATGTGGCATGAAAAAGAAAGATGCTTCTCAACTTCAACCTCTGTGGTCCCATCCACGCTATATGTTTAAAGTACTTGGTTTCCTCCAAAGAATCCTGTAAACTGTAGTTGATCCTTCAAAGGGCTACAAACTACAGTTTCCAGGATTCTTTGGGGGAAGCCATGTGCTTCAAAAGTATGGTGTGTATGACTTGTGTCCATTTTTAGTGAATACTATAATTTTGTTAACTCGATGACTTTTATGTAGCCCTTTATGTAAGTTTATACTACCTCTGTATGAAAGGAATGAGAGGAAAGGCCACTGCCTTTCCCTTCCCACATGCTTCTCATCCTCCTCTGCCAGTGTGAGGGGCTAAACAATTGGCCAGTGCTGTGGACCACCAAAAACTAAAATAGAAGAAAGCCCCATTTAGAAATGTGGCTTCCTAACTAACATGGAAAACTGGCTATAGGGATGGATGCTGATGTCAAGTTGACAGTGGTGACTAGTGCCCATTGGGACTGGTAGGACAAAAGGCAGGGAGACCAGGAACAGGTGGAGCCAGAACCAATGACGGGTAGACCGACCCCTTGACTGGTTGTGAATAAGATGGCAGGCAGTTTGGGGCTGGCCAGAGGTTGGTGGGGCAATGCTCCATTCACCCTAATGGACCAGCCTCCACTGCATATTGAGTATGATGATGTGAATATCGGTTACTGATATGCTGTCAGCTTGCAAGTCTTCAAACAGCAGTGGGGTGTTGGATTTTAGCATTTCATAGACCCTCAACAATATGTCTGATACTGGAAAAATAGTGCTCATTTCATATTGTCCATTGGTAACCACTGATATATATTTGCCCATTGTGCACACAGCTTCCTATCAGGACCTAAAAATACTTCTGCTACCATTATGAATCTTGCATAGACTCATATACATGAAACATACAAATGGGTATTAATAACAAGTGAATTGTGTAATGTCTCGCCAGTTTCGAACAGGTCAATGAGTGACAGAATACTGATGAGGATTTTAACCTTTTGTTTTGTCCTTGTACAATGATATTATTTCCAGCAAAATGTATTTAATAGTTACATATTATGTCCTGTCTGTCATTTGTTGCACTCAGGATAGCTTACAGCATTTTCAAAAAAACAAAAATTAAACAATCAACAACAAAAAGAAAAAGAGGCAGGTATAAGGAGGTAAAACTAAGGAGCAGCCACAAAAGACCTCTGGGGACAGAACGATAATTAGAAATATTGTTCAGGTTAATGCTGTCCACATTGCAGACAAATATCAGACTCCAGAATATTGGAATTAAGACCCATAGGTACAAGAATAAAATATGTGTTTATTAAAATATATTCAGCTAATGTAAAGATTAGAATTGTTCTAGTTTCAGCTTAGTGCAAAAAACATAAAATACAAAGAAGTAACTGGTTTGTGGAGAGAGTTTAAAAGTTGCCTGTTTCTGGTTATTTAAAATATTTTGCTTTTTTTAAAATATAAGCCGTTCTGAAATTAATTTTTAAAAGTTCATATTATGTCATTAATATTTTCTTAAGGGCTGGAGTCATAAAAGCAGGCTGCACAGTTCATTGAATTAAATTATTACTTGTACATGTGTCAAATAAATTTTCCAGAAGAAATAAATAAACTGCAGATGATTATTGAGTTTGTTGCTTAGTTCAGTAAATAGGAAAAAAAATGTAAAATATAATTTATCAGCAGAGCTTCAGTCCTATGGTAGCAAAGATTGCATGGATCCAAGAATGTATTGCTTTAAGAAAGGTGTTATTCCACAACTAACAATTGAAAATCCCCACAAAAGGTCATAATTCTTTCCAACATTCTCCTCTTCCCTTTTATCTCTTCTCTCCCATACTTCCTAACTCCAAAATGACTATTTGTTTCTCTGACTCCTATAATCTTCTCCCTTGACCCCACTCCTATTCATATCTTGGTTTCCATCTGCCTCGCAACCATCTGAAACATCTATATCCACATCATCCATTTAATGCACATTGCTGTGCTCAAAGAATCCTGGGAACTATAATTTGTTAAGGGTGCTAAGAATTGTAGCACTGTGGGGAAAAACTACAGTTATTATAATTATTTGGGGGAAGCCATGTGTTTTAAATACGTTTTAAATGTATGATTTGTGTGCTTTCTACTTCACTTCAGATTTTAAGCACATTCTTCCCTGACATTAAAAAATGTGATTGCTCTGTAACAAAGCTACATTAAAGGTATTTTGTGGATCCCTGGTAGCTAAATCAGCATTCGATGGCCACTGAGCATGCTCAATCCCAGGGCCAGCGTCAGAGTTCAGCAGGCCCTCAAAGGCAGCAGTGGTGATGCTGTGGAAGCACTACCATCGCTGCAGTGGGCTTAAACAGGCCCAGCTGTGCCAGCACATTAGAGCACTTTGTGCAGATGCCTGCAATCACCCAAGATGGCAAGCATGCACACAGCACACTGATGCAGCCCCACCTATTTAAGCCCCCAGTGGTGGCAGTGGTGCTAGTGTGATACGGGAAGTGGTGTGGCCAGCCCATGCCAGCGGTGGTGGGGTTACTGCCTGGAAGGTGGCTCCAACTCCGTGACTGAGTCATGAGGTGCATGCTCTGTGACCCAGTGCTGGCATGGATGGTGGAGGGGGAGCTACACTCACCCAACCCCAGCAGCAGGGCCCCTCTCAGCTGCAGGGGCCCTCAGCCAGTGCCCAGCCTGGCTGCCCACTAGCACCAGGCCTGCTCACTCCTCTTTTAAAAAGCCATTTAGGGTTTGGTTTTCCACAAGATTTTTTGTACCAGGCGAAGAGAGAAAGAAATTGGTGCAGAGCGGATGATGGGTACATCTAGTCCAGCATCCTTTTTCTCACAATGACCAATCAATGCCTGCAAAAAGCTTACAAGAAGGGCATGAAGTCAATAGCTTTTCTATGTTGTTGTCTACCAGTAACTAATATTTTGTAGTATTCTTCCCCTGAACATGGAAGTTTCATATAATCATCATACCTAAGAGAGAATGATGCACTTATAGCAGTGGCTTCTTGGCAGAATTTGAAATACAGGTTCTTACTTATAAAGCCCTAACTCAGCCTTTGCCAATGTTGAGCCCTCCAGCTGTTTTGGACTACAACTACATCAGCCCCAGTCAGCACATGGAGTTGTAGTCCAAAACATTTGGATGGCACAAGGTCAGCTAAGGCTGCCCTTAATGGTCTAGGACAAGGATATCTGAAGGATTGCCTTCTTCCATACAAGCTGTCATAGAATCATACAGTTGGAAGGGGCCTATAAGGCCATCGAGTCCAACCCCCTGGTCAACGTAGGAATCCAAATTAAAGCATACCCGACAGGTGGCTGTCCAGCTGCCTCTTCAATGCCTCCAGTGTTGGAGAGCCCACCATCTCCCTAGGTCATTGGTTATATTGTTGTACTGCTCTAACAGTTAGGAGGTTTTTCCTGATATCCAGCAGAAATCTAGCTTCCTGTAATTTGATTCTGCACTCTGGGACAATCGAAGAGATCCTGGCCCTCCTTTGTGTGGCAATCTTTCAAGTACTTGGAAGAGTGCTATCATGTCTCCCTTCAATCTTCTCTTCTCAAGGCTAAACGTGCCCAGTTCTTTCAGTCTCTTCTCATAGGGCTTTGTTTCCAGTCCCCTAATCATCCTCGTTGCCCTCTGAATCTGTTGCAGTTTGTCTGCATCCTCCTTAAAGTGGGGTGTTCAGAACTGGACGCAGTACTCAAGATGAGGCCTAACCAGTGTCGAATAGAGGGGAACCAATACTTCACGTGATTTGGAAACTATACTTTTGTTAATGCAGCCTAATATAGCATTTGCCTTTTTTGCAGCCACATTGCACTGTGGGCTCATATTCAACTTGTGATCAACAACAATCCCAAGATCCTTCTTGCATGTAATATTGCTGAGCCAAGTATTCCCCATCTTATAACTGTGCATTTGGTTTCTTTTTCCTAGGCATAAAACATTGCACTTATCCCCGTTAAATTGCATTCAGTTGTTTCCAGCCCAGTGCTCCAGCCTATCAAGATCCATTTTAATTTTGTTTCTGTCTTCCAAGGTATTAGCTATCCTTCTCAAATTTGTATTATCTGCATATTTGATAAGCATTCCCTGCACCTCCTCATCCAAGTCATTAACAAAAATGTTGAAGAGCACTGGACCCAGGACTGATCCCTGTGGTACCCCACTCGTTACCTCTCTCCAGTTTGAGAAAGAACCATTGATAAGCACTCTGTGCCAAACTCTTGTTAGCTCTCCCTGTTTACTCGCTCTCTGAGAGCTGGCTCGCTTGTATCTCCTCTGGACCAGCTGACATAGTTCCCTCTGCTCTGCTCAGTTAGGAGTCCATTGACTGCACTCAAGATCAGAGATTCTGTATCTCACTATTGTCAGAAGGAGAAATGGTTGGGATGCAAGACAGGATCTTTTCTACTGCGGCACCAAAATTGTGAATGCCCTCCCTAGAGAGATCTGATTGTTCCTCTCTCTTTTAACTAAGGCTAAGACATTTTTTGTTTGTTTGGCTTTTTAGTGTGGGTTAAAGTTCTGTCTCCCTGTTTTTATGCTGACTTCAGGATCTTAATTTTGTTGTGTAAAATTGATTACAGTAATTTGGTCTTTTTTAAATTGTATTTTGGACTTTTTATTGTGTTTTATGTATTTTATGTTTTTTGTAAACCATTTCAAGTTTATTTTATAAAGAAAAGTGAGGTATAATTTCAAACACATATTTTTATAAATATTTATTTATATAAATTAAATTTTCTAGTTCCCTTTTAAAGCCACTGTCCATTTCCACATCCTATAGCAACTTACTCCATAAATCATATGCATTATTACTGTACATTATTGTTTTAGACAGGATCAGAGTAGGCCCCTTGGCTTTGAAATCTACTAGCTGCTATGTGCTTTCCCAGTTTTGATAAGAAGCATTAAAGCAACGGGACCTCCCTGTATATATGCTATGGGAGCGCGCGCGCACAGGCATACAATAGCAAACTCATATGTCTAGGCAAACCAGTTCTGTGCTCAGAAATACTGAATAATATGTCCAATATAACATATGCAAATCTAATAAATTTTCTTTTTTCTTACTTTGCATAATTTAATTTGCAATGTTTACTAATTTATGTAATATAGTATGCTTCTTCTAGTCATGCTTCTTTTTCCTTTTCTTTCTTTTTATTTTGAGATTGACCAAGCATTGCTCACTCTCTTTCATACATACCTTTGTGATCATGAGGACAAGAAACTTCCATTTAGAAAAAGAAAAGGAAAGAAAGGTAGCTCAGAAGCTGAGGAAGTTGCGTTCTGTACTAAATACCACTACCACATTCTGTATTCCTACAGAATCATGATTTATGCAGAGCCCTGACTTGGGAGCACCACCTTAGTTCTTCTTAATAGACTACTAATCTTATGTTGGGGGTAGCCGACGTGGTGCCCTCCAGATGTTGTGGGACTACATGTCCCATCATCCATGACTATTGGCCATGCTGGCTGGAGCTGATGAGAGTTGGAGTTCAGCAACCCTGGCTACCCTGGGCTTATGTAGTTCAGAACCAGCTTGTCCAAGTTATTTATTTATTTGTGGCAGTTATATACAGCTTAATATTTTGCATTTCTAAGTAGTGTACATAAAATAAAACCATACAGAAAAAGAAAGAATAAAACAATACAATAATCATAAAATCAAACACTAGCTTAAAATGTCTGCTGGAACAAAAAAGTCTAATTCATGTGCCTCAAGTTCAACAAAGTGGTTGCTTGTCTAATCTCAGTTGGGAGGGAGTTCCATAGGCTTGGGCCCACTACACCAAAGGAATGGCTTGCTAAGATTTAACATTAAAATGGACCTGACCTCGTGTTTCTCAGTTAATAATATGTATAAAAGAAAATGAAATGTGATATGCAAGTGAGGAGTAGATGTACTATGGGAGAGATGGCAGCAGTACTTTACACAATGGTCAGTTTCCGTAGAAACCAGCCTGAAAAAGCTGCTTATAAAAATTAGCCCAGTCAGACCTGTCCAGACCCATAATATAGGACCTATCTTAATAAAAGGGACATGATGGCAAGTAGCAATTAATGCACCTATACTTTACAGTAGGATTATATTAAAATTAGCTAACTCTGAGAAGTAAGCCAAATAAAATAGTTTTTAAAAAATAATAATTCTGAGGTGTCAATTTACTCTTTCCTGTAAAGTTGTTGCAGCTCACATCAAAGTTCTGTTGCTGCATGCAAAGTTCAAACCTGCCACATAAATGAGAAACAGCAGAAAGTGTCATAAAACCATCAGGGGAGAATTAAATAAAAAAACAGCAGAAATAATTTTTAAAGGATTCGCCCAGGATAGAAGTAGCTTAAAGCTGTTGACATTTAAAGGTTTACTTTTGCAGGGGGAGGGATAAATCTGTGTCCCTTGCTTTTCTATTAGGCAGACAGGTATGTGTAAAACCTGGTTGTTCTGAACCAAAGTGGTCAGCTAACTACATACAGTACCAGCTTTCACAATGGGAGCTCCCTCTGGGTATGTTCATGCACAAGTGTCTGAAAGTCCAGGTCCAGATAACATGCCTTGACCTATTCTGTTCACTTACTGGGAAGCTGCCCTCATGTACATTACAATGATATACATGCAATTGAACACAGTGGACTCACTTTTGAATAACCATACATAGGGTTGCCCTCTAAGTTGGCCATGATCTGAAATATGTACCAGCTCAGATCAAGCTATTCCATTGACTTGTCTTAGTGTAAAGAGAGAGAAAATCCTAGGAGGGCATGAAGGTCATAAATGGGACTGGAGGAATGGCAAGGATCATGCTGCAGAAACACAAGTAGCAAGTGGTAGTATTGCAAAGCAAAGTATCCAAGAGCTTGGATTCATGAAGCCCGTTAAGCATGTTTATGTAGGTGACAAGGTTTCTTAGATTTCTGTTTTTGTCTAAAGGGCTACAGTCTTTGGGCTGGTGGAACAATTTTAAGCTGCACTGCAACCGCCTACTCTGGTAGCATCTCTCTACTGGAAATTTAGGGAAGGACAGTTGCAGCTGTAGCACTGCAGAGGCGAACACTTTATTATGGGATGAAGACCTCTTTGCAGGACTTATGAGCACCAGTGAAAGGCATCTGAGGAGAGAAAACAAAGCAGACCCAGCATTAAGACCACTTTCCCCCCCTCCAAGTTGTATAATGTAAATGTACTGCCTTCATGTCGATTCTGACTTATGGCGACCCTATGAATAGAGTTTTCATGAGGCTGAGAGGCAGTGACTGGCCCATGGCTGTGTGGGGATTCGAACCATGGTTTCCCAGGTTGTAGTCCAACACCTTAACCACTATGCCACATATAGCAGTGCATATTTACAAATGGCACTATACTTCAAGGACATTTGGTCTTGAGCATCCAGATTAATTCTTTGGGTCCTAAAATAGACTTTGTTACTAAATGTTTAACCAAGTCAGAGCAAAAACACAATTCAAGCAAAACTCTTCACTACAATCCAGTAAAGAGTTCAGCATACTTAAACCAAGTGGGTTAATGTGTTTAAGGATATCTGACTTTATGTTTTGAGTTTAAGGAGTTCAAGTATGCCTAACATTATGTAGCCATAAACTGGATGGTAACTCGAGTTTTTGCACTCTAGTTTTGAGGTGTAGTATTACTTATGGGTAGAATGTATAGGATTACCGGCTAAGTCACATTGAATTCAGTGGAACTTATTTCTGACTCATCATTTGTTAGAGGGCTGTTTAAAAAATAAAAATAATCCATAGCTTTATTAAAAAGCTCTGTTGCAAAAATAGTTTTTCTCAAATTAAAAAGAGTGTTAAGCCATTAAAACCTACTTTTTTAACTTATTCTTTATATTGACCTTAAACATTTGGTCATAATGCAGTGATGGGAAGCACAACTTGTTTCCTCGCATGTATACAAACTATCTAAAATTTACAGTGTTATCTTTAAGGTAAAGTAAAATCTTATTGGAATACTTAATAACGGGAGGGGGTGTCATAAAAAGACATCATAGCAAGATTTCCTACCCCCACCCCACACCTATTTAACACTTTTAGAAGAATGAGACAGGAAAGCTATTGAATCAATTGTTTGGTTGCTTTGATGTGATCACAGCGGCGGCTAATATGGATTTGTAAAAATCAGGGAAGAGCTTATAAAGGGATATAAATGTAGTTCTTATTGAACAAAGTAGCAATCTCAAAAAGGTGGATTCAAAGGCATCTAGTTTTTTAATTCCAGCCTTCAGGGGCATTGTTTGATCCTAGTAAGGCTGTATTATTCCAGTTTCCTCTAAGATGGGTATGCAACATCTTTCTTCAGTCGAAAGGAAGAATCAGTACTTCTGCATAATTACCTGACTTGCATTGCAGGGACCTTAACGTATTACTGGAGATTAGGGGTTTTCTTAAAAGTCACACGATCTCGCTCCTTGTCAGCAATACTAGGGAACTGACTTGATTACAGACTGCTCAAATTATTTTGTTTCTGGCATGAAATGAGTATCTTGGTCTAAGACTTTCTATAACACACCTGAGGAGGTGGGCAAACCAATTGCTTTATGGCTGCACTGCCATATGTAATGCTGTTTACTTCTTTTAACCCACTTTTTATATATTGCCTTTATGCCAATGCACTCAAGGCACTTTACCATTTGAAATCATGGCATACAGTCTAATAGACACTCTTGAATAGGCAGGGTCACTGATGAGGCTCTGTAAACACATTTGCAGTATGTATATATTGTATGTAGTTAATGTTTGCAGGTTATAAAGAAGCATGCATATAGGGTGAAATTTCATGGGAAATACAGTCAATAACATGACCCAAAAGGCTTAGGGAAGAGGAAAATAAGACAATTGAGATGCCAGTTCTTTCATAAATATACATAATTGTCATAATGAGAAGGTCTTCTGGTGGAGATGGTTCTGGGAAAGAGGAGCTAAATGGCCATTTTTGCACCCAAACTAAGGAATGGGATCTCACTGTCCATCCAGGTGGACAGGTGTGGGCTTGGCTGCCTCACCTCTTGTTTTTAGGCAGCCAGGTGGAACTGCTGCTGGTGGAGACACTCCTGGAACAAAAGGAGCCAAATGGCAGTTAGTCTCAGTGAGGCCGACATAGTGGGCCTTGCTGTCTCACCTCTCCCTCTGATGTAATTTGTATCAACACTCTGCCTGCGGGGCAGACACCACACCCGTAGAAACATTTCAGAGGGGATTGTTCGAAAGTGTAAAAATCATTGAAAAGAACAAATCAAAGCTCAAGAAGCACCAGTCCTAGAAAACTACTACCTCACAGTAATAAAATGTGTATAGGTAACACATACTACAGTCACTATAATGTGAATACCTTTAAAAAGGGATGGAACTGAGCTCCGTGCCATACCTAAAGAGGGCAGATAGTATGCTATAGAAAGTCATGCTGAAAGATATTCAAACATAAGAGATGGGCGTTTTAAAGTGCACTCTAAACATTGAATTGGAATAGCAAGTGATTTGTTCAAAAACATGTAAATTACCATAACACAACTTTATAGAAGCACTGTCAGCAACAACTGCAACATCAGGAAATTCAATTCAGACAGAGGCAGTAAGTACTAAATGGGAGAGCAGAATATCTATTTTATGTGAACAAAAGGGAAGGAACTCATAGAGGATAAGGCTATTAAGGGCAAACAGGTTTTGTCCTTTGTGATCCTTAAACAACAAGTTTGCAACGTTCATCTCTTCTTTGAGTGAACTCAAAGGGCCTAATTATCTTTCAGAGTATTGCTATAGTAGTCTTGAGGCTGATTCCTTAGGACAGATGAAGAAACAACCTTATCATAGGTTAGTAAGCCAGTTGCCTAAGGTATCAGACTAGAAGATGTCATGGCAATGCATTGAACTGTGTTTTTTCCAGTATGCCATTGGATTAGTCAAGCTAAGCCTGTTTTTAGGGCGAGCTAGGTTTTCAACTCAATGTAATCACACTTAAGATGCATGCACTTTTTAGGTGGGGCAAAATATGCACCCTGGTCCCATTCCTTGCATCACGTCTCCCTCTAACTGTCAATAACAGTTGTTAAGAGAGGCACAATATTCTTCCTGATGCCTCTCTGCCCAGATTTTGATATAGCCCAGGAGTGGGGAGCCTCAGGCCAGGAGCCAGATGCAGCCTTTTGTTGTTGTTATGTGCCTTCAAGTCAATTACAACTTATGGCGACCCTATGAATCAGTGACCTCCAAGAGCATCTGTAGTGAACCGCCTTGTTCAGATCTTGTAATTTCAGGTCTCTGGCTTCCTTTATGGAATCAAGCCATCTCTTGTTTGGCCTTCGTCTTTTTCTACTCCCTTCTGTTTTTCCCAGCATTATTGTCTTTTCTAGTGAATCATGTCTTCTCATCATATGTCCAAATAGGATAACCTCAGTTTCATCATTTTAGCTTCTAGTGAGAGTTCTGGTTTAATTTGTTCTAACACCCAATTATTTGTCTTTTTTGCAGTCCATGGTATGTGCAAAGCCCTCCTCCAGCACCACATTTCAAATCAGTTGATTTTTCTCTTATCTGCTTTTTTCACTGTCCAACTTTCACATCCATACATAGAGACCAGGAATACCATGGTCTGAATGATCATGACTGTAGTGTTCAGTGATACATTTTTGCATTTGAGGACCTTTTCTAGTTCTCTCATAGCTGCCCTCCCCAGTCCTAGCCTTCTTCTGATTTCTTGACTATTGTCTCCATTTTGGTTAATGACTGTGCCAAGGTATTGATAATCCTTGACAAGTTCAATGTCCTCATTGTCAACTTTAAAGTTATATAAATCTTCTGTTGTCATTACTTTAGTCTTCTTGACGTTCAGCTGTAGTCCTGCTTTTGTGCTTTCCTCTTGAACTTTTATCAGCATTCTTTTCAAATCATTACTGGTTTCTGCTAGTAGTATGGTATCATCTGCGTATCTTAAATTATTGATATTTCTCCAATTTTCACACCTCCTTCATCTTGGTCCAATCCTGCTTTCCGTATGATATGTTCTATGTACAGATTAAACAAATAGGGTGATAAAATACACCCCGTCTCACACCCTTTCCGATGCGGAACCAATCGGTTTTTCCATATTCTGTCCTTATAGTAGCTTCTTGTGCAGAGTATAGGTTGCGCATCAGGACAATCAGATGCTGTGGCACCCCCATTTCTTTTAAAGCATTCCATAGTTTTTATGATCTACAGTCAAAGGCTTTGCTGTAATCTATAAAGCACAGGGTGATTTCCTTCTGAAATTCCTTGCTCTGTTCCATTATCCAATGTATGTTTGCGATATGATCTCTGGTGTCTCTTCCCTTTGTAAATCCAGCTTGGACATCTGGCATTTCTCGCTCCATATATGGTGAGAGCCTTTGTTGTAGAATCTTGAGCATTACTTTACTTGCATGGGATATTAAGGCAATACTTTGATAATTACTGCATTCTCTGGGATCCCCTTTCTTAGGAATTGGGATGTAATCGGCCATCAGGATTCTCCACAAACCATGTCCTTCCCTAGGTCATATAATTCACTGACCCTGCTTTGCACCCTTCTCAAGTTCTTTTGCCTGGAAAGGTTCTGTCCTTGAACTATAATAATGCCTTTTGCTTGTCTGGATGGAGTGATGTAGAAACCCCTGACTTTGCATGGTCGACATGTACAAAGGTGAAAATCACACCCTGATGTAGCCTACTGATATGGCATCTGGCCCTGCCCACCACTGGAATGTGGCCCTCTGGTTGAAAAGGGTTCCCCGCCCCGATGCAGTTTACTCCTCTTATGAATCACTACATGGGGGGGGACTTGCATCTAATGATTATTATGGGAGAGAAGTGTTAAGGAGGACAGAGGACAAACATTTCCCAGCTAAAAAGTACCGGCACATTATTTATTTATTTATTTTTATTTATTTTATTCAGTTTCTATACCGCCCACAGCCAACGGCTCTCTGGGCGGTGAACAACATGAATATAAAATACAATATGATAAAACCACGTAATAACTACCGCACACATAACAGAAATACCCAAAAGCTAAAACATATTACACAATTAATTTAGTATACCAGAGTGTTATAAATATACTAAAATATATTAAAATGTATTAAAATGCCTGTGAAAAGAGGTAAGTTTTAACCTGGCGCCGAAAAGAAAGCAATGTTGGCGCCAGGCGCACCTCGTCAGACAGGCTATTCCATAGTTCCATTAAAATGAAGCTACATTCTGTTTCAGCCAGTAGCCAGGTTAGCTTCCCTCAAGCTGGAAATTACTGTTTGCCCTGAAGAAACACTGTTTGCAAATCTCTTCACTTGCAGAAAAAGGTGTTATTTCTCTAATAGCCTAGCCCTAGCCTATGCCAGGAGTTGACAGAAAGTAGACCTCTGGGCGATCTGAAGTAGATTCGCAAGGATTTCTGGCTCCCAGTTGTTGAACAATAGCAACTGTGAACTCAGTTCTGGCACTCAGAACAAATCCCTGTGCACGGAATTATTTTATTCTAGCGTATGTCTTTTGTACCTGGCTCTGGTTGGTGGCTTTCCGGGATCTAGTAAAAACCAAAACAGATCTTGCAAGCCTGAAGTCTGCCCACCACTGATGCAGGCATATGCAAGTCCCCTCTGAGGCCATGTGCTCCTTGCCAGTCTTCTTTCCACACACTTGAAATAGCTCACAGATAGGGAGAGAGACCTGAGTATGCGAGAAAGGACATTCCCATTTTCTCTCTCTTGCATTCTAGGGAAAGTGGGCAGGAAAAGGAACTTCTGGCCAGGCTGTGGCCAGGCTGCTCAATACTTTCCCTGGTATTTTCTAGCCTCTCTCTTGCTGTGTCAGGTAGCATAAAGGAAAGTGAAAAACTGTGGGCAGCAGTGGCTATATTTCCCAGTATCCACTTGGGAGGAGAGAGGTTTGGCTGTCTAATCTCCATGGAAAATGGCCCATTTATGAACACCTGCTAAATAGCTTTCTATTCACATATAAACCATTTGGTGATTTGAGTTTGTTACCTGCTACTAGTGATGTGTTGTTTCAACTCCTCCTTTTCACAGTCTTGAAAAAAAAGTGTCATACCTATAAACTTACACAATCTTCTCCCTTACAGTAGAGGTGGTTCACGCTATTTTGTTCCACTTTTTTAATTTAGGGAGGCTTGCTAGGATGAAGCTTGAGAAATTTCTGAGTTAAACTCAGCATGCTATCCTGGAAGCGTGTTTTAGGGGGGATGGCTTGGTGGTTCTCTATTAAATTAAAAATGAAATTCAGAAGGGACTGTACTGAAAAGAAGTTCATGCATATTGTAGAATAGTGGAGGAAGCAGACGCTCAGGGTTCAGCCTCTGGCCTCTCAACCTCAGTTCTGACTCTCTTCCCCTCTGCATATAAGTGCTCAGCCCAACTTGGCTCCTCCCTCCACAGCACAACAAGCAAGACAAGCAGAGTTAATTACAGGGTCCTAGAAAATAGGCTAAAACTCTCCTTCTAGTTTATCAGTTAGCCTTGACTACAGCTATAGTGTTTTTTTCCCTGATCATACCTAGGCAAAAGGCTCTAGCCCTCTCTGCCTCCTTCTTCTAGGGTCCCTGTACAGTTCAGTGTCAAATACCACTATGAATACAGTCATGGCCAGCTCTACCATTAGGCAGAATATGACAGCTGTCTCAGGTAGCAGAGGGACAGGGAGTAGATGGAAATGTGTCTGCCATGCATCCCATATTGTGCATCTCTTAAGCTAGACTGATGCCCTCAGGCAGTGAAAGATACTGTACTTTCACCAGAATTAAATATTAAACTGCCAACTTGATTAGCTTCTGTATTTAGAATTGGGGAGACACCATCTTGTCCTTTGCTTCAGGCATCAAAATGTGTACACTATAGCAGGGAACTTAACCCTACCATTGCAGTTGAATTTAAAAAATGCAATACACACGTAATAAGCAGGGTTTTTGATTTTAGCCTCTTACCAAAATTCAAATGGAAAACAGAATACTTCTTTTAATTTTTTTATCTAGATTTCAGTCCAGAGCCCATCACATTCTGAGAATCAATGTATTTAGATGCTGCAAATTATGAACAGATAAGAATACTACTCTATTCATTGATACTTGATCCCACAATTATAAAATATTTTTGCCAGCAAAAATATGGACTATTTTTGGACTAGGACAACATGGACGAGGATCATGATACCTGTATTGAATGAAACATGACTGATCAGGCCCTGGCAGATACCATGAGAATCATTAGAAAGATCATTTAGTATAGTAGTGTTAACAGAATAAGGCAACAGAAACCAAACAACAGGATACAGCTTTTGACATACAAAACAAATTGCCCTTTGCGATGAGTACTTATAACCAACATCACAGGTAGTGATAAAACCAGTACTATACTTCATAGCTAAGGGGGGGATCACCTACCCCCTCCTCCAGTTGTCTGCCACCATTATAAGGTGTTCCAACCAGCAGTTGTCCTTCTAGTAGCAGCTTAGAACACTAGCAGAGAGACTGATTCCCTGCTGGAGATTACTGTGCCGCTATCATGCAGGGCTATATGTTCATGCCACAGTTTTTGTTTCACTTGTGCCTTATTGGGTCAATGGTTCTTTAGCCAAAAGCTATATAGAGGTATTGTGCAGCAAACTTGTAGTTGCCAATTTCTAGCCAGCAACAGTGCTTTACCATTTACACATTGCTATTCAAGTGACTGTCAGGAGTAACTGCATTTAATGCTTCTTTGGGCTGTCACCATTTCCCCCCTCATCTTAGAGATGGTAGAAATAAATGAAGGGGATGACTATGTTCTCACTCCACTGTTGAAGGCAGTATGCCTTTGAATACCAGTTGTTGGGAATTGCAAGTGGTGACAGCACTTTAGCCTCAGGTCCTGTTTAGGTATCTGGTTGGCCACTGTGAGAACAGGATGTTGGACTAAATGGGCCTTTGGCCTAATCCAGCAGGACTCTTCTTATGTTCTGATGCCACAGAATGGAGACCCCAAAAGCAGGAATCCAGAAAACTGTAGAGAAAAATATGGCTTACCAGTAGGGTTGCCAGGTTCAAGGCCTGAGACTGATCCTGTATCTTTAGGAGAAGAGAAAGTCAGCCAAGTGCAGGTGTTCTTGCAACCCTGTAATGGGAAAAACCACAAGGTGGAATTCTCTCTTCCCCTGCACAACTTTTAAAGATGCAGAAGACCTCTTGGAGGCTGGGCCTGGCAACCAAAAGGTCTTCTGTATCTTTAAAAGTTGTGCAGGGAGAAAGGAGAATTCTACCTTGTGGTTTTTCCCATTACAGGGTTGCAAGAACACCTGCACTTGGCTGACTTTCTCTTCTCCTAAAGATACAGGATCAGTCTCAGGCCTTGAACCTGGCAACCCTACTTACCAGCACTTTGGTTCCTAGATTATCATCTATGTTGGAGAGAAGAAAGGAAATGGGCTGGAAACAGTGGATAGGCAGTTCAGATTCTGAGCTAGACACTGATAGGTCAGGCTGCCAAAAAAATGATAGAGAAGCTTTGAGGACAGACTATTAGCAAATTTCAAAATGTTGTTTCTGCTCTGACTTACTTTGATATTTTTGGAAACTTCCAGGTGTCCTGTTTTTTGAACATTCACTCTGGTTTGTTTGCACGGAGTTTAGATGACGTTGCATCAAAGTGTGTTATCCCACACTTTCCAGTGCATTTTCCCATCACTTTCCATGTCGCAAAGGGAAGCAGATTTGTTGCACAAGACCTCCTAATGAATTATAATGGCACAATTCGAATTTGCCAATATGTGATTGAATCCCACCCAAGAATGGAGACAGTCTGGAACAACCTTAGATGTAAAGCAAACTAGTGGAGAGGGGAACAAGAACAAAGAATACTTACAAAATGGCACTAAAAAATCTGAAAAATATCTTTGTGATAAACCTTGTGATCTATTTCAGGTCCAGTTTATGAAAAGTACAGCCATGAATGCTGTTTGTCAACTGGAGACGTGATTAAAGTTGTTGGATTAAAAGTGAAAAAAGTCCTTGCAAGCAACTATGAAAGTGAAGACACTGGTTTCTGCTCTACTACAGTTGAGCTACCTTTAAATTTTCCAGGTACAGTCTGAATATTTTCTACTTAGATAAACAAACCAAATGAGTAAATGAAAACAGCATTAGAAACGCTGTAGTGACTCATTTGCAATGTGCTCAAGGTTATCGTGAAGGCAATTCACCGGTACTCTATACTCAACCTTATGTAAGAAATAGGCAAAACAGGGAAGAACTCTGTCTCTGAAGCACCCCTAAAGCATAATAAGTTCATACAATATATCATGACTCATACAATTAAATTTCCCCATCGTTAAAAAAAGTGTGCCCTCAGTTTGAACCTCTTACTGTTTAAAACTGATCCCAACCTATTAAGTTGAGTAAAGCCTGCACCCTTAATGACTTTGGGTTGTGTCCAGTGCTAGTCCTACTCAGAGTAGACCCAATGTAGTTAATGGTCATGACTAACTTGAGTTCATTCATTGTAATGTGTCTACTCTGAGTATGATTAGCATTGGGAACAACCTTTTGATTTCTTTACCGTCATCCAAAATTAGCATTTACAAATGGGGGAAAGTGTGGGTTAGTGTGGGCTTATGTGTGTGTGTGAGCATGAGCTCGAAGCTCTGTACACTAACATAATAAAAATCACAAAATACAAAACAGGCAACAAGAAAAAAAATAAAACCAATAACCCAGCCATAATTCCAGTTCACCCCACTCACAAATGGTAGTACAAAAAAACCTCCTCCCTATAATGCTATATGACTGGAAATACATGTTACACAGAACATTAGGCTCCCATTAAAAGCATCCACATCTACTTCTCCCTGTCTCCCTGAGATGTGTAATGCTATATAATACAGTACATGACATCATCACATATCAATTTCCTCTCCCCAAAAGCAACAACCAATGAAATGGAGCAGGGGCAGAGAAACTCAGAGTGATGACATCACATCAAGCATTTTGTAGTTCAGGGTAGCATTTGTACCATTTTTGTAATGCAGGCAAAGAAGAGAAGGAGATACAAAACTGGTGCATCTGGTGGCAGCAACACATTATCCACCTCATGTCATTGCAGTCATAGATGCTTGGAAAGGAATGTTATGATTCTGTTGAGTCATAAGTTATTGTTTAATCGCCACAACTAAATTAAATCCCACTGCTCTGTTCTCTAAACTTCTCACTGAATTTTTTGCTAAGAGAAAGTACATATGCACTTAATGTTTTATTTCCTATAGTGTTCTAACAAAAACAATTCCAGTGGTTATAATTAAAATGGAAATAAAGATGCCCTTTAGGTATTGCAGTTGCAGAAGCTCCTGTATCTGGTAATATTTCAATGTTGCAATTAGAGCTGAATAACCAGGTGGATTTAGTGCCTAAGCATAGCATTTAAGTGCCTAGTACTATGGTTATCCATCATGTTCTTCTCCTTTGTTCCTGTACTTCTGTATTAGATCTGATTATGAAAATTACTATAGTGCCTATTAAAAGGATGATTAACATGAATTGTAAACCCTAATATACTAATCTGTCAGTATTGTTGCGAGGCCCTGGAAGCTATATTTCTGAATTCCAAAACTAGTTCCTGTTTTCCTTCTAAAGATCAGAGAAAACTGGATCAATTCACTTCTGAGCCATTGGCTGCAATCAGAGTATCTGCAGCCCACCCAACACCTATCACTCACTATCACCTCCCATCAAAGTACTTCCCTTTCCCCAGCGCTCAGAACAGGCCCGAATTACCATCAAACAAGGGAGGTGGGGAGAGAAGGAATTTAGCATCCAAGAAGACACCTAAAGAGATGTTTTTAAAAATTAAAACTCTGAAAGAGAAAGGAAAAATTACTAGTATATACTTATGTAAGCATATTGCCAAGTTTTTTTGTATTGGGTAATGTTTTTAAAAAATTAACACATGAAAATGAGCTACAATCAGCATATTTATCTTGGCACGAAGTATTCACACACACACACACACACACAGGTAGACACATGCACACACATGATATACATACTTCTGTACAGTAAAATGAGAAATAAATAAATAAAATGAGAAATAAATTAATTAATAAATAAAGTTTATTTTCCCAATTTTATTCAGACTTCCTGAGTTCATTTGATATCTATGATTTTGTTAGCAATTTGAATCTGGTTTTGTTATTAGATGGTTTTGTTTTTAGCTCCAAATCAATACTCTCATTTTGGGTACCAATGAAATAAACTATAAATACAAATGTCAGTATTGGATACCTTTCAATGCTTGCAGCCTTTCGAGGCATCTTTCTGGAATTAAAAATTTCCTTTGAAGGTCTTTGCAGAATAGTGGCTGATAAAACACCGTATGCTAACATTGAAGAAATTGTGAAAAAAGTTTTGATTGGATCAACACAACTGCAACATCCCTGCTTCTGTTGCTCTAAGGATGTAAAAACAGAAAACCTAACCATCAAACAGGGTGAGAAGATAATATTCAGCTCTGTGGAAAACAACAATGGGATATTGACTATACACTGTGGAGTAATGAGGGATAACCAGCTCCATGCCTTTGTATTGCCAGTTTCGCAAGAAGGTGACTTCTATGAATGCGAAGATTATCAGATTTATACCCTGAAAGATATTGCTGAATGGAAAATCCCAAAGAGCAGAAGTCGGAGTGTGACATTTACTAATACCTGCAATGCTGTAAATTCTTCCAGTTTGCTTCCTATAGATGTTGATGGTTGTGTTGTCCTAACACCAGTATATGAAGTACAAGCAATGATGAAATGTAAGTTCATAACTATCAATGTCAAATATTTATGCCTAATTAGCAAGGTACTCAAAAGCAATATTAGTGAATATCAGATTCACATACTGATTTCAAATGTTTGCACTAAGCAGCTAAGAATTAAGTCTTCTGTAGTCATACTAGGTGAAGCTGCCAGTCACAGAGCTGCAAAAGCATCTGAACACCAGTATTTTTGCCCTTCATATATTTTACAGTACAATCTATAATTTTTATAGTTCTTGCTATAACATATCAGGATTCCAAGATGTATATGTGAGTTATGCACATCCCCAAACCTCTGCCAGCCTCAAATGAGGTTAGGGGGAAGGCATGCAGATTAAAATACTGTAGTAATTCTGGAGGTATAATTCACTGCTTGTGCCAGTTTAATGGCAGATAATATGCAATGCATATAGTAAATGGTCTGTGGTTAAATCCGTGGCATCTGCATTTGAAAGGATAGCAGGTAATGGAAAAGGTCTCTTCCTGAAACTTTGCAGAGTTGCTGCCAGTCAGTGTGCACAATACTGGGCTAGGTGGTCCAAATATCTGAGCCATTTTAATCTGGCTAGGACTGGGTCAAAGGGGGAAAATGTTGTTTGATTCTCTCATGTGTAACTATTATTTGTCCATACGATTTATTCCTCCAAATTTTGAATCAAAGCTAAATTAAGGATTAGTTATTTGAAAGATCTGGTAAACCTATTTGTAGACTGCATCACTTCAGACTGCAGACGGAGCTCACACAGTGGAATATTCCTATGCATAAAATCCCCTCTCTGAATAGAAAACTAGGGTTCTACCTAGCCTTCCTCCTGACAGACCTAAGACAATTTAAATACATGACAATTATGTTAAGGAAGCAGTGAGGTGAACCTTCCCCTTCTTTTTCTTTAACCAAATGACAATAAATACTTTGAGAACACATAAAAAGTCTATTTTTATATTTTTTTATAAATGTCTGAAGCAGCTATAAGTAGGCTTTTATAATATCAAGGAGTTATAGGTATTGTTTTAAATGTGGTATTTTGCTGTCAGAAAAATGTCTCTCTCACTCTTCCTAGTGCTAATTCTATTACAGTTGTTTTGTTCCTTCTGTATAGCATTTTCCCATCCTCCTTTGCTCCTTTCTATTCTTATATGTTTAACTGTGAGCTTTGGTGGAGGCAGTAGGGATCCTAAGAGCCGCAGTTCTCAAAAGATGAGATTTGCTTTCCTATCGAAATACAGGAGGTGGCTGCGGACTTGCAAATAAAGGTAGACAATGAAGAAAAGAAAGAACCTCCAACGATTTGGAGAAAATATATATGAAAACTTGTTTCTGTATCATACCTGAAAGCTGCTGTCATGTTAATAATACAGTTAGGCTGAATTACTGCCATGTACCTCACTGGCTTTTTTTAGGCAGCAAGTACAGGTTACATTAAACATTTGGCTACTGCCAAAAATGGCAACTAGATGTTTCATTTCCTCTTCCTCTCCATAATGTGACATTGCATCATTAGGCATTTTCTCACCCCACTATAGGCTTCATTGGATTGGTTCACATGTAATGCTAAGCCATAGTTTAGAAATATAGTGAACAAACAAAGAGTAGCCCATGGCCTCTTTGCTACTCCCTTTTGATTCTACTGCTATGCTGTGCCATGTTTTGGCTTAGCATGTTGGCCAAACCTGGGTTCATTGTTTCACTCTCTCTAGACAAACCATGAGTTGCAGCCAAAGTTAAACCATGGCAGAGCCCTACCATTAGACAGAGTGAAGCAACTGCCTCAGGTGGCAGATGCTGGAGGGGCAGGGAGCAGCAACAAAGTGTTGAAGGACGGAGCTGTAAATGCCACTTGGCCTGCCTTGTGTTTCTTAAGCTAGACTGATTAAGCCCTACTTTCTGGCTTCCCACAGGCATCTGGCTGGCCAAGGTGAGAACAGGAGGCTGGACTAGATGGGCCATTGGCTTGAACCAGCAGGCTCTTCTTATGTTCTTATTGCTGCTCTTAGATACAGAAGAAAACACTGTCCCATTCCCAGTGTAATGCAACTGTCAGTCTTGTTGGCTCCTGAATGTGGAATGTGATGGTGCAGATCCATCTTATTCTTTGCTTCTGACAGCAAAAGGTCTTGGCCCTGCATTCACTGTTATGTTGAATATCTTCCATAAATTCTGCCCTTAAGAGACAGGATTCAGGCAGAGGCATCAAGGCCTTAGCAGAACAGCAGTCTTTAGTTCAACTGACCTTATCCCAGTCTGCATCTGTTTTGGAATTGCTTTTTAATATATTTTTAAACCTTCTTTTTCAATGTTTTTAAAGCTTTTTTAAAAATGTTTTTAAAGATGTTTTGTTTTAATATGTTTTTAATGGTTGTTGAGTTTTAATATATTTTAAAGTTTGTTTTTATGATGTTTTAAAGTGTTTTTAGTACTTTTGTGTGCCGCCCGGGACTCCTACTGGGAGAAAGGGCGGGATATAAATCAAATAATAAATAAACTGCAACACAGTCTAGAACATAGCTGTATCAGGTATTATACATAAAAAGTTACTGCTATGAAGAACTAATCCAATTATACAGATAGCAGCAATACTACTTCTGCATAATTCTCTGTGTAGGCCACAGAAAATGTGGGCTTGCTACAACTATGTCAGTCTTCCCCAACTCAACATTTTTGCTGTGAGTGGGCTCACTAATACATTAACAGTGCACTCTTATGCATGTCTGCCAGGGTTGGGTTTGTAGCTGCTACCTTTGGCTTTCATCCAGTTTGAATCAATACTTCAATTAGGAACAACTCTGATCAAGAAAGATTGTAATTTTTGGAAATGAGAAACACAGGGTGGCTTGAAGCAGACAACCACCCAAGAGAGAGCCATCCCCATTCCATGCAGTTCCAACCTTTTCCAACATCTTCTTGCAGTTTTACAGGGACCTATATAAAATCCCCTTGTTTTCCTTTGCTGACAGTCGTCTAAATCAAATGCCCTGTTGCTAATGATATCTTGATTCCCTCCCTTGTTTCTCTCTGTCTTCCCCCACACACACTTGGTTGTATACAAGAGAGCAAGAGAGAACAGAAAGTTGTAGCAGTCAGAGAGACAGCTAGTTCACTTCCTTTCCTGGATTCTTCCCCAAGCAATTTTGTGCAGTCTGTGTAAAGTACTGCTGTTGTAGGTTTTTAAGAAAATCCGCATAAACTTGGAAGTATTCAGGATCAGTCAGCAAAAACTGGACATGTGGATTTTATTTTATTTTTTAAAAAATCTGATATCAAGTCTGATTTGGGTGAAATTCTCACCCTTCCCTAGTGTCTAGTCAGAAGTAAGCCATATTGAGTTCAGTCTAACTTACTCCCAGGTAAGTGTGTATATGATTGCAGCCTTAATCCTATTGTGTGTATGAAATACACATGGAATGTGACATATCTGCCTTCCCTTTCACAAGCACACTTTTCAGAATACAAGTTTTCCCCACCCCTCACCTCCATCTGTAATATGGAGAAAGACTACTGATGTACTTGACAGAGTTATATTGAATATTGTTTGAGCAGAAGATAGCTCACACAATGGATCTGTCCCTTCCTTCTTCCTCTTGCACTCCCTTGAAAAGCCTCTTCAGAGGGTTAGGGGGATGAATCTACCGAACATGGTGGGCTGTGTGTCAGCCCAGCACAGAATTCCTCCACCTGATTTTAGAGTATGGTCCCTCTCACTGCAGCCCCCAAAGATACAGCTTACAATGTTTGGTAGATTCCTTCGCCATACCCCATGGAAAGGCTTTTGGGCAGGACCAGGGGGCTGCAGGAACAGGATGGAGGAAAAGATCTGTTGGGTGAGCTTGATCTGTTGGGTGAACTTACCTTCCACTCATCCATTGCTGAATACAGCCCAAGATTACTGAGGTAGTCTATACAAATTGTTTTGAATACTCTAAAGCACTTGTTATTTACATTTCATACACAACCTTTACTATGAGACCCAAGGACGGATTGCAACAATTTAACATACAATACTAAAAACAGTTAAAAGAGATTACAATCAAGCGAATAGAGTGAGTCCTAAAGTATACAATTCAGATGCAAAAGGACTGGGTAAATGCATATTAGCATTTAATATAGTATTCAAACGTATCTTTCAAAGAAGTCTTGCACTTAAATAATTAAAGAGATTATCCAATTGATATAGTGGGAACCTGATGAAACTGCTAACAGCCACATACATGTAGAAGACGTATTTTTACACAATAGGCCTTTGCACATTGATATCAATTGACCTGAATTTTGTATCTTTTCAGTTCAAAAAGAGAAAGTTTACTTCCTTTCCGATTTAGATGTTGAAGTCAAAGATGTAACTGACCATTACAATATTCACAGTTTCCTTCAGCCATTGTCAATGGAAGATATATTGAAAAGGTCATGCAACGAATTTCCTATTGTTGTTGCAGTAATTGAAGGCTCCACTGGAAACAAGCAATCATATACTTTATTGCATCCTGGTAGAGAAATAGTAATTTACAAAAAATGCCAGGCAACAAGAATCTTAGCATCTGAGATCAAGGGTGATGCCTATAAAAAGCACTTTTTAATTCCTACTAGCTACAAAGGGAAGTTCAAAAGAAGACCCCGGGAATTTCCAACAGCCTATGACCTGAAAATAGCAAGGAGTATGAAGGAGCAGCTTCATGTTATAGCTACCAAAGCTTTTGAGTCACCTCACAAAGGACTGTCTTCTGTTTCTATCGGAGACCAATTTCAAATTCCACAGTGCCAGCTAAGTGAAATTGTTGATCTGGGAAAGAAGGAAGTAGAGAATGCTTTAGCCTGTGAACAAATTCTGTTGCAAAACAAAACCTACAAGAGTGTACTTCTTCCAATGTGCATGGAAGGGGGCTTTGTTGAACTTGTCCATGATAAGAAGCAGTATGAACTTATGGAGCTTTGCAAAGATTTCCATCTTCCATTTAATGTCAAAGTCTCCATAAGGGATCTTTCCATCCAAGATGACATTTTGGCTGGTATATCATGCCTGCAGCTTGAAGAAGAAATAGTAGATTTGTACCTGTTAGTCAGCACTTTCAGCAACCCCACAGAAATCTGGGAAGCTCCTGTCCATCGTTTAAATATGTCCGTCCAGTTGCTCAGCAAACATGCGGAAGCTATTGTGTATTTCCCAACAAGGTCTATTGTGGAAGAGATTACAGAAGAACAGTATTACATGATGAGAAAATATGAAAGTCAAGCCACAAATCCACCACCAAGACCTCCTAAAACCCACATAGCAGAAGAGTCCAAGGCATCTTTTCTTACTGTACCAGCTCAAAGTGCTTGTGGTCTACCAAGACCTAGGAAGGTAGGAAAAATGCTGTGTCTTTGATACATCCATAGTTAGGTAACCCAGTTCCCAGTTTCATTATTTGATTTGTTATTTGTATTAATATTTGTATTATTATGGTGACCATCCAGCCCTATTTTGTCTATTCAAATTGAAAATGGTTATTGAAGGTCTTCAGTAGAGGCCCTTTCTGGTTCTGCTACCCAAAATTCTTTTCCTTGGAAATCTCAGTTAGAAGACTGAACTTGGGGTCTTCAGTGTGCCGAACATGTGCTCTACTACTGAGCTATAGCCTTTCTCAGGGGCCTTAGCCAACCTGGACTCCTGCAGATGTTTTGGACTACAACTCCTGTCAGCCCTAGCAAGCGTAGCTCTGCTGTCTGTGGTTCAGAGCTTGGAAAAGTTACTTTTTTGAACTACAACTCCCATCAGCCCCAGCCAGCATGGCCACTGGATTGGGCTGATGGGCGTTGTAGTTCAAAAAAGTAACTTTTCCAAGCTCTGCTGTGGTTATCCATCCAAAACATCTGGACAGTGCCAGGTTGGTGATGACTGGTTTGTGCAGTTGATGACCTGAAAGTAAAAAGTTTGTGATTAAGCCTACATAATCAAATTTAGTGGGACAACATGCCAATATTTTACAGAGTTACAGCATAGGATACGGAAAGAGCATCTTTTTGTCACATGGTGAAAAATGTTAAAGGATACATGAAAGTACTTCACACTGGTTAATCTGGAGTTTCAGATTTGTGTGGTTAAATAGTCTGAAATATACTTTGGGGCATTACAGTTAGCAACTTCAACCCTGGATTATAAACAATCTTTAAAAAACGTAAGTGTTCTTCGCAGTTTTATTGCTGGTTTTGATTTCTCTGTGTCTGAAAACCAAAACTCTTGAATTACTGCTGAATTAGTGTTGGGGGAAGAATATTTCAATACTTTCAAATATACGTTGGAGGATTATAATTGGCAGCTCAATCCTGGATTATAAATGATGTTTTTTTAAAAGAAACATACAAATGTTTTTTACTGTTTTATTTCTGGTATTGATTTTGATTTGAAAACAAAAACCTTTGACTTGGTGCTGAATTGGTGTTGGGGAAGAGCGGGTGAAAGTAACCGCTATGCTGTGCCTGGGGTGGTGCAACAGTTCAGGAGAGCCCAGTAGTGCTGAGGAAAGTAGGCTCTGGTACAGTTCCAGTAGAGCTGCATCACACAATTATTTTGAATGCATAGAGCAGGCCCCAAACTTCACGAGAGTAGAATGATATATATCCCATTGCCTTGTGTCATAAATGATGAGCTGCAGTGGGTGGGTGGATTAATAGGGTTAATTTGAAGAAATGTGAATGGGGTAGTTCCAATATACTTGTGTAGAATGAAAAACAATAATCAAAGCATTCATCTTTTATATACAAATGAAGCTTTTATTGACCTCATGGTATGATGTGCATGCTGTCTCTCAACCAAGTTAAATCAGAACCATAGCAGAAGTGTAAATGAAGTAATTAAAGTTTGCTTTGACACAACAAAAGAGTTCACTGACAGTGACATTATCCTGGATTCATTGTATTTACCAGCAGTGAAGATGTGCTCCATAAATCCCCTCCTTAATTATCTGTTTACTTTAAAATCTGTACATTCTAGGATGTGCCTGTTTTCAAAAATCATGCATCAATTTCATTAATATTAAAGTTTGTTTTTGAAAGAGGTTGTAAACAAATACAGTACTTTATTTCCATCAATGCTTTAGTGTTAATATGTAACTTTCCACATTACAATTAAAAGAAAATGAAATATATTCTTTAATGTTTGATCTCATTGTCAATGCCTGTGAAGATCTCCAAAACAGCCATTTATCCATTCCTCTTCTGTGCTGTTTCTTTAGCTATCCGTTATCAAATAAAACCTCTTCATCCAGGTGCTAGAAGCTCACTCAGTCCATGTCAGGAGCAAATGAGACTTGTACTAGAAGTGTTGTTCTGTGCATTAATGCTACTTGTGATGAGAGACCTTAGAATAGAAGAAGAATGGGCAATATTCTATTTCTGGGTTTCAGTGTGAATCCCATAAAACACACCTGCAAACTAACAACCAATAAGTTCTGACCTTGCCTGGTTATAAATGGTTCTGGGTCAGGTCTGGATTGCCTGGTCAGTAGCCAGATTCTAACCCTCTTTGTGTAGTCTCCTAATCTTCCTACAAGTCTCTCTGTCTAAACCATGCTTAACTATGGTTTGTTTACTGCCATCACACCATGATCTAAAGATATAATTTGGTGTTGGCTTTTGAACCTTGGATTGTTTTAACTAGACTCTTCCCAAGTTACAAAGGCACATGGTATGAGCAGCTGGAAAAGAAACCGACTTTGGAGAAACAAGTTGAGGTTGTTTGCCTGTGAACAGCTCATGGTTACTTCATGGTTTGTTAAATATATGTGGCTTAAACAAACGGTGAGGTAGCATTACTTGAGAACCAGAGCAACCTGCTTATAGTACTGTAATTGCAGCTACCCATAAGATTTTATCTTATGCTGCTGCTTACCTGACCTCCAGTTGGTCATGTTGTTGTTGCTGCTGCTGCTGCTTACCAGGAGATAGAGCGGGAAGGGCACGGTGGCAGCGAGGTTGGTGTGATGCAAACATACTGGCCAGCCAATCCAGTGCTTCCACTGGTGTTTTTGCACTGTACTGACCTCAGTATCACCTGGTCCCTTCCCTTCTACCTCCTGGTAAGCAGCAGTGATGTGACCAGCTGGAGATCAGGTGAGTAGTTGTTCCACACCATGCCATCTGCTACTAGATTTACTATTCATTTATTTAGAAAATATTTTATGGGTTTAAAAAACATGATCAGAAAAGAGATAAAATCATCTTTCTGTGTAATTATATGATATTTTCACATTTATCCACTGTATCCTGCCCCAAAATCCTTGTACCCTTTCATAATTACAGTGACATTCTGGGTTTTCGCTGAAGTCTGCACTAAAACCCAGAGTGGATTCCACTGCCTCACTAAGCCACCACTGCATCATTATCCTATCTACATTACAAGAAAAGCCGAAGTAACAAACTAATAGCTGAAAGGGAGACTTCTCTTAACCAATATAATCACTTCCAGAGTACCATTCCTCCCTGAATTGTGAGAGTTCCAAAGAATTCAGCAGAGCCATATTATCTTTCTCTCGCCCCCTTTAATCTTAAAAGAGATTGGATCAGCAGTGGGTTTATACAAAGGTGTAGGTTATTCTTATTTTAAAGCACATATCCAACATCTATTAGCCAAAGCGAAAAGTTTAACTTGCACACAGAAGAGAGAAAAGATTCCCTTATGAGTTATTTTCAGAAGCTAAGTGGGAATCAAGTGGAGCCTCTGCCTGATGGCAATTGTCTTCACAGAGCTGAATTTAACTTTAAATGAGCCTGTAGGAAACTACTAAAATCGCAGCTTGTGTGTGAAATAAGGCTGAACAAAATGTAGTGCCAGTCTGTCACAAAGCCAGCCTCTAAGATGCTAATAAAAAGTTTCCATTGAAATAATAACTCCATGGTTTTTACATACAAACAATGTGACAAAAGGATAACTCCACTAGCTGAAGATCAGAGAGTTTTATTTGTTCATACCAAATATTCCTGTTGAAGTTACTGGGAGAAATTACTAAAGCTGTTATTGTCTGATGATGGTAGTAAAATCAGTAAAAGTACTTTGCAGCTGTCAGCACAATAAGGCATTGAAAGTGGGTTGGAGAAATAAGCATTCAAGGCATTCAATGCACCAGTGTTTTATTTTAATTTATCTAGTGTTTTTTGTTTATTTTTATCCAGGCAGGCATCACACTTATTTTTCAAGATTGAAATGGTTCCTTACTATCCTTTATACTGAAGAATCCAATCAAGGAAAACACCCATAAATGTCTTGAATTTCACTGTTCCAAGCTTTAACTGTATTATTATTGTTTATTATTATTTATTAATTTTTTATCCCGTCGTTCCTCCCAGTAGGAGTCCAGGGCAGCAAACAAAACTCTAAAACACTCTGAAATATCATAAAACAGGCATTAAAATATATTAAAATAAAACATCTGTAAAAACAGATGAAAACAAAACATCTTTAAAAACATCTTTTTAAGAAAGCTTTGAAAACATCTTAAAAAGCAATTCCAACACAGATGCAGACTAAGAGAAGGTCTCTACTTAAAAGGCTTGTTGAAAGGGGAAGGTCTTCAGTAGGTGCCGAAAAGATAACAGAGATGACACCTGTCTAATATTTAAGGGGAGGGAATTCCAATGGGCTGGTGCCACTAAGCTAAAGGTCCGTTTCCTATGTTGTGCAGAATGGACCTCCTGATAAGATGGTATCTGCAGGAGACTCTCACCTTCAGCACGCAGTGATCGACTGGGTATATAAGGGGTAAGACAGTCTTTCAGGTATCCTGATCCCAACCAGAACCTTGAACTTAGCTCAGTAGCTAATAGGCAGCCTGTAAATGTGAGGTAAGGAAGTGGACTGCCTTCAAGTCGATCCCGACTTATGGCGACCCTATGAAGAGGGTGTCCATGGTAAGCGGTATTCAGAGGTGGTTTACCATTGCCTCCCTCTGAGGCTGAGAGGCAGTGACTGGCCCAAGGTCATCCAGTCAGCTTCATGGCTGTGTGGGGATTCGAACCCTGGTCTCCCAGGTTGTAGTCCAACACTCTAACCCAGCCTTTCCCAACCAGTGTGCCTCCAGACGTTGTTGGACCACAACTCCCATCAGCCTCAGCCAGCATTGCCAATGGTCAGGAAAGATGGGAGTTGTGGTCCAACAACATCTGGAGGCACACTGGTTGGAAAGGCTGCTCTAACCACTAAGCCATGCTGGTTCTCCTAATGTGAGGTAACATAGACCAATATAGCTAAGTTGATCATTTGGTTGCCATGATACTCTTTTGGGTTTTGCTATCAAATTTCTGTGCCTTAAGCCAAGATCTGGCCATAGTTTTGGCCTTGACAAAGGGATGCTAATAGCCCAGGATATTCAGGTGATATTCTATATGGCAGCTAATTGTTAGCAAATTTGCAAATTGTTACTTTTGATACAGGACCACTCTGGCCTGTTCTCAATAGTAGAAGTAGCTAGGGGGCGCATCTCCCTTCAGCTTGGGTAGTCTTTTATCAGGGATGTTTGAATGGTATGGAGAATTACTTGGACAAACTCTCATATGATTACCCGTCACATTCGTTAATAATCTGTGGTGATTTAAATGCTAGACTGGGCCCTAGTTACCCTACTTTAGGAAATTTAGCCGGGGCTTCTCTTGACGACCTGACAGTTTTACCACGGTCGTCAAGAGATAAGTCCCACAATCAAAATGGGTGTGCTTTATTTTGTCTTCTTATTAGATCGCAATTAATTTGTCTAAATGGATCGTATTTGGATTCTTCCCATGGTTATTTTACTTTCATTTCAGGGAAAGGGTCCAGTGTGGTGGATTATATCCTTGGATCCCCCTCATTAGTGCCAATTGTCAAGGAATTCGCAGTCCTATCTAGACCAGACAGCGACCACCTTCCCCTTTGCCTTAAACTCCAAGGCCCTTTTGCAAGCATTTTACCATGCATTTATAATCCAGTATTGGACAGTCTGAGTGGTTCCAAGCATCTAAAATGGACACCAGACATTGAAATGACAGTAAAACAATCCTTAGAAACAATGGCTTTGTTTGAGCTTCGCCAACAGGCAATCTCTACTCCAGAGACAATTTTAGGGATTTATGAAGAAATCACCACTGCTCTTAAGCAGTTGGTGACTTCTTCTGCTCCCACTAGTCCTACAGGTGGCCCCAAATCATGGTTTGATAGGGAATGCAGAGGAAAGAAGTGAGAATTGGGTGCCCAAATTAGATTTACTCGCCGTAATAACTCAGATGAAGCTGTTCTTCAATTATTTTTGATGAAGAGGGCATATAAAAAGCTGCTTAAAGAAAAAAAAACAGGCCTTCTTTGCAAACAATTGGAGAGCCTTGGGGCAAGCCCTACTCCAGGGGAACGACTCCGTATTTTGGAAACTTGTACAGGGGGGGGTTGACCAAAATTACTTTGTTCCTATTCCCCCTGTTCTTCCTGAAACTTGGATTGCACATTTTAGTAAAATTTTTGAGTTTGGGTCTTTTTTACCGCCCCCTCCTTTTGAGGATTTGACCGCTTTGCCATTGTGGCCCCCAGTTTCCACTGCTGAGATAGGCAATTTGATCTTGTCTCTTCGTGTAAATAAAGCTCCCGGAGAGGATATGCTGCCCCTGGAGATCTATTTGGCAGAAATTTCGTGGTGGGGACCCCTTCTTGCTATCTTATTTACACATATTAATGCTACAGGCATCCCTTCAGGATGGCGCACTAGCATAATTGTACCTATTTTTAAGAAAGGGGACCCTTCAGACCCTTGCAATTATAGACCCATTAGTCTCCTTGATGTTACTGCTAAACTCTATGGGCGTTTCCTCTTAAATAAACTTATGGAATGGGACTCCAAGTATTCTATCATCCATCAGGAACAGGCGGGCTTTAGGAAGGGCAGAAATACAGTAGACCAAGCTTATATTCTACAGCATTTAATAAATAAGTCCTTAACAGGCCCGAGAGCATCGCTCTACGTGGCATTTGTAGACTTTGCCTCAGCTTTCGATTCAGTTGATAGGGAGTTGCTGTGGCTTAAGTTGGATGTAGACACTATTGATAAAAGACTCGTGTGGCTAATCGGATCTCTCCATCAATCCAACTTTTTACGAGTCCGTCTTGGTAGGAATGGTGCCCTCTCCCGCGAAATTCCAGCAATGAAAGGGGTCAAGCAAGGTTGTATATTGGCCCCTTTTCTTTTTAACTATTTCATAAACGATATTGTTCCCGCACTGGCCTCTCCAAAATTTTTTCCCCCTTCGGTGGGAAAAAGAAAAATTTCATCTTTATTATATGCTGATGATTTGGTCCTTGTTTCCCTTAACAAAATAGGTTTTAAAAGAATGTTAATTCGCTTAGAGGAATACTGCTATGCCCAACATTTACAAATTAACCATTCAAAATCCAAAATCATGGTTTGTGGCAAGCGAAAAAAGATTAAAACAAACTGGACATTGAATGGGATATCTTTAGAGCAGGTCCAATCTTTCAAATATCTTGGCATAACTTTTAATGCCAAGCTCTAGTGGAAGCCCCATTTAGAAGCTACTAAATTAATAGGAGCAAGAGTCCTTGGACAACTAAAAAGGTTTTTTTATTCCCGTGGGGGACAGTTGATTACCCCGATGTTGAAAATTTTTACCGCCAAAGTACTACCCAAAATGTTATATGGAGCAGAACTTTGGGGTTATTCGCTTAAAGCCAGCCTTGAGCCTTTACAAAACTCTTTTTTGAGACAGATTTTGGGACTCCCTCGGGGATCCTCATCTGCCCATATAAGAGCTGAATTAGTCCTTTCATCATTGTCAGCCAAAATTGATCTGGCTATTTTAAGGTTTTGGAGGAAAATATTAATTTTGGATGATTCCTCTATTATCAAACTTTGCTGGCAAGAACAACTCCGGACCGGGGGCTGGGCTCAAACCATCAGGGAATTATTTGATTTTTATAACCTTTCCCCTAGTAATCTTTCAACGTTTTCACCCTTGGAGCTTCGCAACTGGGTTTTAAATTTTGATGTGGACCAAGACAGGGCTACCATAGTGGCGTCCCCCTTTTCATGGTGGTTTCCCTTTTTTAAAGTAAACCATGCCATTCCCTCATATTTTACTATTTTAACAAGTGCTCCATTACGTAGAGCTTTTACTGAAATTAGATTTCAGACGATGCCCACAGCCTATTTGGAGGGCAGATACAAGGGAACTCCGAAAGAGGAGCGTTACTGTATTTGTGGACTCAAAGAGACAGAGGATCTTGTTCACTATATGTTAAGGTGCCCACTCTACAATAGCCCTAGATACCAATTTTTGGAGCCCTTGATTAGCCCAAGGGAGGGGTGCCCTCCCAATATTTTAATAGTAGATCTTTTGGCAGACAAGCAAAATATGGTTACAATTGCGGTGGCCAATTTTGCTCTTGCAGCTAAAAAGATCAGAGCGAATTATCTTGAAGAGCTAAATAAGTAAACCTTGGTACGTCTGTAATTATATGATGTTTGGTTTTATATGTATTTTATTGTTTTAATGTTGTGTTTGTTTTGCAAGGGCTTATGGCTAAAAGCAAATAAAGCAATTGATGATGAATGGTATGGCTAAAAAAAATCCTTATCAGCTAATGCAGTAAAGTCCTTTGCCATTAAACCAGTTATTTCATCCAGCATGTTTAAAAAACAAACCAACCACTGACTTTGGTGTATATTTGGACCCTAAGGAGATTTCTAATGGAAAGATTGGGGTTACTTTGTCCCCGAGAGACCATTTTCATCTGTTTGTCAGCACAAATTTGCTTGACAATACCAAAGGACCTTGAGACAAAAAATACTTATTATTTATTTATTTATTTAAAATATTTCTGTCCTGCCCATCTACCCTTCTTCCTCACAATGGGGTACTCAGGGCAGCTTACAATAAAATCACACACACACACAATACAATTATACAGAATAAAAACAAGACAAAACAGTAAGTTAAAATACATAAAATACAATTATTTAAAATACATAAAATACAATAAAATATAATAAGCATATATATATAAACTTATCGAGAAATCTACATGTATATATGAGAGTACGTATATGGGGAAATATTAGTAAAAACCACAAGATAAAAATTAAAAAAGAGAAAATTAAAAATAAAAATCGTAAGGACAGTGTCAGACTCATCTGTCAGACCCTCTCAAAGACTCTCCCAAACAGGATAGTTTTTACAAGTTTCTGGAAAACCATCAGGAAGGGAGCAGAACGGACTTCTTGAGGTAGTGAATTCCAAAGCATAGGAGCTACAACTGAAAAAACTCTCTCGCTCTCTCGCACGTGCGATTAAGAGAGGTAGAATTTTTCTGAGCTGTAACCACTATCCCCTTCCCATGCATATTGATTAAGCAAACAATTTCTGGAATATGTTTTGACCCCAGGTGATTTTTTGTTTCCAGAAGAAAAACAGTTAGTTGTGAATGGCTGAAATTTGGGGATGTTGTACGGGTGACAGTATGTGAGAGTGGCATAGGAGGCAACCCTGTAGGTCTCCTTATTTGTAAATTACATAACAAAAGGCAGAAATTTGCCCCCAGGGGTTGTCGCTGGGGTATTTTTAGGCCTCAGTGTATATTTTTCTAGAAGGAAAATGGTGACTGGCTGAAATTTGGGGATGCTGTACAGGTTACAATTTGTGACAATGTCCTAGAAGGTCTAGTAAGTGCAAATTGCACGATGAGAAGTGCACCTAGAGTCCAAATGGACCCCATAAAATTGGATGAAGGTTAAAATGTTTGTGGTTCTTAATTTTTTTATGAATCATGCAACATTTACAGTTTTTAAATCTGAGTCACACAAACTATTAATCAGATTAGGTGGTCTTTCAGGATTATATCATAGATACTCCATTTGGGCTGACATTTTTTAAAAACCAGCCTCCCTGTGTCTGAGCAGTCAATGAAACATCTATCTCTGTAGTCAGATCCAACTATAGTGAGTGTTTGGATTAACAAGGAAGTTAGTTAATGTCAAATCCATAATGAATAAGTTTCTCAGTTATGACTCAACAAAAGAAAAACACTTGCACAGTATTTGTCAATAACTTAACACCTTGACATTTTATTTTGACACAGATTTCAGGATTTCATTCTTAGTCAGCTTGAATACATTCTCTCACTTCCCCTGCTCATTTTTGAAGAGGTGATGGAACAGATAATTTTACAGTGGAAGCAGATGGCCTTAAATGGGAGAGAGAGATTTCTGAGTTTACTTCAGCTGACAGTTCCTGAACAGGAGGTATGGGCAGATCAGTCTGTTTCCAGGCCTTGTCAGTTTCTTACATGGTCATTCATGAGGCCCTTCCATCCTTTTCTCACATTAATATTTGATTTTTTTAAAAATCCATACAAAAACTAATCTATTCAGGTTATACTGTCTGTCACAGCATGTTAAACTCAAAAACATCATGCAAAGTTTACCAAAAGAATAATAAAACAATCGGTCCCAACAATATAAAACTTTTAAAACAACATGGAGCTCTAAAAAATTAGCACCAACACAAAGTCCATGGGGGTAATGAATGAAGTTGTTAAGGGATAGCTATTTCAAGGTAATCATATGTGCAAACAACACTCATGAGTGAGCAAAGTTTTCAGGTAAGAGAAGCAACATGTTCCTTCCTATGTGGTGTTCTACATTCTTCATTTGCCCCCAACTGTGAATGCACAGCACACACAAGCTGTCTAGAGCGCTAACATCTCCATTTCCCCCCTCCCACCCCACTAAGCTGAGCTGCATGTATGTATTTGAAGAGTGTATATGCCACCCTTCAATTTAAAGTAATAATTTCACAGTAGCTTACAATGAAGACAATTAAATGTACCATAAAAATCTATAATAAAACAATTGTTATGCTGATGTCTGGAATGAGATGAAACGAAGGATGCTGTTTGATAAATCTGACCTATCTAGCTCCTTATATGTAGTCTTTAGTACTCCCTTCTTTCTTTTAAAACCATAAGTAAAGGTTGGCCTTTAAAATATTATCTGCTTGTTTTTCTGCAGTCCTCATTAAATCTTCCTGGTCTTGTCGTTGGCATTGATGGACAATCACACCTCTAAAGCAAAATTCCATAGCTAGATAGTGAGCATCATGCTTAAGTGTTATAGTACATAGACATTTCCTGTTTCTTTCTCAAGTTCTCTCTTCCAAGGATTTTTTGGTATTTTTCAGTAGTATTCTTTTGTATCCCTTCCGGGCATCCTTTTAATTTAGCTATTCAAATGAACTTTGGGCTGTCAAATGTCTTGAGATTCACAGCTGCATCAGTTAACATTATCTAAATGTTCATTTAAGCCTGTTTCAGTCACATTCATTCTGTTATCAGGTCTTTGTACATCTGTTATTCATTCCCTACAGGATCCTCACAGCTCTTTGATTTTATACTGGCAATTCTCTTACATCCAGCATACTGGCAGCTATAGTCCATTCTCCCTTGGCTGTATTATATGTGAAAAAAGAACTCTGATGAACTTCACAAAAACTTAATGTTGATTCTCCCTTATGAATTAGCTCCACTATGGTTAGTAACAGGAGCATGTTTTGATGGACTACTCTCTATAATGGTGGCTTTCTAGTCAGTGCTCTTGTACTGCAATAACTTATTTAAAATATGATTTATGAGTCAGGGATTGGCAACCTGTGGCCCTCCAACTCCCATCACCCTTTACCACTGGGCATGCTGGTTGGAGCTGATGAAGTTGAACTCCAACAACACCTGGAAGGCAACAGGTTGCCCATCCCTGCTATAAACCAATATTAAGGTCAGATAATGGAACACTTGTGATTGGTAGAGGTGACTGCAGAGGCTAGGATGAAGCACAACACCTCAGGTGGCAGAATGCCATTGCAGAACAGCAAACGGTCAATGATTTTATTTCTTGTTATCTTTTTACTGCCAGGGAAGCATCATTAGGATTTCTTGGGCTACTTTAAGCCAATGAATACAATACAGTCTCCATAGGCTGATTGATCCATGCCTGGATCTGCAGTGTTCAGACTCCCAAGTAGCACGCGACATATTTATTTATTTTATGTTTTCTTTCTTGCATGGAACTCAAAGCAACATACATAAGGTTCCCAGGAGATTTCCTGTCCAGTCTAATGACCAGACCAGGTCTGTTTAGCATCAGCAAGTCTGGTTGCATCATGTACCTTCAGACCATGCTTTAGGATTGCTGCCATTGCATGGAGGCATTCTGGAGACACTATGGCTACACTTGTGCATAATGCTAAACCTCGGGTTGTAGTCAACTAATTCCTGCTTAGTTGAATACATGTCATGTCTATTACCATCAGTGGGTCTACGCTGAGTAGGATTGGCATTGAATACCAGCCATTGTTCAAATGTAATACTAAACTGGAAGGCAATAAAAGTGAAACTAAAGGTTGCTGAAGTTTTCTTCCTGGCAATGTGGAAGGGGGAGAGGAGACAGCGGAATGCCCATGCCCATTGCTTCACTAGAATTCATTCATGTAACTGAACCACAGTTTAGTGTTACATGCATATGTAGCCTCTGTGTGAAAACAGTGGCATGCTGTTCATCTAGACCAGGAGTGGAGAACCTCTAGGCCTCTTTATCTGGCCAGGCCACACCCCTCACTTCCTCTGCTTTGAACTCCAAGTGTTTTACATGGGTGGAATGTGTCCTTCAATTCTGATAGTGCCGTGTGGTGTGTGTGTGTGTGTGTGTGTGTGTAGAAACTAGACTACAGCACAAAGGTAATGTTTACATTTGTTGTTTTGGTCACTTTTGCCCCTGTCTCTGCCCCTGCCCACCACTGGTATGTAGCCCATAGAACGTTGACCGGAAGAGAATGTTCCATGTCCCTTTTGTAGATGATATTGTTGGGTTTATGAGATAAAACAACAATATAGTTCTATTTATAGCATAGTAAAATGTTGTCCAGATTACAGATGGCATCTCCCTACAACTGCACTAAAGCATGCAAAGTCCTGCCCCCTAATGGTAGCATGCAAGTTGCTTATTCCCAATAGATATAGCCATTGGTGTGCACATGTTACCAGGTAGAAACTGACTGTAGGCTGCAGTCTCTACCTGGATAAAGTTGTTTGTAAACAAGCCCTCCATCTTCTGTTATCCAACCATTACATTGGTTTATTACACATGCCATTTTGAATTAGTCATATCAGCAAATGTACAACCAGCTGTTCCACAATACACACAAACAAGTCACTGGATTTTGGTTATCATATGTAAGACTTAGGAAAACATTTCTAGAGCATATGTAAATCGGTTTAATTCAATAAATTAATCCTATCCCTGAAAGTTGCATACCCCTTCAACTAACTGCTAGTCCTCTGTTGACCACATGGTAGATGGAGATGATAACATGGACTGCCCAGATATGAGGTGTATGTGGGTTTCCTCACACTACACTGGCTATTTTTTTTCAGCAAATCCTGTCCCTTATCTCCAATTTTACATGAAAAGTGTTAACACCAGTAAAAGCACATTTCCTGTGCAGGAGCCCCCTCAGAAACAATTTATGATATTCCTCTAGAATCAGCATTTAATGTGAGTTAAGAGGCTAGGTAGAAAATATTGTCCTAGGAAAGCAAAATTGTAAGAGCCGCTAAAATTAGTAAATGGATGGCCACTACAATAGAAATAAATGGAATAGCTCTTTGGAGAAAATGTCTTTATATCAGATGGTTCCTTGTTTGTTCCAGCTATTGGTTGACAATATTGCTAATGTCTGCTGATGACCAGCCATTCCTGTTATTTTTTTGGTCAGACAGATTACTGGTTAATAGACCAGAATGGTTGGTGGACACTTCCTCAGTGGTAGTTCGTGATTAAGAAATAGCTGGAGGTCTGTCTTGAGTGCTTAGAATGGGAGAGACTGTCAGAACATGAATATAAAGATCTTGAAAGGTGACACACCTTCTCTTCACAGCTACATGTGTGTTATTAGATCTAGGGCCTTTTCTGTGGTGGCCCCCAAACTGTGGAACAGCCTACCTGTGGAGATACGCCTGGCGCCTTCGGTACTTTCTTTTAGGCACCAGGTTAAGACCTGGCTATACTCCCAGGCATTTTAATGTTCAATGTGTTTCATTTAATTTTTTTTTTGTTTAACTTGTTGCTGATTTTATTGTAATTTTATTGTAATATTGTATTTTAATCTTGTTTTGTTCACTGCCCAGAGAGCTATTCGCTATGGGCGGTTTAAAAATGAAATAAATGAAAAATGAAATGAAATGAAAGAAGCTGCAGATATTTTGGAACAGAGCCTGAGAGAAGGGGTGGTGGTGGGGAGAGAGAGAGAGAAACAGAGAGACATCTGTGAGTTGAAGGCACCTGGGGTTGGAGACACAAGTATCTCTCTCTGCTGATCTGATGTGGGGTAGTGGATCTGCTGCCCGGTAAGAGGCTGTGTGCTGTTAGTTTAACTTTACCTATATTCTACTTGTACATTTGTAAATAAGCCAAATATTACAAAAACACCACCAGTGCTCTCTCCTCCAAAGGAAACCCAAGTAGCACTGCCTCTGGAACATTTTCACCACTTCGGGAAGGTCTAGAGCACTGTTTTTCAACATTTGGTCCCCAGATGTTGTTGGACTACAACTCGCATCAACCCCAGCCAGCTTAGCCAATGGCCGAGGGTGATGAGAGTTGTAGTCTAACAATATCTGGGGACCCAAGGTTGAAGAACAGTGGTCTAGAGCATATAACAATATTATTGTAGACCTTTCCAGATCTAATGCAAAAAATAAATGCTATGCCTATTAATTGTGTAGATTTGATGGCACTGTTACCTCTTATTTTCAAACGGCAGATATAATGAAACTTCCAGATGTCATGAAAATGATCTCCTAACTAGCTTGTAGGTAAATCCCAAGGACTCTTTTCAAGCAATAAAATACTGCCTGGCAGAGAAGTCAGAACATCCTCTTTGAAACAGCAGGGGATTGTACAGATTATACAAATTGTAGTTTGGATGTTCCTTTAAAACTAGATATAAAAGACTCCACTACAACCCACTTTTTGGATAAAAGACTCTACCTGTCAGAAATGCACAAGGGAGGTATTTAAAACAGAGGAATACATGTGTCCTAGTACTGGAAAGGAATTGTGCATACGGTAGGGGAAATGATTGGACTAGTACAAGTAAGTATAGCTGCAAAGAGCAAATGAGGGATGCTTCCTTTGAGGTAAAAAGAGAGATCTTTATGACTTATTTGTTGTGAAACAAAATCATCTGTGCTGGATTGTGACATGATGATTGACCAAAGTACGAACATTCATGGACAATGTCAACTCTTCTGTCTATGAATTCTGTTTTGTATAACGAAGTCCTGCAACTCAGGAGATGAACTTTCATGATTTTCCATCACCACCTAGTAAGAAAAGAAAAGCTATCCACCACCATTAGTTCCAACTATGGGTGGGGAGAACAGGCATTTTGGTGGTTGCAAGAAGAGCTTTTTTAGCTGTGTCAAGAAGCAGTAACCCTGGCCAGAACCTGTGAAGATAAATGCCAAAAGAATCAGGATGTGAACTGTATTACTGACCACAGCAGAGCTTGAAATTGGGAACATTTCTTTTGCCCCACTGTCATATTTAGTCACACAGGTTTTGCAAGCTTTTGAAGCACTACAAATACCTAAAAAACATGTGAACATATGTTTTTGGGAGAGCTGCATACACTCCAAGCAGCACAGTCCTATGCACACATAATTTTAAGCCACGGTTTAGCTGAATTACAAGGCATTGCAAGAAGAGCCTTACCAAGTCTAGACTATGTGCCCTCTCTGCCATTCCTCTTCTCTTCTGGTGTGGTTGTGAAGAGATCAGAAGCTTCTATTTCTATTTTAGTTTATCTGAACACTAAACTATGGCTTGTAGTTGGCTTGTTTTTTCACTTATTGTTAAGACTAACCACTCTGGCCAGTTTTGGATGTTGCAACAAGCTGTGGTGAATTGAAAGTGAAAGCTTCCAAATTCATCAGAGTTGGGGGGGGAGGCTCACTACAGCTAATTCTCCTAATAATCCATGCTTTAACATTTTGTGTGAATGCAGTTGATGTCTGTATCATACCACCTTCAGTATTCAGAAATCTTCAGTCTCTAGCCTCTAGTCTCTAGCCTCAGAAAATGTAAGTGCCATGACTCTGATCATCTTCAGCTAGCTTTTTTCCACATTGCTATTCATGATTTTATTTTATTTTTAATTTAGAAAAGCAAATAGTAATTTCTGTCTGGCTTTGTGGGTTTACAAACTCAACCATCAAAATCTGCCATTAACATATTTATCACATCTATACTCGCAGGAGAATGACGACTGCTTTTCTAGAATTAATATGAGATATATATTGTTGCTACTTGCTAGTGAATTTTACTGCAACCTTCCCTTTCCTGCGATAGGAAAGGGACTATTCTTAGACTCTGTGTACATCTTTAGTTTCTTTAGTAAAATTTTTTGACCGTACTTCCCATAGCTAAGTTTATGGAAAAAATAAAACAATAAATAAATGCAAGGCTGATTGGAAGATAATATTACAGGCAAAGCATTCAGGCTGAAGAATATCACTGAGTGACACTAAAGACAAGAGGAGATTTATGATTTTAAAGAAGACAGTTGAGCACATAGACCCAAGAAAATATACAAAAAACAGTTGCCATCCCCAACTACTTTGGGGGGAGCCCCAAAACTAACCCTTACTTCTGGGTGTACCTGGTGGATTCCTGGTTCCTTGGGGAATCTGGGATTCTTCTCATCACAGGAACCCCTGTGCTGGCTATTTCCTTTGTTGGCCACCTCCAGTTCTGGCTCGCCACTGGGTATTCTAAAACTTACTTGGAGTATCCCCAGAGGCAGTCTTGCTCTAATCCACCCCTTTTCTGTTCCTTCTTCGCTCTCTTTCCTCTGTCCTCAGACTGTCCCATCCTTCCCTTGAAGTTACGCTCATTACTTCTTCCTCCTAGCTCTCTGGACTGTAGCACTCCAAGCCACTCTGCTGCTCAAGGCTTTCTTCCTCCAGCCTCCTTCCCCTGTACCACTCTGAGCCTGTCTGCCTCCAAGTGCCTGACAGCTGCCTCTTCTGCAGCTGTGGTATGCTTAGAGAGGTGTTTCCTGAACTGCCACAGCCACCATGCTCCGCTTCCAGCCTGACTGTATTTACATCTGGTCAGACTGGGACATAGCAGAGGCCACCGTCTCCTCCTCCATCTCCCCACAAGAGTTTCAAATTGCTTTTCTGTGGCCTGAGGACCCATTCCTTATTCCATCAGTTCGCTAGCACATTGCACTCAAGCTCTATCAGTGTAACTCAGCTTGACTAAGTGCCCCAAGAACCATCTAGTAAATCAGTTATGGTTAACCTTTTGCTGTGGACTGCCTTCAAGTCGATCCCGACTTATGGTGACCATATGAATAGGGTTTTCATGGTAAGTGGTATTCAGAGGGGGTTTACCATTGCCTTCCTCTGAGGCTGAGAGGCAGTGACTGGCCCAAGGTCACCCAGTGAGCTTCATGGCTGTGTGAGGATTTGAACCCTAGTCTCCCAGGTCGTAGTCCAGCACCTTAACCACTACACCACACAAATCATCTCCAAAGTATGTGATAGTGCCTGCATTGGCCTTGGGGCAATTTGCTGGGATGCCCAAGTGGCTCAAGTCATAACCCAATGTGGGTAGCATTAATGGCACCATCATCACTTTCTTTTCTATTTATTTGTTAATTTATTTAGGTTTGTTTGTTTAATAGAAGGAGAAAGACAAAGAGGGTAAGAAAGTAAGAGAAGGAGAAAAACAGAGTTGGATTTTAAAAAAGGGGGGGGAGAGACAGAGAATAGGTCCCATGTTGCAGATTAAAGCTGAAACTGGATTCTGAGTTTGAAAAGATTAACGGGACAGTACCTAGGCGGTGTTTGTGAGTTGGTGACATTAAGATGTAGGCTTTGCTTTGAGTTTTGGGGCATATCTGCATGGATGTTATATGGTAAATGATTGTTTATCAGTCATTTGATAACTGTATTTTGTGTGAACTGACCATATTCACCTCCCTTTGAGTATCATGGACAGAGAATATTGATGAAAATCTAAATGGTTTTACCCTTTGTTTTTATGCACCTGTAACTGTAGGGGACTGAGTCACAAACACAATGCTACAGTAATAATATAATCTGCTGCTTTTGATGTTGCTGCATGTTATTAGTGTGCTATATAAAGTGAAATCAACTGAAGTCTGAATTATTCTTGGATTATGCAGAGAGGGATACGTATGTGTTTATTGTCCTGATTCTAAAAAGTAACAATAAATTCCACTTAATGATTTTCATGGACCAGCTAGTATTGATGTGTGGCTTAGTAAGGCATGGAAAAGATTTGGCAGGAGGAAGCTCAGAGACTAAAAAATGGAAAAGGTTGCTAATACTGTATGCGTTATTACATAGGCATTAGTAGAAGTGACTGACCTGATTAGTTCCAGTTTTCTCTCTCACAGGCCTTTGTTTAAAGAGGCTTCCTGAAGGATCTACTTATCTGCAGTATCACAACAAAGTATCCCTTTGATTCTGGAGTTAGAGCCTTGGGGCTGTTGGCCACAATGCAATACAGAACTAAGCATGCTTAACTCTGGTTTGTATTCTGGTTATTGCAGAATCAAGTGATACTGGTCATACACAGTTAATTTTATATTTCAGTAGGGCTGTGCATTTGGATTTGGCCAAGATTAAAAGTAAGGACATGTCACGTTCATATCTGAAACTTAAATCATACATTTGGCTTAAGTAGTATGTGACACACACACTCACTCACTCATTCTTAAAGTGGCTGGCTCCAATCTAGCTAAATTTAATCATGATTAAGACTACAGTCTTACCGGAGAGAAAGCCCTATTGTGATCAATAGAGGTTACATCTGAGTAGGGATGAGAGAGAAATTCGGTTTGGTTCAAATTTTTAATGTTAACCTACCTAATTCATTCTACATAAGATTGGTACCAATGGCAGCTTTCCTCCCAATGTAAATAGCAGTTTTGGGAAAAGAGCAATTCTCCCATCCTGATCCCTCCCATGGCAGGAATCTATTATATATTTTGAAAAGTTGTTTGTCTCTGTCCGTTCTCTATGCACCTCTTAAGATATTAACTAAACTTCTGCATGATGGTTCCTGGGGATCAAGGAACAGCTTTTCTCTATCTTTAGATAAAGTTGGACACCATTTTGAATCAAGATGGCAGACTGAACGTTTCAAAAATGCACTGAATTTTTTCCTTAGAATTCCTGAGCAACGTCAGGCACTTTCCATTAGTTTGTTAAACAAAGAAAGATGCAAGGGCAAATTAAATGCCAGAAGGATTTTCATTCTTCTCTTCTCCACTCCCACTTCCCACACCTGCAACAGCTTCTCTTCTTCTTCTTCTTCTTCTTCTTCTTCTTCTTCTTCTTCTTCTTCTTCTTCTTCTTCTTCTTCTTCTTCTTCTGCATCTCAAACATCTTTTCAAACTTGGTATTTCAAAAGTGGTCCGGTGTGCAACATGAAGAACAGATGTTTGAGGGGGTGAAGAAGAAGAAAATCTCCCTGAGCACAAAGCTATTGTGTGCATTTAAATAAATAGTGGCCAATTTACAGCTGACAAGCTATGGGGCTGTCATATCTATGGGTGTCCACAGGAATTTTTCCAGAGTGGCAAAGTGAATATTCCAAAGAAACATAACTAGTATCACAGAACAGGTCTACCATTTCAGGTAGATCTGGTGACTGAGTCTCTGATAAACTTATATTCCAGGCCTACCCCTCTGTTGTCTCTCAATGGATAGACCTGCTATCTGTCTATGCCCCCTCCCATTTCCCTTAATAAGAAACCAAGAAGTTCTTTCTCTACAGTCTTCTAGACAATGGGTGTTTTGCTCTAGTCTTCTCTTTGTGTAATTGACTAGCACTGCTTTTTTAAATGTCAAACATTGATTTCGTTCATTAGCCAAAAACACTGAAAGGCAACAGGCTAGTTTCTCACAAAACAAATAAGAAGACTAATGCCTACACAATTTGGCTTTCATCTTGGGTACTGCAAGTGTTAAGAAAATACTTTAAAAAACCCAAAGCTAGGAATTAGGGATTCCTTAGCCACCAACCCCAGTGGATGCTCATGTTCATATCAGACAAAAGTTCACAGTCTGCACTGTGGTGTTTGAATCAGAATCTTCTCATTGCATACTCCATAATTTAGAAAACGTCTTATAGAACTGGATCAGACATATGTAAATATAAAGTCTGGTCAGTCAAGCCCAGCAAATATGAACAGCAACTGAATTTTTAATTATGGTTAAGAGGAACAGGATACTGGTTCAAATGGACCTTCCCCATCCCTTGTTCCCTCTCCTGTACTAATTTTCATTCCCTTTCCTCATCACACTTAATCATGGTTTAGTGCTACTTTTGTTTTCATCTTCCTTAATGCTGATCAGGGTTTCCATTAAATGTAAAACCACAGCTTTAGTTGGATTTGCAAAGCCTGGTTAATTTGGTTAGAGGTGATCATGGATGGTAAGTGAAAAGATAACAATTCACTTTCGTTTATTAATTCTGACAAGAGAAGGGAATTCAGACTGGAGAACAGGGGAAGAAGGGAGAGGAAGTATGGAAGTCCACTAACTACTCTTTTAACCACCTTTAAGAGATTGGCAGTGTTACATCTGTAAAGTTCAGGGGTGTAGTCATCTGGGAGTCAGGGGTATTACTTTTTTGGGAGCAGGGTCCCAGCTAGCCAATCAGCATGAAAAGGGAGCATGCTAGCTACTGAGAAGAGTCCTTGTCCTTTCATGCTGGTTGGAGCTAATCAGAGTGAAATAAGGCGCGTCAGCCACTGAGAAGACTCTTCTCAGTAGCTAACACAGCCTCCACTTTCGTACTGATTTGTTTCTAGGGATGTCTGTTGTAGTGGAGTGTGGACTCATGAGACAGTAGAGAGAGCAAGGGAGATGAAGGAAAGTGGAAAAGGGGGTGTGGCCATGAGGGGGTGTGGCATGGCTATCATGAATGGACTCTTCACTCCTGAATTTGACACTACACTACTGGTAAAGTTATCCATAATCTGTCTTTTCTAACATTGTCATCAAACACCATAAGGTACAGAAGTGTGTTAAAAGAAACTTCACAGACTCGTCCAAGGCCTTACCTGACTCCTTACAGACCAGCTTTGCAGATAAGGTGTCGAAGAAAACAGAGCAGGAATTAAAAGAAATTCCAGGCTGCCATAGCTGTGTGTGGCAAAGAAGCAGACTGGATATTCCTTCTTTCCAGTTAGTGATCAGATCACTTCTCATCCAGCTCCCAAAAAACTGCTGCATTGCCTCTACAAGGCTCTTTCTGCTCTTGATGAAACTTGGGCGTTCTGGTGGCCATACTTGAGAAGGGACTTCATTAGGGCATAGTCATAGCTCAGTTGAGCACATAACCTGGCATGCAGAAGGTCCTGCATTCAATCCATTGCCTCTTCAGTTTAAAAAGTGTTTTGTTTTTTTACATTGTGGGTTGAGCATTCCTAAGAAAGGAATAGAAAATTCCCTTTCTCATGTCTGGAATGTGTTCAATTATGAATGGGGTGCGGATATGAAGACATGTAACTATTGGACCCAAAGTAAAGAGCAGCAAGTTGTATCTCCTGACCCTATTATCTTTTTACTATTACTCCTTGGGGAAGGGGCCATAGCTCAGTGGCAGAGCATCTGCTTTGCATGCAGAATGTCTCAGGTTCAATTCCATAGCATCTCCAGATAGGGCTGGGAGAGAACCCTGCCTGAAACCCTGGAGAGCTGCTGCCAGTCAGTGTAGACAGTAATGAGCTAGATAAACAAACAGTCCGATTTAGTATACACAGTTTCCTATGTTCCTCTGTTGTTCCTATGTACCAGTGCTCTGTGTTTCTGAAGAAGTACAGTGTGATCATTGTGGGAAACAGATGTCCTCTAGCATAGAATTGGAAGGTGTCCTTAGTACAGCAGGTGAAACTATCATGGATAGAAATAGGCATTTTTGTTAAGTGATGCTTCCATTAAAACAAAATGAATGAGACATTTGATTATCTTAGTCCATTAATCAGTGTCATTGCTCTTTATAAGTACAGCAAGGTAGAGAGTTTACAAAAATGCAAAACATGGTGAAGCTGAGTATGAGTCAGCCAGAAAAAAGTGTAATAAAATGTGTAAAACGTGTTTCTGATTACCAAAGGAAACATACTCAATTAGCTTGAATGGCCTTACTTACCATTTGCTCCTTGTATGAGAAGAAGCAAAAGAGATGCAACCTTATAGAGAAAAAGGCTATGAACAGAGAGCATATTAAGTAACTTTCTTCTATTGGAGATCTAAAAATTATTGATAGTAACTTTATACTTCCAGTAACTCATCAGTTCGCTGGGATTGTAAAGAAAGAAAGAAAGAAAGAAAGAAAGAAAGAATTGTGTTCTTTTAAATTCCTAATATGACAAGAGATATTATCAACTGAATTTGTTGCATAAGGGCACTTAGCCCTCCCACACCTATTACTAGATTAAAAAAGAAATGTCCTATTGATTGATATTGGCTTCCATGTTATAGTTGCAATCCAAAGCAACCATTATGTATGTGTGCAAGCATGATAATAATTTGGACTGCTTCTCCAAATAAATACAACATTTTTCTATGCGTGCATGAAGTTGTCCTCTCTCTTCATAAAAATGAAATTTATGCACATATAGGCCCTCTATGTGTACATCTGCATGTACAGCTAATTTTGGATTGGACCAGGTTGAGTTAACTATCCTCTTCCTAATCAGCTACTTTCCTTTGATTGTGTTATGTTTAAAATCCCTTTGATAACATCAGGGGCAATATTCAGTTGTCCTGTGATATGCAGAGCAGTTTCTTAGGAATGAAAAATTAACATTTTTAGATAACATCAAAACCAGCCCTGATAGATAACATCAAATCCAGTTCCCATTTTAAGCAGAGAGCTAGAATGGGGTTCTGCAGAATGAAATTAACAGCTAATTATAGTACCATTACAATCATGCACTGTTGGAAATGCCATTCTTAATTTTGAAGAAGAAATATATTATTCCTAAAGGAGTAAGTAAACAACTGTATTTCTTCTATTTGTTTCTTATAGGTACTTAGCCTTTCCACATATATCATCAGGATAAAAAGAAATAAGTCCTATTATTGGCCATAATAACAAAAAATGGGGGGGAAGTTGAATGAATGATGATTTAAAGCTCTTTTTTCTGTGAGACAAGTTAATAAAATAATAATTAACATATCCAAAGGAAGTATGGCAAAAATGTCCACATTTTTGTAGTGTTCTGAATAATCAGCTTTTTTAAAATCACCAAAACTCAGCTGGCTTTAGTTCTTATGGGCCCACAAACTAAAGTTATCAAGATAAGAAATCTTGAATCTAGTATCGTTCTGTCAAATATAGGAAAGACCAGAAAAGAAGTTTAGCTGAAAGTTTATCTTGAAATCATTATGCTTCTTCATTCCAATGATTCCTTGCACAAGTAATAATATGATCTAGTTCTTTGGGGCTTGTTCCTTGCTCTTATCAATTTTTTCTTATTACAGTCCAGATTCTAGCCCAGAATAGAAATACTTTAGAATGATATCCCAGAAAAGCATTGGAGATGCATTACAACATCATAAGCTGCAGTTTCTTTGTATATCTAGCAGTTACTCTTTTAGTTAGAATCATAGAATGATAGAATAGTTGGAAGGGGCCTATAAGGCCATCAAGTCCAACCCTCTGCTCAGTGCAGGAATCCAAATCAAAGCATTCCTGACAGATGGCTGTCCAGCTGCCTCTTCAATACCTCCAGTGTCGGAGAGCCCACTACCTCTCTAGGTAATTGGTTCCATTGTCACATGGCACTAACAGTTAGGAAGTTTTTCCTGATGTCCAGTTGAAATCTGGCTTCCTGCAACTTGAGCCCATTATTCCATGTCCTGCACTCTGGGACAATCGAGAAGAGATCCCGGCCCTCCTCTGTGTGACAACTTTTCATGTACTTGAAGAGTGCTATCATATCTCCCCTCAGTCTTCTCTTCTCCAGGCTAAACATGCCCAGTTCTTTCAGTCTCTCCTCATAGGGCTTTGTTTCCAGTCCCCTGATCATCCCTGTTGCCCTCCTCTGAACCTGTTCCAGTTTGTTGGCATCCTTCTTGAAGTGCGGAGACCAGAACTAGACACAGTACTCAAGATGAGACCTAACCAGTGCTGAATAGAGGGGAACTAATACTTCACGCGATTTTGAAACTATACTTCTGTTAATGCACCCTTATATAGCCTTTGCCTTTTTTGCAGCCACATCACACTGTTAGCTCATATTCAACTTGTGATCAACAACAATTCCAAGATCCTTCTCACATGTTGTATTGCTGAGCCAAGTATCCCCCATCTTATAACTGCATTTGGTTTCTTTTTCCTAAGTGTAGAACTTTGCATTTATCCCTGTTGAATTTCATGCTGTTGTTTTCAGCCCAATGCTCCAGCCTATCAAGGTCCCTTTGAATTTTGTTTCTGTCTTCCGACTTCCGGGAAGGGTGACTTCGCTTGTGCCTGCTTTTGAGACGGGGTCCCACCTCAAAAGAAACTTATTCAGATATAAATCAGTCAGAACATTTTTTTTTGACTGATGAAATTTCTCCCCGGCAGGGAGAAACATAGAGATCAACCTCAAAAGCCTGTTTTTGTTGGGAGGACTGGATTTCATTAATTTATGAGAAAAGGTCCAGCCAGCAATGCCGGACGGACTTCCGAACAAGCTCTATCTGATTAATGCGATACGTTTATCTTTTCTTCAAAGAGAAAACGGACTAACAGGCAAGCACCCTTCTTTCTACTATTTTTTTTACTTGGTTTAAATTGTTGCAGCAAAAAGAGATTTGTCAAATGAATCAGCTTTAAAGAACTTCTGGGTGAGCTATAACTCTTCTCTGTTATTCACGAAATTAACAGCTTATCTCTGTTTCTATTGCAAAAAGCTGTCCTGGAAGTGCATTCTAAAGATATAAACAGAAGAGGGATTTCTATTCCGAGGAACATTATATTGTCTGGGACTATTCTCTTTTTGGTCTATTTTATTTTGACGAATCTGCTTCTTCACGACGCCACTAACTGTTTTGATGCTGGGAACTAAATTTGTTTTGTATTCTTGAACATAGAGAGATAAGGCAGGCTGCTCTGTTTATACTGTGATGTCATCAAGCCTGGAATATTAACCCAATTGTTGCTGAAATAAGAAGTGGTTCTTCTTTATTTTTGTTTTGCTTTGTTTTCGTGGTTTTAAAAATGGCAATCAAGAAAGTGGCTGAGAATCTGGAAGTAATTATGTTTCAGAAAATAATGGATGAGATTGAGATAACGAAACAAACCCTGCGACAGGGTAGTAAGGAGCTGAAAATTGAACTGAGCAAAATGACGCAGGAGCTTAAAGAAATAGGGGATCCTGTGAGAGAGGAGAATGAGATCAGAGATGAGAAAAGAAAAAATAAAGGGAAGATACAAGCCCTGGAGATTGGAACAAATGTGGAATTGGAAAAAGATCTGGAGTTTATGGATATTAGAAATAAAATCTACTGTTTGGAATTTAACGTTATCTCTGAAGAAATTAATGAAGATATTAGAGATAAAGTTATCAATGGCTTGGATAATCTTCTGGACTGGAATGACGTGATGGAGCTTGATATAGAGAAAATCTATGGAATTAACTGCAGCCATGTGACAATGGAAAAACTCTCAAGAGATGAGCCAGTGCATTTTGTAAAAAAGAAGAACAGAGATATGACTTTACAACAATATTTCAGCAACTTATTCAGAATTGATGGCAAGAAAATATTTGGGATAGAGGAAATTCCCATCAGACTCTTATTATATGACTATGGCTATGACAGCAAGATTATTATGGAATACTGATAATGGAAGATTGGACACTGAAATTACTGGACTTAACAGGACTATTGAAGATGGAAGATGGAATTAATATGGATAATGGAATAATGGCTATTGAAATTATTGGACCTAACAGATTTTGATGAGATGGATTAATCGATATGTTTATTTGGACTATGGTTATGACAATAAGATTATTATTATTATTAACGAGATGGATTAATCAACATGTTTATTTGGAGAAAAATTGATAGATATATTTCTTAAAGAATTGAAACCTCTCTTTGACTTTTTGTGGAAAGAATAAAGTAATGTTTATGAGATTTGATGATTAATTAAGATAACTACTGGAGGAAAGTGATTTTATAATATAATTTAAGAGACAGGATTGTTATATATTGTAGACCTATAACTGATTTGATTTGCGACAAATGGGAAGTCAACATTTTATTTTTTTGTTTAATCATTTTTGTTTTGTTTTGTTTTTTGTCTTTGAATGTTTTATGATTTTGTTTTGTATGTTTTATGAAAATTTGAATAAAAATTATTGTAAAAAAAAAGAATTTTGTTTCTGTCTTCCACGGTATTAACTGTGCCCCCCAATTTTGTATCATCTGCAAATTTGACAAGCATGCTCTGTACCTCCTCATCCAAGTCGTTAAGAAAAGTGTTGAAGAGCACTGGGCTCAGGAACGAGCCCTGTGGTACCCTACTCATTACTTCCACCCAGTTTGAGAAGGAACCATTGATAAGCACTCTTTGAGTACGATTCTGGAGCCAACTGTGGATCCACCTGATCGTTGTTCCATCCAGCCCACATTTAGCTAGCTTGCTAATCAGAATATCATGGGGCACTATGTCAAAAGCTTTGCTGAAGTCAAGATATATTATGTCCACAACATTCCCACAGTCTACAAGGGAGGTTATCCGATCAAAAAACAAGATAAGAATAGTTTGGCGGGATTTGTTCTTCATAAATCCATGTTGGCTACTAGTAATCACTGCATTGTTTTCAAGGTGCTTATAGTTTGACTGGTTTATAATCTGCTCCAGAGTTTTTCCAGGGATTGATGTTAGACTGACTGGTCTGTAGTTCCCTCGTTCCTCCTTTTTGCCCTTTTTTGAAGATAGGGACAACATTAGCTCTCCTCCAGTCATTCGGCACTTCACCAGTCCTCCATGATTTTGCAAAGATAATAGACAGCGGTTCTGAGAGTTCTTCAGCCAGTTCCTTCAATACTCTAGGATGCAGTTCATTGGGCTCTGCCGATTTGAACTCGTTCAAAGTGAGTAGGTATTCCTTGACCGTTTGTCTATTAGTCTCAAGCTCCAATCCTGCCCCTTCTACTTCATGCTTCCCAGGAGGGTCATAGACCCTTTTTTTGGGAGAAGACTGAGCCAAAGTAGGAATTGAGCACATCTGTCTTTTCTTTGTCATCTGTTATCATTTTGCCATCTTCATTGAGGAGCTGTGCCACCGTTTGTTTTCTCTGTCTTTTACTATGGACGTATCTGAAGAAAGCTTTTTTGTTGCTTTTAGCATCCCTCACTAACCTCAGCTCGTTCTCAGGCTTCCTAACACCATCCGTGCAATTCCGTGATAGCTGCCTGTACTCTTCCTTTGTGGCTTGGCCTTCTTTCCACTTCCTGTATGTGTCCTTTTTTGTTTTCAGGTAGTCTCTAAGCTTTTTGTGAAGTTTTAGAAACTCCCACCCATCTTGGGCTCCTTTTCTCATTAGGGTCGCTTGCCATGGAACCGTACTTACAATTGTTCTGAGTTTATTAAAATCAGCTTTCCTGAAGTCCAGGGTGCGTGCATGGCTACTCTCAGCTTTTGCTTCTGTTAAAATCAAGAATTCAAGTATGATGTGATACCTTTCCCCCAGAGTTCCCATAACTGCCACCTCATCCACCAAATCATCTCTATTGGTTAGAATCAAGTCTAGGATAGCTGATCCTCTGGTTGTTTCCTCCACTTTCTGTAGGAGAAAGTTATCTCCAACACAAGTCAGAAATTTCTTGGAGGGGCCGTGTTTGGCAGAAGTTGTCTCCCAACAGGTATCAGGATAATTGAAATCCCCCATCACTACTACATCATGCCTCCTCGAAACATTGGCAATTTGCTTTTCAAAAGTTGCATTCTCGTCTTCTCCTTGATTGGGTGGTCGGTAGTAGACTCCAAGCACCACATTCCTTTTATTACTTGCCCCATTCATTTTAATCCAGATATTCTCAGTGGAGCTACTAAGCTCATCTTCCTGTATTTCTGTGCAGGGATATATATTTTTAACATATAGCGCAACTCCACCTCCCTTTCTATTCCTTCTGTTCTTTTTGAACAAGTTGTATGCTTCAATTGCTGTATTCCAGTCATGGGAGTCATCCCACCAAGTTATACCTATCAAGTCGTAATTGCCCTCCTGTATTAAGAGTTCAAGTTTGTTCTGCTTGTTTCCCATGCTCTGTGCATTGGTATACAGAGATCGAAGACCATGTGATTTATGGCTTGGCTACCTTACTACATTTTTCTGAGGACTGTTACTGGGCCCTATTAGAGCTGATCTCTCTGTTCCCGTTACTGTGCACAAGCCTTCATCAGTCATTACCACCAAGTTTGCATCTCCCTCCCCTTTACAATTCATTTAAAACCCTCATGATGAACTTCTCCATGCTGTGGCCAAACACATTCTTCCCAGTCCTTGTGAGATGCAACCCATCACTACCATATTTTAGGTCAGCCTTCTTCCATATGAGCATGCTCTAGTGGCAAGTGATTCAGGTATTGACACTTGTTGATTGTTTCCCTGCCATGTGAAGTTCAGTGAGTTAAGAGACATACCCTTTTTGACTGTCTTTCACACCTAGACAGTGAAATGTCCTTACCAAGAAGGTCTATACTGATCTTTTGCTGCTTAACTTCTAATGAGCAGCTGAAGTGTGACTTTAAAAACAATGTGTTTGGCTTCGATTAATTTTATTTGTTCCTCCTGAACATGTCCTTTTGGCTGATTTAAAATTTACTTTGGCTGATTTAAAATTTACTTGTGGCTATTTTAATACTATGAATGGGTTGGATCCAGAGGTACTCTTGCATGACAGGAAGGCATCTTCTGCAAGCTGAAGGGCTTTTCTCAGTTTAGCTCATGATCCTTGCATGAGAAAAAAAAAAAGCTGAAATCCAGTGGTATGCTCCTGTTGGCAGGTCTTGTACAAGATGTGCTAGCTCAAGGCATTGCAGAATCTCATGCACAATGTCTTGCAAAATATCTCAACAGGGGTAAATCCACGTGGTACAAAATCTTCTGCTTACTCTTGAGCAACAGTCTGCCGAACAGCACCATTCCCCAAATTTCTTCTGCTGGTGTACCTCTGGATCAAACCTGCATTTTAAAACAGGAAAATTAGGGCTCCAAAATGTGCGGAAAACTCCATGAGTACAGGAGGCTTCCCCACTGCAGGTGCTCCCCACTGGAACACACAAAGTGAAAGTGCTGGGAGGGCCAGAGATACAGTGTACTCCCTGCTCTTTATTTTTAGTATGTCCGATTCACCTGAACAGGACTAAAGTAAGCTCTCTATCTGAAAACTGAATCCTCCTTTTTCTTCTAGGGCCTCCCATTTCTTGATGCAATCAGAACTGTCTGCATTGCAGCTCACCCACCTGTAAAATGAGACAATTATCTGCAGCCACATCTTTCTCTGGGATCTTTTAGAAGATTCATTGGTCAATGTCAATAGTTTGATGTTCTGAAGACATAACATGCTATAAAAATGTAAAGTGGTAACGATAGTAGCGTATAAATCTCCAAGCTTGAACAGTCCTGATTATCATGAAAACAAGGACCCATGCCTGTGTATTTTACATGAAGGTGAAGGCATGGCCAGCTGCAGCTGCGACTAACTCCATTGGAAAGCTTTGCATTCTGAGATTACATGAGATGAAAGTTCTGTCTCTAGTGTTTGACATATGATGATATATTACATATACAGAATCACCACCTGCTGCAATTGTCAAATGATGGATGTGTGACTCAGCCTTGGTATAGACTCCAGTCTGATGTGAAAGCTTGCGATATCCTTTCCTTCAGTATTACTAATTCAGGGAAGCTAACTAATCATGCAAAATTATTAAAAACAATACAATCACACACTGAACAGTAAAAACATCAAATTATAGCTGCAGAATAAAAAGCGATTCAACTGGAGTTTGTAAAAATCTGGGGAAATGAAGAGGACTTTGCCTGTCTCCTGGGACTGGCCCTACCATTACGAAGAATGAGGCAACCACCTCAGGCAGCAGATACTAGGGAGTGGTGGTGCCAGCCTTCCCATTTTGGCTGTTCCTCCTGAGCCTCCAGGCCATTCCCCACTGTTGGAGGACAGTGCTGTGTGTGCCACACAACAATGTACCCTCTAAACTAGCCTGCTGCTGTCAGGTGTGGAAGATGATATCGTCTTGCTCTCATTGACGTAAGCGTCAACTGCCAGTCCAGTCAGCTTCTGTACATGGAATGGGGAGGGCACCTTTGTCCTTTGGCTCAGGCAGCAAAATGTCTTGGGCTGGGTAACCTCCAGGCTGGATTACTGCAATGTGCTCTATGTGGGGCTGCCCTTGAGGTTGGTCCAGAAGTTGCAGCTGGTGCAAAATGCGGTGGTGAGACTGATCACTGGGGCAGGGTATCGTCAACATGTCACCCTGCTGCTGAAACAATTGCACTGACTGCCCATTTGCTACCAGGCCAAGTTCAAGGTTCTAGTTTTGGTGTACAAAGCCCTATACAGCTCGGGACCAAGATACTTGAAAGACCGTCTTACCCCTTATATGCCCAGTCGATCACTGCGCTCTGCAGTTGAGGGCCTCCTGCAGATACCATCTTTTCAGGAGGTTCATTCTGCACAATATAGGAAATGGACCTTTAGTGTGGCAGCACCTACCCTGTGGAATTCCCTCCCTTTGAATATTAGGCAGGTGCCATCTCTGCTATCTTTTCGGCGCCTTTTGAAGACTTTCCTCTTTCAACAAGCCTTTTAAGTTGAGACCTATCCCAGTCTGTGTCTATGTTGGAATTGCTTTTTAAGATGTTTTTAAACCTGTTTTTAAAAAACACAATATGATTTTTCACCTTTTTTAAAAAAGATGTCTTCAATGCTTTTAAAAAAATGATTTTAAAGTTGTTTTGTTTTAATGTATTTTAAGGTCTGTTTTTATTATGTTTTAAAGTGTTTTTGGTGATTTTGTTTGCTGCCCTGAGCTTCTGTTGGGAGGGAGGGAGGGAGGGAGGGAGGGAAATAAATAAATAAATAAATAAATGGGCTGACCTTGCTGGCTCCAAAAAAGATATGAGCAGCTACTAGACAAGCCCTGTGTTCCAAAGTATGGGTGGCACAAGGCAGGCAACCTATTCCCCAGCCACCTAACCTTAGGGAATGGGGATGTCCAGAAAGGGGCTTCTGAGGATGCACTTAATTTACAGATAGGTTTGTGGAGGAGGATGAAATTCCAAGTCACAAAGTAAGTTCTGTGAATAAGACCCAGTTTTAGTATGATGGGGAAGTGTGTTTGTTTGTATGTGTGTGTTCCTTGTTATGTTGGTGGTAGATGAACTCTTTTAATGTTATGTATGTTTCTATTGTTTTCTGTTTTATTTTTATGGCATTTATGTATTTTTAAATCTCTGTAAGGCCCTTTGAGACTCCTGCAAAAAGCTACAAATTAGCTTTTCCACTCTTTGTGTTGCAGGGGGTTGATTATATCTTATCTTACTATATTATATTTTTCTAAGCATCACGTTACCGTGAACGCTTCTGCGCAGATGCATGCCTGCACAGAACCATTTACAAGTAACATGATGCTGTGAGGCTAGGCAGGTGAGCCGAAAAAGGGTGGCGATGGCAGCAGTGAGTCAGGTGCCTGGTGGCAGTGGTGAGTGAGGCGGCTGGTGGCAGTGGGGCACAAAGTGCCTGGCAGCAGCGGTGGTAATACATGAGGCACCCATCAGCGGTGGTGTGAGGGTGAGCAAGCAAGGGGGGGGAGGCAGCTGTGCTGGCTGGGCCTGGCCCTCAGTGGATGGGACAGAGAGAGGGGGGGCTGTGGAGGGGAGGGTAAGTGGTAGAGACCCATCAGGGAGGGAGACCTGGGGGGGAGAGCTGGCGACCCGGGGGGGAGAGAAGAGGGAGGACTGAAGGAGAACTGGTGACCCATGGGGAGGAGGGAGGACAGCACTGGTGACCCCATTTGAGTCCTGGTGACCTGTGGAGTGGGGAAGGGAGGGGGAGCATTGGGTACCTGTGAGAGGAGTGCTGGCGACAGTAGGTGGGGTTGGCGAGTGAAGCAAGCAGGGATGGAACCCCTAGTGAAACATAATATCATACTTTGTTTTTCATAATGGTTCTGATTTACACCATGAAATGGAAGGAGGGAGCAGAGAGATATAATATGCTTTCAAATCTCTATGATAAATTAAATGCAATGCCATCATTCCTCTTCTGAAGTTCTTGTAAATAATTCCTTCTTTTCTCCTGCCTTTTATACTTTCTGTTCACATGGGATGAGGCTGTGTTTCTTTAAAAAAAATCCATATTATTTGTCTACTATTTCATCTTCCAATGCCCAGAGACAAACTTGAATCTAGTTAACAATTTAGTACTGCTGTTGTGCAGATCCACATATTTTTAAATGTACGGAGGAGGAGGGGTTTATAAATACCTCTCTTAGATTGGATCGTTTCTGACAAGACATTGCCTGCAGTTAATTTTTACTCTGAGTTATGGACTCTTGAAATAAGGAGTTTATAATAGAATATCTTAGCTGTGCTAATTTTCAAATGTATTGCATAAAACAGGAAACAGAGACATCTAGTGGTTTCCATAGCACTATCACGAAGATAGCAAAGTAATAATAAAGTACCCCCCTTTTCCCATTTATTTCCTTTCACATGTGACAAAGCATTTGATTACATGTAATAGCATATTTTTTATGGAAATGTAGAAAATTGAACATTTTATCAGGGTACTAGCTAATATTCCACTTCCCCTGATTACATTTTTAAAAACACTGGTCCATGGTGCATATGAGAATCTGCATGTCATCCTCAAATGGCCATTTTTTTATCCTGATATATGCATAGGAGAGTCTATTTTTCCATCTGCTTCCTAATCCATATATTGGTGCAAAGAAGTATAGCCTTTTCCGTGAACATGTGCAGACAAAGATTAATCTGCCTATATCAAAATGTAATATGGAGGTCCTGTGTTTCATACCTGGAGAAATATCATGGTTAAACTCCATGGCGATTCTTTTTCAAGAGAAAAAGTGGGTTTTTTAAATAAAAAGTTAATTATGCTTAAATTAAGATGTAAACAAAGCACCTAGAATGCCAGCTGATTTGTGTGGTAGACTAGAATTCACCTCAGAAAAATTATGGTAGAATTCCACCTACTGAGCAAGTTAAAAATACATTAGATTACCTGAATATATGTTTTATTTTAAAAAGCTCAACATTTTTCAGGTGAAGATCTTATGGATGTCTACGTGTACATGGACATAGTCAGGCTTCCTTATTCACTTAACTTAGGCCCCATCTGCATAATACATTTAATGAAGTATCATATCATTTTAAACAACCAGGGCATCTCCCAAAGATTCATGGGAACTGTGCTGAGCATTGTAAAGAGACCATTATTCCTCTCAGAGTTGTTTAAAGAGTCAATCTCTCTTCCCAAGGAACTCTGAAAGTTGTGGCTCTGTGAGGGGAACGGGTATCCTAACAACAGTGCACTCTTGACAAACTACAACTCCCAGGATTCTTTGGAGGAAATCATAACAGTTTAAAGTGGTACAATAATGCTTTAAATGTATAGTGCAGATGTCAAGACAAGACAGCTGTGCATGCATTTGTTTTTCATTAACATGGAAATGTCCCTTCCCCTCATTTAAAGTTATAAGGAAGTCTGCAAGTGCTGGGCATGCATTGATGCAGAGTCTGGACTGAGGCAATTAGTTATTTAAGTCTTATTAGAGTCATAATAATTTTAAAGAAAGTTTCACTGGTAATCCTTTACTGTTGTGGTCTTCAAAACTATAGTCCTAGCCTGTCATCTAATGAAAAATGTTCTATATTTAACATCACATGCGCATCATCATAACAAAACAGTCAAAGTGTTTCTTCATTTCAGCCCACACACACACTGACTGTACTTGCTAAAGTCCTCCCAAATGAAAAGGCAGAGCAGGTTTAAATCACAACATATTATTTACTTTAGTATAACGTGGCTACTATGTTGTCATACCTGTGTTGCTTTCTCAGATATTATCACTTTGGACTCTTGTTGAACCTTCTCTTTAGGCATGACTAATAGACACTCGATACTGAAAATATTAATGTACATTTTACTGTACCTTCCAGGTTCTTCAGGAAAATTAAAAAATCTGAAGTATTACTTGCTGTCTTGTATGTTAATAAGGCTGCAGAGAAATTTCTTTTATTGTCACTGGTCATTTTGAAGACTTTTAGCTGCCTACAATTCCTTATCCACACTGTTCAGTGGACTAGAAAATACAGGCTTAATGTCATAAGTTGGAATCTGCACATTGGGGCAGTGAGTTTAAAATTTCTGGTCACAAAAACTATGGATCCTGTCAGTTCCTATAACTGCAGTTATGGAATGCCCTTTCAAGATACTACTCTGGTGTGTAATATAACTGGGCTTGTTGACAGCTTAAGCAGGAAGGCCACTGTGGCATAAAATAAGTAACAATCAAAAAATCATTATCTTTTCCCGGGTAGAACAAATCAGCCTTGACTTGCTGTCTAGTTTATTAATAGCACCCCGTGAAGTCTCAAAGGTTCCTAACTCCTTTTAATTTTATATTTTAAAGGCATTTATCTTAAATGCCTGTGAACATCAATTAAGAATGGCCATGCAGACATCCAATTCATTAAAAATGCTTTTGAGCAAAGTTCTCATTGCTTGTTAAGGTCTTGTCTCTCCATGGTGAAAGAAACACAATTATGCATCATGATTACACCAGTTTTTAAGCAATGATAGTTGACAGTGGAGAGAATAATTGCTGGGCACATGTGTTTTCTAATGTCTGAGTGGTCAAATGTGAGTTGGGCATATGAATCTCGTGGACTTAGACTGAAGTCTGAAAGTTCTATCTGTCAAAGTTGTGACTGACCATTCAGACATGGACAGAGCAATTATTTTATACAGATTATTCTGAGATGAGAGAGGCACCACTGCTATATCAGCAGAACAGCCACTGTGTCCAATGCATGCTCAGCACAGGAGGGGAAAGGAAAAAGACAAAAACAGAAAAGACAAAAACAGTGTAAAAATGACATACACACACAACCAGTATTCTTGGAAACACCACCACAGTCTACCAGTCAGGAACTGTGCAAGTGTCAATACCCACATGCCGCCCATACAGGGAAGGAGCCAATGGATTATGTGCAACTAAGTCCTACTCAGAATAGACCCGTTGAAATTAATGAACCTAAGCTAGTCATGTCTGTTAACTTCAATGGGTCTACTCTAAGTAGGACTAGCATTGAATACCATCCAATAAACTGAGGATGATAGGGACACACCCCAATTCAGTCCTACATCACAACAGACACAACATTTGTTTGTACCTGGAGTCCCAAGAGGAGGTACCTGTTTGGGTTCTAGGCAGAGACATTAGCCATGTGTTCAAATCCCCATGTGTGGTCAGGAGACAGACGTTTTGTAAAGTGTCCCATTGTTGTGTAAAGTCCCTCCTTTTGTGCAGAAAATGATCCCCTGTTGTGCAAAGTGCCCTTTATCCATGGTTCCTGTCACCAAAATTTTCTCTTGTGAGCTCTAAGAGTACACAGCATGTGGTCAAAGAGATTTAGCCCCAATGAACTGAAGTGCGCCTAGTACAGCGTTTCCCAACTAGTGGGGCACCAGATGTTGTTGGACCACAATTCCCATCTTTCCTGACCATTGGCAATGCTGGCTGAGGTTGATGGGAGTTGTGGTCCAACAACACCTGGTGGCCCACTAGTTGGGAAAGGCTGACCTAATGTTTCAGTGTATAGCTTATATGTGTGGGGTGTGCTGTTACTGGGTGTTGAGTTACACCATATCCTATGCTCAGTTCTGGTAATTTGGATAGAGTGGTTGCCAGCTATGGAGAAAGCTGTTTTTTAAATTTCCCCTCTTCCATTGAAATTAATGGGAATGAACCACAACTGAAAAGGCTTTTCCCCACACCATCTCCCTGCTTTTTTGCAGCATCAACCTTCCCAGCAGATCTTAAGGCATGGGCTGGCAGATGATGGGAAAGGTGCCTTTTAACCAATGTCTAGCCTTTGTCCATCACCAGTTTCCTACTTGCATCTTTAAAGCATTACTAGAGAAAATGAATGCCTTATTATACAGCCATGAAAGTGGCTATATACTATAGTCAGCATGGATTTTTCACATTCCACAAAGTTAAATTGAAAATACCCCCATGCCATTCTGATGCTTCCCATAAGCTCATTTCAAAACAAAAGCTTACAAAACATATAGTCCTGAACTCAGAAACACTTGCTTAATAACCCTCTAAATTTTCATGGAGATATACAAAACAGTCAGAGAGAATAGAGAGTTCAAAGTGTAAAAAGAGAGAGAAAAAACCCAGATCTTTTTTGGACAGCTGCTGGGTTTGCCTAATCAGGGGGCCACACCCACACCAGACTTTGATTTCACATGAGAGAGTCATGGCTTCCCCCAAAGAATCCTGGGAAGTGTAGTTTGTGAAGGGTGCTGAGCAGAGACTGCTATTCCCGTGACAGAGCTCCAGTGGCCAGAGTGGTTTAACAGTCATCCACTCTGATTGAAGGTCTGTGAGGGAAACAGGGCATCTCCTCGCAACTCTCAGCACCCTTCATTAACTACACTTCCCAGAATTCTTCGGGAGAAGGCATGACTGTCTAAAGTGAAATAAAGGTCTGGTGTGGATGTGGCCAGGAACAGCTTTGGTTTAATATTGGGTGGGAGACCACCACTTACCATATGCTCAGAGGCACATGTTACCAAATTCTTCCAAGCTACACAGGAAGTGGACTAGACTGTGAAATACCAACCCAAATTGTGTTTGTGTAAATTGTGTAAATTTGTAGGGCAGTACAATATCTCAGAGAAGAGGTCAGGTCTCCTGCTCCCCTGGTGCATTCACTATAGCTGCCCAATTTCCCTGCTTTTTAAAGTTTGATAGAAATATCTGTTGGCTATAGGTACATTCTTAAACCGCAAAGGTTTTTTTTGCCTATTATTGAATAAGTATCTATTATTTGCTACATAACAGATTATTGGAAAGGGATGCAGCTAAGTGGTAGCACATACTTTGTTGGCAAAAGGTCCAAGGTCCAGTCTGTGGCATCTCCAGGTAGGGCTGGGAAAGGCTCCTGCCTGAAGCCCTGGAGAGTCACTGCCAGTAAGTATAGACAGTAATGAGCCTGGCAGTATAAGGTAGCTTCATATGTTCCTATATGCAGCAGCTAAATGTACGCAGGGCAGGTTGATAACTGGCAACAGTCAATGGCAACATCTCTTTAGTTCCCCCCCCCTAGAATTTCTGAAGGCATCAGAGAAAGCTCTCTAAAATCTTGTTAAAGACTGCAGTTAGAGGTTTATGAGCTATATCTTGTAGCATGGGCAGGACCGGTGCCAAGGCCCAACACCCGCAAGCACACCATACCGACCTACCTACCTTTCCCTTGAAGTGAATCCTGGCCATGCTGTGTGCGCATGCCTGCCGTCAACCAAGATGGTGGCCGTGGCTTCCGTAAGGGACTGATGCCTCCATCGCCATCTTGGTTGATAGCACGCATGCATGCTACGCGCACGCATACCTACCATCAACCAAGATGGCGGCAGGGGCATCAGCCCCTTAGGGATACCTCGGCCGCCATCTTGGTTGATGGCAGGCTTGCACCCACAGTGCAGCCAACATTTACTTCAAGGGAGAGGTAGGTGGGACATGCAGGCTGGTGTTGCGGGCCTGCACAGTAGAACTGGGGGGTGCTTGGGAGCTCCCTCTCTGCGGTCCATGGCAGGGTTGGGAGCCAATGCTGCCATGGATTGCAGAAGGGAGCGCTACCCACCCACCCTAAGGAGGGGCCCTTCAACCAAGATGGCGGCAGAGGCTTCAGTCCCTTACGGAAACCTCGGCTGCCATCTTGATTGATGGTAACCCTGCGTGCACAGTGTGCACAGCCGCAAAGAACAGCAGAGAAAGGTAGGTGAAGTGGGGGGATGGTGGCGGGTGGCGGGCGGCGGGTGGCGGTGGTGGCGGTGGCTGGCTCGGAAGCTCTTGACTTGCTATCCATGGCGCGGCTTGTGCCACGGATTGCGGAAGGGGAGCGGAGGGCCCCTCAGGGCCCCCCAGGGGCTCCTGTAGTTGTGGGGCCCTCGAGCCAGTGCCCAACCTGACCGCCCTTTGGAACTGGCCCTGAGCATGGGTAAGTATAATAAATGTACTCCAAATGTTGTAGTGCAATGTCCAGCACTGATTACTCCAATAAATGGGCCATTTTTTCACTAGGGTAGTTTGCAACCATATAACAACATAGCATTCTGTTTAGGAATGTGCAACTTCATCAAAGTTTTCTGCCTCTACTTCCTTTGCTCTGTGTGTGTGTGTGTGTGTGTGTGTGTGTGTGTGTGTGTGTGTGTGTGTGTGTGTGTGTGAGTGAGTGAGTGAGTGAGTGAGTGAGTGAGTGAGTGAGTGAGTGAGTGAGAGAGAGAGAGAGAGAGAGAGAGAGAGAGAGAGAGAGAGAGAGAGAGAGAGAGAGAGAGAGGTAAAAAGATTGCCATATTTTTCCTTGGTTATACATTTAGGACAATATGTTGTAGTTGAGAGAATGAGCTGAGGCTGGTGAGGGAAGCGAGGAACAACAAAAAGGGGTTTTTCAGATATGTTCGAAGCAAGAGAAAGACCAAGAAAACGGTGGGACTGCTGCTCAATGAAGATGGCAAAATGTTGACAGATAACGAGGAAAAAGCAGAACTGCTCAACACCTATTTTGCCTCCTTTTTCTCCCAAAAAGGGAACAGTGTGCAACCTTGCATCGGTAGCAATCTCAGTAAGGGGTCGGGACTGCAGTTCGAGATTGATAAGGAGATAGTCAGGAGATACCTAGTTAACCTAAATGAGTTCAAATCTCCAGGGCCTGATGAACTGCATCCCAGAGTATTGAAGGAACTAGCGGATGTACTCTCGGAACCTCTTGCCATCATCTTTGAGAAATCCTGGAGAACGGGAGAGGTGCTGGAGGATTGGAGATGGCAAGTGTCGTCCCGCTCTTTAAAAAGGGTAAAAAAGAAGATCCGGGGAATTACAGGCCAGTCAGTCTGACTTCAATACCGGGAAAGATATTAGAACGGATAATAAAAGAGTCCATTGGCAACTATCTAGATGACAATGCTGTGATTAGAAGGAGCCAGCATGGGTTTGTCAAGAAAAAATCCTGTCAAACTAATCTCATCTCTTTTTTTGATTGGGTCACTAGCTTAGTAGATGGTGGAAATGCTGTAGATGTCATCTATCTAGATTTCAGCAAGGCGTTTGACAAAGTCCCCCACAACCTTTTGATTAGCAAACTCGTCAAATGTGGACTACATGGAAATACTGTCAGGTGGATTCACAACTGGTTGGAAAACCGTACTCAAAGAGTGGTCGTCGGTGGCTCTGCTTCGGACTGGAAGGAGGTCTCGAGTGGAGTGCCACAGGGTTCTGTCCTGGGGCCGATACTCTTCAACATTTTTATCAATGACTTAGATGATGGGGTGGAGGGAAGCCTTATGAAGTTTGCGGATGATACGAAACTGGGAGGGATAGCTAACACAATGGAAGACAGGAATAAAATCCAAAGGGACCTGGATAGACTAGAAAATTGGGCTGAAATTAATAAAATGACATTCAATAAAGACAAATGCAGGATTCTGCATTTAGGCCACAAAAACAAAATGCACGGGTACAGGATGGGAAATACCCGGCTTAGCAGTAGTGCGTGTGAGAAGGACCTTGGAATTGTAGTGGATCGTAAGTTGAACATGACCCAGCAGTGTGATGCTGCAGCAAAAAAGGCAAATGCGGTTTTGGGCTGCATAAACAGAGCTATAGTTTCCAAGTTTAGGGAAGTAATAGTCCCACTATATTCTGCATTGGTCAGGCCTCATCTGGAATACTGCGTTCAGTTCTGGGCGCCTCATTTTAAGAAAGATATAGACAAGTTAGAGCGGGTTCAGAAGAGGGCGACGAGGATGATAGCCGGTATGGAGAACAAGTCTTATGCGGAAAGGTTGAAGGAACTTGGCATGTTCAGTCTGGTGAAGAGAAGGCTGAGGGGCGACATGATTGCACTCTTTAAGTACCTGAAGGGCTGTCACATAGAGGAGGGTACAGATTTGTTCTCTGCTGCCCCAGAGGGTAGGACTAGGTCTAATGGTTTTAAGTTGCAGCAGCGTAGGTTCAGATTGGACATTAGAAGGAACTTCTTGACAGTAAGGGCAGTTCGGCAATGGAACCGACTGCCTAGGGAGGTGGTGGGATCCCCTTCGCTGGATGTCTTCAAGCAGAGGCTGGACAGCTATCTGCGGGAGATGCTCTAGCTGTGGATTTCCTGCTGTGAGCAGGGGGTTGGACTCGATAGCCTACAAGGCCCCTTCCAACTCTATGATTCTATGATTCTGTTATGCCCCCCCCATCATCCTTTAAGCCTGCTCATCCGCGTATTTCCACTAAGTATAAAGTGCTATATACAGCAAACATTCATATGTTTTAATTCTAATAGATCCATTTAGAATTCTGGAATTATCTGAACTTTTTAATTAAAAGCCAATCAATATACATCTAATTGCTATTGTTAATGTTTACAGCTAGATTTTGTGATGAATATGTACTAATTTACTGCCAGATCCATCAGACAGTAAATGTGAGTTCCAGAGTGTGAATATATTTGCACTGGATTAATTGTCAGACCAATTGGTAGAAAGGGATGAAGAAATTATTGTTGCAGTAAACTTAAACTTCCTGCATTATTACTGTACCCTTTCCACCAGCCTTGGTTGTGGCACAACAGGCTTATGCACACATTACACGGAACTCAGGCAGAAGCTGTCTCTTCACATGTACAAGTGTTTATGTGAAAGCGTGTACATTTGTTGATTTGTACAGCTCGTGAATAACTACAAGGGTACCACTCAACCATTTGTGTACTCGGGTGCACAGACTGTATATTCGTTGAATGTTAGATGTGAATACCCCTTGAGTCTCTCCACAGGCTCACAAGCTCCTTCTCTGGCATGGCCATGAGGAGAGTACAGAAACCTTTTCTTCTGTTTTGATTAACCACAGGTTGCCATGTCATTTGAACCCAGACAAACTGGGTTAATTCAAGCAATCCAACCTCAAATAATAGTTTATGAAGTTGGCTTCCTTTCACTAACCCTAGTTAAGAGTAACCATACTTTAGGGTTCAGTCAGCATGCTGAATTGTGCTTAATATAAAACATAAATTAAAGCTTCTGATCCACTCGTTGCAGTTTCATCAGTGAAGGCGATGGACAGTAGGAGCATATGAGCTGTGGGCAGAGGGAGGTTAGGCTTGTTCTTGAAACACTGTACCATGATTTAGCATTATATCCCAGTGCAGCTATTGACTCTGCTCTTTGCAATATAATGTAAACAATAGTTGGGGCTCTCCATCTTCATAAGCAGGAGCTCCCAGGCTATTTGTACAACTTAATATGTATAACTACAACAATTAATTGTATGAAGAAATGTGTCAGCTCTGGAGCCTGAGAAATATGAAGAAGTCTTCAATAATATATAGTATGATTTCTTTCAGAAGAGCTTTAATTTTATTGTTAATGTTATAGGATAAATCCAGGAGATTGCTAGCTTGGTTTTATGTTACTGATGTAATGTTAGTAGCTATTATTGTTGTTGTTGTTGTTTAAATTTAAATTTATATCCTGCCCTTCCTCCCAGAAGGTACCCAGGGCAGCAAACAAAACACTAAAAGCACTTTAAAACATATTTTTAAAAAATACTTTAAAACATATTAAAACAAAACACCTTTAAAAACTTATTAAAACAAAACATCTTAAAAACAACATAAAAAGCAATTCCATCACAGACATAGACTGGGATAAGGCCTTGACTTAAAAGGCTTTTTGAAAGAGGAAGGTCTTCAATAGGCGCTCTAATATTTAAGGGGAGGGGTTTCCAAGTGTCGGTGCCACAACCCTAGAGGTCCTCTTCCTATGTTGTGTAGAACGGACCTCCTGATAAGATGGTATCTGCAGGAGGCCCTCACTTGCAGAGAGCAGTGATTGACTGGGGATATAAGTAGTTGTACCCAATGGACATCCTTAAGAAAAATAAAGAACAAAAATAGAGTGGATGGCCCAGCATTAAAAAAAGAGAGGAAGTCTGGGATCTCTGTGGGAATATGGGATTTATTATTATTTGTTTTTAATAACACCTTGCTTGGGAGTAAGCAATGTCTTGAATTTTCCCATAAGCAAAATGTAGGAAAGATGGTGTATGTTTATATTCTATAAATATTTACAAGCAAAAGCAAGTGCTTTTAATATTCAGTAAGGATCTAGGATGAAAAAGTGTACTATAGTTATCATTCATACTCCTGAAAAGAACAAACATTTCCCAAATGAAATTTGTACCTTTTAGTGGCTAGATAGAAAAAAGAGGTTGCTTGCAAAGGCAAAAATACATTATCCTGTGGCAAGTATTTTAAGCCATAGCAAAATGTACTGTGGCCTGTCCTTCACTGGCTTCACTTAATGCCTGAATAAAGCTTGTGGACCACTGGTGGTCTACAGACCACAGTTTGGGAACCTCTGGTGTAGACAATACTGAACTAGATGGACTCATGGTCTGACTCAGTATAAGGCAGCTTCCTATGTTCCTATGTGAATTTTACCTTTATATAGTAGGCTAATTTCTTCACACTCAAATATCACGTGTCTTCCAGGCAAGCAGGAAGCATTATCAGGGTTCAATAACACATTTCAGCTAGGCACAAACACTTAAAAAAAACACTTAAGGAAGGTGTAAAGCAGGGCTGGCAAGGGGTGTGGCTCAGGAAGATGTGTACCTGGGGAAAGACCCAAGGGCCTATTAGAGAGGCTTACAGGGCTGCATTTGGCCCCCATGCCTGAGATTCCCCATCCCTGGTTTATATTTTATATTTCTAGCAGGGCTGTTGAGTCGGAGTCGTGGTCGGAAGCAATTTTGTGTGGAGTCGGAGTTGGAAGAAATGTACCGACTGTGACTTCAAAATAAGTTTTGATTGACAATTTAAAAAAAATATAAATTCACAATGACAAAGACGCTTCCCATGAAGTCAGCTGTATTTGAGCATTTCACCATAACTCAGGATGGAAAACATTTTGCGTGTCAGTGTATGACACAGGACCCAGATGAAGACAAATGCTGTGACGCCAAGATCAGCGCATACAGGGCCGGTTCCAAAGGGTGGCCAGGTTGGGTACTGGCCCAAGGGCCCCGCAGCTCTAGGAGCCCCTGGGGGCCCCCTGAGGGGCCCTCCACTCCCCTTCCGTGATCCTGTGATCCCATGGATCTCAGGATGAGCTTCCGAGCTGCCCGCCATCCCCTGCGCTTCACCTACCTTTCTCTGCTGTTCGTGCAGGGTTGCCATCAATAAAGATGGCGGCCAAGGTTTCCATAAGGGACTGAAGCCTCTGCCTCTATCTTGGTTGATGGCAGCAATGCGCGCGCTGCATGCCATCAACCAAGATGGCGCCAAAGGCTTCAGTCCCTTACAGAAACCTCGGCCGCCATCTTTATTGATGGCAACCCTGCGCGAACAGCAGAAAAAGGTAGGTGAAGTGCTGGGGATGGTGGGGGATGGTGGGCGGTTCGGAAGCTCATCTTACGATCTGCGGGATCGCAGAAGGGAAACAGAGGGGCCCGTGGCAGGCTAATGCCCAAGGGCCCCCGCATTCCTGGAGCCGGCCCTGAGTGCATATTCAGGCAGCGATAAAAATGCTCCTACAAGAGCTTCCAATTTAAAAAGACATTTACAGCGCTTTCCAGGGCTGTGGAGTTGGAGCTGGAGTTGTTGTGTCGGAGTCGGAAGCAATTTTGGGTGGAGTCGGAGTCGGACAGTAGAAAAGTAGAGGAGTCGGAGTCAGAGTCGAAGGTTTGGCGTACTGACTCCACAGCCCTGATTTCTAGCTGTCTGTCTGTTTCAGAACAAACTTCTGCAGAAAGATGCAACTTCTGATCTTACTACCTGCTATCTTTCTCCAGCTTCTGATCCATGTCTTAGTTTCCAACCAAGTGGACTGTTTTATTTAATGTATCATCTCTGACTTCCTGAGGTACATATGGTCAAAGGTAACATTATTTTTATAGTGTTGTGCGTTGTCTTTTGCAGATTTCATTGTGTGTGCATTTAGTTGTGTGTTTTCTTCTGCAGATTTTCTAAAGGGGTTTAAAAAGGATACAACTGTTGAGGTGAAACTGATTTGGCACAATCATTTAGCTTGATTTCATCTTGACATTCTTTATTGCACTGCAGCTTTGTCAGATAAATGACCACAAATTGCAAATCTTGAAATTCAGGCACTTTCCTAAAGGCTCAGAAGGATTTTACTTTCAAAAAATGTTGTAGATGTTGTTCTGCATGCCCAATTATGCAGTACTGCTGCTTTAATGTGTGTGGAGGAGTTTCATGCTTCTTTCAGTTTCATTCTATGACCAAAAGAGTACTCTCTATGTACAACAAGGTATTACTGTCCATGCATTTAATATTTTCCTTCACCGAATAACCCAGGAAGTTCATAAAGTGCTGGGGCTCTGGTTCTGTAAACATAGTGGCTTTGATATGCATGCAAAGGTTCAATTTCAATGGGGAAACAACTCTGTGTTCACATTTGTTGGGTAAAATAAACAGATCTGCTCCTTCAGTTCAAGTGGACTCAGTGGCCTGCTCATGAAGGAAATCTTATAAGTGCATTAAGGTGCACACATGGCTCAGGAAAAGGATGACTGAATGGACTAATAACACATGGCTTGATAACCCAATAGATCCATATAAGTTTGGATTTTGTGAACCAGTCAGCCAAAGAGATCTGTATCACCAAGTCATACATTGTATGTATTTTCCCATAAACACATATTCTGTGTGCAGCCCATACCTGAATTGGCCCTAAAGAGCTGAACAGTGAGCTCAGCTTTGGACTTTGTGGGTCATGTTGGGCATGTGCAAGTCCATTAATTATGTGGCTGCCCTGACTTTTAGTATTTTTAAGGCATGAGCTCCAATGTTAGCCAGAGCGTACCAACTGAAATAAATGGACTTAAGTTCCACTGAGTATAACTTAGTTGGGTATTGCCCAAGATACATTATACAAAATGTATACAACATTCTTGTGCCAGCAGAATGACTTCAACCAGTGCCAGAGGATTTCCCTCCTCTCCTTCCCCACACACACTGCTGTGCTGTCCCCAAATCTGCTCTGTAGGGTTGGGGAAACCCCAAGAACAGACTTAGGGAATGTGTGTGGGGAGAAGACAGAGATAATGTTCTGTTGTGTAAGGAAAAATTCTTGTGCTGACAAAATGTTCCACTTAGTGCTACTTTGAATACAACCCATTGTAATCTCCCAAACATGCATATTGTTGCCATGCTATTAGATATTCTAGGATAACATCTGAATTCAATTTAAGTTGAACTGAAAATCTAATTTTTTAAACATAACTTACTCTTAAATATTGAAGCTGTTTAGATGTTATTTTATTTGCAAAATGCCTTTGGGAAATAAAAAGGATTGGCTTGATTGATAACATTATCACAGTATTTATACACATTTTTCAGAGCTGGGAAATTTCCCTGTAGGTATCTTTATTAAAATAAAGCTTTATTTGCAAGCTATTTGAGGACAATTCTAAATAAGAAATGTGCCTCATGCTGTGTTGATTGCTAAGGAAGAAAGGCAGTTTTAAAAAATCTAAAGAATAGAATAGAATGAAGGTTTAACTTGTATTCTCAGTAATATAGAGCAATGATTCCCAAATGTTTGATCAAGATGCAGAAATTGTTTAGGAGAAGCTTGTTGGTGCATTGCAAGAGTGTAAATGATTAGGGAACAAGACAGCACATTTGCAGGCTCCACAAGCTAGAGGGAGCCCACAGCTGGCAAAGCATCAAGGTGAGTCAAGCAGCACAGTGAGTTCAGCAGTGAGGTGAGGAGGCCAGAGCACCCACTCTGCCTGTCTGTTCCTTGATCTAAACAAAACCTAAGTTTTCAATAAATTGACTCAATAAACTACCAAAAAAATGCAGGTAGGAAGCCAGCAGGGGTGTGTGAGCTTTCCAGTGTTTTGCACTGTCTGTAACACGTATGACTAGCTGCCTGTTGATCAGAATGCATGGGTGTGCCCTTTGTGCAGTGAGTTCCTAGCTTTCCCGTAACAAGTTCATTTCCTTCAGGCCAAGGTAGCTGAGTTGAGAGAGGCAAAGAGGTTTGTGGATGAGGCCTTCAGGGACATTAAAGCTGTGTCTCACTCTCAGAATCATAGCTCTCCTCCTATCATGAACACTGAGGGCCTTGGAGAAGGAAAGCATCTATCTGAGGAAGAGAGAAATGATTCCTTAGAAGGGACCCATTCCTTAGGAGACAAGCAGATACCAACACATGCCAAGATTACTTCTCTGGAGAGTGGAGGGATCCTAGTAGTGGGTGATTTGATCCTTAGGAACATAAATAGTAGGGTGTGTGATGGGCGTGTAGACCACAGGGTGATTTGCCTACCTAGCATGAAGGTTAAAGGTGTCACCCGTTGTCTAGATAGCTTGATAGATAATGCTATCGGGTTGCCAGGTTCCCGGTTTTCACCCGGAGACTCCAGTTTTTGGGAGTCCATTCCAGGTCCCCAGGTGAGTCACCCCTATCTCCAGACTCTTAGCTTTCATTTTTAAAAAAAGTTTTAGGTGGTCTGGTTCAAAAGATATACACCAAAATGTCAGCCGCCCCTGGCAACTTCTGTTAGTACCGGCTGCTCTAATCCCAGCCCTTCAGGTTTTTAGCCAATAAATGAACTCAGGGTTGTGATTGGCAAGGGATTTGTTGACACCCCCCGGCAATAGCTAAGCCCTGTTCCAAGTTCTGAAAACAGTTTCTTTTTTCTGCTTCTTTGCATATCAGGATTTTAGGAAATGTATAGCTTTCAGCAGCATAAAGAGTACTTTCTCTGTACAGGAGATCTGAATACATTGGAACTTGCTTCTGAGTAAACATGCATAGGATTGCACTAGAACAGTAGATCACAGCAGGATCTTGGTAGGCATGCACAGTAAACAATTTCAATTATGTTTATAATAAGTGTACATGCAAGTTTTTTTAACTACTTGCAAAAATAGCATATTACACATTTTATCTTTCAAATAATTTTTTTGAACATAAATTTTAAAAAGTGTACATGCTGCAGCTTGTGATATCATTACTACGAATTATACTTTTCTAATTATAAGGAGTAAAACAAGTTTAAATTTTACTGGACTGTTGAAGAGGGCAATTTATTTGTCTAATTCATAGCCTATTTTGAAAACCTTGCTAATATGAAGCTTTAATCCTATATACACTTTTCTGGGAGTAAAACTGCAATGCTAATTCCACATACCTGGGAGTAAGCTCCATTGAATTCCGTAGGGCTTATTTTTCAGTAGACATGGTAAGGATTGTGCTGTAAATCAGTGGGACTTTTGAGTAAACATAGCAAAGAATTGTGTTGTAAATCTCTCTCTCCCCCTCCAATCCTTTTTTTTAAAAAGCAGTTAAGCAGGACTTACATAGGTGTCTTTGCTTTTATTTGGTAGGAAACTAATACTGGTTTTAAAAAAATGTTCTGCAATGACCAACTGATTTTGACAATAAACTATTATAAGGGATGTTGGTTTTCTTTATATCTCCAGTGTGTGTATATGTAGAATATTTCCAACAACCCTGTGAGATAGGGTTGGAAACCAAGGCAGCTCACAACGAGAAATAAAGCCATTTAAAATCCAATAACCATAAAACTAGAATAAGACAGTTGCAAAACAGCTTAAAGTGGCAAGATTTTGACTTTTGGGTTGGGTGATTGAAATTCCTTATAACTGAATTGCAGTCCTGTGCACTCTTCGCTGTTTAAGTAAGCCCCATTGAATACATTGGGACTTGCTTCTGAGTAAACATGCATAAGATTGCACTGTAAAACAGTTTGTATTTATATAAGTATTATGCTTATATAAATCCTGAGGGGCAGATTAGGCTGAGAGATCATGTGTAGCCCATGGTCACCCAGTAAACTTTGTAGCTTATTTCCATTTGAAAATTTAATTAAAATGATTTATAAGCAGGCAAACTTTATGAAGTAATGCAGATCCACATAATACATTTAAAGCACATCCAACTCACATTTAAAGTGCATGAAACCTAGAAAGTGTAGTTTTACCCTCACAGTTATAGTTTCCACCACCCTTAACAAACTACAGTTCCCATGATTATGTGGTGGGATTCATGTGCTTCAAACGTATGTTGAATGTGCTTTAAATGCATGGCATAGATCTGCCCTAATATGCTGTGCATTCATTAGTGAACTGAAAAGAACAATTTTAAAAGATTTTTTTAAAAACAGGACTCTAGCTCAGTGGTAGGGCACATGCTTTGCATGCAAAGGTCCAAAATTCAATCTCTGAAAGAGACTATTGCCTGGAATCCTGGAGAGCCAATGCTACTCCATGTTATCAGTACTGGGCTAGATAGTACCAAATGGCCTGAGTCTGTATAAGGCAGATTCCTTTGTTCCTAAAAGGGGAAAGTGACCCAAGGATCACAGTGAGTCTGCAGTTTATTTATGTATTTTACTTACAACATTTATATACTGCTTCATTGAAAAAAAACACATCAAAGCGGTTCACAGAAAGAATTAAACAATAAAATTATTGGCAAAAATAGTTCAAGACAGATATTTAAAAACATTCAGAATAATAAAACCAACAACGAGTTAAAACAGGGCACTCAAACCCTTCTTGCCAGATGCAAGTAGGCTAGATTAAATGTTCCCTACCCTGGCTCCCTAAACAGGTGAGAAGGAATAATCCCATCGCTTCAGCTAGACCTGGGAACATCCTCATTTAGCTAAGATTTCTATCTTAATTTCCAATTAGATAATTTTTTTGTTTGAGTGGTATGCTCCAAGCACCTGTTGTTGATGCTTAATTTATCATGCTTAATGACATCACTAGGGCTCGCCCCATGACATCACTAGGACCTGCCCCATGACATTAAAAGGGCCCGCCCCTGAAATCTCAGGGTTTAGAATGCTTCTGACCTGGCAACCCTGGCGACCCTGGCTGGGGAGGAGTCAGTGATCGTGGTGTACATTGGCACCAATGACATGGGGAATGCAGTTGTGAGGTCCCTGAAACAAAATGTAGGTTGCTTTGTAGGGTGCTGGAAGCCAGGACCTCCAACATTATTTGCTCTGAAATGTCACCGGTTCCACATGTAGGGCCAGCTAACAAGGCTCAGCTTTGTAGTCTCAATGTGTGGATGAGACGCTGGTGTCGGGAGGATGGATTTTGATTTGTTAGACATTGGAGAACATTTTGGGACAAGCCAGATCTCTACAGAAGGTACAGGCTCCATTTGAACCAGGATGGAACCAGATTGCTGGCACTTAAAATCAAAATGGTGGCAGAGCAGCTTTTAAACTGATTGAGGGAGAGAGCTGTCAGGAGCTGAGGAAGTCCTGTCTCACTAACTTATTAGAATACTTTGAGAGTGTCAACAAGCATATTGATAGAAGTGATCCAGTGGACATAGTGTACTTGGACTTTCAAAAAGCTTTCAATAAGGTACCTCAACAAAGACTCCTGAGTAAGTTTAGAAGTCATGGATAAGAGGAGAGGTCCTTGTGTGGATCAGGAACAGGCTAGTAAACGAAAACAGAGAGTAGGAATAAATGGACAGTTCTTCCAATGGAGGGCTGTAGAAAGTGGAGTCTCCCAAGTATCGGTATTGGGACCTGTGCTTTTTTAACTTGTTCATAAATAATAATAAATAATAAGTAATAATTAGGTGTAAGCAGTGAGGTGACCAAGCTTGCAGGTGATACAAATTTGTTCAGGATTGTTAAAACAAAAAGGAATTGCAAAGAGCTCCAAAAGGAAGCTCCACACTGAGTGAATAAGCAGTATATAAGATATTATGACTTCTTTGAGCTTCTAATCATAAACAAGTGATGCATCTCAAAAGTATGTGTGTTATAGAAGGTTTTAACAATGTATTTTATATTGTTGTGGCCTGTCCTGGGACCTACTGGTGAGGGGCAGGTAATAAATTTAATAATAACATAATATATGATATATACTTTCCTCTGACAAAGAGAAGATCCCTCTATCAAGCCTGCAGTAAACAACCTAAAATGCAGCCATTGTTCTTCCTCATTTCATTTTTGAGCAGTATCATGTTTTGACTAACACTTTACACAAAAATCAGTCCTGCTGTCTGATGTAATTTCAGGATCTCTGTGTAGATGCCACCAAGATGCGGCTCTCAAATAAAGCTGCTGCTGTTTTGGGATTACAGTTCAGTTGTCAAAGTGATTTAGAGCAACCCGAAAACAAAGAGGACATGGCTGGGACAGCTACATTTGCAGAAGAGAGGATGATTAAAGGTCAGTTGATCTTGTCAACTACAGTGATACACACACACACACACACACACACGATACTCAGTTCTGAGAAATGCTTGCTGTTCAAAGATATTTTGCATGATTTCAACTAGAACCTGTGAATCAGTTAAAAAACACAGAAAACATGGCCCTCCATTTTTGTTCATATGCATGCATCTGCCACAAGATGAACACATCTGAGCATTCACCAGCAGCCTTGAATTAAAGCCATTTTCATACTGCAACGTGAATATTCAGTGTTATTTACTTTTATTATATTTAATTTGCAGACTCCATTTTTTTTAACCACCAATGCTTAGCCTGGATAATAATAAAAACCAAGCATGTTATTGTATTAACACTATAAACATGTCTTCAATTTACACTTTTTATTTACAAACATGCAGTGCTTAACATTTATAGTGCACTTTTCAAACATTTAAAGTGCATCATATACTTTTTCTCAGTGATCCTTATAATAGCCCGAGAAGGTCAACCTCTCTTATTATCTACACATGGAAAAGCAGATACGTAAAGCTGAGATGCGAAGGAACCTGGGCATTCCAGAGTCATTTAACAGTCAACCCCTCTTCCTAGGGAATTCTGGGAATTGTAGCTTTGTGAGGGGAATCAGGGTCTTTTGTACAGGGGAGAAGAGCCATTTCTGGCTGAACCTTGCTTCTCATCCTACATAGTTTTTTTCACTGGGTTTTTAAAAATGATTTTGAAGTGCTGAATCCAAAACTGAAGAGTGCCACACTCTTAACCTTGGGAAAATTTCACAATATCAATTCTAAATTTCTCAGTATATATATATATATTTCTTTTATTCATTTTATTCAACAACACGAGACTCATCTCATTTAGATTATAAGCATCTTAAAATTATTTAAGAATTTTGAGGACATTGATCAGTAGTGGACTGTTGGGGGCACACTTTTCCAGGAGGGTTAAAAGTGTTACCTACTTTCAAATAAAAATGCAGAATTCCAATTAAAAACAGCATTTATTAATGCATTTAAAATTGTAGATAATATTTTTAAGCATTAGAAGTTATTTTTATTACTGAATTTAAGAATTAAATTACAACAGTTATTTCCATTATTAATTTTAAATATCAGCACAAATAACTTCATTGCTGTTGTCCAGATCATCCTGTATTATTCCATTGTTGCATTGGCAAGTGCAGAATGTTCTTCTACATTGGACTTTACTGCACCCACATGCACAGCTACAGCCTTTGGTGCATGAACATCTGATAAAATTCAGTATCATGTAAAGTGCTAGAGGGATACCTCATGGCAGCTTGCAAGATGTGTACTCTTCTGTTGTGGTTGACAAAATCCCCCATCCAAAATACAGAGGGGGCATTGGGGGTGAACTAATAGATGGGCAGACTTTCTAACAGTACCAACATGCCAACAATTTCTAAGTGCCTGCAGTGCACTGGGTGTTGGAGGCACATAGAAAGTGTTGGCATGTTTGTTACTGTTATGCTGGCCATATGCTTCTTTCACAAAAGAGCATGCAAGCCTTCTGTCGACGTCTTCCCTGGGCTGTATAGGTCAGCAACAAACACCTACATCTTTAAACTTTTGGACAATATTCAGCATGTGGCCTTAACCAATTCCAGCAAGAGATGGGATGAAAAGATCTGTCAATTTTGGTTCTCTCAGTTTCTCACTTTTCCAATGTTAAATTCAGCTCTTTACATTTCTGCAGCAATCTGCATTTTTTTTAAAAAAATCGTCATGAAGATTTCCCACCATTTTAGTGCAAATTTCTCCAAATAAACATTTTTGTATGCAGTTTTGTCAAAGGTACAAATTTTTGCAAGCCATTTCTCATCATATCATGTCTTTTTCATGCTATTTTCACTCATACATTCATTTTTATGCACACTTTCCCCTAATATATACATTTTTGTAAATATTGTTTAGTTGGTAAACTGCATCCCAAAATTCTAATAAATGCAAATTTTGAAGGATGGCTATGTTTTGTTTCTCATGTTGTTTCAGAAAGTGCGAATTTGATAAATTCTGCTTGAAATGCGAACTGAATCGAAATTCTCACACATCCCTAGTGTCATCACACCTTACTCATATTGGACAATCTGGGGCATTTGCTACCTCCTGCATGGCTATGTGCACAATATTTAACTCATTTCCTCACGTGTTGTTGATGGACCCCATAACCCTACATTAACTTCCACTGGTGATGGCTCTGGACCAGTTGAAATCAGTCTGATGTAGCTCCTGGTGAACAAAACACAGCCGCCCATCACTTCTTAAGCCTCCACAGACTTGTACAGAATATCTGCTGAGCTGTTTATTAATAAATAAACAAGCAGTCAAGTCTTATTTCCTCCACAATAGGAATGGAAAAGTGGTGGTGGTGGTGGTAGTAATTCACAAGAGGCCAAAGCCCAAATGCCTGGCTGTGAATTAATACAATGTGCCTTGCTCTGGAGTGTCTGGCTGCAATTGCAAAATTATACTATAAAATACACTTTTTACTCTAGCCTTGTGGGCCTGTCAGCTGTGCTGTGTGTACTGTCATGTAGCATTTGATTTCTGAGCTGCATGGTGATCCAAACAGAGGGCAAACAGAGCCAAAATATGTAGCCACAAAAATGTCTGATTCAGTCCATAAGAACATAAGAACAGCCTACTGGATCAGGCCAGTGGCCCATCTAGTCCAGCATCCTGTTCTCACAGTGGCCAGCTAGATGCCCATGGGAAGTCTGCAAGCAGATCCTGAGTGCAAGAGCACTCTGTTCTCCTGCAGCTCCCGGCAACTAGTTTTCAGAAGCATATTGCATCTGTGGTGCCTTCCATAGATTGGTGTAGTGTAAAGGGTGTGTCCAGTGGTGCTCTCTATGAACAGCCATTGTATCACATGCTGCTTTTGAAAGCCCCTCCTAAGTTTCAAAAGTAGTTTACCAAGTAGTGCAGGAAGCTGCTTCTTGAAAAATGGGAAGTCAACATTCCTAACTGTGTGCACAGACCTTGCTGCGTTTTAAGCTGGATTTTAACCTATACCAATAGGCTATCCCAAGGCTGGTGATGATGGGGCCCATCATGAACTGTCAAACCCCCCCCCCCGATGTTGTGCCTCCTGCTTTAATTTTAGATTCATCAAAGAGTGTGCTTGTGAAGCAAAGGGCAGAAAAGAAACCAAAGGCTGGACCTGATGCTGATGATAAGGATGATGACATTTTAGAAAGTGCTACAAAAAAAACCCTGGGTAAGCACATTTAAAAGTAAAGCAACCTTTTGAAGAAGAGGAACAAAAAAAAGTGAGTGCCTTATGATTAGCTGGAAATGTAAACTGAAGTTAATGTGCAACTGTTTTCAGACCTTACAGCTGAAGACCTGTTTGGACATTATTTAACATCTGGGAGGGGAAAGAGGGGTTATGTGTGTACCTGACCTTCATGAGTTCATTAGATGAAAGAGCCCCCATCTGTATACTTGCACTCATGGAGAAATCTCCTCCCACAGTTAAGAATGTAATCTGCCATGCTTGCAGTTGTTCAAATAACAGCTAAAAGGGGCTCTAAATTTGTTACAATGAAGCCATCAGAGAAGATCAATTGACTATTTTCTGCCCTTCAGTGGTACCTTAAAATCTGCCATGTTGTTCTGCCTAGTACAAATGGCCTTATATTAGACCAGCCTTCCCCAATCTGATGCTTTCCAGATATTTTGGGCTGTAATTCCCATCAACTTCAGCCAGCATGGCCAACGCTCAGAGATGACAGGAGCAGTAGTTCAAAGCATCTGGAAAGCACTAGATTGTACTAGACTTTGGCCAAGGTCTAGACAAGTAATTTGGTGTAGAAAAAGTGGGATTTCTTTTTAAATTCCATGTGCCTCTTTCCCTGGCAGGAGCTATACAGAATACACTCTAAAAGTTACTACATCTGCCTGGGGGCTCTTCCTCTAATTATGGCATTTGCTGTTTCAAGCATCAGGCCCTTCAAACCTTTATCCACCTGCCCTTTAAAGTCCCTGTCAACAGAGAGCAAGCTACACTTTATTAGCCCTGTTGTTTGAAGGCTTTAGCAACACATGAAAGCAAAGACCTTTGCCGTCTCTCAGGAGATTGCTATCACAGTCTTGGATTATGAAACCATTCCATAAATTATCAACTTCAGTGGATGAGGCAGCCCAGTTCTTTGAGATAATTTAATACACAAAGGATGTCCTAGTTTCTACCAGTCAGTTGGGCAACTTGTGACCTTCAGAGATCTTCCAGCAGCTTTTTTTGAGCATGCCAAACATGGCTCTAAGTAAAGGGCATAAAGAGAGAGAGAAACAATTGCTTTAAATAAAAATGATAACGTTTAACAGGATCTGAAAATGTATTGTGAAATGCTGGGTATGGCAAGTTTTATTTGTGGTGTGTGTGTGAGAGAGAGAGAGAAAGACACACACAGAGAGAGATCAATTTGCAACAATGGCTTAGCCAATAATGATCCAAGTAATCCAGATGTGTTTATTCTCTTAGAGAACAATTTTGATAAGGCTGTGGAGATTTGCACAAATTAAAGTTCAAACTTTAACGACAGATTATTTTGACTAATGATATCATACAAGTCATTAATTGTTGTTGCACTATTTTCTGAGCATGTAATTTTTTACTCATTATCTATTTAACTGGAATGGAGCACCCTGTTAGCTAGGAATTCACTGCTAAAAGTGATTCAATAAAAATGATCAGAATTGTTTTCTGATTTTGAGGAAACGAAACTAGTAGTTCCTAGTATATGAATTAAACTTTAAAAACCGCAGTCAGTGGGTTTATGTGCTGATTTAGAAAATATTTCCCAAGTACAGCAATGCATGCGTCAGGGTGGGTATATCCTGAACATTTGTATATGTACACACACACACAAATATTGAACGGAATTCAAAAAATTACAAAAGTTTGTATTTGGAGAAGTGTTGAAGTCAAGAAGACTGTGTAATCCTGGTTTTAGGAGAAAACAATGAACTGGCAGTTGTATCAGTAAGAGAACATTTATCTTAGTGTAGTTTAAGTTACATAAAAACAAAAGAGCAATTGAAGAATAAGTATGTGCACTACTCTTGATATATCGATTCTCACATCCATACGAGCATTCTGTTAAGTTTGAACATTAACCAGTCTTTTGCCCACTTCATTTTTCAGAATCCTCTGAAAACGAAATGATTCAATTTTGTCAAAAAGCATTGTACCACTGTCCACATCATTGAGTATGATGATGCCAAACCAACTGAAGACAGCAGAAAAAGATACTTCAGTGATGATGAGAAGAACATTGCTGTGCATTCAAAAACATTGAGACCAAGATGTAGTGATACTAATTCATTTTATTAAAGGGAACAGGAAAAAAAGAGATGGTTAAAGTCATAATGACTCATTTCTACACAAAGACAGACAGAGGCATCTGACTTATTTCAGTCTCAGTCCTGGCTTTGGGACAGAATTGGCCTTGGTCACCCTGGATGGATGACCTTCAGGACTGGGGGAGTGTGACCTTGCTTGATCTCTCAGTGACTTTCAATACTTTTGAACACGATGCTCTCCTGAACCATGGGAGTTAGTGGCACTGTGTTGCAGTAGTTCCCCATTTTGAATAAGGAGATGCTGTGACTGTTTTACCCATTCATTTGTGGTGTAGTGGCTAGAGTGCTGGACTATGACCTGGAAGACCAGGGTTCGAATCCCCACACAGCCTTGAAGCTCACTGGGTGACCTTGGGCCAATCACTGCCTCTCAGCCTCAGAGGAAGGCAATGGTAAACCCCCTCTGAATACTGCTTACCATGAAAGCCCTATTCATAGGGTCACCATAAGTCGGGATTGACTTGAAGGCAGTCCAGTGTAGTGTGACTGTTTTAAACCAGTGCCTGGATACAATGATGGGCTAGATGAGGACCAACAAACTGAGACTAAATTCTGGTAAGATGGAGATTTTGTGGGTGAGTGCTTCCCAGTTGGGAGTTCACCAGATCTGAATGGACTTGCACATATTTTGGAGAAGTGCCTAGATCTATCTCTGTGACTGTAGGGTCATTATATAGCAACGAGAGTGGCTGTATACTATAGCCAGCATGGATTTTTCCCATTCTGCAATGTTAAATTGAAAATACCCCCCATGCCATTCTGATGCTTCCCATAAGTTCATTTCAAAACAAAACCTTACAGGGGACCCCTATTCCCCTGAGAGAGCTCCAGTGGCCAGAGTGGTTTAAAAGTCAGCCTCTCTGATTGAATATCTGTGAGGGAAACAGAGCATCTCCTAGCAACTCTCAGCACCAGTCACAAACTACACTTCCCAGGATTCTTTGGGGAAACTATGACTGTCTAAAGTGAAATAAAGGTCTGGTATGGATGTAGCCAGGGACAGCTTTGGTTTAAATTTGGGTGGGAGACTACATGTGCCTGCTATAGAATAAAAAGGTGGGGGAAACCCTGAAAAACAATGTTACTGTTCACAATCTTTTTCTTTTGGAAATGAAAGGGACTTCCCCTCTGCCCAGTGCCCACTCGCCCAATCTCTACCTCTCCTCCTTTCTCCCTCCCCTTCCTGCCCTCCTCCTCCCCTCCCTTCCTCTCTCCCAGGTCAGTTTCATCTATCCAAAGCATGTTTGCACAGGAGTAAATCCCACTGAACTCAAAAAGCATGCAAATGATCAAACCTGCCCTCCTCCTCCCTCCTATCCCCTCCCTCTTGTCCTTCTTTCCCCCTTCCCCATCCCCTTCCAATCCCCTCCTTCCCCACACCTGCTCCACCTCCCTTCTACCCTCCCCTCCCCCATGGTCAGTTTTACCCATCTTAAGCATGATCGCATGGGAACTCAATGATCAAACTTACCCTGTCCTCCACCTCCCTCCCACCACCTCCTTTTTGCCCCTTCCCTCCCTCTCCTTCACATCTCCCCTCTCCTACCAATCCCCTTCTTCCCCCTTCCCCCTTCCCTCTCCTTCCTCTCCCCTCCCCCTCATCCTCCCCATGGTCAGTTTTACCTATCCTAAGCATGATTGCACAGGAGTAAATCCCACTGAACTCAATAAACATGAAAATGATCAATCCATCCTTAGCAAACTTGCACAGGATCCCATTTCTTACCTTCTGAATTAAAAAGCAGAGAAATTCACTAATAGGCAAAACAAACTTTGTGGTTTAAGAACATACCTATAGTCAACAGATATTTCTATCAAACTTTAAAAAGCAGGGAAATTGGGCAGCTATAGTGAATGCACCATGGGAGCAGGAGACCCGACCTCTCTGAGATATTGTACTGCCCTACAAATTTGTCAAAATGCAAACACAATTTGGTTTGGTCTTTCACAGTCCAATTCACTTTCTGCGTAATGTTTACTTTGCAATGTTAGTGAAGTTTCTTATAGTAAATCATTTTCTTTTACTTCTGTTTCTGTGATTATGTGAAGTATACAACACTTTGCAACACTAAAAAAACTCCAAAACAATTGTGGAATAATGGCACTGACTACTTTGCAGAATAGTTTCCAATGGACATGAGGAGTGTCTCAGTCTGCACAAGATAAAACAGTGGGAGATGAAATATATTCTAGCAAAATTCTGGGTGTGATCTGTTTTTCATTGACCATGCCCACCTTACCTTAAGTGGAGTAGTTTAAGCATAGCAGGCTGAAAACATGCATCTTGGGCAGGCCAAGGTTGTTTTTTCCAACAGCTAGAGTCATTGCTTAAGTAGCAACATATTGGAATCAGTCTGATTTTACATCAAACTGCAGTTTCAACTGTTAATGTATCCAAAATAGAAATAGAACATAACCTCCAGTTTGAAACACAAAGGCTGTCTTCACCATCATATGACATTGACCAATACAAATAATAATAATAAAATTTTATTTTTGAGTCGCCTATCTGGCCGAGTTAACGGCCACTCTAGGCGACGTACATAAAAGAGTAAAATACAACATATAAGTCAAAAGCCCAATCTATAATTAATCTAAAACCACCCACTTTTATAACAAGTAAAACTAATCCGCCCCTGAAATCTTGTAGGCCTGCCTGAACAGCCAGGTCTTCAAGGCTTGACAAAAACTTGTCAGGGAGGGGGCATGGCAAAGGTCATAGGGCAAGGAATTCCAGAGGGTGGGAGTCACAATCGAAAATGCCCTCTCTCTGGTCCGCACCAGCCTAGCTGTTCTAACTGGTGAGACCGAGAGAAGGTCTTGTGAGGGTGATCTCGTCAGGCGGCATATTTGGTGATGCTGGAGGCGTTCCTTCAGATAAACTGGGCCGAAACTGTATAGGGCTTTAAAGGTTAACACCAACACCTTGAACTGGGCCTGGTAAACAACTGGTAGCCAGTGTAGATCTCCTAACACTGGAGTGATATGATCACGGCGACGGCTGTTCTTAATCAAACATGCCGCCGTATTCTGTACCAGCTGTATTTTCTGGACCGTTTTGAAGGGTAACCCAACGTAGAGTGCATTACAGTAGTCTAAGCGAGAGGAGACCAGGGCATGTACCACTCGAGGGAGCAGATGGACAGGAAGGTAGGGATGCAGCCTCTGTATTAGATGTAATTGATACCAAGCTGCCCAGCTCACTGCCACCACCTGAGCCTCCATGGACAGCTGGGAGTCCAAAATGACCCCGAGGCTGCGGACCTGGTCCTTCAGGGGCAATCTTACCCATTAAACACCAGGTCTATATCACCTAACCTTCTCTTGTCTCCCACGAGCAGCACCTCGGTCTTGTCTGGGTTCAGCTTCAGCCTATTTCCTCCCATCCATTCACTTACAGACTTCAGGCACTTGGAAATGGTATCCACAGCCAACTCTGGTGAGGACTTAAATGAGAGATAGAGCTGGGTGTCATCCGCATATTGGTGACACTCCAGCCCAAATCTCCTGATGATGGCCCTCAGCGGCTTTATATAGATGTTAAATAGCATGGGAGAGAGGATAGAACCCTGTGGCACTCCACAATTGAGAGGCCAAGGGTCTGAAACCTCATCTCCCAATGCTACCCATTGATGCCTGTCTGAGAGATAGGAATGGAACCACCGTAAGACAGTGCCCCCTATTCCCATTCCCCCCAGGCAGTCCAAAAGGATACCGTGGTCGACGGTATCGAAAGCCGCTGAGAGATCCAGGAGAACGAGGAATGTACATTCTCCCCTATCCAACGCCCTCCTCATATCATCCACCAGGGCGACCAAGGCTGTTTCAGTTCCATGTCCAGTCCTGAAGCCCGACTGGAATGGATCCAAATAATCTGCTTCATCCAAGTGTGTCTGTAACTGTGTGGCCACCACTCGACCAATCACCTTGCCCAAGAATGGTAAATTAGAGACTGGGCGAAAAAAAATAATAAAAATTAATAAAATTAATAAAAATAAATTTGACAGAGATTTCTAGGATAATTAATGAGAGAAATATAATTTTCTAGGTTAGATTCTTTGTAGAAACATTAGTAACACAGGAAAGAACCAGAGTAAGAAGAACAACCAACATACAAAAATGTAATTCTCCATCTTTGGAGATGGCAGGTGTTGTCACCACTCACCATATACTCATAGGTACACGTTACCAAATTCTTCCAAGCTTCCAAAAGGAGGTCAGGTCTCCTGCTCCCCTGGTGCATTCACTATAGCTGCCTGATTTCCCTGTTTTTTAAAGTTTGATAGAAATATCTGTTGGCTATAGGTCATTCTTAAATCGCTAGTTTCTTTGTTTATTAGTGAATTATTAGCTTCGGTTGATACACTAACTACAGCCTTTCCTGGACAGGGATATTTTAGCCACTGTGATTCATGTGTTTGTAACCTCATAATTAGACTACTGTAATTCACTCTATGTGGGGCTTCCTTGGGATTGACCCAAAATTTGCAGCTGGTGCTGAATGCTATGGCCAGGTTGTTGAGTGGAGCAGCTGAACATACACATATTACACCTGTGCTGAAGGAATTGCACAGGGTGCCAGTCAGTTACCTGTCCATGTTTAAATTCTTGTTCTTAACATATAAAGACCTGAACAACTCTGGGTCAGGTTACCAGAATGACTGTCTGCCCTTGTGTAGACTTGTAAAATCACTTAGATAATCTGGGAATATTATACACATGGTATTGCACCCTATAGAATAATATAGAGCAGTGGCTCCTAAACAGGAATTTTCTGCTATTGGCTCTGCATTGTTGAATACTCTTCCCTCTGTCATACGTGAAGCAGCAAACACCAGTGGGTTCAGACTCCTTGTGAAGACTTATCTTTTTGCCCAGGCTTTCTCTGACCCATAAGACTGGACCTTGCTTTATATATTGAATCCTCTGAATTTCTCTTTCATTCACTTTGGTATGCTTTATGTGTTTTTATATTGCTGTACTAGGTTGTGTGTGTGTTTGTTTTAATGTTTCAGTGGGGCATTGTTTTTTAGGCTGTACACTGCTTAGTAATTTTTGAAATATTAAGCGGACTATAAATGCTTTTAAATAAAATGGACCACCTACTCACATATGGCCTTTAGGCTACAATCCTATGCACACTTACCTGGGAGTGAGTCCCATTTCACTCAGTAGGGCTTACTTCTGAGTAGATGTGCATAGCATTGCACTGCTTGTCTTCTACAACATTGATCAGCCACTGTGCTAAACTTCCTTCTCATACATGACTATAAATGGAACTCGCCTTGCCCTTTGCTGCTCCTAGTCATCTAGTGCAGAAATAATCCGTATGCCTGTCCTTTGGAATGCTCTGTGATAAGCAGAAATCAGCAGGTATCACTTTTCTCAGACTGTAGCTGCAGTGAATGACAGGGAGTGCTTCAGCAACTGAATTTTCTCCTGTCATGCCACAGGAAGCTTGTCAGATAAAAAGAAGAAAAACCAGCAATTCAGCTTTTACTAAAGGGGAGGGGGAACACTGCTCCAGAAACTGTTTTGCATTTGCTAATTCATTTGCAAAGAGATAAAATATTAGCAGTAGCAAAAGAGAAAGATGCCTCAGTCCCGTTAGGAACACACCTTCTCAGCACACATTTTCCCAAGACTACAAGATCGCAGATATTGGCAGCACCAATGCTCTGCTTAAAGGACATAAAGTGAAAAAGAGGGTTGGATTCCATCCCCGCTGCTTCTCACTCCCCCTAATACGATCAGTACTGCCTCAAGTAATATGACTGTCGTAGCTGATGGAGGTTGCTTTGCAAAAATTGTGAGTTGGATCCAGACTGGCTGGGCAATCCGACACACATCTTCTCAAAAGAAAGCCCTCCTGATCTCAATAGGACTCAATTAGTTCCCACTGAAATCAATGAGACTTAGGTCAGTTAATGACTAACTTTTCTCACTGATTTCAATGGGACCAGGACATCGCCTGGATCCATGTGAGCTTCTTTGACAAGCTTCTACAACACATAGTGTAGGCTCAAGGCAGACAGTTCATAGACCAAACACCCAATGTCCTTTAAAGAAGATGAAGGGCATACTTTTTTTCAAGACAATTTGTACTGATAAAGGCATTCTCTATTTAGTCCCATTTCCCTAAGCCTCTTTCTTTCAGAAGCAAATGTAACCTCAAATCCCTGGCATTTTATCTTTTTTTCCCATTGTATAAGGATCTGGTGGTTAAAAGAATTCCCAGATCCAGTGTTATTCACTTTCTCAAGTAATGGGCTCAAGAAATGACCTATGCTTAAATGTGTTTCAAGGGCAATAATGTTCTAAACAAGAACGAGCCTTTTCCAGAACTAAATCTAAACCCTATGAAGGCATAAAAATAGCAAATATTGGATAATCTCAAAATATTGTAGCAAACTAAATCACAATGAGAATGCAAAAGCATCCCAACATAAAGGTCTTCAACTCTTATCTTGTTTTCATAATTCACCACAGGCTCTGAAGTTGCGTGCTGGGGGAGGGAAGAAAGCTTTTCCACAGAAAATTAAGAAACCTTGGGTTTCTGACATGTAAAATAATATTATTTCATTAATTCTTCCCCTCCAATGTTGAATATGGTAGAAAACTTCATACATTCATTTAATTGACCAAGCAACATACCTAGTTTCTTCGTTTAAAAAGAAAACCCTCACAAATTCTATTTCTACTTCTATTTATTTTCTTAAAGGAAAGAAACCATCTGTCTCCTTCATTCATTCGTTTGGGTATTTGTTTTGTCAGCTTTTGTGAGGGTGGGGGGGTTCTCTCACAGAGACTCCGTGGAATATAATCTAAATTAAACACAGAAAAGGTCAAAAACTTGTTTTCAAACTTTTCTCAAGTACAATTAGCGTAGTGTTTTAACAGCTGGCAGCTGCAGTAATTACTTTTAGATTATACATGGAAATCTGTTGAAATATAATTAGTCTGATCTATGAACCAGGTAATTAAGGTAAAAACTCCCACATTTTCTTAGACCTCATTAACTTATTTCCTTTGAAAATTGCTAGATAATGACAGTACATTAGAAGTTTATCCATAAAATGACACTGAATAATTGAAACCCTTGTCCTGGGATATTAAAGGACAAAACAGCACTTCAGTGTTCAGAGTCCTGATGCATTTTAAAGTACCAATGCACATATCAGCAAACAGTGTATGTACTTTGAGAGGAAATGGGCACATCCCACCAGAAACAAGGTATAAAAGGACAATATGGTTCTTGTCCCTGTTCTCAGCTTGGTCATAAAAGCCAACTAAAGTACTGACATGATGCAAAATGGGTGTATTAATAGCTGCAAGATCTATTGAAATTAACAAATTGTCACAGCATAACCATCCTGGGAATAAGATTGAAGAGTGGTATAAAAACTCCTCCAACTCACTAACGATAGACTTCTCTGGGAATGTATGAGTGACTAAGGTTCCTTAAATAATATTTTCCTGCAGAACACATTTTGGCTTCTGCATATAAAGCAGGAAGAGTGAGGCCATGACTAAGAGATGCTAAAAGAAAGTTCATTGATCTGCTTCTCTCCCAGGTTTTTCTCTCTCTCTACTCTTCTTGCTAACGTGTAGTATAACACAAACCCCATGTGATGTGATGGCTTTCTGTTGTCCCTGCCCCACAGTGTTGGCCAATCAGCAATGGAAGCAGACAATGTACCATGTGACAATGTCTTATCAAATCACATGTTGTGTGTAATACATGTTACCAGGAGGAATGGAGGACAAAACATGGTTGCCTGATTCACCTAGTTCTTGCCTTTGGCATTAAACAGCTCCAAGCCAGCATGGGGTTTCTGAATGGTCTTCAATTATTATGGTAAATGGATTTGTGTGACATTGCAAGATGACTAGCTTGTAGGTTTGAATTGTAGGTAACAACTAACTGACATTTTTTTAAAGTTAAATTCTCATGAAATAAAGCCATCCACCATCTTGAAACATTTTTTTCTGAAATAATATCAGAGCAGATCTTAAGAAGGCTGCTGTGCCTATGAATTGCATAGAAGGATGAAATTCCATGAGTTGTGGCAGCATCGTGATGGGACCATATGATGACATTTTCCTTTCTGTGGCTCTGAAACTTACAGGAGCTGTGCCAGGATATGGGCCTAGTATTGTCACCATTCCAGTGGACAATGACACTGTATGTTATGTGATAGGTAGAAAGCAAAAGGTAGAGCTTTGCAATATTGCATTTCCAGGAAAAGCTTCACCTGCTGGAGCTCAATACATAGGTCAATGTACAAAAAATAAAGTCAGCAAAAAACGTTTGTGAGGCAACAAGCATAGGCACTGCATTAGCAAAAGGGAGCATAGCAGCAACTGCATATGGACATTGCAAACTCACATAATATGACTGGAGGGCTCCCCCCATGGCAGGGCTCCTGTGTGTTTAAAGCTGTGATATGTTGCAGATTGAAATTCATCAAATGTAAGGTTCCCCAGCAGTAAGGTGGAGAACAGGCTTCACTTCTTACATTTCTGTCTGTTGTGCAATCAATGAAGACATGAGAGTCTTGGCAGAAAAAGGGGACAAAGGAAACTACATTTAGTGACAGGACAGTCAGTGTCTGTGGTGCATTATCCATGAAAAGAAGGCTGTGTGTTCAAAAGATCTAAAGAGCTGCTGATCTCTTTTAATCTGCTCTGCATTTTTAGTTGTGTTCCCTTTCCCCATCAATTCTTAAGTTTTGTTGTTTTAAATATGGACTGTAAGCTATTCTGGGCATTTTATTAGAAACTGAAGGGATCGGATGTTAAATGTTTTAAATAAAGAAATAAACCTATCTCAGCTGAGAAGTACACAGCTAAAGAGTCTTAATTCTTCCAGCAGGCAGTAAGAAATATAAAAAAATGGTAGCCATTAATGTTATGCTACGTTCTTGCCATTTGCTCTCTCTTACAGTGACTAAAGATCTAGAGTTGATATCATGCCTGTTAATGCTTCTGTAATATTCCATCTTATTCTCAGGATTCCATGCAGTGAGTTTGCTCCTAAAGTGGGTCAGCAAGCCCTATGCGCACTACTCTATGTACCAGTACTCTAGCTTAATTTATATTAGCCAGTCATGAGCAACTATTTTGAGATCTCCATCTGTCTCAGATCAAACAATATGGACAATCTCTGGTTTTTGTCAGGAATATTAACTTCCTCTTCTTGAAGTGACACTATGCGCTAGTTAGCCTGTGTTATAATCCAGCTGCAATCCTATACAAAGGAGAGGGGGAGGATTGCAATGGGCATTCAAAGCCTTCCTGCACCACTATGTTCCACCTCCGGTGTCAGAGGTGGAAAGGAGCTGCACAGAGCAGCTTCCAAGAGCAGTGCTGGGAGGGAGAGGTGGTTTCCATTGACTGGAAACCACTTCCCCCTCCTTGAGCAAGGGGCATGCCTTGCCCCAGCAAAGGAACAATCAGAAGCCCACTTTAAGATCCGAATTATTAATTTCAAACCTTGCCCTTACCAGCTCCATACCCAATGTCATGTATGATGTCACGTGTAGGGCAGGTGACCACAGCTTCCTCAAAACAGCTTTGCACGCCAAATGGGAAGACCAGGTGGGCCGAGTCTGGCCTATGGGCCATTGGTTACACACTCCGGCTGGGTACACAGGAAGTAAGTCCCATTGAACACAAGGAGTCCAGAGCTTGGAAGGTTACTCTTAAAAAGGAATAAACTACAATTACTGTTACATGGCCCCAAAAAGGAATAAATTACCATTACAATTGCTCTGAAAGGAATTGATTACCGTTACTCAAAAGTAATCACTACAATTATAGGTACTGTACTTTAAAAAACACACTAGAGTGTCTACAAGGTGGTAGCCTTGGCTGCTGCACACCTAAGTACCTTAAAACAACATTAAAAATAAACACACACAAATTGAGGTAGTAAAATAGTTCTTTCTATCCATAAGATAGGCCGTTTCTAGACCAGGATAGCCTGACCACTGTTGCCCACGCACTGGTAACCTCCAGGCTGGATTACTGTAACGTGCTCTATGTGGGGCTGCCCTTGAGGTTGGTCCAGAAGCTGCAGCTGGGGCAAAATGTGGCGGTGAGACTGCTCACTGGGGCAGGGTATCACCAACATGTCACCCCACTGCTGAAAGAATTGCACTGGCTGCTAGGGTTGCCAGGTTCCTGGCCTGAGACTGATCCTGTATCTTTAGGAGAAGAGAAAGTCAGCCAAGTGCAGATGTTCTTGCAACCCTGTAATGAGAAAAACCACAAGGTGGAATTCTCCCTTCCCCCTGCACAACTTTTAAAGATACAGAAGACCTCTTGGAGGCCACGCCTGCTGGCTGCCCATTTGCTACCGGGCCAAGTTCAAGGTTCTAGTTTTGGTGTACAAAGCCCTATACAGCTCGGGACCAGGATACCTGAAAGACCGCCTTACCCCTTATATACCCAGTCGATCACTGCGCTCTGCAGGTGAGGGCCTCCTGCAGATATCATTGTATCAGGAGGTCCGTTCTGCATAACATAGGAAGAGGACCTTTGGTACGGTGGCGCCTACCCTTTGGAATTCCCTCTCCTTAAATATTAGACAGGCACCATTTCTGTTATCTTTTCGGCACCTATTGAAAACCTTCCTCTTTCAACAAGCCTTTTAAGTTGAGACCTTATCCCAGTCTGCGTCTGTCTTGGAATTGCTTTCTAATATGTTTTTTAACCTTTTTAAAAAAAGTCTTCAAAGCTTTTAAAAAATGTTTTTAAAGTTGTTTTGTTTTAATGTATGTTTTAATGGTGTTTTAAAGTGTTTTTAGTGCTTTTGTTTGCCACCCTGGGCTCCTGTTGGGAGGAAGGGTGGGATATAAATCAAATAATAAATAAATAAATAAGATAGCAGTTGTGATCTCTCTGCTAGTAAGGGAGGTGGGGAGGGAGGCAAAGGCCACTGCTCAGATCTTTGTGTGTCAAACAGTAGTGAAGTGGCAAATTCAGAAGTGCAAGGTCCCTTCATGTTAGGCCTCGCCCTGTCCCTCCTTTTTTGCTGCTGGGTCGAGAATTAGATGCTTGTTAATGCTTTGTCCCACAACAACAGACATCCCTTGGAGCCAATAAGAATGAAAGGTGAGAGTGTTAGCTACTGATAAGAGGCTTCTCATTGGCTGATTAACCTCCTTTCACTCTGATTGGCTGTAGTCAGCAGGAAAAGACAAACAGGCATGGGACTCTTCTCAGTGGCTAACACACTCCCCTTTCATGTTGATTGGCTCATGGGATGCTCAAGACATAGGGACTATCCTGGGACCCTGCTGCCAAAAAGGTAAGGGGTAAGACCCCCTGAGACCCCAGATGACTACACCACTGGGGTCAAACAAAGTGCAACCTCTACACACGCATACTCTCAGCTAGCAAGAGCCATTTCTCTCACTTAACCACCTCCCAGACCCAGCCCTGCCACCAACTATGGCACACTCATCTAAGCAAACATTTTCCCCTGGAGTACAAAAAAGTTAAAAAAAACTGCAAATGCAGCGAAGTAACCAGGGAGGGCGGCACAGTAAACACAGTATTTACTGTGGGCAAACACAGTATTAACGCACACACATGTCATCATCTCTCACTTCCACAGTTCTTTATCTCCATTCTGCTGCTGCCTTCTTCTTCATCCACATCCTTGCCCTTTAGCTCCTTTCTCTATACTTTCCATTCTTCTCCACCACCATCCATTTTTTAAACAATTGTTTTCTCCACTCCACCCCCATCTCGCTCTCCACCTCCTCCCTCGTCGCCTCCCAAACACTCACAGAGCATAAGAGAAGAGTGACGCTGCTCAGAAGTCCAGTTTGAGCCACATGATTTTCATCCACAAACCAGAGGAGCAGAAGACTTCCCCTGCTCCCCCTTCCAGTAATGCCCAGAAGTAATGCTGGAAACATTACAATTACTCCTCAAAAGAAATAAAATTACTCCTCATTCTATTACAATCAAAATGTAAAGAAATTGTCCAGTTATTCCTCAAAAAAGTAATAAATTATACGTCACTCATTTTTTGTAACTAATTACTTCCAAGCTCTGAGTGAGTCTTAGTTCTGAGTAATACCTAGAGTTGTGCAGTCAGTCTCCCTTAAATCATAAAGTACTTCAGCACCTTTTCCAATAACTTCTAGTGGACTAACTGCTTCCAGAGTTGTTCTGCAATGGTCAGGTGCATGTAATGCAGAGGTGGCTAAGTGATCCAGCAGCACCTTCTCCCACAATTTGTCTCCCCCCACCCCCAAATTTTGGTAGCAGTGGCCAGAAAACAAATTAAGTAGACATGGCACAGGGGAAACAGAGAGATGTAAACCTCTCTGCCCAGCGCCCTAATGGGGTTGCAAATCACCCCCTTCCTGTCCCACCTCCTGAGCAGATCTGCACAGATAAGCAGAGGAGGGCAGGATATGTGTGTGGGTGCACGCACGCACATGTGCATATGAACACACACACATGAATGGGAGGTGGCCACACCTACCACTGGCGGTCAGCCCCTGGAGACCTAGTGAAAAGTAAATGTGTCGCTTGCGCCAAGAAAGTTACCAACCCCTGAAGTAATGGCTTCCTCCATCCATGGGATCTGCCTTCCTTTGATTGTATCCAACTACATTTTACTCAGAGTAGACCCATTAAAATTAATAAACCTAAGTTCATCATGGCCATTATTTCAATGGGTCTACTCTGAGTAGAACTAGCACTGGATAGAACCCCTAGAGTGTGTACATGAAAAGCCCAGTTGATGGGTGTGTGTGGAAGAAAGACACTTTTCAAAAGGTAAGATATATAATAGGAAAGAGGGGAAAAGTGTATTGTACAAAAGCACAAGGTTTAAATGCAGAATGTCCTCCTTGCTTAACGGCCAATCTTAAACAAGTGTACTCAAAAGGACAGAGTTCCAGGGAATTAATTTCCCATTGGGTTTAGGACTAGAGCCTTAGCATTAGCGGCATTGCTACTGGACAGTTGTGTGCAACTTTAAAGATACAGGAGCCTTTTCAGGATCTGGAAATCCTAGGTGGGGGTCACATCAGTGTCTGTTCTACTTATACTGTAAGTGAATAGCACTGATATTTGTCCTGTCAGAGCATCGAACTCCCATCACTCCCAGCCAGCATGGCCAATGGTAAAGAACGATGGGAGTTGGAGTAGAGCAAAATCTGGATGGCTTCTGATTCCCCATCCCTAGTTTAAAGTGAAGAAATTTTGTCTGGATATTGTTAAGTAGAAGTGGTTATTGCAGACCTTTAATTCCATTCAGATAGTTATAATGCTGCCATAGTTGTTTTTGAAAGTTAAAGAGGAAAGCACAAAAGCAGGACTACAGCTGAACATCAAGTAGACTAAAGTAATGACAACAGAAGATTTATGTAACTTTAAAGTTGACAATGAGGACATTGAATTTGTCAACGATTATCAATACCTTGGCACAGTCGTTAACCAAAATGGAGACAATAGTCAAGAAACCAGAAGAAGTCTAGGACTGAGGACGGCAGCTGGGAGAGAACTAGAAAAGGTCCTCAAATGCAAAGATGTATCACTGAACACTAAAGTCAGGATCATTCAGACCATGGTATTCCCAATCTCTATGTATGGGTGTGAAAGTTGGACAGTGAAAAAAGCGGATAAAAGAAAAATCAACATTTGAAATGTGGTGTTGGAGGAGAGCTTTGAGGATACCATGGACTGCGAAAAAGACAAATAATTGGGTGTTAGAACAAATTAAACCAGAACTCTCACTAGAAGCTAAAATGATGAAACTGAGGTTATCCTACTTTGGACGCATAATGAGAAGACATGATTAATTAGAAAAGATAATAATGCTGGGAAAAACAGAAGGGAGTAGAAAAAGAGGAAGGCCGAATAAGAGATGGCTTGATTCCATAAAGGAAGCCACAGACCTGAAGTTACAAGTACTGAACAGGGTGGTTCATGACAGATGCTCTTCGAGGTCGCTGATTCATAGGGTCACCATAAGTCGTAGTCGACTTGGAGGCACATAACAACAACAAATTGTTTTTGAAGTGACATGACAAAGATACATGAACTAAGGACAGGGTCGAGGGTGAAGTTCATAACCCTTGAAGGCTTGCTTGTTGCAAACCACAGCATACGACCTCTTCCCCGGTCCCAGCAACTTTCACCTCTCTGCAGGCTTTACTGTAGCAGACATGGTCTCCATCACAACCCAGGCATAATTTAATTTAGTTTTAGTTGGAAGAGGGCTGAGTATAACTATTCTTGATAGGATGGCCTGCCTTCCTCTGTCACCCAGTAACATGTAGAAAAAGAACATGTGTGATGCAATGTCACGTCAGTGATACCTCATCCCAACATCCAGCAGTCAATGAAATGGAGCAGGGTGGAGAAACAGCACAACGCATGTCCTTTTAAAGTCATATTATCAAAGGAAGAGGAAGCACAGATCTGGATTTGTATTGTTTTTGGTAGCAGCATCTGTCTTCCATCACATCTAATTCTGTCACACAAGGCAGTAACAAGAATCATATGTGGTTCAAGGCCTCAGATACGGGCCTAGCTCACATATGCAAGAGAGTAATGTGGGAATGAAGTGAAGACAGATTCTTCCAAACTACACAGGAAGTGGATTAGACTGTGAAAGGCCAACCCAAATGGTGTTTGCATTGTTACACATTTGTAGGGCAGTACAATATCTCAGAGAGGAGGTCAGGTCTCACTATAGCTACCCAATTTCCCTGCTTTTTAACGTTCGATAGAAATATCTGTGGGCTACAGGTACATTCTTAAACCGCAATGGTTTTTTGCCTATTAGTGAATTTCTCTGCTTTTTAATTTGGGAGGTAAGAAATGGGATCCTGTGCAAGTTTGCTGAGAATGGAGTGATTGTTTGCATGCTTATTGAGTTCAGTAGGGATTTACTCACCTGCAATCATGCTTAGGATAGGTTAAACTGGCCAGGGGGGAGGGAGGGATGGCTGGAGTGGGCAGGGAAGGAGGAAGAAGGAAGTGGGGAAGGGAGAGAAGAGGGGAAGGAGGGGGAAGGCAGGACCGATCATTTGAATGCTTATTGATTTCAATGGGATTTACTCCTAAGTAATCATGGTTAGGATAGGTAAAACTGACCATGGGGGAGGAGCAGGGGGAGGGGAGAGGAGAGGTAGGAAAAAGGGAGGGGAGATGGGAGCGGAAGGATGTAGATATCACGACACAGTGAGACACGGTGAGACCAGAGTTCAATTTCGGAGCCCCCTTCGTAATTCTCGTCTCCGCTTTTTATTTTACCTCCGCTTGGAGGCGTGGATTATTTTCTCTCCATAAACAGCCTATGACCTTTAACTATTGTATAACATCACGTACATACATAGTACAACAGCATTATCTACGTGGCAATATGCAGGCAGTTATTTAACCACTACAGATGTCAGTATCGTTTACAGCCATAAAGTTAACCACATCCTGTTTTTCCACTGGTCAGATCGCAATGTCTTGAGAGATAGTGTACTGAGAACAGCAGCGTGGTTTGCCAACGTATGCTGTTCATTCAGTCCACCCCACATCTCCCCCTTTTTTATTTTTTAGCAAAAAGTAATTACTACGTAATGGTCGCGGAGCAACAGGTGTACACGTCTGGAAAAGGTATTGTAAAAAACAGCATAAGCCTATACTTAAAATGAGTAAAAGAATAGCATATCTAAGAATCTGACTTAGCCATCCAGTGGGCAGCCAACTCCAAAGCCACTGCCACCAAGTTGTAGGGGCGTCCTGCAAAATGTTATTAGCTAGATCCTTCAAGTTTTTTACCTGTGTTCTGATTTCAAAACTGTTGTCAGTTAAATTAAAACAGCACATATTCTTTATAGTTTCGCACCCCAACTGATGTTGTAATAGCAGGTAATCTATAGCTGCACGATTATCCAAGATAGCTTGTCTTAATATACCCTGCTCTTCATTTAACAAAGCAATGGCTCGAGAGGTGGCATTTATCATCTTAACATAATTACAGGCTAATTTATGTAATTGATTGCTGTTACTTACTGCCAATGCAGGAAGTCCAACAAGGGAGATGGCTAGTGATACACTTTCTGCTTTATTAAGCAATTCCACCTTGTCATTACAATCAGCCGGCATGGCAACAGCTTCTCTTTTCCTACGTTGGGCTAGCAACTCCCTTTTATGAAGGAAAATGGGAACCAGTCGACTCAGGCAACAGATGGTATCAGAAATATTAGCGGGAACATAATTAAAAGTGGTTTCTCCACATGTCCAAAACCATCCACCTGGTAAAGGAATGTGTCCGTACATACTGGATATGTTAATGTGCTGTGTACAATTCCATGTGGGTCTCCCAACCTTTAGACATCCCTTCTGCACCTTATGTCGACTACAATTAACCATCCGAGCACACGTATTATTAATGGAATTTGCAACATGTGATGTAAATAATTGAAAAGCATTAACAGGCAGCTGGAAGGTTGGAGTTCCCCAATTCGAAACAGTATGATATTTAATCTCTGAAGTATTCATGAACCGCCCAAGTCCTGTAATGTTCCCAATATCCCCAGGTGCTTTGCATACGGGTATTAAACATGTTCCCAACATACCCATTTCCTGTACATGTTCAGTCATGCAAACGTCACTCACATTTGTCATTCGTGCTAACTGAACCCAGATATTGTGTTGAAACCGCATCCCCAACTCCTGCCCCAACCTGTCAGCCCCGGCGCTTCCTAAAATCCAACAAATGCAAAGTACAAAAATAGAATTTGTATTTAAAGACGCAATTAAAGCAAGAATGGTATTCTCAGTTGTCTTGTCCACCCCGGCTTGTTCCATTGCTTTTTCTGCTTGTGTTGCTAAGTTCTTTATTTGGCCCCAAGTCACGGGAGGTTGCGGAACATTCCGACCACGCTTCCTGGAAGACATCCCAGTATCCTGAAGTTGCAGAGAAAAATTAGGGATGGGATTCTTAAGATTATCGTGCCAGGACATCGTCTTTCCAGGGCCGGATACACCTAGCAGGTACCCACACAGGACCGTGAGGCGTAGACACAGCCGCGTAACCTCGACCCCACGTTATAAGCGGAACTGGGCCTTTCCACTCTGGATTTGGTAGTTGCCGAAACTGCACCCGCGGGGCAGGTAGAGACTCCGACTGCTGAAAATGCCGCTGCGCTCGAGTAGAAAAGGAAAAATGAGTATTGGGAGATTGAGACAAATTTAAATGATTAATGGTAAACAACACTTGTGCCAGCCACTCCTCTTTGGTGGCCAATCCCAGTGGTACTCCTCCTTTTTGTTTTTGTTTAAGCAAATGCTCTTTAAGGGTACGATTGGTACGTTCGACGACAGCTTGACCTGTAGAATTATAAGGAATACCAAACAAATGTGTAATGGACCACTTAGTGCAAAACTGTGCAAATTGCTGTGAAACATATGCAGGACCATTATCAGTTTTTATCGTCTGAGGTTGGCCCATGATGGCAATAGAACGAATGACATGATTAATAACATTCTTAGTTTTTTCCCCTTTCTGAGGAGTTACCCATATGTATCCGGAATATGTATCTACTGTAACATGCAAATACTTCCATGGGGAGAAAGTAGGAAAATGTGTAACATCCATTTGCCACAACTGGTTAACTATGAGACCTCGTGGGTTCACTCCTGGTTCTGGGGATAGAGTTAACTGTGTGCATTGGGGACATTGTTGAATAATGGCAGAGGCTTCCTGGGCAGTAAGATGGAATTGCTTCTGGAGTGCTTTAGCATTTTGATGATGAAGGGCATGACTTTCTATGGGTGTGCAAAGGAGGGCACGAAGAGCCTGATCAGCATATTGATTACCTTCTGTTAACAATCCTGGGAAAGGTTGATGACTGCGAATATGAAATATAGCAAATCGACAAGACCGAGTATGTATGAGTTTTTGAAGTGTAAGCATAAGAGCAAGTAGATTAGTGTCCAGCATGGGAGAGACATAACTACCGGGTAATGCAAGTACAACATTCTTAACATAAAGACTATCGGTAATAATGTTAACCTCCTGATCTGCAAAAGTCAACAGCGCCATACTAACAGCGGCCAACTCAGATCTCTGAGCGGAAGTTTGGGGTAAGGTGAAAATTGTCTTCCAAACCCCCTGCTCGTGCCATGCAACAACCCCTCTAGTTGGACTGCCATCAGTATAGACCGTGACCGCAGGTAAGGGTTGTAAACTGATTACAGATTGAAACTGGATAGGAATTTTTTGTGTAATTTGAAGCCGTGGATCTGATGAGGAACGACATGAAATTGTGCCCAAATAAGAGACTAAAGCCCATTGAAGGTCATCAGAAAGTGCAACAGCATTTTCCCATGTGTAAAGTTTAAGAGGCAACGAAATTTCAACCGGATCGATACCTAATAATTGCCTTGATCGTAATCGTGCTTTTTGGATTATTTCTGCTGCTTGCATTGGCAAAGTTGTGATAGATGACTTTGGTGTATGGGCTAAGTAAAGCCACTCTATTATATGTGTAGCATTGGAGCCTGACTCCTGAGTGAGTGCAGCAAAAAGTTGGCTTCCATCAAATAAAACAAATAAAATCAGTGGTTTATTCAATATTTGTCGATCCACCCAAATAGCTTTTAACGTTGTAGAAACTAATTCTAGGGATTGCCTTGCCTGTTTCGTTAAAGTAATAATATCTGCAGGTTGACGTCCTTGTTTTAAACATTCAAATAAAGGCCCCATGTCTTGAGTGGTAAGTTTACAATATGGTCGAATCCAATTAATAGAACCCAAGAATTGTTGTAGTTCTACATAAGTTGGCTTCATTGACAAAGTAAGACAGGGCAATACAGGAGTGGAGTAGGATTGCATTAATTTATGTCCTAAATACAGAAATGGTTCTTTGAGTTGTACCTTTTCAGGGGCAATCTGCAACCCTGACTGTGACAAATGATCAGTAAGGTGTTGTTGCCACATAGATGGGAGGGTTCTCCCAGCCACCAAGATGTCATCCATATAATGGTAGACCAATAATGTAGGGTATTGAGCCCGAAAGGGTCGCAGGGCCATGTCTACAAACTGTTGACATAGGGTTGGACTATTTAACATGCCCTGAGGTAGCACTTTCCATTGATATCGTTGCGCAGGGCCAGAGTTATTATATACGGGAACAGTAAACGCAAATTTCGGTGCGTCTTGCGCTTGTAACGGTATTGTGAAAAAGCAATCTTTCAGGTCTATAATAGCTAAGGAATAGTCATATGGAATTAAATTTGGATTGGGCGTCCCACATTGTAGCGGACCCATGGGCACAATTAATTTATTTATTTCTCGTAAATCATGTAAGAGCCTCCACTTTCCAGATTTCTTTTTAATCACAAACACTGGGGTGTTATAAGGGCTATTACTTTCTGCTATATGATCAGCTTCCAGTTGCTCCTTTACCAGTTGGTGCAGAGCTTCTAATTTTTCTTTGGGTAAGGGCCATTGTTCTACCCAAATGGGTATGTCTGTCTTCCATTGTAAAGGAAGAGCTGCCTTTTGTTGGCTAATCATTAATAACAATGGTGGTCTGGAATTGCTCCAGTAAATCCCTTCCCCACAGATTTACTGAAATGTCCAAAATACAAGGGCGAATGTGGGCTATACGATCACCATCAAGAGCAACAACTTGTATCCAATCCTTACTCCGTTTTGAATCCTGAGCTCCGCCCACTCCCCACACAGAAGGGGCCACTTCTACTGGCCAAGAGGATGGCCAGTTATGTTCAGCAATTACTGTGACATCTGCCCCAGAATCTATAATACCTTCAAAAATAACATTGTTTAAACAATACTTACGAACCGGTTTCTCCCTGGTCACTTCTGCCAGTACTGCAGCTACCTGTGGATGGAAAGGATTACCTGAAATACTCACACTCGGCGATTTCGTCCTTGTAGATCCGAATCCACCAGTACGTTGTTGGGAGGAAGTGTTCGATGTGAAAAGACGATATGGCAATAACAATAGTTGCGCAAAAGAATCTCCCTTCTTCAACTGAAGGGGAAGGTGACTCCAATACTGAATATAAATAATTCCCTGATAATCAGAATCAATAACACCAGGTACCACCATTATATTATTCTTGGAAGCAGAGGATCGCGGTAGTACAAGGCCTACGGTGCCTTCTGGTAAAGGGCCAGTGAGTGTGGTAGGCATTAAAAGAACTGCTCCAGGCAAAGGAACATCTTTTGACTCTGCATGTATTAAATCAATTCCAGCGCTTCCTTGAGTAGCAGGGGTGGGTACACTTCCTTGAGATTCGGGGCTGGAAGCCTGCCCCAAGTTCAGTTTCCCTCAATAGGACGGGAAGACACATTGGTATTGGTAGTGGGAGCTGAACGACACTGATTAGCCCAATGATAACCCTTTTTACATTTCGGACAGATTTTCTTTGGCCGGTTTGTAACAGTGCCCCCACCTTTAAATGCTCCTCCGCCAGGAGCCCGACATTCCCTTCTGAAATGACCAGGCTTTTGACAATTAAAACAATTGCCTGTAGGTTTGTTACCCTGTCTTAATGCCCCAGCTAACAATGTCATGGCATGAACATGTGTACCTACCTCCGCACAAGCTTGAATCATGTCTCCCAATTCATATTGCGGTCTATGAATAATGTTTTTCAAAATCTTTTTACAGTCTGTGTTAGAATTCTCGTAAGCTAATTTTAACAATAATTCCCCTTGTGCCTGAGGGTTATCAACCTGCCGTGTCAGAGCCTCTTTCAAACGGTCAACAAACTGAAAATAGGGCTCTGTTGCTTGCTGCCGTACATTCGTAAAAGAACGTAAGGGTTCTTTCCCAGCAGGCACCTTTTTAAATGCTTTCTGTATACACTCAGCAGTTCGATGAAATGCGGCTTCAGGCAATACCCCTTGTTGTGCTATGGTAGCAAAATTACCTGACCCATAAATTTGCTCGGGAATGATATTAGCATCCCCAGCTGCTATAGCAGCATGTCTAAATTCTTGGTCCCAAACTACATATTGCGAAGGAGTCAAAATCATCCTAAAGAGATCCTTCCAATCTTGAGGGATCATGTTATATCCAGTAGCTACTCCTTCCAACATCCCTTGTACATAATTAGCCGTAATCCCATATTCTCTTACTGCCTTATTTATTTCTCTAATAACAGAAAACGGAAGAGCTGTCCAAGTTGCTATGCGATTATTAGCATTATTAGGATCTGGCTGATATGTAACGGGAAAAGCTGAAATTGTACCCTCCCATTCTCCCATTTCTTCCATAGATAATAATCCTGAGGCTGCAGCCTGAGCTATGGCTGCTTTAACCTTCCCAGTAACCTGTTCTTGTTGAACTGGAGGGCTATATGGAGGAGCATTTACAAATTTCTCAATATCCTTTTCAGGTGTAGGTAAAGAAAGTTGGGGATAAAGAGGAGTTTTCTGGTCAGAATTGGCAAACAGCGATGTCTCTTTTATCCCTAAATGACTAATGGCCTCAGCACACTTTTGCCATAATAAGAGATGGTGAATAGGTGCTCTTGGTTCTTCATGTAATTTTCTCCCTATCTTTATCCAATCTGACTGACGTAGTGATCCTTGCTCTGGATACCATGGACATTGACATTGAATTGTTTTTAACAATGATTCAATGTGAGAACGACTTATAAAAGCTGAGGTATCCTGTTTTAAAATTTTTTGTAGCTCTTGTGCATGAACCTTCTGCTGAGCTGACAATTCCCCCCCCATACTCACGAATGGGAGCTGTACGCTGAGGTGCACCGTTGGCTGATCCTGCCAGTGGGTACGAGGGTGTTTGTTCTGAATCACGTCGGGGTCACCAGATGTAGATATCACGACACAGTGAGACACGGTGAGACCAGAGTTCAATTTCGGAGCCCCCTTCGTAATTCTCGTCTCCGCTTTTTATTTTACCTCCGCTTGGAGGCGTGGATTATTTTCTCTCCATAAACAGCCTATGACCTTTAACTATTGTATAACATCACGTACATACATAGTACAACAGCATTATCTACGTGGCAATATGCAGGCAGTTATTTAACCACTACAGATGTCAGTATCGTTTACAGCCATAAAGTTAACCACATCCTGTTTTTCCACTGGTCAGATCGCAATGTCTTGAGAGATAGTGTACTGAGAACAGCAGCGTGGTTTGCCAACGTATGCTGTTCATTCAGTCCACCCCACAGAAGGAGAGGGAGGGAGAAGGAGGGGATTGGAGGGTGAGGGGCAAAGGAAGGGGCAGGGGAAGGCAGGTTTGATCATTTGCAGGCTTATTGAGTTCAATGGTATTTACTCCTATGCGATCATGCTTAAGAAAGGTAAAACTGACCAGGGGGAGGGGGAGGGGGAGGGGAAGGGGAGGGGGGAGGGGAAGGGGAGAGGCAAGAGGCAAGAGGCAAGAGGGAGGGGATAGCAGGGAAGAGAAGGGAAGAAGGGTTTGATAAATTGCATACTTTTTGAGTTCAATGGGATTTATTTCTGTGCAATCATGTTTGAAAATGGAAATGGACTGCCTTCAAGTCAATCCCAACTTATGGCGGCCCTATGAATTGGGTTTTCATGGTAAACGGTATTCAGAGTTGGTTTTACCATTGCCTACCTCTGAGGCTGAGAGGCAGTGACTGGCCCAAGGTCACTGAGCTTCATGGCTGTGTGAGGATTCAAACCCTGGTCTCCCAGATCCAACACTGACCCGGGGGGAACGACAGGGAGGGTAGGAGGAGCGGGAGGGGAGGAGATTGGGTGGGTGGGCACTGGGCAGAGGGGAAGCCCCTTTCCTTTCCAAAAGGAAAACATTGTGAACAGTATCATTGCTTTTCAGGGTTTCCCCCACCTTTTTATTCTACAGCAGACACATGTAGCCTCCCACCCAAACTTAAACCAAAGCTGCCCCTGGCCACATCCACACCAGGCCTTTATTTCACTTTAGACAGTCATGGCTTCTCCCAAAGAATCCTGGGAAGTGTAGTTAGTGAAGGGTGCTGAGAGTTGCGAGGAGAATCAGAGCGGCTGACTGTTAAACCATCTGGCCGCTGGAGCTCTGTCAGTGGAATAGGAGTCTCCTCTCAGCACCCTTAAATTTAGTTCTCCACATTTCTTCAGCAATTTGTATGTGATTTTTTAAAACAAATCTCATGAATATTCAGCATTTTAATGGGAATTTCCCCTCATGAGCATAGTTTTGTCTGCAGTTTTGACTAATGTAAACATTTCTGCAAGCAATTTCTGCTAACATAATGCATTTTTGTATGTTATTTTCACCCATATATAGATTTTTATGCACACTTTCCCCTAATATAAGAATCAAAGAAGAAAAAAGCAGCAAAAAAAAGCAAGCAGAATTTTCAATAATTCCAGCTAAAGCTGTTTTGTAAAGCACTACTAACAGTAAAACATTTTCTTGTTCTTGTTTGAGCTGATCAGGATAGGCAGACTACACTTTTCTAAACTTTACTAGACACATTAGGTTTAAAATGTTTCAATACAATTATGGTGGCAGGCCTTAGCCACTCACTGTGGGGGTGATCTTTAGCTGGCCCTTAACACCCAGGAGACACAAGTGGGGATTTGAACTCACAGACTCTGGACTCCCAGCCAGGCTCTCCTCCCCGCTGGACTACTCTTTTCTAAACTAGACACACTGGGTCTAAAATGCTTCAACACAATCACTGTTCTTCACAGTATTTGTTGTCTTTTGTGTCATTGACTTTCTCTTCTGTTTTGTTCTTAAGTGAATTCAGATGTGAATGCAGAACAGTATTGCTCTAACACTCTTCACACACACCCCAACAGCAGGAAGCAGTGTTGCCCACACACAGGTAAGTGGATAACTCGTGACTCTCCTGACATTGTTGGACACCAACTCCCATCAGCCCCAGTAGGCATGGTCAATGGTCAGGGACGATGGGACCTGTAGTCCAGCAACATCTGGAGAGATACAGGTTAACCACCTGTTGTCAACCTGCTTGCTCCAGGCCAACTCCTGGGCCCTTGCAAATCCCATGACAGCTATGAAACCACACATACATATCTTTCCCTTTCAGGATCTCTCCCTTTCCAGAAGTTGTCCAATAAAGGCTTTGAGTTTCCAACGGGAATCAAAAGTTCAGGAACCATACGTACCAGATATAGCCTCCCACCCACACCCACCACAGCAAGATCACTGTCTGATCAGAAAGCCTTTGTAATCCTAGAAGGTCGGAAGGAACTAGTGCCCAGACTGGGTGAATGGAGCCACTTCAAAGCCTAGGTAGGAAAGTGTAACTGCCTCGATTAATCGTAAGTTTGTTTGTCCACATCCGGTCAGGTACCGATTCCTTCCAGGTTCAGCACTGCAAGACCACTACAGATAGTTTGCCATCACATGATTTCTTATGAGCAGGTTTGCAGTAAATACATGATATCTTACCTCCTGTTTGCTTTTCATGACCCTAATTGCATTAAATAATTCTAACACTTTGGTTTAGCTACATAAATGTGATTGGGAGACAGAGGAGAAAGAAGCACGGCTGTGTTTTCAGCAGCAACCACATGCTGTGCACTTGAAGGCCACAAAATGGTGTCTCAGGGCCAAACCAGACATTACTTGCCTTTTAAAAAGCATGTTCAAACTGAAGAAAAATCAATTGCATAGAGCCCTGGTCTGGATTGGGTCCCATTTTCCTATCAAAAACTAATCTTCCTGGTTGGGTATTGCCTCCAATGATACTGTTTACTGCAAATAGCATCTTTGGGGGCCAACAGTAGCAGGGGACGGCAGTCATTTCCAACAGATGTAGATCAGGAGCATGGTCTGGATCTGGGCCCCCATGTTTCCTTGTTTCCCAGAATAAAAACGAGTAGTTTAAGCGTGAACGTCTGTAAAGTGTCATTTTGTCTTCAAAGCTAGAAAATGGGCAGGTTTGCTCTCTGTTCCTTAGGAATGCCTCTGTGAGAATCAGTGGCTGCAGACTGTTTAGCTTATTTATCGTGACAATAAAGTCATTTTAGTTGAATTGCACCAATACCACTAAGGATGTAGTTCTGCACAGAATGGTTTGCATGGGAGGGGTGGGGAACCTCAGTCTCAGGGCCCCAATGCAGCCTTCAGGGTGTCTCTATCCTTCCCTTGGACCTCTCCCCAGGCCTCCCTCTTCACTGGCCCAGCCTTGTACCCCAAGCATTTTTGCCTGGCTCGAATGCATCCCTGAACTCTGATAATGCCTCCTGCTTGTCTGGAAGGAGGCTCGAAAGGGGAGTGTGAGCATGTGTAGAAACTAGCCTAGCGTACCAAGGGAAAATTGACATTAATTGCTCTGTCCACTTTTCCTTCTGGCCCTGCCCATCACTGGCATGTTGCCCTTGGAAGGCTGCCCAGAACAGAATGCAGCCCTCAGGCTGATAAAGGTTCCTCAACCCTCTTACGACGTCACCTGCTCCCCTCCTCCACTGCATTATGTTTAGTTTCATATTTTGGTTTTGTGATGTTACTGTGGTCTTCATTGTTTCAAGCCATCCTAATGTGTATACGTTAACGGGGTGGAACAGACATTCTTATAAATGATAATAGTAACAACAATGTGAATGAATTAACATGGATCCAATCAAGCTCACGAAAGGTGACCTCTCCCCTGAAATTTATGTAGGCAATAAGAGAAAGCAAAATCTGCTGTAGCTAGACTTAAATTCCTGATGGCGCAATCCCATGCGTGCCTCATCACAGGTAAACCTCACTGAGCTCAGAGACTTACTCCTAGGTAAGCAGAATAACTTATCCCACCCCCCAAAAAATCTCCTTTCAAACCATTAAGGCAAGCGGGGGGGGGATATTTTTCAATGCCTTGGCACAGACAAATCAGGATTCAGTTTCAGCTTGATTTTTATTTATTTATTTATGGTATTTTAATATTGGTATTTTATGCAGATCTACTCAGAATTAAGCCCAAACTTCAGTTCCCAGGATTCTTTGGGGGAATTCATGCCCTTTAAAGTATGACATGTACACAGCCTAAATTGCAGCCTTAATCCCATGCAGATATACCTAAATACGAAGAATTGATAACATGAGTCTTCCAAGCAATTTTGAAACAAATGCAAGTAGTAAACACCAGCCAAACATTAATTCACCACTGAGCAGACCATTAAATTAATTATTTGTGTGTGTATATAAGTGTGGATTTCCAGAGATCGGATACTCTAAAACATAATTTCAATAAGTCTGCGGCCATTTTTTCTTCCTTCTTCAGTAGACATGGCCTTTCTCCAAATGAGCAACAAAAGGTTTCCTGCAAAAGAAATGTTCTATTAATTTATGCAGATTTATAATCTGTTTTCAGCTCAATGAATTCTCAATTTGTCATACATATTTCAAAACCAAAGGCTAGAAAAAAATGCAAAATAAATCAACATTGTTAGCTGCTAAAGAGAAAAATTCCTTTGCTAGCAAAGAATGAAAAGTAGGGGGCACACGACGCTAGTCAAACCCTACCCCTTTTACTGTAAAGCCTAGTGGGATCAGTTCAAGTGTGTTTTTCTAAAAAACAAATCAGCTTCAGACAGATTTTGCAACTGATCGGCAGATCAACCCGTTGCCCCTCCAGGTGTGGCCAATGGAAACGCTTTGCGGTAGGCAACTAGTGTGCTGACAGCCTCATTCGAGACCCAAGAAATATCAGGCCTCTTTAGAGACATTTGGGCCTTGGCTGAGTCGGGTTGAGATAGCCTCAGATCTCTACAGCGTGTTCAGGAAGAAGTGAGAAGGTGGGGAAAGGAGGCAACTCTTTGCAGGAGTGGCTTTACCACCCGACCTTTCCCCTATCCCACCAGGTCTCCCCAAGCCCCTCCATGCAAAATCCCCTTCGCAAGTGGCCTCCATGCATGCAGGGGTGATGGTGACAAAGGAGCAGCACCCCACAGAACAGAATCATCTTGTTTATCAGCTGATAAGCAGCAGAATTTGTCCTCTGTGGTGCTGCTCGCTGCTCGTTCACAGGTACCTTCCCTACATGCAGAGAAGGTGCTCACTAAGCAGCAGCGACCAGCAAAGCACAAGATGGAATCGTCCTGCATACCAGCTGGTGAGCAAAGCGATTACATCCGGTGTGGGCCGGTTGCACCCACCTGCTCTCAGTCAGTGTGGGGGCAGAGAAGGAGACGTAGCATCGCCCTCTTCCCCCTCATCATATTTTTAATTTTAAAAATCTTTAGCCCAGCCCCTGAATAGCTTTGTGGATGGATTCAGGGCAGTTGGTCCCCTCTTCAGGACAGGGCGGATTGGCTCTGCCCAGGGCCCACAGATCAGGCCCATGGGGCAGACAGGGAGGACTGTTCACAGCCTTAGCAACCAGCACTGATTATTACCTCTTGCTTCAGCTTGTGCTTTCTTTTCCTCTCCTGTTGCGTTATACTCTTTGCCAATCAGACTGGGCTGTCTTCAGAAACAGGTCTACAAAATGCCCAAGTTGTTTCATAGCACTCAGGATAGGGCTGCCCTGCCATTGCAGTTAGTCATTGATCCTGAACTTCTCTGCCCTGCCTTGGGGAGGGTGTTTCACAGTCAGGGTACTGTCACAAAGCAGACTCTGTGTTTGGTAGTGACTTGTCCTTCCACTGGTGATCATCCCAAACCAGGGGCACAGATCACTCTCATATGACAAAGCAGACAGCATCATGTATCTCAAGGTCCACATTTTCTTACATTTGGGCACAAATTGTTTAGGGCTTTGCAGAATTTTGAATTGTACCTAGAAACAAACTGGTAAATGTCTTAACATGCTAGCAAAATATGGTCACCTTGGCAAACTCTGCTTAGGAATCTTGCCACCACATTCTCAACTATCTGAAATTTCCAAACTCTTCAGAGGCATAACATGTTGCAGAAACCTAAACTGGCTGTTATCATGGCATGGAGAACAGTGGCAAAATCAGATTTTTCCATGAGGCCATGCAACAGGCTCACCAACCACAGTCAATGAAATTTTATCTGTGTCCACAGACTCTGGCTGGTCATCCAGAAGCACAACTAAATCTAATAGCACCCAGCAAGGTGTTACACTCCTTAATTTCATAATTGTTTGGGGGTCAGGAAAGTAGGATGGTATACTGCATGCAAGGGAGAGTTCAGACCATAAGTATCTCTATGGATCTCTCACTCTAGCCATACTATGCCCACATAACCCTTTCCCTGTTATCACATGGCAAATCTACCCTACAGACATATATTGATTTTATATCTATTTAAGCAATGGTTTCTTCAAAGAATCCTGGGAATTGTAGTTTGATAAGGATTCTGAGAATTGTCCAGTCAAGGTCCTTAGTTTATTAACTACAATTCCTAGATTTCCCTGGGAAGATAAATGATTGTTAATTTCTTTAACTCTGCAGTATAGCCTCACGGTACACATATGGTATTTGGAAAAACTGAGTAGACTGGAAATGTTAGAAGTCTGGAACTCAAAAGTCATGGGAAGATGTGCAGTTTAGTTCCAGTCTAAGTGCTGGAAGTAGAAGGAGCCAAAAAGAAAAGAAAAAAGGATGGTTAGGAAGCAGCTGATGAGTTTTCAGAGTTCTTCCACACAGAGTTCTTCCCTAGGCGAGGGCATAGCACAAGCAAAAGGAGTATTTTCAGTAACAGGACCATGAAGATCAGTTCACAATCCTACTTGGGTAGGAAGCTCACTGGATGACCTTGGACCACTCACTGACTCTCAACCTAACCTGCCTCACAGGGTTGTTGTGAGGAGAAAATGTGGAGGGGGAGAACACTATATGCCACCTTGAATTTTTAATGGAGAAAAGTTGGCGTATAAATGTAAAAATATAATAAATATATATAAAAAGAAAAGGTTAGTTTCTTACTTCTAAATAATACCACAAGATGGTGATATACAACACTTATTGTATTGCTATTTGAGCAGCTGTGTGGAGAGTAGCAGCAAAAGGGGGTCTTTTCAAGGAAAGGAATCACAACCTCTGTGAGTCTGATTAAATTTATGTTTTCCTCTAAATATTTATTTATTTGTTTAATTTGTATCCCGCCCTTCCTCCCAGCAGGAGCCCAGGGCGGCAAACAAATATAATTTCAATCCTTTCAAGTTTCCTTTCTTTTGTGTCGTAGAATTTGTCCTTTATTTTTTAGGAATACACCAGCGTTTCTTTTTAGTAAACATATATTATCCATAAAGAAGTTGATCATATGCAGGTATGTGAGAGTGAGGAAATGTTTACAAATTGCCAGTGTGGATTTGTTTGCTTTTTGTAAACCACTTAGAAGGGTTTTTTTTTAACCTAGAGATATATACATTTTGTTAAATAAAAAATAAATAAATGTTAGATTATTTATTTGTTCATACTGCCTGTTCATCTGAAACACTGAAAATCAGGAAGCAAAAACCAAAACACAGCAATCCTAAAGCTAGACACGAATTACTAAATGCAGAGCAACATAGCAGAAAAGCCATGCAAGTTTTCAACTGAAAGAGAGGACTGTTATGGGCCAGCTCCAATTCTAATGTATGCAAATTTCCCATCCAAGAGTCCTTATAATGTACATATTAATCCTCATTTATATCCAGGTATGAATATTACCATCATATTATTCAGTCAAGACTCAAAAGTTCAAACTGGAGAATGTTTTTCTGCTTCCCCCTCCTTCTCCTTTGTTCTGGGTTGAGTACACCCTGTTATATCAACAAAAGCTGATAAGGAGATAGGCCAGGTCACAGCTGCCAGTGGACATGTATTATTATTTATTTATTTAGTATATTTGTATGCTGCTTTTCATCACCAGGTGTCCTCAAAGCGGATTCCATAGCAAGAATAAAACAATGTAATAATATCATGTAGAAGCCAGAGGACAAAGCTCCTTATACGGGTGGACAACACTTGTTTCTGGTTTGAGTTTAGCAGGTGCAATGAAGTGGTGCCATGAAGAGAAAGCTGTGAGCTCAGGGCCACAGGCTTGAGAACATATAAACAGGGGAAAGAAAGAGCAGTTTCTCATTAGTCTTTTAGACTGATCCAATGTACTGCTATGCTACTGCCAAGGACCCGAGGCTTGCCTCACACAAGGGTGAGATTATTCAATTTCTTTCCAGATAAGAGATAGAAATGTATTGAAATGTACTAACAGAGAAATGTAACCTGTCTGATGTTGATTCCTTGCAATATAACTTTGCCAATATTACAATGTAACTTGATGTCCAAGCCTGAATTAACAGCACATTATACTTTAAGATAGGTTACCAGTATATTGATGTCTAAGTCTAACATGTAATACTGATATATAATATATAAGAAAGCTGAGAGCTCCATTATGAGCTACAACCAGTCATGACTTTGACCCTGACCTATATGATTCTGATTTACTGGCTGAAGCCCGATAAACATGTACTTGTATGAAAGTACAAAGGTTTACAAAACTTATAGTCCTGAACTCAGAAATGCTTGCTTAACAACCCTCTAAATTTCCGTGGTGATACACAAAACAGAGAGAGCTGAGAGTTCAAAGTGTAAGCAGAGAGAGAAAAAACAGACCCCTGTTGCACTTTTTTTCTGTCAGTGTTCTCATAATTTGTTGAAATTAATTAAAATTCAGCCATCTTCACAGAGTATCTATAATCCTATTATTGACCTTGCCCCATACTCTGACCTTCATCTTCTGCAGTCTAAAAGTTAAAAAACAGCTTGGCCGATTTTTAATTAATTTAGATATTTAGCATTGGAGTCAATGATAAGCCTAGGCATGCTCAGTAAGAACCAACTGTCAGTGTCCTAAAAGCCAGACTCACAGCTGCTGGGCTTGCCTAATCAGGGGGCCACACCCACACCAGGCATTTATTTCACTTTAGATGGTCATAGCTTCCCCCAAAGAATTCTGGCAAGTGTAGTTTGAGAAGGATGCTGAGAGTTGATAGGAGACTCCTATTCCCCTGAGAGAGCGCCAGTGGCCAGAGTGGTATAACAGTCAGGCACTCTGACTGAAGCTCTGTGGGGGAAACAGGGCATTTCCTAGCAACTCTCAGCACCCTTCACAAACTAGATTTCCCAGGATTCTTCGGGGGAAAGCCATACTGTCTAAAGTAAAATATAGATCTCGTGTGGATGTGTCATTGGACAGATCTAGTTTAAATTTGGGTGGGAGACTACATGTACCTGCTGTAGTATTAAAAGGTGGGGGGAAACCTGAAAAACAATGATAATGTTTCCAATGTTTTCACTTTTGAAATGAATGGGGCGTCCCCTCTACCCAGTGCCCACCTATCCAATCTCCTCCCCTCCCCTCCTCCTTCCTCCCTCCTCCTCCCCTTTCTGCCCTCCTCTTCCCCTTCCTGCCCCTCCCCCAGGTCAGCTGCACCTATCCTAAGCATGATTGCACAGGAATAAATCACACTGAACTCAAAAAGCCTGCAAATGTTCAAACCTGCCCTCCCCTTCTCCTCCCTCTTGCCCCTCTTTTTCCCTCCCCATCCCCTTCCAACCCCCTCCTTCCCTCTCCTCCTCCTCCTCCCCCCTCCTTTCCCCCCCCTCCTGCTCCCACATGGTCAGTTTTATCTATCCTAACCATGATTGCATGGGAGTAAATCCCATTGAACTCAATAAGCATGCAAATGATCAGACCTGCCTTTTCCCTCCTTCCCCTCTCCTCTCCCTTCCTCCTCCCTTCTACCTCCCCTCCTCTGTTCCCTCTTTCTCCTCCCCTGCCCACTCCAGCCCTTGCTCCCTCTTCTCTTCCTCCCCCCCTATGGTCAGTTTTACCTATCCTTAGCATGATTGTATGGGAGTAAATCCCACTGAACTCAATAAGCATGAAAACGATCACTCCATTCTCAGCAAACTTGCACAGGATTCCATTTCTTACCTCCCAAATTAAAAAGCAAAGAAATTCACTAATAGGCAAAAAAAACCATAGCGGTTTAAGAACGTACCTATAGCCAACAGATATTTCTATCGAACGTTAAAAAGCAGGGAAATTGGGCAGCTATAGTGAATGCACCAGGGGAGCAGGAGACCTGACCTCCTCTCTGAGATGATGTACAAATTTGTCAAAATGCAAACAAAATTTGGATTAGTCTTTCACAGTCCAATCCACTTGCTGTGTAGCTTGGAAGAATTTTGGTAGCATTTGGTAACAAAGGGGTCAATCTACCTATCAGTTGCAAAACCTTCCTGAAGCTGAATTTTTTTTAAAAAATGCACTGGAGCTCATCCTATGAGATTTTAAAAGAGGTGGAGTAACACATGTTGTGTTCTCCCCGTTTTGAGAAAAGGGAGGTAAAGACACATTGGACCTGGCATAACATTGTGTCTCTACCCTGACAATGGGCTATGTGCTTGTCCAAAACACCTACCTGTTTCACTGTTTGCCTTGCGAAGAGCACCAAATAGAAACAGCACTCGATTTTGCCTAGATGTGAAATCTGCAATGGAAGGGGCTCTGTCTGCTTCCAAAAGGATGCGTGGTGGCAAGCCGGTCTGAAAATAGTTGGTAGTGTTCTGATCAGTTGGAAAATGTGTGGCTCCAATGAAGTCAACAGTAGTGGCCCAGTCCTTCCCAAATTTGCTTTCAGGACCACTGAGGTACGGCAGTCTGAAATGTGAAGGGGGAGGAGGAAAGTGAAGGAATCAGTTCAATCTCTGTCAATATTATTATTAATATAGTATATATCTTGGAAAGTTGTTTGTCTGCTCACTAGGGATTTGGACGCCTCTTAAGATACTGTAGCCAAATTTTACATGGTGCTTCCTGGGAATAAGGAGCAGGTTTTTGTCTATGTTTGGATAAAATTGGATGTGAGTTTGAATCAAGGTAGCAGACTGAACCCTTCAAAACGTCATTGGTTTTAACCACTGATTTCAAAACTTCCTAAAGTGCTCATGAGTAGTGCTATAAAAAGGACAAATCCTAGCCCACCTCACTAAAATATTCATTCTGCACCTAACAGGGTAAATAGCTGCTGACTTAATGTAAGCGAGGACAGTTTCTCAGAGAGAGCTTGAACAATGAATTGCATCTCATTGGGAGTTGCACTACTACCTGACAACGCATTGTACTGCTTGAAGGATTTATTTATTTATTTATCTATTTATGTAATTTTTAACCCTACTTTTTGTTAGAGTAAACAAATATTGCATGGTCACTTTAAGGGATATTTGGGGAATATCCCATGTACCTGTTTACCATGATGTAACTTCCTAATGGGTGGGGTTTAGTTACCTGACTTCCTTCTCCTTTGTCCTGGGGGATTTTTGAGTAATCTCCTTTCTTCTGCTGATCTTCCTACCTTTGAGATAGGCCGCATGGCATGATGCTCTCTCTAAGAGCATCCATTACCAACACCAAGATGAACTGAGAGCTATATTTTCTTTCTTCCAAGCTAAAGCCTACGTTCTTCTAAACATATGAGGTTGTAAGTAAACATTCTTTTTCTTTTACTAAAGGATTGTGTCTGTTGTTATTTATATAGAGAAAGGTGGGCTGGTTTACATTCTCATTCCGCTGCTTGTATTTTTACAACTCTGCTAAGAAATAGGACCAAACCAAATTAGTTCCTATTTCTGTGTGTGTATTTTTATAGTACCGAGCACTTTTCTTCCCACAAGGACTCAAAATTAAAAAAAAAAAGAACACGATAAAACACAAATTAAAAACAAAACATAATATATAAAATATAAACACAGCAGCGAACAGCCAGACCTAGGTAGGTACACTTCTCCAACTATGTGCCAAAGGCCTGAATAAACAGAAATGCCTTTAATAGACTATCAGGGAGAGGGAGAGCCCAATTTCCCCAGGAAGGGAGCGCTACATGAAGGGCGCTGCCACAGAGTGGGCATAGGACTTGCCACTGCCCCATGGACCATTCTCGACAGAACCATGATCAGAATCTCCCCTGCAGATCTTAAAGCATGGGTTGGAAATCTATATCTATCTATGGCCGGTTGAAAAAAGCAGCTTCTCACATCTGTAACTGAATCTTTAGTGTACACCACCGGGAAGCTGTTAAAAGCATTTGGTAACTTTAGCTTACCGGTTTCTAAACTTTGGAAATGCATAAGTGTCGCTAAGAACACGAGCTTTCCACATGTAGTTCAATGCTTCATCTTGTGAGAAGGAATGGGCTGCAGGTATTTCAGAGCTTGATGTCGTCGATAAAAGGTACTAGGAGAGGAAACACATGTGCATGTACACACACACAGTTAGAATGATCAAAAAAGTGAAGAGCTCATAGTTCAGTAGTAGATCATCTGCTTTGCATGCAGAAGGTCCCAGGTTCAATCCCTGGCATCTCCAGATAGGACTAGGAGAGAACCCTGCCTGAAACCCTGGAGAGCTGCTGCCAGTCAGTGTAGACAGTACTGAGCTAGATGGAATACTGGTCTGACTCAGTGTAAGGCAGCTCCCTATGTTCCTAACTTGTGGTTTTATTTTTGGAACCAAGGATTCCTTTCAATGATTTAACAATGGCTAAAGTAGGTATGGCCTATGGCCATACTACCCTGAACACGCCTTATCTTGATTGATCTCGGAAGCTAAGCAGGGTTAGTACTTGGATGGGAGACCGCCTGGGAATACCGGGTGCTGTAGACTTAGAGGAAGGCAATGGTAAACCTCCTCTGAATACCTCTTACCATGAAAACCCTGTTGAATACATCCAAAAAAAATTAATAGGGTTGCCATAAGTCATAATCGACTTGAAGGCACATAACAAAAAAGTAGGTATGACTCATCATAATGCAGGTGGAAGTCATTGTCAAAAATACTGAGCTGGAGGGATGACATTTCTAACTCGGTATAAGGGATCTTCCTTTGAATTTCCTGGGTTAGTTTTGCTATCGATATAGGTGAGCTTCTTCCTATTCAGATTGTCTCAGCAATGAACTGAGTTGTTACTGTTATTTTTTTAAAAATGGAAATAACTTAGAAGCCACCCAGCATTTGCTGAATGAGGGTGAGGCATTATGCTGGTGGCATTAATCTAAAGTAGCAGAAGTGTACTTCTAAAAATGAAATGATTTTCTTTAGCCATTTGAAAAAGTCCTAAGTTTTCTAATAAATAAAGCAGGTGAGCAGAGTCAATGTTGAAGTGTGGAAACAATAACCTTATGCCGAGGTTAGTGAAAAATGAAGGCAAAAGACCCACTATTCATCTAGTAAGACAGACAACAACAGTACCTTGAAAAACGCCCTCCAGGTAGCCATGAGTTGTGGTGCCTGGGCATTGCATTCAGCAACACTGCGGCAGAAGTCAGCTCTTCTATCATCTGGTGGCAGCATTTCTACCTCGTATGCCAGCTCTCCAAAGACGCCACTTTCCAGTGCCCCCAGAAAGGGTACAACTGCTAGGTAGTAATTCATACCTGCAGTAATGGACAGTAGCAAACCTGTTTTAGAGGAATGTCTGGGCATATGGAAAAGCAGTCAAATTATTGGATGTTTTGGTATATGAAAGTGATGTGTTCATGCACCCTGATCTTATGCAGGTTTAGGCAGAACATAAGGGCCAAACTAGGAGGACATAATTCATGCAATTAGAAACGGGGTGAACGGCTTTTAAAAATGAACTGGGGCCCCTCAGCTTGCTATTTATATGAATGGGGGCTTCCCCCCAAAAGTAAATAGCAGGACTCGGAATCTAGATCAGTGCCATAGCAGCAGCAACGGCTTAAAGCACCTCTGCTCCTGTGCCAGGGTTGCAATCTGAATTGGGCCCTGACTTCTGCAATTTACTTTTACAGAATAACCCAAGCCCCTGATCTACTACACTGGATGGGATTTGGCTGAGGCAGTGGTGTCCCTCTACCCCACTCTGCCAGCGGGAGGGGGGGGAATTAAACCAGAGGCCAACGGAAGCTGCTGCCACAAGTGTTCCTGCTGGTGGTCGCTGGCTTTGTCAGGGGCAAGGAGAACATGAAGAGCAAGCAGAGATGGGTCAGCCAAGTATCGGCTGGATCCTAAGCTGGTCCATTAACTAGCAAAGGGCCCAAACCAGACCTCTCCGCTGTGCCAGCCTGGAGCTGGTGCAGCAAACATGCAGGATTTTCTCCTCCTGGTGAGCAGTGGGATTCTGCTGCTTCATTAAAGCCCACCGCAACCGACCACGGATTTGGATTGTTCCCTAAGTCTGTAAAATATTAAAGATTCTTGGTATTTAGTCAGGGTCGCTAGTGGAATGTCCAACATTTTGCTTTCTAGACAAATAATGGTGCACTTCTTTGGTTACATGGGATTCAGGCTGTGCTTCCATTGGATATAAGTTCTGCCACTCTTTCTATGGAGGTTGGAAGCAGTTCCCATGATGCCAATCATGATAAAGCATAGATTGTTTGCCAGTTGTGTTCAACAACTTTGGGGACATTTATTTGGGGACCCTTCAACATCCCCCAACCTCCCACCCCACTCCAGGCTGACCCATTCTGTGTTGCATTCTACACTCTTTCTCTATTCCAATTTCTTCTTTCCCCCTCTATTCCCCACATTCAGGTCAATCTGAAAAATAAAGTAGGGTTACAAAAGAATTCAGGAGCTTGGTCTGCCACGGGGTAAACTTGTAGAGGGACCTAGGGGTTGATGCAGAAATTCAGTCTGATGACCAGGGAGGGAGCAGTGTGCATTCCCACCAGGCTGCTCCTCTCTCCCTACCTCAACGCACACCATACCGGGTCTGCTTGAACCATTTCCCCCTTTTGCTGCCCAAATTGGTGGGATCTTCGGAGAGGGAGGAATATTGGCTTGGGAGATAAAACCAGGCCCCAGAATTGGAGGATAGATGCCCCCGATGTACAGCAAGGAGGACTGTGCTCTAAGCCCACTCTCAAGGTCATGCCTTCCCCCCTTCAAGTCACCATGTGTTGTGCGCTGTTGTTTCAGCAGAGAGCCCAATGTGCAAGCTCCAGCTCACGGGTAGCAGTTTCACAAAATCAAGATATCTGATTATTTGCATGCCCTGATTGCACAGAGCCACAACCTGTGAGCAGGAGCTGATGCATTGGGCTTTCTGCTCATACACCCACGAGCAACATGTCATAATTGGGGCAGGGGACGAATATGACCCTGAGGGGGGTGCTGGAGGCATGGCCTCCCTCCTTGTTCTACACACTTATGCCCTACACATAATGCATGAATAGGGCTTTAGTGTTATGGAAATCTTCATGCATGAAAATACTTACAAGCCCACCAGCTGTGGACAGATATGCACAGGTTGTCTCCATCTTTATGGCCGCATGTTGTGGCATTAGTTGGATCTCCTAGTCTGCCTAGAAGAAAACCAAATACATTCTTACATAAACTTGTATTTGTATAGATCAGGGGTGGAAAACCATTTACAGACTGAGGGCTGCATGTGCTCATGGGCAATCTTCGGCTGGGGTCACGGTGGGGGTAGAGGCAAAAGTGAGTGGACCCACCTAGGCAACTCTGACCTTTTTATAAAAGGCTACATTCCAGCCATGGAAAAAGCAGAGGTTTCTAAAAGCATTTGTCTTCCTCCTCCAGCCAGGCAAGGAAGTGGGATTTTCACAATTCAAGAACACATCAGCCAGACAGATGAAAGCAATTGAGGAGAAGGGTGCGAAACAAGACCAGTGAGGGGTGTAGCCTGGGAAGTGTCCTGAGGTCTAAGGCTCTCCATTCCTGGGACAGATTGCAAGGAGTTGTTACGTATGACACACAGGATTTTGCTCAGAGGACAACTACTCTTTGTAATCACCCTGTACAAATCACCCTATACTTTGAGCATTAGGGAGACTTTTTTCAGGAGGCCTGGACATCTACATAAGATGGTCCTGGCTAACATGGGGTGTATTTTTCAGGTGCTGCATTTCCCCAACTTTTCCTGCTCAGGCTGTGAACACATTAGTCACCAGAGCAGAGCGTTTCCATTAGCCGCACCTCGAGGGGGAACGGGCTGATCTGCTGATGAGCTGTGAAATCTGTTTGAAGCTGAATAATAATAATAATAATAATAATAAACAGTCAAGCTGCTCCTACCACATTTTATAGTAAAAAGGAGCAGGGTTTGACTAGTGTCATGTGCCCCTGTTTTCAGAAGAGAGAAGTGGAGTGCACTGGAACCGGCAGAACAGTGAGTTCTACCCTTACAATTGCGTCTGGTCTCATCTAGCAAGTTGGTTGTTATATGCCTTCAAGTCGATTATGACTTATGACGACCCTATGAATCAGTGACCTCCAATAGCATCTGTCATAAACCACGCTGTTCAAATCTTGAATCACAAACTCAGAAGCTTGACAGGTGGAATGATGCCTTGTCTCCCAGAGTGGAACATTGTGCTTGAAAATATAAAATTAACCTAGTGCAAATTTCCAAAATTGTCAGTATTGCTTGGAACTAAAGAGGTGGGGGGCAGACATAAATAACTGTGGTTCCCAAATTTTCTTTCCAGGAATCATGTGAAGTTTGTGGAAGGTCTTGGTGGATCACTTAATGATATTTCTGCTTATTGTAGTAAATGTAACGTGCTCTGTGAGATGCTGTATGAGTTGTAATTGTATTTTTACAGACAGGCCATGGACTATCTGAATGAAGCTTGGGAACCACCAATGGTTCATGGACCACCATCTGAGAACCCCTGATTATAACATCTGGCAAAATTCATTATTATGGCTGCAGAATTCAGTGTATGCTTCTGAGCTCCAGCATTAGTTCTCATCTGCATTTCATCTGAGTCTCTGTGCTGCCTGGGTAAATGGGATAGGCTGTCTTTCCATACCAACTGACTCATTCTTGTCTGGATAGTATGTGCTGTATGTCGTGCTACCATCAAGCAGCAGGACTGTAAACACCTCTAATAAACTTGTATGTTACTGTGCAGAGTAATTTCTATGCTAAAAATCAAGGACATTGATTTGCATGTTTGCCTATTAATTTATGCCCAATTGCATAAAGCACATGATGGCAACACTTAGGCTGTAATCCTATATCAACTTACCGAGCAATAAGCCCCATTGAACACAATGGGGCTTACTGTTGAGTAGACATGTACAAGACGTGTGTGTGCGCATGCACACAACTGGGAAGGATTATACAGGCAGTGTACTGCAGTACTTTATGGACATTCTCACACGGATCTGGGTCAATAAATTATACTCTGGGATACCTTGTACTTTGCCCTGGGGCTGCAGAGCTAAAAGACACCACCCTCTGATCTCTGCCATCCACAAAGGGAAGACCAATCCAGCCCCATCTAAGGAAGGAGAAACTCTTGCCCCCTCCCTGCTGGAAAGACTATGCAGCTCCAACGGCCAGTTGCCCGGGGACTCAGCAGAAGCAAAGGAAGAGGACAGTGACCCCATCCTTTGACCACAGGAACAAGAGCCACTAAATGCTGTTCAAATAAGAACCACAGCACAGGAAGATCAGCCTGGCCTAAAATGGACATATACATTTTTATAGCTTGGCACTATGTTCTTGTCTTGAAGGACTGGTCTCCCTCTTTTCTCTGGATGCTGATTTATAGATATGTGTGCATGGATTGTATGTATTTGACTGTAACGTTAGCTAGAGGGTAAAGGTGAGCAGCTTCTGTGTTCCTACTAATTTTACGTATTTAACTAAATTTATTCCATAAAGGAAGTGACAGACCTGAACTTACAAGATCTGAACAGGGTGGTTCATGACAAAGGCTATTGGAGGTCACTGATTCATGGGGTCGCCATAAATCGTAATTGACTTGAAGGCACATAACAACAACAAACTAAATTTATATACCGCTTGATGGTAAACAAAACTTCTATACACATACAGACATACAACACTGCTGTTGCTCTTCTATCTCCTGCAGTGGCTCTTCATTATACAAGCATGGCAAGAGGTTTACGCATGCTTTCTGTGTGTAACTAGAATGTCTAGTTTGACAAAAAAAAAATTCCTAGTTTTATTTCAGCTCATAAGCCACAAACAGGTGGAAATTTCTCAGCATGAGATTAGGCAATCAAGACTGAGTCAGGAAAACTGAGAGTTGGTAGCTGAACTGTCATATATACATACACACACATCTGTGTCTTATAATTTGCTAGAGGCAAACTGGGGAGCATCATCAGCTAGTCTGGTTTCTGTCTCATTCCCCTTCCTTAGTGGTGCCTCAACCTTAAGAACACAAGAACTACCCTGTATGAGACCAAGGGCCCATCTAGTCCAACATTCTGTTTTCAAAGTGGCCAACCAGAAGCCTACGGGATGCCCGCAAGCAGGATCTCAGAGCAACACCACTCCATCACTTGTGTTCCCCGACATCTAGTATTCAGAGGCATTCTACTTCTCATAAAGTAGTACACAGCAATCATGACTAGCGGCCACGGAGAGCCTTATCCTCCATAAACCTGTCTAATCGTCTTTTGAAGCAATGAAGTTGGCAGCCATTACTACATCTTGTGCTAGCTAATTCCATAGTTTAACTGTGCATTGTGTGAAATACTTCCTTTTGTCTGTCCTGAATCTTCCAACATTCAGCTTTATCAGATGATTCCATATTCTAGTAGCCATCAGTAAATGTGGCCATCTCACTGCTCACTCCCAATTCTAGTCATTTCTTAAGTTTATAAAAAACCTGATCCCAATAGCCCATTGTGAGAACCGTCCACTTGTTCCTGCTCTCTGTTTCCTGTCCTTTAACCAGTTACTGATTCAGCCAGGAGTCAATGAAAGCATGTGAGGAAAAAGCACAGATCTGGATTTGTATTGTTTTTGGTAGCAGCATCTGTCTTCCATCACATCTAATTCTGTCACACAAGGCAGTAACAAGAATCACATGTGGTTCAAGGCCTCAGATACGGGCCTAGCTCACACATGTAAGAGAGTAATGTGGGAATGAGGTGAAGACTGCTGAGGTACCAGAATCGTTGGCACTGCTGCAGAATGCAGATAAGGGGAGAATTCAAAATGTGAACTTCTGTATTAAAGATGGGAAATCTGTGGTCCTTGACTAGAGCTGACAACAGGCTATGTTGTCTGGGGTTGACAGGAGAATCCAACATCTAAAAGGTTACAGGTTCCCTATGCCTGTTCCATGTAAAAATACAGGCTCCTGCCAGAAGAAAATAAGTACAAGAGGGAATGGCTGGTCTGTATCCCATCACAATGTGTTTTTTAATTATTATTTTCAAGAAACTGTTTTTTATATGGGAGAGTATTTAAAAGCAACATCCCCAAATTTTATCTGAAGTGGCACTTCATTCTGTAAGTGTAGACCAGGCCTCCGTATCTCAACATGAAAGAATGGGTAGATCTCTGTCTTTAGGAATAACCATTTTGGGAACCAATTACCTCCTCCCCCAAGTTATTTTAGCCTTTTGATCAGAACAATGGCATTGAGTTCGAACAGTGATAGAGTATCTAAATACTTCAAATTATTCAGTAATGTGTCTGGAACTGAAGTATTGATAGGGAATAAAGTGAGTGAATCATATGAAATGAAGACACCTGAGCTCACAAAATCAGACTTTTCAGTCTTTTAACATTTCCTCAAAAAACAATTTCAGAGTCTCAAAAGATGGCCTTTCAGACCATAAGTAAGAAAAATATTTCAGTATTTTTCACTGCCTTGTGAAAGAGAAAATCAGGATTCAGTTTCAGCTTTATTTATTTTATTATAGACAAATAAATGGAATTTTCATCAAAGACAAATTAATGGAATTTTCATGTGTATATTTGACATGGCATTTTTAGTGAGTGCAGATAAGCTACAACAGGTGAACTGGTCTACAACAAGAGAAGACTGGTCTTATAAACAATCTTGATCCCAATGGAGTGAGGTTAACTTCATCTATACATTGATAATACCATTACGTATGAAATCAGAATAGTTATGTTTGTGTAGAGCTATGCTTTGTTCAGAGACTAGATACTAGAAACATAAAAGTGCAGTCAAGCACAACCAGCTTTGTGCTGAGTACATTATGGGTGTGAGAAAAAAAATCATATGTAGCACAAAAAGGGGGGGCACTCCATGTTAGTATTGATTAACTGAGGGCCCTTTAGTCCAGTATTTTACACAGATTGTCAAAGGGAGGCATATCTAGACTGGGAACCTAGTGCCGGAGGGGTGTGTGTGTGTGTCATTAACCGTTTCCTCCCATGTGGTTGCAGTCCAGATAAGGCTCCTACGTCTATAATTTGCATTGGAAAAATAATTCCTATTTGCTTCAGTAGCAGCTTTTAGCCTGTGCAGATTGCAGGTCCAGGACTTTGAACTGGATTGGGACCACAGCAGAGTGTTAAAGCCTCCCTACCACCTACACTGGGGTCCCAGTCTGGACCAGGCTATTTCTGTGAAAGTTTCTGTGGGAGAAAACCCCCAATTGCACTTAAAGGGGGAGATACATCGCTAATGTAACATGTAGTTTGGCCCTAAAATGGGTGTGGCTAAGCTGTGGCCCTTCGGATGTTGTTGGACTCCGAATGCCATCAGCTCCAGCTAGCAGGGCCAATGTTCTATGGGTGAGTGTAGGAAGGAGCAGTGGAGATTTAACTTCCCTTTGTCAAGTGCTGTGTCGCATTTTGTCTGCTTTCTCTCCTTCCCTATCCATTTTAGTGTCACAGAATGTATACAACACCAAAAGAAATAAAAACAGAGTGCAAGGGATAAGGCTATGTACTATGTGCCGTGTTGGAGGGAGCATGCCCCTGAATGAGGTGACTGTCCAAAAGAAACAGTAAAAGAAATAAGTGAAGTGGGTCCCAGTGTTTCCTGTAGGTTGTGTGACCGGTACCATACGGGTTCAAGCAATAATATACCTTGTTTTCTCTCAGCATTGAAGAGATCCAGGCAGTAGAATCGAACAAAACTTTATCTTAAACCAAAATAATTTCACAAACATACAGGCATAGCCAGCTCATAGGGCTGAATGACACATTGTTACAATTGTTGACCTTTCCCTAGACTTTCTCTTTCTCAGTGTATCCTGCCTAACTCTATCCTTTACTACTACTACTACTACTAATAAAATTTTATTTTTAGGCCGCCTATCTGGCCGAATGAACGGCCACTCTAGGCAGCGTACATAGATTAAAATAAATACAACATATAAATACAATTATAACATCAGTCTTCAGATAATCAGCCCACCCACTTCTGTACGTTAAAAAACTAAAATTACCTAGGAATCCTGTATGCCCGCTGAAACAGCCACGTTTTTAATCCTTGGCGAAAACCTACCAGGGAGGGGGCATGGCGAAGGTCATATGGGAGAGAGTTCCAGAGGGTGGGAGCCACAATCGAGAATGCCCTCTCTCTGGTCCGCACCAGCCTGGTTGTTTTCACTGGTGGGACCGAGAGAAGGTCTTGTGAGGCCGATCTCATCAGGCGGCATATTTGGTGATGCAGGAGGCGCTCCTTTAGATAAACTGGACCGAAACTGTATAGGGCTTTAAAGGTTAACACCACAGAACATCTCTTATTCCTATTCTATATATTTTCCAATTACAGGATTGGCTAATAATGGAAAAGGGCAGAACCTAACCCTGTCCATCACACCACAATATTAGAAACTCAGCTAGAATGTACACTGTATATCAAGAAGGTACGCCCCAGGGCCAAGAGGATGCCTGCATAGTTAAGGAACAGAGTCAAATCATATATTTTATTTATTAAATTTATTAGTTACTCTTCTTCATAAAGATGAACCAAAAGCCTGCTAAAAACACTCCAAAAATTAATAGCCAAATGCCTGGGAGAAGAGGAAATTTTCATCTGGTATCTAAAGATAGATAATGATGCTGCCAGACATGCTACTCTGGGGATAATGTTCCATAAGAGGAGGAACATCACTGAGTAGGCCTGTTCTTGTGTTGCCAACCTCCACACCTTCTCTGGAGGGGGCACATAAAGAAGGGCCTCAGATGGTGAATGCAGGCTGCAGGTTGGTTTATATGGGGAGAGCCAGTCCTTGAGATATTGGGGTCCTGAGCCATTTAAGGTTTTATAGGTCAAAAACCAGCACTTTGAACTGAGTGCACAAAGTAAATCGTAGCCAATGCAGTTGTTCCAAAATTGGTGTAATGTGCTCAGACTGTCTTGCCCCAGTGAGCAATCTGTCTGTTGAATTCTGCATCAGATGCAGCTTCCAAACTGTCTTCGACGGCAGCCCCAAATATAACACATCTAGCCTAGAGGCTACCATAGTGTAAACAACAGAAGTCAGGCTATCCCTGTTCAGATAGGGTCATAACCGGGCTACCAGCTGATGATGATGGAAGGCACTTCTTGCCACTGAGACCAGTAATGGATCCAGAAGTACCCCCAAGCTATTCACCTGCTCCTTCAGAGGGAGTGTAACCCCATCAAAAGCAGGCCACATCACCTTCATCCAGTCCAGGGAACCACCCACTAATAGTGCCTCAGTCTTTTCTGGCTATTAGAAACAAACTATTAGAGGTAAGAAGGCTTTGTTTAGAAAATGGAGGCCTTGTCCAAATGGGGGAAAACATTTTGCCCCCCCCCGATGAAAACAAGCAATATCTGATGCTAAATTCCCAAAGTTTTGCATTCGTTGTTAAATGACACATTCTCAGGATATGAAATCATGCATTGTTTTGGATTCTGCAAATCACACAGAATATTAATGCACACAGTAGTCAAGAAGCCCTAGGTTCCACAAGGCTGATTTCAGTACTATGGCTAGATTAGAGTATGGAAACAAATTAAGTAGATTAGTGTCTCCAAATGTGTATGTAACACTAGAATGTGTGGACATCCAATGAAGATGAATGTTGGGATTCAGGACAGAAAAGGAAAGTATTTCTTCACATAGTGCATAGCTGAACTGTGGAATTCGCTTCCGCAAGAAGTAGTAATGGCCTCCAACTTGGATGGCTTTAAAAGAGGATTAGACAAAATTCTTTCTTTCATTTGTTAGTGAATCTGATGGTCTCTAGGTGACTTACAACAAATTAAACATAAAATATAAAACAGATTCAAAAACATGCAATATAAAACAAATTTATAGACATACAATATAAAAATTTAAAACCCAAATGGAAAAAAACACACACCAAGGGCCAAAGGCCTGAGTGAAAAGGAAGCTGGATCAAGATGAATAAAGAAGGCTCCAGATGTGCCTCCCTGGTGAGAGCATTCTATAGCCTAGGGAGCCACCACTGAAAAGGCCCATCTCCTGTTCCCACCCACTGAGACTCCTGTGGAAGGGGCACACAAAAAAAGGCCTCTGATGACAAATGCAGGGTCCAGTTGGTTCATTCGGGGAGAGATGGTCCTTGAGATATTGAGATACTAAGCCGCATAAGGCTTTATAGGTTAAAACCATCACTTTGAATTGCCTCCAGAAAGTAATCCATAGCCAGTGTAGCCATGCCAGAATTGGTGTTATATATGCAGAGCAACTTACCCCATTCAACAATCGGGCCGCCAAATTCTGCACTATTTGGAGTTTCAAAACTGTATTCAAAGGCAGTGCCATGTATAACAGATTTCTAGTCTAGAGACTACTGGAATGTAGAAAACAGATGTTAGGCTATCCCTGTCAAGATATGGGCACAGCTGAGCCACCAGTCGAAGCTGATAGAAGGCACTCCTCACTACTGAGACTACGTGGGCCTCAAACAACAGTACTGGATCCAGACATACCCCCAAGCTACAAACCTACTTCTTCAGAGGGAGTGTAACCCCATCCAGAGCAGCCCACAAGCCCTTCATCCATTCTAGAGAACCACCCACTAACAGTGCATGCTGGATAAGATTTATCAGAGCTTGGAAAAGTTACTTTTTTGAACTACAACTCCCATCAACCCAATCCAGTGGCCATGCTGGCTGGGGCTGATGGGAGTTGCAGTTCAAAAAAGTAATGTTTCCAAGCTCTGAGATTTATGTAGGATAAGGCTAGCAGTGGCTACTGTTGGAATATGTGGTTCAACCCAAACTGGTGGTTTGGGGCTGCATGGGGTTAAAAGGATAGATAGAGAGAAGACCTCCTGATTGCTAGACTATACCTATCCTTTGATCTCCTGCTGACCCTTCCTGTGTAGAATGGTATTCTTAGGATGCTGACCGCATCTTCCGGCTTTTTCTTTGTTCTCTTGAGAGAGAGAGAGAAGACATCTTTTCTTTGTCTCTCTCCTCACAGCATGAGGGCAAACACTAGGCTTAGTGTTTGCGTCTCCCACTTAGCTAGTTAGCTAGATGTAGAACTCTTTCCTATCAAGTATGTACTTCGAGAATAAAGTAGTTATTTCTTATTATGAAACTAAAGTCTCAGTCTGACTAATTCCAGGGAAGGTGTAATATTTAGCAAGGATTCAAACACACAAAGCTCACTTGGGTGCTTTTTTGCTACTCTGCAACAGCTGCTAACCGGAATGGTTATGTTCTCCTTCTACTGTAAGAGACATACCTCTGAATATCAATAGCTGGGAATCACAAGTTGGGAGAGAGTGCTTTTGTGTTCAGATTCTGCTTTTGGGCTTCTCATAGACATCTGGTTGGCCACTGAACTAGATGGGCCATTGGCCTGAAGCAGCAGGCTCTTATATTCTTATAGAGCTGGACTACAGCAGTCCTGAAGCAGGGGGCAACTGTCTCATCCCTGAAGTTAGGCCATGCTAGCATACCATACAGAAGGCGGGACTGGAAAAAGATGAAAGAGGTGTGAAAATTGGAGAGAGAAATATCAAGAATATAAGATATACAGACAATTCCATACTACTAGCAGGAACCAGTAATGATCTGAAATGAATGCTGATGAAAGTTAAAGAGGAAAGCACAAAAGCAGGACTACAGCTGAAGATCAAGAAGACTAAAGTAATGACAACAGAAGATTTATGTAACTTTACAGTTGACAATGAGGACATTGAGCTTGTCAAGGATTATCAATACCTCGGCACAGTCATTAATCAAAATGGAGGCAATAGTCAAGAAATCAGAAGAAGGCTAGGACTGGGGAGGGCAGCTATGAGAGAACTAGAAAAGGTCCTCAAATGCAAAGATGTATCACTGAATACTAAAGTCAGGATCATTCAGACCATGGTATTCCCAATATCTATCTATGGATGTGAAAGTTGGACAGTGAAAAAATAAGAGGATAAAAGAAAAATCAACTCATTTGAAATGTGGTGCTGGACGAGAGCTTTGCGCATACCATGGACTGCGAAAAAGACAAATAATTGGGTGTTAGAACAAATAAAACCAGAACTATCACTAGAAACTAAAATGATGAAACTGAGGTTACCATACTTCGGACACATGATGAGAAGACATGATTCACTAGAAAAGACAATAATGCTGGGGAAAACAGAAGGGAGTAGAAAAAGAGGAAGGCCAAACAAGATGGATTGATTCCATAAAGGAAGCCACAGACCTGAATTTACAAGATCTGAACAGGGTGGTTCATGACAGATGCTATTGGAGGTCACTGATTCATAGGGTCGCCATAAGTCGTAATTGACTTGAAGGCATATAACAACAACAACAAGTAGGAAGTCTAACTTTCGCCTTGGTCCTAAACAAACCTACATAGTCATTGTGTGAGCCTATATGTGGCTTGCTGGTGATGTTTTACTATGGTGTTCTTTTATATATAATTTAAAAATACAAGTCAGAATTTCCAAGGCATATAATAATGGCTCATGTTTTGACACCAAAATGTCAATATAAGCATAGATATTAAGACCTAGAGAATACATGCCCCATAAGAATGAGAAAAATCTACCATGCTTAGGGATGGAAGATTCTGTCAGTTTTGGTTCCCTCCATTTCTTATTTTTCCAATCTTAAATTTAGTTCTCCACATTTCTTCAGCAATTTGAGTGAGTTTTCTTTTAAGAATCAAGGGAGTCAAGATGGCGCGGCAATAACAGGAATGTGTGTGGAGCTCTGTAACTTCTGACTTTTATTACTTCTTTTATTTATTACTCCTCATTATTCAACTCCTTGCGTGGACGGGAGTTGAAACAAAATCTGTTGAAGGAGTGAAGGAGGCTTGAAAAACAAAGAGGTTGGTGCCGATAAGAAGAGATAATTTTTTATACAACACGCAAGCCAAGAGGTAAAGATAAACACAGACTATTATGTCATGCTTCGTTATAAGCTCTAGGATTTAAAAATACACACACAAAGACCGAGAGCAACTGTGTTAATTTGTGTTTAGAACAAGAAAGCCACTCCCTCAGTAATATCCTGTTTCACTGAGCTTTTTATATTCTATATTTTAATGTGCAAAGAATGGTGCTTACCAGAAATGCACGTAAAGTTTTGGGGATTTTGCCCACCTTTGAGAGCATTCCCCTGAACACACAGAGAGATCGAAGTGAGCAGACAAAAATCACACAGTTCCTTGTAAACAGAGATGAAGAGAAGGGTGTGGAAGGGGAGTCCTCTGATGCACCAGAAGCGGTCCTAGATTGGTCTGTGGATTTTAAAAGTGAAATGCAGGATGATTACAAAGAGGATTTATCCACTGCAAACTTGGCAGTAGAGCTGGCTCATGCTGAAACCATGGCGACCCAGGAGAAAGTATAATCACCTGATAAGCATAAACAGCTAAATGAACTAAGCTAAATGTTAAGACAAGTTACTGAGTTGGCTTGTAGTGCGGGAGAAGTAAACAAGGAGTAGACTCCCATTCAGCACAAGATAACTCAGGAGTTCAATATGCCAATAGAAGGATGGCTTTTTTTTTGCTAAAGAAAGATACTGAACATACGAAATCCTTCTTATCTGAGTGCAATGAACTTCTAACTACACTTGTGCAAGTGCTTAAAAAGAATGGCTCAGGATTTGAAAGTGATGGTGTGAATAAGGAACCAAATAATTGTAAGTTACAAACAAATGAATGAAATAAGCTAAGGCTCCAGTAGTAATACTAGACCACCTCACGTCAAACCGCTACGCCTCGCCCCTTTTGAGTTTGACGGGTGACGTCAGCGGAAGGCCCACCCCAGAAGGCCCACCCCGGAAGGCCCACCCCACCATTTCCATTTCCCCTGATGACCTCACTGGATATCCTGTCCCCCAGAAGCCCCAGCCCTCATGCCCCACCCCGGAAACGGTAACCCTGTGACCCCCCAGGAGCACGTGGTCCTCGCTGGACCAATGGGTGTATTTTTACTCAAAACGGGGTCCCGGATTGGTCCCTATAGGGGCATGTGACCCCTCTATGAGCGCGTGGTCTCCAGGGGACCAATCTGAAGAGGTTTAAAACCCAAAGGTGAAAACAGGGTACCGGAATTGCACCCCGAAGGGGTGCATTTCTGCCCCCTCTCCAGACTGCTCCCTATAGGGGCATGTGACCCCTCTACGAGCACGTTGATGCCAGGGGACCAATCTGAAGAGGTTTAAAACCCCTAGGTGAAATTAGGGTGCCGGAATTGGACCCCGAAGGGGTCCATCTCCACCCCACCTCTCCAGAACAGCCCATTAGGGATAAGTAACCCCTCTACAGCTACGTCACCCAAGGGGGGGAGGTTTTGAATTCCTAACCAATCAGGAGAGGGGACGGAGAGACCTGGTACAGAAGTGCATTTTGCAAGCCCAGACATGCTCTGAGGATCGAACATGGAACCAGCGTGCGAATCAGCATCGGGGCTAGTAGGTTTTTCCTATCCTCTAGCCCCTTTGAAAATGCACTCAAAAAGGCGGGTAAAGCCTAGGAGATTATCGTTTCCACCAGCGAGTATAAAAATTAGCAGTGGAAAGGAAGAATCGGAGCATTTTAGAAAAAACGGTCTGTTTCAACCCCAAACTTACCTGTAGCGGTGTTCACTGCCGGACAATATCCAGACCCTGAAACCTCATTCCAGGCAAATTCTAGTGAAGCCATGTCCGACACAGAGTGTGATTGTGGGTGTGATCTGAAGGCTCATTTCCTGAAGGAAGAACAACTTATGAAATCTGCTGAGGTTGTGGATGGAAGTGTACTTTTTAAACCCATGGTGGAAATGGAGGCTGAAGAAAACGAGTGGCTGGAAGATTTAAATGAAGGCATGGAGCAAGGGTGTCTACAGGTAGGTGCTTCTGAGCTGTATTTTTATTAGTGTGTTGTTTTTCCCAGTTTGGTGCAACCCCAATGCTAAAGTGCCTCTCTTTTTTTTCTATAGGAAGATGTGACGCATGATGGTGATATGGAAAAGCTACACATTGAGAGTTCGCAGGCTGTTAATATTTCCTGCATTTCATGTGTCTGTCCCAAGCCTGAACCCTGAAAGCTTGAAGCAGGAGTTTTTTTGTACCAATAAAAATAGTTTACTTTAACCACCGGTGTCCATACCTGTATCAACCAGCAATATGGGAGAGCATGATGAAATTCTAAAAACCACATATTACACACCTGAGGAGGCTGGGAGCTTTGGGGGAGTGAACCATCTATTTCAGGAGGCAAAAAAGCACAGTAAAACACTAAGAAGGGAACATGTTATGACATGGCTTTCAGACCAAGATGCTTACACATTGCATAAGCCAGCCAGAATCCATTTTAAAAGAAACAAGACTATTGTGTCTGATATCGATGCCCAATGGCAGGCTGACTTAGTAGATATGCAACAATTTTCTAAGCACAACAAGAACTATAGGTACATTTTAACAGTCATAGATATTCTGTCTAAGTATGCATGGGCATTGCCTTTAAAAGACAAGACAGGCAAAGAGGTCTCTAAAGCTTTTAACGTTATATTCAGTCAGAGTGGAAGAAAGCCCCGAAAACTCCAAACGGACCGAGGCAAAGAGTTTCTAAACAGAGTCGTAAACGGCTTGTTAAGGCAGCATGGAATTCACCACTTCGTCAGCAAAAATGAAGTAAAAGCTGCTATTGTTGAAAGATTTAACCGTACTCTGAAATCAAAAATGTGGAGGTATTTTACAGCTAACAATACCTATAGTTATATCGATATCCTACCACAACTCTTAAAAAGTTATAATCATAGTTTTCATAGAACTATCAGAGCAAGGCCTATTGATATTAACCATTCTAACGCCCTGGCGGTATGGAAAACCATTTATGGAGACTGTATTTACATAAAAGAGGTATCAACACTGTTCAGGAAAGGAGACCACGTGAGGATTTCTAAAAGCAAGGGGGTATTTGTCAAGGGGTATGAACAAAATTTCACCACAGAGCTGTTTATAGTAGATCAGGTCATCAGAAGAGGAAGGAAACCTGTCTTCCTGTTAAAAGATTATGCTGGGGAGCCTGTAATTGGTTCTTTCTATTCTGAAGAGTTGCAGAAGGTTAATAACAAACAGGACAAGTTGTACAGGATTGAATCAATTCTATCAACAAAAGGCAGGGGTAGGAAAAAGTATCATTTAGTGAAATGGTTAGGCTGGCCCAGTAAGTTCAACAGTTGGGTACTTGCTTCTGATCTTTGTGAACCTGCACAGAAGAATGGGGGATAGTGGTTTTTACATTACTCTGCCTAGCAATGCCTGTGTAACTGTTTTTCCGCAGAACACTAGCTCAGCTTTTACTATTCGCCTAGCAAGGCCCCTGGATCTACCAGGGGCGTGGGAAGTAGGTCTGGTTGAGATACAGTACCCACACAGCTGGAACAATCTAACATCTGATTCCCGATTTGAAATTGGTAATGGAGAAAAAACATGGTCCTATCGTCTGCGACGTGGTTATTACTCAAGCATCCCTGAACTGCTGGAAAACATGAACAGCCTTATACTAGACCAGAGCAGCGAGCACCCCGATATGGTCCTACACTATGACCAAGTGACTAGAATGGTTAGACTTAAATCAGATGATGGTTGCACATTTAAAAGCAGCGAAGAACTAGCCCACATATTAGGGTTGTTTCCCAACATCCATGTACGTCAGCTGCCTTTTACAGCAGACATTACAGGAGGCTTCAACACTTTATACATTTACACCAACATCGTAGAGCATCAGATAGTTGGGGACTTCTATGTACCCTTATTGCGCTCTGTACCAGTGCGTGGACAGAATAACGATGGTGTCAATATGATGCTTACTCACAGGAATATAGTGTGGTTTGTCATAAACAATGTTGACACAATGTATGGGGCAGGAATCGGGGGGATATTCAGGAGCCTTTTTCGAAAAGCCGTACCACTTTTGAGAAGAGGCCTAGAGATTATTAAGCCACATGCTAAAACAGGCGTACCATGGTACCCCGGAAGAGCATTTCCAGCCTGGGCCCTGTAATAATTCCGGTAAAGGGTTGGGTCACCGTAGGTTTTCAGTATCACCATTTTTAAAACGGCAAACCTCTGCGTGGGCGAAAGTGTACCTTCACAATCACCTTTCCAAAACGAAATGGTACGTTTTTGTTCTGATCCGTCTTTATTTCAACATTAATGGTGTCAATATGATGCTTACTCACCAGAATATAGTGTGGTTTGTCATAAACAATGTTGACACATTTGTTATTCTGTTTCTAAATACTTTCGACTCCCGTTCACTGGTTGCCTCTCTAAGTATTGGGGAGGTTGCTCGAGAGGTGGTCTGAGTATTCTAATTTCCACCAACCTCCAGGTTTCCCTCTTTAAATTAGGGTCTTTGTCTCACTTGGCTACCGTGGTAGTCATTAAATTTAGAGCATGCTACTTTTTGTTAATTAATGTTTATCTACCTCCATTCAGACAAAAATGCCTAGTTAAAAAGAATTGGCTGAAGTTGGAACAGTATATTAACAATCTGACTGTCTTGTACCCAGAAACCTCAGTGATTCTAGCCGGCGATTTTAATGCGCGAATTGGTCAGAGTGATGAAGCTTTGTACAGCCACTTCCATGAGTATCTGCCTGAATTAGTGGAAGCTCATCCCATACCTGATAGGCAATCCAAGGACAAGGGATGTAATTATGCAGGCCTATGTCTTATGAAAATGATAAACAGACTTGACTTAGCAATTTTGAATGGGGGAGTTGAGGGAGATAAGAATGGAGAATTCACTTTTTTATCTGGTATGGGTGCATCAACAATCGATTACTTTATGGTTTCTTATAATCTGCTAAATTCTATAAATAGCTGCAAAGTGGGTAACCGCTTTGAGAGTGACCATCTTCCTCTGACTTTATCTTTAAACTTCAGAAAGCAGATTCTGTATTCTAACTATAAATCTATGTTGAATTCAGATGTTGAAGTGAGAGCTGCACGTATTAGGTGTCTATTCAAAGGGACAATGCCGTAGCCAAGATGTTGCACTCGGAAAGGAGTATTTGCCTCCCTGATTCTATGTTAACAGTGGATTCCCCTAAAACAGTTGTTACCTTATTCCAAGAACTGATTCTTTCCTTTCAAAATTGCTTGAAATGCAAACAAACTGCAGGACAATGTTCCTCCGGACCCAAGTCTAAAAGGTGGTTTGACTAAGAATGCATAACAATGAAAAATTCCCTAGTTGAAAAGTATAGGCTCTATAGAGAAATGCATTTAACAGCTCTACCCATGGAGTGGTTTGTGCAAAAAAGAAAGTACAAAGCCCTGATTAAAGAAAAAAAGAAACAAGCTCAAAGAGAATCATGCCTATGTTTAATAGAGACATCTCGGGCAAATGATTCAGCAAGGTTTTGGAAAGTGATTTTGAGGGGCTGGCAAAATACAATAGTTGGTTTGGAGTTCCACATCCCTGTTAACGCTTGGGAGGCGCACTTCCGTGCTACGTATGTGAAGGGTCAGGCCTGCCAACAAACATCGCTGACTATTCATAACAGTTTGCCAGAGTGGCCCCCAGTTTCCATATCCGAAGTCACTAACCTTATTTCTAGTCTTAAACCTTGCAAAGCCCCAGAAGGGGATAATATCCCACCTGAGTTGCTTAAAGAGTTGCTTAGAGTGGTGGGCTCCTGTTCTAGCGACCCTGTTCACCTGTATTGATTGCACAGCATGTATCCCAGAGGATTGGGGACTTGCTATTATTGTCCCTATATATAAAAAAGGGGAAAGATCGGACCCTGCAAATTATAGACCTATCAGCCTGTTAAGTATTATTAGTAAAATATGCCAGCCATTTATATGAGAAGTTACTAAATTGGCTAGAACAAGAAAACATACTTGAAGGTGAACAGGCTGGTTTCCGGTCAGGGCGATCTACCATAGACCAGGGCCTAGTCCTCCAACATCTTGTTGAAAAATACACATCACCCAGAGGGGGAGCTCTTTATACAGCCTTTATTGATTTTAAATCAGCCTTTGACTTGATTCAGAGGGACAGACTGTGGGAAAAATGTGAGGCTACCAACAGTGACAGGCGCTTGCTAATTCTTACGAAAACACCTGCATGAAGATTAGTTGCAATTGTGCTGGCCAATTATCTGATTCCATTCCAACTTTTAAACAGGTGTTAAACAAGGGTGCATACTTGCCCCAACTTTATTTAATTTTTATATTAACTCCCTAGTTAAGAGTTTAGCGGAAGTTAACTCGCATCCACCAAGATTGGCTAACAGAGCTCTGCAAATCCTCTTGTATGCTGATGATGCAATGCTTCTCGCCCGGACAAGTATAGGTCTGAGACGCCTTTTAAAAGCCCTGGACTCCCATTGCATTAAGGAAGGCCTGACGATTAATTATGACAAGTCCAAAGTATTAGTCTTCTCCAGGAAAAGGACAAAGCATAAATGGCAGATCAATAATCATCCCATTGAACAGGTTGCATCTGATGTCTATCTGGGTGTAACTTTCCATGCATCGGGCTCCTGGAGAGCACAATCAAAAAATGCTACTGGGAATGCTCAGAGGAGTGTAAAGGCCTTGCGCCGGTTCTTTTACACAAAGGGGGGCCAATACGTGCCTTCAGCCCTCCAGGTGTTTATAGCAAAGGCTATTTCAAAGATGCGATATGGCTCCCAGTTTTGTGCATATGATAACTTTGTCCCTTTCGAAGTCGCACAGACTAAGTTTCTGAGAGCCGTGCTGGGAGTTCCAAGCTGTGAGCCTAATGTGCTGCTTCGTTTAGAAGCGGGGCTAATCTCTATTGAAGCTCGTGCTTGGATTCTTAGGCTTCATTATTGGTTGAAGCTGATTTTTTCTCCTGTGGGTTTGGCCCCTTTGACTCTGATTGATGCACATCAGTCAAGATGGAAAAGCGCGCTGTTTGAGAAATGGCAAAATCTGGGATTCACCCCTTGTGCTCTTCTCGCTCTTGGATATGCTAAAGCAAAAACCACTGTCCAACAGCAAATTTGGGATATAGAACTGCAAAATCATTTGAGTCTTGCTGATAGGCACCCTGAGTTCAGGGATAACAGTAGGGCACTGGTGCCCATGCATTACTTAACAAATTTGAATATCTCTAAATATAGAAGAGCTTTTACAGCTGCCAGGTTTTATGTACTTCTATCCACCCTCCTGGAGGGAAGATATAAACGGGTCTGTCCATCTGGAATGGAGGAAGTGGAAACTGTAGGTCACATCTTATTCTATTGCACCTTGTATAGGAATCTCGGCCACTCTTTTATTACCCCAATTTTACAAAGCACCCTGGACTTACCTAGTGAGCTTTACTTAACACACTTATTGGCAGACAGGAGTCCACAGGTTACAGTAAGAGTGGCTAGTTTCTGTGCTGCTGCTAGCACATGTCGGAAAACAATGATAAATGACCCTATATAGGAAGTTTGATACTGATTTTAATTTTCTACTTTTTACTCATATATGGTTTTATGTATTCTATATGATCTTGTTTAACCATGCTTTTTTATGTACTGATCTTTGATTGAAATAAATTCCAACTAACTAACTTGTAAGAATCCTCATGAAAATCCAGCATTTTAATGGGAATTTCTCCTCATGAGCACAGTTTTGTCTGCAGTTTTGACTAAACATTTCTGCAAGCATTTTCTCCGAACATAATGAATTTTTGTATGTTATTTTCACTAATATATACTGTAGATTTTTATGCATATTTTCCTATCAGAATTTAGGAAGAGAGAAGCAGCCAAAAAAAAGCATGCAGAATTTTCAGTAATCCCAGCTAAAGCTGTTTTGTAAAGCAGCATTATAAAATACCACAAGATGGTGCTCTGTAAAACATTTCGTAGCTCTTGTTTGAGCTGAATGGGACAAGCAGACTGAAAATGGAAATGGGCTGCCTGCAAGTCGATCCCGACTTATGGCTTGGGGTTTTCATGGTAAGGGGTATTCAGAGGGGGTTTACCATTGCCTTCCTCTGAGGCTAGTCCTCTCCAGCTGGCTGGGGCCTGCTCAGCTTGCCACAGCTGCACAAGCCAGCCCCTTCCCTGTCTGCAACCGGCAGCTGGGGGGCATCTGGGCTCCTTGGGACTATGAAGCTTGTCCATGGCTGCACCGGTGGCAGGGCATGTAACCCCTTAGCCACTCACTGTGGGGGTGATCTTTAGCTGGCCCTTAACACCCAGGAGACACAAGTGGGGATTTGAACTCACAGACTCTGGACTCCCAGCCAGGCTCTCCTCCCCGCTGGACTACTCTTTTCTAAACTAGACACACTGGGTCTAAAATGCTTCAACACAATCACTGTTCTTCACAGTATTTGTTGTCTTTTGTGTCATTGACTTTCTCTTCTGTTTTGTTCTTAAGTGAATTCAGATGTGAATGCAGAACAGTATTGCTCTAACACTCTTCACACACACCCCAACAGCAGGAAGCAGTGTTGCCCACACACAGGTAAGTGGATAACTCGTGACTCTCCTGACATTGTTGGACACCAACTCCCATCAGCCCCAGTAGGCATGGTCAATGGTCAGGGACGATGGGACCTGTAGTCCAGCAACATCTGGAGAGATACAGGTTAACCACCTGTTGTCAACCTGCTTGCTCCAGGCCAACTCCTGGGCCCTTGCAAATCCCATGACAGCTATGAAACCACACATACATATCTTTCCCTTTCAGGATCTCTCCCTTTCCAGAAGTTGTCCAATAAAGGCTTTGAGTTTCCAACGGGAATCAAAAGTTCAGGAACCATACGTACCAGATATAGCCTCCCACCCACACCCACCACAGCAAGATCACTGTCTGATCAGAAAGCCTTTGTAATCCTAGAAGGTCGGAAGGAACTAGTGCCCAGACTGGGTGAATGGAGCCACTTCAAAGCCTAGGTAGGAAAGTGTAACTGCCTCGATTAATCGTAAGTTTGTTTGTCCACATCCGGTCAGGTACCGATTCCTTCCAGGTTCAGCACTGCAAGACCACTACAGATAGTTTGCCATCACATGATTTCTTATGAGCAGGTTTGCAGTAAATACATGATATCTTACCTCCTGTTTGCTTTTCATGACCCTAATTGCATTAAATAATTCTAACACTTTGGTTTAGCTACATAAATGTGATTGGGAGACAGAGGAGAAAGAAGCACGGCTGTGTTTTCAGCAGCAACCACATGCTGTGCACTTGAAGGCCACAAAATGGTGTCTCAGGGCCAAACCAGACATTACTTGCCTTTTAAAAAGCATGTTCAAACTGAAGAAAAATCAATTGCATAGAGCCCTGGTCTGGATTGGGTCCCATTTTCCTATCAAAAACTAATCTTCCTGGTTGGGTATTGCCTCCAATGATACTGTTTACTGCAAATAGCATCTTTGGGGGCCAACAGTAGCAGGGGACGGCAGTCATTTCCAACAGATGTAGATCAGGAGCATGGTCTGGATCTGGGCCCCCATGTTTCCTTGTTTCCCAGAATAAAAACGAATAGTTTAAGCGTGAATGTCTGTAAAGTGTCATTTTGTCTTCAAAGCTAGAAAATGGGCAGGTTTACTCTCTGTTCCTTAGGAATGCCTCTGTGAGAATCAGTGGCTGCAGACTGTTTAGCTTATTTATCGTGACAATAAAGTCATTTCAGTTGGAATTGCACCAATGTATAGATACCACTAAGGATGTAGTTCTGCACGGAATGGTTTGCATGGGAGGGGTGGGGAACTTCAGTCTCAGGGCCCCAATGCAGCCTTCAGGGTGTCTCTATCCTTCCCTTGGACCTCTCCCCAGGCCTCCCTCTTCACTGGCCCAGCCTTGTACCCCAAGCATTTTTGCCTGGCTCAAATGCATCCCTGAACTCTGATAATGCCTCCTGCTTGTCTGGAAGGAGGCTCGAAAGGGGAATGTGAGCATGTGTAGAAACTAGCCTAGCGTACCAAGGGAAAATTGACATTAATTGCTCTGTCCACTTTTCCCTCTGGCCCTGCCCATCACTGGCATGTTGCCTTCGGAAGGCTGCCCAGAACAGAATGCAGCCCTCAGGCTGATAAAGGTTCCTCAACCCTCTTACGACGTCACCTGCTCCCCTCCTCCACTGCATTATGTTTAGTTTCATATTTTGGTTTTGTGATGTTACTGTGGTCTTCATTGTTTCAAGCCATCCTAATGTGTATACATTAACGGGGTGGAACAGACATTCTTATAAATGATAATAGTAACAACAATGTGAATGAATTAACATGGATCCAATCAAGCTCACGAAAGGTGACCTCTCCCCTGAAATTTATGTAGGCAATAAGAGAAAGCAAAATCTGCTGTAGCTAGACTTAAATTCCTGATGGCGCAATCCCATGCATGCCTCATCACAGGTAAAGCCCACTGAGCTCAGAGACTTACTCCTAGGTAAGCAGAACAACTTATCCCGCCCCCCCCAAATCTCCTTTCAAACCATTAAGGCAAGCGGGGGGGGGATATTTTTCAATGCCTTGGCACAGACAAATCAGGATTCAGTTTCAGCTTGATTTTTATTTATTTATTTATGGTATTTTAATATTGGTATTTTATGCAGATCTACTCAGAATTAAGCCCAAACTACAGTTCCCAGGATTCTTTGGGGAAATTCATGCGCTTTAAAGTATGACATGTACACAGCCTAAATTGCAGCCTTAATCCCATGCAGATATACCTAAATACGAAGAATTGATAACATGAGTCTTCCAAGCAATTTTGAAACAAATGCAAGTAGTAAACACCAGCCAAACATTAATTCACCACTGAGCAGACCATTAAATTAATTATTTGTGTGTGTATATAAGTGTGGATTTCCAGAGATCGGATACTCTAAAACATAATTTCAATAAGTCTGCGGCCGTTTTTTCTTCCTTCTTCAGTAGACATGGCCTTTCTCCAAATGAGCAACAAAAGGTTTCCTGCAAAAGAAATGTGCTATTAATTTATGCAAGGTAAATTCTTTATTGTGACTTTAAGCCATAAGCCTTTTGCACAGATACAAATACACAATTTTGTTAAAAATTCATACCGTTGTGGAAAATATCAGGTGACTATTTTAAACTAGGAGATTTTATAACAAAGGATTCTCTCAGTTTTTGAGCAGCCAAAGCAAAGTTGGCTGCTGCAATGATCATTGAATTAAAATTATCACATAAAAGCATGTTAACCAACTCCCTATCGGAGCAAGGAGCTAAAACATCTAAAAAAGACGATAAAAACTTCCGTCCAGGATCCTCATAGAGTGGGCAGTGAAGTAAATAATGTGCTAACTCCTCTATGGCCTTGCAGCCGTACATACATTGGTGTTGGGTCACTGGTATGCCACTGTATCGGCCTTCTAAGTAAGCTGTAGGCATAGCCTGAAAACGGAGGGCAGTAAATGCTCTTCTAATATTAGCTCTGTCAAGTGTGCCCAAATAGTTAGACATAGAATGATTGAGTTTGAAATAGGGATACCAGGATGAAAAGGGAGCTGTCACTATGGACATTCGGTCTTGGCAAGCATCGTAGTCAAAAAACCAGTTTCGGAGGGCAACTCTATTTAATTCCAACAATTTGGCTTGGGAGAGTTCATATTTAGAAAGTATTGTCTGGCAGTCTGTTGCTCATCCACCAGACCGCTTTTGTTCATACCAGCATTGTTTAACCAAGGCTGAGTCATGCCACTACCATATCGTTTATGAAGAAATTAAATAAGAAGGGAGCAAGTGTGCAGCCTTGCTTCACCCCTCTATGGACTGGAATTTTGGGTGATAGAGAGCCATTTTGGTCCACTCAGGATAGGGCTGTCCTGCCATTGCAGTTAGTCATTGATCCTGAACTTCTCTGCCCTGCCTTGGGGAGGGTGTTTCACAGTCAGGGTACTGTCACAAAGCAGACTCTGTGTTTGGTAGTGACTTGTCCTTCCACTGGTGATCATCCCAAAGCAGGCGAACAGATCACTCTTATATGACAAAGCAGACAGCGTCAGGTATTTCAAGGTCTACGTTTTCTTACATTTGGGCACAAATTGTTTAGGGCTTTGCAGAATTTTGAGGTCACCTTGGCAAACTCTGCTTAGGAACCTGGCCACCATATTCTGAATGACCTGAAATTTCCAAACTCTTCAGAGGCATAACACGTTGCAGAAACCTAAACTGGCTGTTATCATGGCATGGAGAACAGTGGCAAAATCAGATTTTTCCATGAGGCCATGCAACAGGCTCACCAACCAAAGTCAATGAAACGGAGAGGTGCCATGAAGAGAAAGCTGTGAGCTCAGGGCCACAGGCTTGAGAACACAAAAACAGGGGAAAGAAAGAGCAGTTTCTCATTAGTCTTTTAGACTGATCCAATGTACTGCTATGCTGCTGCCAAGAACCAGAGGCTTGCCTCACACAAGGGTGAGATTATTCCATTTCTTTCCAGATAAGAGATAGAAATGTATTGAAATGTACTAACAGAGAAATGTAACCTGTCTGATGTTGATTCTTTACAATATAACTTCACCATTGTTACAATGTAACTTGATGTCTAAGTCTGAATTAACAGCACATTATACTTTAAGATAGGTTACCTATATATTGATGTCTAACATGTAATACTGACATATAATATATAAGAAAGCTGAGAGCTCCATTATGAGCTACAACCAGTCATGACTTTGACCCTGACCTATATGATTCTGATTTACTGGCTGAAGCCCGATAAACATGTACTTGTATGAATGAAATGAATGTATTATATATATATATATATATATATATATATGATTTATAAAGATGTTCCGCTATTGAAATCCCATTACTTTTCCTGAGATATCCCTAAACCTTTGTATGTTATTTGGTGGGACCTCGACTGTAGTTCGCCTAAACAGACCTAACTGCTGGCAAACCCTGTGGAAGCTCACATTACCACAATGTTTGTCATATAAGTTGTCTGTATAGATACAGACTAGGAGAGTACACAAGAACCTTCAATCCTGTGGGTGTACAAGAAAGGGACGGTTCAAGGCCATTTCAGGTGGCACCCCAGAGGGGACAAATGGACTCATTTGAGGAAGACGTACCCTGAAGAGGAAAACAGACAAATTGCAGATAAATCAGGTTTTCCTCAGTATTTGCTCTACAAGAGGCAAGAAACCATTAGAACAAATATAGAGAATTTGTGTATCTTCAATCTGACAGTATTGAGAAGCAGGGTGAATAAAGATACCCCTGGATCTCACGGCATGACAAGTCTTGAGAAGACACACATTTCAATCATGGCACAGCCATTCATTGATAGAAAAGGCTGATCGGCTGCCCCCTGTGGAATCAGTGAAAGTTATGGTATATGGCATAACGAAGAGCCTGTTGAGAGGACAAACACTTATACTGGCAGTATATACAGTGCTGGAATTTCAACTTGTTGACCACACTTGAGCAGAACAATATGAGACTGTGTGAGCTCAAGCACAGAGTGATCTAACTTAGATCCTCCTGGATGAACACAGAAGGTTCGAGAAGAGAAGCTGAAGTAGTAGAAGTGGAAAGACTCAATCAAAGTCATGGAGAAAGAATCTGTGTTAGATAAGCTCAGAGTATAAAGGATGTTGGCTTATACCTTTAAGTATGGTTAAATACCTAACGGTCTCCCGTCTATAATGGCATGATTAAATGTGCAATAGAGATGGCCATACATATTGCATCATACATGCCGCACTTACATGCAAAGGCATGGAAGTTGCCTCCATGTGATGAAGTTAACCACTCTTCTATGAGAAAGAGTACATAATAACCTGTGTTGCTAATCTATTTGGAATCATATGGCTATATCCTACCAGGCCCTTGGAAGCTGATCCCAAGATGAGAGATCTCACCAATCTCATTGAACTTGCAATTCCTCAAAACCTTGCTTTCTGATCAAGGGATATGTTTGTAACTGTGCAGCAGTAAGCAAAGGAGAAAGGCATTAAACGAGAATTCTATTTGCCGTTCCACCCTCAAAGTGCACAAGGACGATACATGGGAAAACTATGAGATGAAAATGAACTCTTGCCATGTGACTAAGCAATAGACCAAAAGTGGTGCAGCCTAGTCCCACCTCCCCCCACCCCATAACAGCCCTGTACAGGTTAAAAACTATTTTCACATTTGCTCATTGCATGAATGACGTAACATCCATTTTGTCCCTGAGTATTCGTTTTAGTTGTTAAAGGCAATAAATGAATAAACAAGCATAACGCTTTAAACTTTTTTTTAATGGACAGCCTATCTGAAGCATTTTTAATTTCATTTATCATATGTATAACATGCCTCCATAACAATAAATTCTCCATGTGTTGCACGATAGGAGGGGTTGGAGGAAGGGATGGGGAAGGCTGAAACTGAAGCTGTGCTCAGGTTGCTGGCATGCACATCTGCCATACATTGGGAAGGCAGGAGGGATTAGGGTTTCAGGACTGGTCATGGAACGGAAACAGCCTTGGTCGCTCTGGTGGATGATATGAGGAGGGCATTGGATAGGGGTGAATACACCTTCCTTGTCCTCCTGGACCTTTCAGCGGCTTTCGATACCGTTGACCATGGTATCCTCTTAAATCGCCTAGAGGGATTAGGAATAGGAGGCACTGTTTTGCAGTGGTTCCGTTCCTATCTCTCGGATAGGCAGCAACGGGTGGCATTGGGAGATGAGGTTTCAGACCCTTGGCCTCTTCATTGTGGAGTGCCACAGGGCTCTATCCTCTCTCCCATGCTATTTAACATCTATATGAAACCGCTGGGAGCAATCATCAGGAGTTTTGGGTTGCAGTGTCATCAGTATGCTGATGACAGTCAGCTCTATTTCTCATTTAAATCCTCACCGGAGTTGGCTGTGAACACCATGTCCAAGTGCCTGGAATCCATAAATGGATGGATGGGAGAGAATAGGCTGAAGCTGAACCCCGACAAGACTGAGGTATTACTTGTGGGAGATAAAAGGAAATTAGGAATTACTGACCTGATGCTTACTGGGGTAAATTTGCCCCTGAAGGACCAGGTCCGCAGTCTTGGGGTCATTCTTGACTCCCAGCTGTCCATGGAGGCTCAGATTACAGCAGTGAGCCGGGCAGCTTGGTATCAATTACATCTGATACGGAGACTGCGACCCTATCTTCCTGGTCATCTGCTCCCCCAAGTGATACATGCCCTGGTCTCCTCTCGCTTAGACTACTGCAATGCGCTCTACGTGGGGTTACCCTTGAAAACGGTCCGGAAATTACAGCTGGTACAGAATGCGGCGGCACGCTTGATCACGCATAGCCGTCGCTGGGATCACATTACCCCAGTGTTATTAGATCTTCACTGGCTACCAGTTGTCTACCGGGCCCAATTCAAGGTGTTGGTGTTGACCTTTAAAACCCTATACGGTTTCGGCCCAGTATATCTGAAGGAACGCCTCTAGAATCACCGATTATGCCGCCTGACAAGATCAGCCTCGCAAGACCTTCTCTCGGTCCCACCTGTGAGAACAGCCAGGCTGCTGCAGACCAGAGAGAGGGCATTTTCTTTTGTGGCCCCCACCCTCTGGAACTCCCTCCCTTTTGATCTCAGACATGCTCCCTCCTTGTCCAGCTATCGCCGAGCCTTGAAGACCTGGCTGTTCAGGCAGGCCTACAAGATTGAGACAGAGTAATTTATGAATTAAAGGATGGTTTTTTAATTTTAAAATTTGATGATGTTATTATATATATATGTATTGTTTTATTCTTGTTGTTCGTCGCCTAGAGTGTCCCTAACCCGGACAGATAGGCGACTGAAAAATAAAATTTATTATTATTATTATAATCTGGGCTCACCCCTTTGAAGAAAAAATCAGAGACAGATCATATGCCGATATTAAATGAATGTATGCACCCGAAATCAATATTATACAGCCACAAGAGTGCCTATGTACTATAGCCATCTCTGCTATCTTTTCGGCACCTTTTGAAGACTTTCCCTTCCAACAAGCCTTTTAAGTTGAGACCTATCCCAGTCTGCATCTGTGTTAGAATTGCTTTTAATATGTCTTTTAATATCTTTAACCTTTTTTTAAAGAAGCTTTAAAAGTTTTTTTAAAATGTTTTTAATGTTGTTTTGTTTTAATGTATTTTAAGGTCTTTTTATGATGTTTTAAAGTGTTTTTAGTGTTTCTGTTTGCTGCCCTGAGCTCCTGTTGGAAGGAAGGGCAGGGTATAATAAATAAATAAATAAATAAATAAATAAATAAACAAATAAATAAATAAATAAATAAATAATAGCCAGCATGGATTTTTCGCATTCCACAATGTTAAATATAAAATACCCCCATGACATTCTGATGCTTCCCATCAGCTCATTTCAAAACAAAGGTTTACAAAACTTATAGTACTGAACTCAGAAATGCTTGCTTAACAACCCTCTAAATTTCCGTGGTGATACACAAAACAGAGAGAATTGAGAGTTCAAAGTGTAAGCAGAGAGAGAAAAAACAGACCCCTGTTGCACGTTTTTTCTGTCAGTGTTCTCATAATTTGTTGAAATTAATTAAAATTCAGCCATCTTCACAGAGTATCTATAATCCTATTATTGACCTTGGCCATAGTCTGACCTTCATCTTCTGGAGTCTAAAAGTTAAAAAACTGCTTGGCCAATTTTTAATTAATTTAGATATTTAGCATTGGAGTCAATGATAACCCTAGGCATGCTCAGTAAGAAGCAACTGTCAGTGTTCTAAAAGCCAGACTCACAGCTGCTGGGCTTGCCTAATCAGGGGGCCACACCCACACCAGGCATTTATTTCATTTTAGACGGTCATAGCTTGCCCCAAAGAATTCTGGCAACTGTAGTTTGGGAAGGATCCCGATAGCTGATAGGAGACTCCTATTCCCCTGAGAGAGCTCCAGTGGCCAGAGTGATTTAACAATCAGACACTCTGACTGAAGCTCTGTGAGGGAAACAGGGCATCTCCTAGCAACTCTCAGCACCCTTCACAAACTAGACTTCCCAGGATTCTTTGGGGGAAGCCATACTGTCTAAAGTAAAATATAGGTCTGGTGTGGATGTGACATTGGACAGATTTGAAGACTACATGTGCCTGCTGTAGAATAAAAAGGTGGGGGAAACGCTGAAAAACAATGATAATGTTTCCAGTGTTTTCCTTTTGGAAATGAAAGGGGCTTTCTCTCTGCCCAGTGCCCACCTATCCAATCTCCTCTCCTCCCCTCCTCCTTCCTCCTTCCTCCTTCCTCCTCCCCATTCTGCCCTCCTCCTCCCCATTCTGCCCCTCCCCCAGGTCAGTTTCACCTATCTTAAGCATGATTGCACAGGAGTAAATCACACTGAACTCAAAAAGCCTGCAAATGATCAAACCTGCCCTCCCCTCCTCCTCCCTCCTGCCCCTCTTTTCCCCTCCCCATCCCCTTCTAATCCCCTCCTCCCCCCCTCCTCCTCCCCCTCCTTTTCCCCCTCCCCCTCCCACATGGTCAGTTTTATCTATCCTAACCATGATTCATGGGAGTAAATCCCATTGAACTCAATGAGCATGCAAATGTTCAGAACTGCCTTTTCCCTCCTTTCCTCTCTCTTCCTCCTCCCTTCTACCTCCCCTCCCCTGTTCCCACTTTCTCCTCCCCTGCCTACTCCAGCCCTTGCTCCCTCTTCTCTTCCTCCCCCCTCTATGGTCAGTTTTACCTATCCTAAGCATGATTGCATGGGAGGAAATCTCATTGAAGCCAATAAACATGCAAATGATCAAACCTGCCCCCTCCTGCCATCCCCTTCCTGCCTGCTCCCATCTCCCTCCTCCCCTCTGCCCTTCCTCCCTCCCTTCTCCTGCCCTTCCTCCTCCCCCATCCCCATCCTCTGTGGTCAGTTTTACCTTTCCTTACCATGATTGCATGGGAGTAAATACCACTGAACTCAATAAGCATGAAAACGATCATTCTATTCTCAGCAAACTTGCACACGATCCCATTTCTTACCTCTCAGATTAAGAAGCAGAGAAATTCACTAATAGGCAAAAAACCATTGCGGTTAAAGAACGTACCTATAGCCAACAGATATTTCTATCAAACGTTAAAAAGCAGGGAAATTGGGCAGCTATAGTGAATGCACCAGGGGAGCAGGAGACCTGACCTCCTCTCTGAGATGATGCACAAATTTGTCAAAACGCAAACAAAATTTGGATTAGTCTTTCACAGTCCAATCCACTTGCTGTGTAGCTTGGAATAATTTTGGTAGCATTTGGTAACAATGGGGTCAATCTACCTATCAGTTGCAAAACCTTTCTGAAGCTGAATTTTTTTAAAAAAAATGCACTGGAGCTCATCCTATGAGATTTTAAAAGAGGTGGGGTAACAAATGTTGTGTTCTCCCCGTTTTGAGAAAAGAGAGGTAAAGACACATTGGAACTGGCATAACATTAAGTGTGTCTCTACCCTGACAATGGGCTATGTGCTTGTCCAAAACACCAAGTAGAAACAGCACTCGATTTTGCCTAGATGTGAAATCTGCAATGGAAGGGGCTCTGTCTGCTTCCAAAAGGATTTGTGGCGGCAAGCCGGTCTGAAAATAGTTGGTAGTGTTCTGATCAGTTGGAAAATGTGTGGCTCCAATGAAGTCAACAGTAGTGGCCCAGTCTTTCCCAAATTCGCTTTCAGGACCACTGAGGTACAGCAGTCTGAAATGTGAAGGGGGAGGAGGAAAGTGAAGGAATCAGTTCAATCTCTGTCAATATTATTATTAATATAGTATATATCTTGGAAAGTTGTTTGTCTGCTCACTAGGGATTTGGACGCCTCTTAAGATACTGTAGCCAAATTTTACATGGTGCTTCCTGGGAATAAGGAGCAGGTTTTTGTCTATGTTTGGATAAAATTGGATGTGAGTTTGAATCAAGGTAGCAGACTGAACCCTTCAAAACGTCATTGGTTTTAACCACTGATTTCAAAACTTCCTAAAGTGCTCATGAGTAGTGCTATAAAAAGGACAAATCCTAGCCCACCTCACTAAAATATTCATTCTGCACCTAACAGGGTAAATAGCTGCTGACTTAATATAAGTGAGGACAGTTTCTCAGAGAGAGCTTGAACAATGAATTGTACCTCATTGGAAGTTGCACTACTATCTGACAACACATTGTACTGCTTGAAGGATTTATTTATTTATCTATTCATGTAATTTTTAATTCTACTTTTCTTCCCACAAGGACTTAAAATTACAAACACAGCAAAGAGTGCAAACACGATAGAACACAAATTAAAAACAAAACATAATATATAAAACATAAACACAGCAGCAAACAGCCAGACCTGGGTAGGTGCACTCCTCCAACTATGTGCCAAAGGCCTGAATAAACAGAAACGTCTTTAATTGACCTTTAAAAAGGATCAGGGAGAGGGAGAGCCCAATTTCCCCAGGAAGGGAGCGCTACATGAAGGGCGCTGCCACAGAGTGGACATAGGACTTGCCACTGCCCCATGGACCATTCTCGACAGAACCATAATCAGAATCTCCCCTGCAGATCTTAAAGCATGGGTTGGATATCTATATCTATCTATGGCCAGTTGAAAAAAGCAGCTTCTCACATCTATAACTGAATCTTTAGTGTACACCACAGGGAACCTGTGAAAAGCATTTGATAGCTTTAGCTTACCGGTTTCTAAACTTTGGACGTGCATAAGCGATGCTAAGAATGTGAGCTTTCCATATGTAGTTCAATGCTTCAACTTGTGAGAAGGAATGGGCTGCAGGTATTTCAGAGCTTGGTGTAGTTGATAAAAGGTACTAGGAGAGGAAACACATGTGCATGTACACACACACACAGTTAGAACGATCAAAAAAGTGAAGGGCTCATAGTTCAGTAGTAGATCATCTGCTTTGCACGCAGAAGGTCCCAGGTTCAATCCCTGGCATCTCCAGATAGGACTAGGAGAGAACCCTGCCTGAAACCCTGGAGAGCTGCTGCCAGTCAGTGTAGACAGTACTGAGCTAGATGGAACACTGGTCTGACTCAGTGTAAGGCAGCTCCCTATGTTCCTAACTTGTAATTTTATTTTTGGAACCAAGGATTCCTTTCAATGATTTAACAATGGCTAAAGTAGGTATGGCCTATGGCCATACTACCCTGAATACGCCCGATCTTGATTGATCTCGGAAGCTAAGCAGGGTTAGTACTTGGATGGGAGACCGCCTGGGAATACCGGGTGCTGTAGACTTAGAGGAAGGCAAAGGTAAACCTCCTCTGAATACCTCTTACCATGAGAACCCTGTTGAATACATCCAAAAAAGATTAATAGGGTTGCCATAAGTCATAATCGACTTGAAGGCACATAACAAAAAAGTAGGTATGACTCATCATAATGCAGGTGGAAGTCATTGTCAAAAATACTGAGCTGGAGGGATGACATTTCTAACTCGGTATAAGGGATCTTCCTTTGAATTTCCTGGGTTAGTTTTGCTATCTATATAGGTGAGCTTCTTCCTATTCAGATTGTCTCAGCAATGAACTGAGTTGTTACTGTTATTTTTTTAAAAATGGAAATAACTTAGAAGCCACCCAGCATTTGCTGAATGAGGGTGAGGCATTATGCTGGTGGCATTAATCTAAAGAAGCAGAAGTGTACTTCTAAAAATGAAATGATTTTCTTTAGCCATTTGAAAAAGTCCTAAGTTTTCTAATAAATAAAGCAGGTGAGCAGAGTCAATGTTGAAGTGTGGAAACAATAACCTTATGCCGAGGTTAGTGAAAAATGAAGGCAAAAGACCCACTATTCATCTAGTAAGACAGACAACAACAGTACCTTGAAAAACGCCCTCCAGGTAGCCATGAGTTGTGGTGCCTGGGCATTGCATTCAGCAACACTGCGGCAGAAGTCAGCTCTTCTATCACCTGGTGGCAGCATTTCTACCTCGTATGCCAGCTCTCCAAAGACGCCACTTTCCAGTGCCCCCAGAAAGGGTACAACTGCTAGGTAGTAATTCATACCTGCAGTAATGGACAGTAGCAAACCTGTTTTAGAGGAATGTCTGGGCATATGGAAAAGCAGTCAAATTATTGGATGTTTTGGTATATGAAAGTGATGTGTTCATGCACCCTGATCTTATGCAGGTTTAGGCAGAACATAAGGGCCAAACTAGGAGGACATAATTCATGCAATTAGAAACGGGGTGAACGGCTTTTAAAAATGAACTGGGGCCCCTCAGCTTGCTATTTATGTGAATGGGGGCTTCCCCCCCAAATGTAAATAGCAGGACTCGGAATCTAGATCAGTGTCATAGCAGCAGCAACGGCTTAAAGCACCTCTGCTCCTGTGCCAGGGTTGCAATCTGAATTGGGCCCTGACTTCTGCAATTTACTTTTACAGAATAACCCAAGCCCCTGATCTACTACACTGGATGGGATTTGGCTGAGGCAGTGGTGTCCCTCTACCCCACTCTGCCAGCGGGAGGGGGGGGAATTAAACCAGAGGCCAACGGAAGCTGCTGCCACAAGTGTTCCTGCTGGTGGTCGCTGGCATACACCTTTGTCAGGGGCAAGGAGAACATGAAGAGCAAGCAGAGATGGGTCAGCCAAGAATCGGCTGGATCCTAAGCTGGTCCATTAACTAGCAAAGGGCCCAAACCAGACCTCTCCGCTGTGCCAGCCTGGAGCTGGTGCAGCAAACATGCAGGATTTTCTCCTCCTGGTGAGCAGTGGGATTCTGCTGCTTCATTAAAGCCCACCGCAACCGACCACGGATTTGGATTGTTCCCTAAGTCTGTAAAATATTAAAGATTCTTGGTATTTAGTCAGGGTCACTAGTGGAATGTCCAACATTTTGCTTTCTAGACAAATAATGGTGCACTTCTTTGGTTACATGGGATTCAGGCTGTGCTTCCATTGGATATGAGTTCTGCCACTCTTTCTATGGAGGTTGGAAGCAGTTCCCATGATGCCAATCATGATAAAGCATAGATTGTTTGCCAGTTGTGTTCAACAACTTTGGGGACATTTATTTGGGGACCCTTCAACATCCCCCCACCTCCCACCCCACTCCAGGCTGACCCATTCTGTGTTGCATTCTACACTCTTTCTCTATTCCAATTTCTTCTTTCCCCCTCTATTCCCCACATTCAGGTCAATCTGAAAAATAAAGTAGGGTTACAAAAGAATTCAGGAGCTTGGTCTGCCACGGGGTAAGCTTGTAGAGGGACCTAGGGGTTGATGCAGAAATTCAGTCTGATGACCAGGGAGGGAGCAGTGTGCATTCCCACCAGGCTGCTCCTCTCTCCCTACCTCAACGCACACCATACCGGGTCTGCTTGAACCATTTCCCCCTTTTGCTGCCCAAATTGGTGGGATCTTCGGAGAGGGAGGAATATTGGCTTGGGAGATAAAACCAGGCCCCAGAATTGGAGGATAGATGCCCCCGATGTACAGCAAGGAGGACTGTGCTCTAAGCCCACTCTCAAGGTCATGCCTTCCCCCCTTCAAGTCACCATGTGTTGTGCGCTGTTGTTTCAGCAGAGAGCCCAATGTGCAAGCTCCAGCTCATGGGTAGCAGTTTCACAAAATCAAGATATCTGATTATTTGCATGCCCTGATTGCACAGAGCCACAACCTGTGAGCAGGAGCTGATGCATTGGGCTTTCTGCTCATACACCCACGAGCAACATGTCATAATTGGGGCAGGGGACGAATATGACCCTGAGGGGGGTGCTGGAGGCATGGCCTCCCTCCTTGTTCTACACACTTATGCCCTACACATAATGCATGAATAGGGCTTTAGTGTTATGGAAATCTTCATGCATGAAAATACTTACAAGCCCACCAGCTGTGGACAGATATGCACAGGTTGTCTCCATCTTTATGGCCGCATGTTGTGGCATTAGTTGGATCTCCTAGTCTGCCTAGAAGAAAACCAAATACATTCTTACATAAACTTGTATTTGTATAGATCAGGGGTGGAAAACCATTTACAGACTGAGGGCTGCATGTGCTCATGGGCAATCTTCGGCTGGGGTCACGGTGGGGGTAGAGGCAAAAGTGAGTGGACCCACCTAGGCAACTCTGACCTTTTTATAAAAGGCTACATTCCAGCCATGGAAAAAGCAGAGGTTTCTAAAAGCATTTGTCTTCCTCCTCCAGCCAGGCAAGGAAGTGGGATTTTCACAATTCAAGAACACATCAGCCAGACAGATGAAAGCAATTGAGGAGAAGGGTGCGAAACAAGACCAGTGAGGGGTGTAGCCTGGGAAGTGTCCTGAGGTCTAAGGCTCTCCATTCCTGGGACAGATTGCAAGGAGTTGTTACGTATGACACACAGGATTTTGCTCAGAGGACAACTACTCTTTGTAATCACCCTGTACAAATCACCCTATACTTTGAGCATTAGGGAGACTTTTTTCAGGAGGCCTGGACATCTACATAAGATGGTCCTGGCTAACATGGGGTGTATTTTTCAGGTGCTGCATTTCCCCAACTTTTCCTGCTCAGGCTGTGAACACATTAGTCACCAGAGCAGAGCGTTTCCATTAGCCGCACCTCGAGGGGGAACGGGCTGATCTGCTGATGAGCTGTGAAATCTGTTTGAAGCTGAATAATAATAATAATAATAATAATAAACTGTCAAGCTGCTCCTACCACATTTTATAGTAAAAAGGAGCAGGGTTTGACTAGTGTCATGTGCCCCTGTTTTCAGAAGAGAGAAGTGGAGATGCACTGGAACCGGCAGAACAGTGAGTTCTACCCTTACAATTGCGTCTGGTCTCATCTAGCAAGTTGGTTGTTATATGCCTTCAAGTCGATTATGACTTATGACGACCCTATGAATCAGTGACCTCCAATAGCATCTGTCATAAACCACGCTGTTCAAATCTTGAATCACAAACTCAGAAGCTTGACAGGTGGAATGATGCCTTGTCTCCCAGAGTGGAACATTGTGCTTGAAAATATAAAATTAACCTAGTGCAAATTTCCAAAATTGTCAGTATTGCTTGGAACTAAAGAGGTGGGGGGCAGACATAAATAACTGTGGTTCCCAAATTTTCTTTCCAGGAACCATGTGAAGTTTGTGGAAGGTCTTGGTGGATCACTTAATGATATTTCTGCTTATTGTAGTAAATGTAACGTGCTCTGTGAGATGCTGTATGAGTTGTAATTGTATTTTTACAGACAGGCCATGGACTATCTGAATGAAGCTTGGGAACCACCAATGGTTCATGGACCACCATCTGAGAACCCCTGATCTATAACATCTGGCAAAATTCATTATTATGGCTGCAGAATTCAGTGTATGCTTCTGAGCTCCAGCATTAGTTCTCATCTGCATTTCATCTGAGTCTCTGTGCTGCCTGGGTAAATGGGATAGGCTGTCTTTCCATACCAACTGACTCATTCTTGTCTGGATAGTATGTGCTGTATGTCGTGCTACCATCAAGCAGCAGGACTGTAAACACCTCTAATAAACTTGTATGTTACTGTGCAGAGTAATTTCTATGCTAAAAATCAAGGACATTGATTTGCATGTTTGCCTATTAATTTATGCCCAATTGCATAAAGCACATGATGGCAACACTTAGGCTGTAATCCTATATCAACTTACCGAGCAATAAGCCCCATTGAACACAATGGGGCTTACTGTTGAGTAGACATGTACAAGACGTGTGTGTGCGCATGCACACGACTGGGAAGGATTATACAGGCAGTGTACTGCAGTACTTTATGGACATTCTCACACGGATCTGGGTCAATAAATTATACTCTGGGATACCTTGTACTTTGCCCTGGGGCTGCAGAGCTAAAAGACACCACCCTCTGATCTCTGCCATCCACAAAGGGAAGACCAATCCAGCCCCATCTAAGGAAGGAGAAACTCTTGCCCCCTCCCTGCTGGAAAGACTATGCAGCTCCAACGGCCAGTTGCCCGGGGACTCAGCAGAAGCAAAGGAAGAGGACAGTGACCCCATCCTTTGACCACAGGAACAAGAGCCACTAAATGCTGTTCAAATAAGAACCACAGCACAGGAAGATCAGCCTGGCCTAAAATGGACATATACATTCTTATAGCTTTTATACCATTTTTATAGCTTTTATAGTTCTTGTCTTGAAGAACTGGTCTCCCTCTTCTCTCTGGATGCTAATTTATAGATATATGTGGATGGATGGTATTTTACAAGCATGGCAAGAGGCTTACACATGCCCTCTGTGTGTAACTAGAATGTCCAGTTTGACAACAAAATATTCTTCCTAGTTTTAGTTCAGCTCATATGCCATGAACAGGTGGCAATCTCTCAGAATGAGATTTGGCAATCGAGGCTGCCATTCAGGAAAACTGAGAGTTGGTAGTTGAACAGTCATATATACAGACACACATACACACACACACACACACACACACGTACATGTGTGATCTACATCTGTCTACATTTTCTTTGAAAATGGAAATGGACTGCCTTCAAGTCAATTCTGACTTATGGTGACACTGTGAACAGGGTTTTCGTAGTAAGTGGTATTCAGAGGCGGTTTACCATTGCCATCCTCTGAGGCTGAGAGGCAGTGACTGGCCCAAGGTCACCCAGTGAGCTTCATAGTGTATGGGGATTCGAACCCTGCTCTCCCAGATCATAGTCCAATAAACAAACCGCTACGCCACACTGGCATTTCTTTAGAGGGTCTTAAGATGGAAGTTGAGAATCCCTGTTTTAGCAGAAACAGCTATTATGTCTGATTTTGTATACACCACCCTTCCCCAACTTGTTCACCATCATATATATGACCTCGGACAACAACTACCATCATCCCTGGCCATTTACCACCTGGCTGAGGCTGATGGGAGTTGTAGTCCAAAACATCTGGAGGGCACCAGGTTGGGGAAGGTTGATATAGGCTATTGTTAAGGTGGCCAGGTGAAAGAGAGGGTAGTGAAAAAGAGAGAATTTCAGCAGATCTAGGTTATCAGTGCCACCTGCTGAAATTCCCTGTTCTACACACCTATTAAAGGTACAGGAACCATATCCTCTTTTTCACCTGGCCCACATAATAACAGCTTACACAAAATTAAGCATAATAACTCTTTCTATACGTGCAAAAGCACCTGACAATACATATCTACTCAGAAATAAGTATGGTTGAGTTCAATGAGGCTTAACCACAGGTAAGTGGGTGTAAGATTGCATCCTGAGTTATTTCCTCAGCCAGGTTTATTTCCATCAGTCTTGAAAATGGAAGGGATGGGACACTTTTAAATGACCTTCAGGACATTTGCAGGGAAGAATCAACAGACCTGAGAAGAGTTAAGCATCCTTCCCTACAAATGATCCCTGCCCAATGTATGTGTTACATGACAAATATGAGGCCAAGAATTTTGAGATTATGTGTCAAAGCCATAATTCAAAATGTTTCTTCTGCTTTTAGAACAATAGACAGAAATGGCATTCTTAAAGGCTTAGACTGTAAATAAATTGTTCATACCTGTAATGTATTGCCAGCCATGCTGCAAGGGCAATCCCCATAGAATATTGTCAGGGTCAGCTTTTTTCGTTCTAAGCACAGTGAAAGAGACGTAGCTTGAAGCAAGGTCTTATGCATTCCCAATCTCTCTGAGTTATTCCAAGGGTTGATGGATATTTTATTGCCATGTACTGGAAAATCTGCTAAATTTTCTGGTGCAGATTGCCAAAGTGGAGGGACAGCATCATTCTGCTGTCTTGATTCTGGTTCTTGAGCTATTTCTTCAAGGAGTGCTAGGCTGACACCAGTAGCAGCAAGAAGGAAGATGGTGAGATGCCGAAAATATTTTATCAGGAAAAGGTAACCCATGTTGTGCAAGACAATCCTGTCTGTGGACTTCGTAAAGCATGAAGCTTGTTTTTAACATGTAAAGGACCAGTTAGAACGTGACACACACTCCCTAGGTCAATCTCTCTCTCTCTATCTTTTCCCCACCCTCCTCTCTGTTCCCTCCACCCCACTCCCACTCCCACATCCAGGATTGTATCTTTTATGAGGTGACAGTGAATTGTATCCAGCCCAGTTATTGCTTTTGGGCTCAAGACATTGTCAAGAGCACGTACTCATACCAATAGTAGTTAAAAATGTAGAAAAGAATAAGGAACTGGGAGTTTGCGACCAAAATAAGCTTTGGACCATCACATATTATACACCACACATCCAGGATTGTGTCCTATACAAGATGGCAATGAATTGTGTGTGGCCCAAAGCTTTCTTTGGACTGTCGAGAATATGCACCCACTCCAATAATTAACAAAATGTGTTATTCTCATGAGTATACACACTTGACAGTGTCTTGAGCTCAAATAAATATCGGACCAACAGATTAGGGATTTTCATCCCCTGTCCTGGTTTCTCTCTGTCTGCTTCCATGTCTCTCACAGGTGCTTAAGCCTTGTAACTCTCCCAAGGCCGAGTGGGGAGTAGGGATGTCACACAGTTTTACTCTAAGAGCATGCAGATATGGAAATAATCTCCATTCATATATTCGCTCAGTGTTCAAGAATGGAATTCCTTGGTGAATGTAATCTACATCCATTCACAGCTAGTTGTGGTCTAAATCTGCAGATTATGCCTAATTAATGTATTGTTTCACATGTTGCTTTGTTTGATGTTTCCTATTGCTTTTTATGATGAAGCTCAACAGAGGTTTAGAAACCTGTGGAGAGATTTATTTATTTATTTATTTATTATTTCAATTTATATACCGCCCTTAGCGAAATAGCTCTCAGGGCGGTGAACAAACAAAATAAAATACAATATATCATAATAAAAATACAAAACATATACAAACAAACAACGAAAAGAGATGAGTGCTTTATTAAGGTAATGAATAACATATGGTATTTGTTTTTGGCTGAGAGAATGTCTTGCCAACTGGCAAGCGTTCTTTCCAATTCAGAGGCAATAAACATGCAGGTAGGTGAACGTCAAAGATTTTATTCAGTAGCAGACAAAAGGATACAGACAGCAAAATCTACTAAACTTATTTTCTCCATTCAGTTGTCAGGAATTCCAAGCGATCGACAACAGAAAGACCCCAGCTGATGGCAAATATACAGCACCTTACCAGTTTAGGTCTGCGTCAAAGTTCACTTGGGCAACAAATCTTGCAGACTTATAAAATTAAAAGCTCCAAAGGATTCTCAACAACCACCTCATCAATCACACCTGTCATGATGGTCATGTTTTTGCTTGTTAAGCACCTTTTTGAAGTTATACCAACTTAACTGTTTGCACTTAGTTTGAACCAACTTAATTAGTTGCACCTAGCTGGAAGATCAGGTTCCCAACCCTTATCAATATTTATAAATATTTTTGCAGATGAGCCAAGAACATCAACTATCCACCCTAACTGATAAGGACTTCTCCTAAACTTCAAGGATGTTGTCCTGAAGAGGTGGCTACTTTTAGGAAAACACCTAATTGAGCTAACAAGCTTGCAATCTCTTTGGGAAAATAGCTAATTAAGCCTCAAACAAGCTTCCAGTCTCCCGGCCTGGCTGCTAAATTCACGGTCAGAAAATCAGACATGAAGGAACAATTCTCATAGATCATTTCTATCTCCTCACCAATCTTCTCGGGTCAATTTCCCATACAGAAAGGGACTCTCAAAGTGTGAGAAAGTAACTGATGAATACAGGTGCTTTTCTTACTCTTCTTATTACTGAAGTGTTGTTTGTTGCCAAAGGCAACATGCACTAAAACTGCAATCCTAACAATGTCTACTCAGAAATAAATCCCACTGAACCCCAGGACAGTGGGATCAGGACTTCAGACTTGATCTGCTTCCTACTGTGAATTAAAAAACAACAATGGAATGCATAGGTCATTGTTGTTTTTTCACATGGAAAGAAGTGATTTCTTGTTACCTCTGGATTTTATCTGCGCTGCTCCGTTAAAATCCTAGCCTCTTTGTCAAAGTGGGAAGAACTATCTAAATATGATTGCCTATTGTTGACCTCCCTAATCTTTGTTTTAAAAATAAAATAAAATTCAGATTTCCTTTCCTTCACCACCCTCCTTGTTTCTTGACTTATAACTAAACTATTTTTCCCTGATGCTTGAGTGAGACAAATAAGATAGAATTACAAGTTTATATTGAACTATGAAATCCAGGTGATGAGAGTGGCTGCAATCCTAACCCCTCTTACCTGGAAGTAAGTCCTACTGAATTCAGCTGGACTTACATTTGAGTTGACATGGTTAGGTTTGTAGTCATAAATGGCCTTGTGATGGACCATTAGCTATTTTATTATACAGCCACAAGAGTGGCTGTATACTATAGCCAGTGTGGATTTTTCACATTCCACAATGTTAAATTGAAAATGCCCCCCATGCCATTCTGATCCTTCCCATAAGCTCATTTCAAAACAAAACCTTACAAAACATTACAGTCCTGAACTCAGAAACGCTTGCTTAACAACCCTCTAAATTTTTATGGCGATACACAAAACAGTCAGAGAGAATAGAGTTTTCAAAGTCTGAAAAGAGAGGGGAAAAACCCAGAAACCTTTTGGACTTTTTTCTGTCAGAGTTCTCATAATCTGTTGAAATTAATTAAAAATCAGCCATGTTCACAGAGTACCTGTAATCTTATTACTGACCTTGCCCCATTTTCTGACCTTCATCTTCTGCAGTTTAAAAGTTAAAAAAAATGCCTGGCTGATTTTTAATTAATTTAAGAAGTTTTGCATTGAACTGAATGATAGCGTCGGGCATGCTCAGTAAGAACTAACTGTCAATCTGCCCAGGGACAGCTTTGGTTTAAATTTGGGTGGGAGGCTACATGTGCCTGCTGTAGAATAAAAAGGTGGGGGAAACACTGAAAAGCAATGATACTGTTCACAATGTTTTCCTTTTGGAAAGGAAAGGGGCTTCCCCTCTGACCAGTGCCCACACACCCAATCTCCTAACCTCCCCACCCCTCCCCCAGGTCAGTGTTGGACTACAACCTGGGAGACCAAGGTTTGAATCCCCACACAGCCATGCAGCTCACTGGGTGACCTTGGGCCAGTCACTGCCTCTCAGCCTCAGAGGAAGGCAATGGTAAAACCACCTCTGAATACCATTTACCATGAAAACCCGATTCATAGGGTCACCATTGTTGATAGTGGCGGTTCTTGCGTGACACAGCATACGTTACTTTGGAGTTAAGTTGAGCAAGAAACTTCTCAGATGCATTAGATCAAGTTAAGAGTCTTTACTAAGACATTAGGGCCAACAGGCTTAAGAGTAAATACATGTAGAGTTTCTTCAGTCACCCCCCCTTCTGGGGGTAAACACAGAACACAACCTCTCAGTTCAGAGGCAATATACAGAAGACACAACTTACAGACTCTGTTAGAACTTTCCCAGTTGCTATCTCACGTTACCATGACAACCGCTGGCCTTGGATGTCTGCTCTCTCTCAGGCCAGGAGATAACAGTTACTTCTCCAAACTTGCAGGCTTTATGGAAAACAACTAGAGACAGTAATGCCTATGGGTCAACAGCCCAACAACCATAAGTCGGGATTGACTTGAAGGCAGTCCATTTCCATTTTCCAAACATGATTGCACAGAAATAAACCCCATTGAACGAAAAAAGTATGCAAATGATCAAACCCACCCTCCCTTCTCCTCCCTCCTCCCTTCTCCTCCCTTTCCTCTTGCCCCTTCCCTCCCCCTTCCTTTGCCACTCCCTCCCCATCCCCATCCCACTCCAATCCCCTCCTCCCCCTCCCCCTCCCCTTCCTCCTCCCCCTCCCCTTCCTCCTCCCCCTCCCCCTCCTCCTCCTCCTCCCCCTCCCCCTCCTCCTCCCCCTCCCCCTCCCCTTCCTCCTCCCCATCGTCAGTTTTACTTATCTTAAGCATGGTTGCACAGGAGTAAATACCATTGAACTCTATAAGCATGCAAATGATCAAACCTGCTCTCTCCTCCACCTTCCTTTGCCCCCCCTCCAATCCACTCCTCCCCCATGGTCAGTTTTACCTATCCTAACCATGATTGCATAGGAGTAAATCCCATTGAACTCAATAAGCATGCAAATTATCAGACCTGTCTTTTCCCTCCTTCCCCTTTCCTCTCTCTTCCTCCTCGTCTCCCCTTCTTCCTCCTCCCCTGCCCACTCCAGCCCTCCCTCCCTCCCCCCAAGTCAGTTTAACCTATCCTAAGCATGATTGCACGGGAGTAAATCCCACTGAACTCAATAAACATGAAAATGATCAAACCTGTCCTTCTCCTCCCCTCCCCTCCTGCCTGCTCCCCTCCCCCTCCTCCCCTCTGCCTTTCCTCCCCCCTCCTCCTCCCCTCCCCTCCCCATCCCCTGTGGTCAGTTTCACCTATCCTAAGCATGATTGCAGGGGAGTAAATCCCACTGAACTCAATAAGGATGAAAATGAACAATCCATTCTCAGCAAGCTTGCACAGGATCCCATTTTTACCTCCCAGATTAAAAAGCAGAGACATTCACTAATAGGAAAAAACCTTGTGGTTTAAGAACGTACCTATAACCCACAGATATTTCTATCAAACTTTAAAAAGCAGGGAAATTGGGCAGCTATAGTGAATGCACCAGAGAAGCAGGAGACCTGACCTCCTCTCTGAGATATTGGACTGCCCTACAAAGAATTTGGTAACATGTGCCTCTGAGCATATGGTGAGTGGTGGCAACACCTGCAATCAGCCCAAATAATAGAAAGAAGATATGTGCTGTGCTGATCTTGTTTTAGCAGGGGGGAAGCACCATTATTAAGACAATTGATATACTTCAGATGGTCACTTTAAATATGTTTGATTTACTTTGCAATTTTAGTGAAATTTTCTATAGGAAATCATTTTCTTTTGCTTCTATTTCTGTGAATATGTGAAATACAGCAACACTATGCAAAATTTACACTAAAAAACCTAAAATATTATTGTGGAATAATGGCACTGACTTTTCTGCAGAATTGTCTCCAGTGGACATCAGGAGTGTTTCAGTTTGCACAAGATAAAACAGTGGGAGGTGAAATATGTTCCAGCAAAATTCTAGGTGTGCTCTATGTTTTTAATTGACCATGCCCACCTTGTCTTAAATGAAGTGGTTTAAACATAGCAGGCTGAAAACATACATCCTCTTTTTTTCCAACAGCTAGAGTCATTGCTAGTAATTTATTTATTTATTGTATTTATATACCGCCCAATAGCGGAAGCTCTACAGTAATAGTAGCAACATATTGTAATCAGTCTGATTTTACATCAAACTACAGTTTCAGATTCAACTGTTAATGCACCCAAAATAGAAACAGAACAGAACCTCCAGTTTGAAACACAAAAGACTGTCTTCACCATCATATGACACTGACCAATACAAAGGCTTTGAAATTAATAAAAATAAATCTGACACAGATTTGTAGGATGAATAATGAGGGAACTAAAATTTTCTAGTTTAGATTCTCTGTAGAAACATTTGTAACACAGGAAAGAAGCAAAGTAAGAAGAACACCAACAAACATACAAAAATATAATTCTCTATCTTTGGAGATGGCAGGTGTTGCCACCACTCACCATATGCTCAGAGGCACATGTTACCAAATTCTTCCAAGCTACACAGGAAGTGGATTGGACTGTGAAAGACCAACCCAAATTGTGTTTGCATTTTAACATATTTGTAGGGCAGTACAATATCTCAGAGAAGAGGTCAGGTGTCCTACTCCCCTGATGCATTCACTATAGCTGCCCAATTTCCCTGCTTTTTAAACTTTGATAAAAATATCTGTGGGCTATAGGTACGTTCTTAAACCACACTTTTTTTCCTATTAGTGAATTAACCTTATATTCAAGGGCTCTTTGCTGGTTTTGCTACAGTGGATTAACAAGACCACTCCAGTGGAAAGTCATTAACTCTGAAAGGGAAGGCAACTGATTTGTATGGTTCTGTTGATGGCTGTGCTATGCATGTCTATTGTGTGCTACATAAAGATATTTTTTTTTTTAATTCATATTTTTCCACATCAGTAGATGACGACATGGATCACAGACTTATGCAAAATAAACCAATTGTTTGTTGTTATGTGCCTTCAAGTCGATTATGACTTACGTTGGCCCTATGAATCAGCGACCTCCAAGAGCATCTGTCATGAACCACCCTGCTCAGATCTTGTAAGTTCAGGTCTGTGGCTTCCTTTATGGAATCAATACCTCTCTTGTTTGGCCTTCCTCTTTTTCTACTCCCTAGTATGATAACCTGTTTCATCATTTTAGCTTCTAATGATAGTTCTAGTTTAATTTGTTCTAACACCCAATTATTTGTCTTTTTCGCAGTCCATGGTATGCGCAAAGCTTCCTCCGGCATCACATTTCAAATCAGTTGATTTTTCTCTTATCTGCCCTTTTCACTGTCCAACTTTCACATCCATACATAGAGATCGGGAATACCATGGTCTGAATGATCCTGACTTTGGTGTTCAGTGATACATCTTTGCATTTGAGGACCTTTTCTAGTTCTCTCATAGCTGCCCTCCCCAGTCCTAGCCTTCTTCTGATTTCTTGACTATTGTCTCCATTTTGGTTAATGACTGTGTCGAGGTATTGATAATCCTTGACAAGTTCAATGTCCTCATTGTCAACTGTAAAGTTACACAAATCTTCTGTTGTCATTACTTTAGTCTTCTTGATGTTCAGCTGTAGTCCTGCTTTTGTGCTTTCCTCTTGAACTTTCATCAGCATTCTTTTCAAATCATTACTGGTTTCTGCTAAGAGTATGGTATCGTCTGCATATCTTAAATTATTGATGTTTCTCCCTCCAATTTTCACACCTCCTTCATCTTGGTCCAATCCTGCTTTCCGTATGATATCTTCTGCGTACAGATTAAACAAATAGGGTGATAAAATACAACCCTGTCTCACACCCTTTCCGATGGGGAACCAATCGGTTTCTCCATATTCTGTCCTTATAGTAGCCTCTTGTCCAGAGTATAGGTTGCGCATCAGGACAATCAGATGCTGTGGCACCCCCATTTCTTTTAAAGCATTCCATAATTTTTCATGATCTGCACAGTCAAAGGCTTTGCTGTAGTCTATAAAGCACAGGGTGATTTTCTTCTGAAATTCCTTGGTCTGTTCCATTATCCAACGTATGTCTGCGATATGATCTCTGGTGCCTCTTCCCTTTCTAAATCCAGCTTCGACGTCTGGCTTTTCTTGCTCCATATATGGTAAGAGCCTTTGTTGTAGAATCTTGAGCATTACTTTACTTGCATGAGATATTAAGGCAATAGTTCAGTAATTACTGCATTCTCTGGGATCCCCTTCCTTTGGAAGTGGGATATATATTGAACGCTTCCAGTCTGTGGGCCATTGTTTAGTTTTCCATATTTCTTGACAAATTTTTGTCAAAATTTGGACAGATTCAGTCTCAGCAGCTTGTAGCAACTCTATTGGTATGCCATCTATTCCTGGTGATTTGTTTCTTCCAAGAATTTTAAGAGCAGCTTTCACCTCACATTCTAAAATTTCTGGTTCTTCATCATATGGTTCCTCCGTGAATGAATCTGTCATCCTTTCATCTCTTTTGTAGAGTTCTTCGGTGTATTGCTTCCATCTTCCTTTTATTTCATCTCGGTCAGTCAGTGTGTTTCCCTGTTGATTATTCAACAACCCTACTCGTGGTTTAAATTTCCCTTTCATTTCTCTAACCTTTTGGAATAGGGCTCTTGTTCTTCCTTTTTTGTTGTCCTCTTCTATTTCTATACAATAACTATTGTAATAGTTTTCTTTGTCCCTACATACTAGTCGTTGTATAGTTGCATTTAGGGTTCTGACTGTGTTTCTATCTCCTCTTGCTTTTGCTTTCCTTCTCTCTTTAACCATTTTAAGAGTTTCTTCAGTCATCCATTGAGGTCTTTCTCTCTTTTTAACAAGAGGTATTGTCTTTTTGCATTCTTCGATGATAATGTCCCTGACTTCACTCCATAGTTCTTCTGGTTCTCTGTCAACTAAGTTTAAAGCCTCAAACCTGTTCCTTGTTTGATCTTTATATTCTTCTGCGATGTTATTTAAATTGTATTTTGGCATTATGAGTGCTTTGTTGTTCTTCTTTAGCTTTACTCTGATTTTCAATACGATCAGTTCATGATCTGTACCGCAGTCTGCTCCTGGTCTTGTTTGTGCAGAAAGTATGGAACTTCTCCATCTTCTGTTTCCAATTATATAATCAATTTGATTCCTGTATTGACCATCTGGTGATGTCCACGTGTACAGTCGTCTTTTTGGTTGCTCAAAAAATGTGTTGGCAAGAAACAAGTCATTGGCTTCACAGAATTCAATAAGTCTTTCTCCTGCTTCATTTCTGTCACCTAAGCCCCATTTCCCCACAATTCCTAGTTCTTCTCTGTTCCCTACTTTTGCATTCCAGTCCCCCATGATTATCATCATATCTTGTTTTGGTGTGTGATCAATTTCCTCCTGTACTTCTGCGTAAAATCTCTCCAATTCTTCTTCTTCTGCGTTTGATGTTGGAGCGTAAACTTGGATGATGGTTATGTTAATAGGTTTCCCATTTAATCTCATTGATATCACTCGCTCAGACCATGCGTTGTAGCTCCTAATTGCTTTTGCTACATCACTTCTCACTATTAAAGCAACCCTGTTTCTTCTTGATTTCTCATTTCCTGCATAAAATATTTTGTAGTTGCCTGATTGAAAATGTCCCATTCCGACTTCCGGGAAGGGTGACTTCACTTGTGCCTGCTTTTTGAGACGAGCTCTCGTCTCAGAAGAAGCTTTTTCAGTTTTAAAATCAGTCAGAACGTTCTTTTTGACTGGTAAAGATTTTCTCCCGGGCAGGGAGAAACGTAGAGATTAACCACAAAAGCCTGTTTTTGTTGGGAGGACTGGATTTCATTAATTTATGAGAGAAGGTTCAGCCAGCAAATGCCAGACGGACTTCCAACAAGCTCTAACTGATTAAGCAACACGTTTATCTTTTCTTCAAAGAAAAACGGACTTTAACAGGCAAGCATCCTTCTTTCTATTTTTTTTTCACTTGGTTTAAATCGTTGCAGCAAAAAGAGATTTGTCAATGAATCATCTATAAAGAATTTCTGGGTGAGTTATAACTCTTCTCTTTTATTCACGAAATTAAGGAGGAAAGAAATTGAAAAAGCTTATCTTTGTTTTTATTGCAAAAAGCTGGCCTTCTATTTCGAGGAGGGAAAATATATAAATAAATTTGATTTATGAACTTTGGAGTATTATATGTCCGGGACTATTTTCTTTTTGGTCTATTTCATTTTGACGAATCTACTTGTTCACGACACCACTAACTGTTTTGAAGCTGGGAACTAAATTTGTTTTGTATTCCTGAACAAATAAGAGATAAGGCAGGCTGTACTGTCTACACTGTGATGTCATCAAGCCTGGAATATTAACCCAATTGTGGCCGAAATAATTTTTGTTTTCGTGGTTTTAAGAATGGCAATCAGGAAAGTGGCTGAGACCATGGAAGAAATTATGTTTCAGAAAATAATGGATGAGATTGAGATAACGAAACAAATCCTGAGACAGGGTAGACAGGAGATGAAAATTGAATTAGGCAAAATGACGCAGGAGCTTAAAGAAATAGGGGATCTTGTGAGAGAGGAGATTGATGAGATTAGAGATCAGAAAAGAAAAATTAAAGGGAAGATACAAGCCCTGGAGATTGGAACAAATGTGGAATTGGAAAAAGATCTGGAGTTTATGGATATTAGAAACAAAGTTTACTGTTTGGAATTCAACGTTGTCTCTGAAGAAATTAATGAAGATATTAGAGATAAAGTAACAATGTCTTGGATAATTTTCTGGACTGGAATGATGTGATGGAGCTTGACATAGAAAAAATCTATGGAATTAACTACAGATATGTGACAATGGAAAAATTCTCAAGAGATGAGCCAGTGCATTTTGTAAAAAAGAAGAATAGAGATATGACTTTACAACAATGTTTCAGCAACATATTCATAATTGATGGCAAGGAAATATTTGTGATAAAGGAAATTCCCATCAGACTCTTATTATATGACTATGGCTATGACAGCAAGATTAATATGGGATACTGATAATGGAAGAATGGATACTGAAATTACTGGACTGAACAGGACTACTGAAGATGGAAGATGGAATTAATATTGATAATGGAAGAATGGCTATTGAAATTATTGGATCTAACAGGTTTGATGAGATGGATTAATCTATATGTTTATTTGGACTATGGCTATGACAACAAGATTATTATGGGATACTGATAATGGAAGAATGGCTATTGAAATTACTGGAATTAACAGGATTATTGATAATGGAAGAATGGCTACTGAAATTACTGGACTTAACAGGATTATTGAAGATGGAAGATGGAATTAATATTGATAACGGAAGAATGGCTATTGAAATTATTGGACCTAACAGATTTGAACGAGATGGATTAATCAACATGTTTATTTGGAGAAAAATTGAAAGATATATCTCTCAAGGAATTGAAACCTCTCTTTGACTTTTTGTGGAAAGAATAAAGTAATGTTTATGAGATTTGATGATTAATTAAGATAACTACTGGAGGAAAGTGATTTCATAATATAATTTAAGAGACAGGATTGTTATATATTGTAGACCTATAACTGATCTGCGACAAATCGGAAGTCAACATTTTATTTTATTGTTTAATTATTTTTGTTTTGTTTTGTTTTTTGTCTTTGAAAATTTGAATAAAAATTAATGATAAAAAAAAAGAAAATGTCCCATTCCAGTCCATTTTAGTTCACTCATGCCAAGTATTGTAATGTTGATATGCTCCATTTCTTGCTTGACAATTTCTAACTTTCCCTGGTTCATGCTTCTCACATTCCATGTTCCTATTGTGTGCGTAGTACAACTCTGGACTCTCCTTTCGCATCTGTGCGCATCAGCCTCTGGGCTTCCTTTCGGCTTTGACCCAGCTGAGTCATTAGTCACAGCGCTACTCGTACTTGTCCTTTGTTCTTCCCCAGTAGCTTGGTGAGTGCCTTCTGACCTGGGGGTCTCATCTTCCAGCACTATCTCGTGTTGCATTTTGGATACTCTGTTCATAGGGTTTTCATGGTAAGAGGTATTCAGAGGTGGTTTACCATTGCCTTCCTCTGAGTTTGGATGCATCTTAGTCTCGTGTCTCAGCTTTGACCATTCCGCCATGGGTGCCCCTGCTAGGAGTCTAGCCTCTTGGTCTAGACTCCTGACAGCATTGCTCTCAGCTTCTTCAGCACTCTCAAACCCCCTCACCACGTTAAGGTGTGCATCCTAAAGGGGGAAACCAATTGTAGTGGAACAGAAAATATGAGATGAAAGTGCAAATGAATATCAGAAACAATTGAGGCATGTCTGAACATTCCCAGTGGGGAGTATCATCACCTAGCTTGGTCTTTGAGTATTTTGCTTCCACCTTTCTCATAGGTGCTTCTTTTAATTCAATGTAAGAAGAGGAGGGAGTGTCATCACCTGGCCTCATTTCTGTTTGTTTTCATCTTCCACAGAAGTTCTTAAGCCTTGTAATTTGCTAGAGGCAAACTGGGGAGCATCATCAGCTAGCCTGGTTTCTGTGTCCTTCCCCTTCCTTAAAGGTACTTCAGTTTTAAGAACATAAGAACTATACGATATGAGGCCAAAGGCCCATCTGGTCCAACATTCTGTTTTCAAAGTGGCCAACCAGAAGCGTACGGGATGCCCGCAAGCAGGATCTGAGAGCAACAGCACTTCTTCACTTGTGTTCCCTAGCATCTAGTATTCAGAGACATACTCATAAGAAGTTAAGTTAAGAAAACCCTGATCCCAATAGACCACATTGGAAGCACTGTTCATTTATTCCTATTGTTTCCTGTTCTTTAACCAGTTACTGATTCATAAGAGAACCTGTCCTCTCATCCCATCACTACTATGCTTGCTTTGAGTCTTTGGTGAGGGAGTTTATGAGAAACATTTTGAAAATCCAAATACCCAATATCTGTCTGATCACCCCTATCCACTTGCTTATTGACACTCTCAAAGAACTCTAAAATATTAGCTAGACAGGATTTAACTTTGCAGAAGCCCTGCTAATTCTTCTATATGCTCGGTAATTTTGTCTTTAATAATGTTTTGCCTGTTTTCCAAGAATAGATGTTACGCTAACGGCCTGTTATTTCCTGGATTCTTTATTTAAAAACTATATTACATTGGCCATTTTCCAGTCTTGAGGTATGGAGACTGATCTTTTTGACAAGCAATACACTTTTGTTAGATGACCAGCATTTTCAGTTATTTAGGAACACTTTGGTGGATGCCGTCTTGGCCATGTGATTTGTTTTTCATTTGTCAATAAGACCTAGAACATCATCTTTTGTTGCCACTAATTACCTCTATTAATTAGACTCCTTTCTTGAGCAAAAAATTAATTAATCTTCTCTGTAATCTCCTTTGCTCTTTTAGCACACCTTTGTTTCCCTTGTTGTCCAAAGGTGTAACTGCCTCCCCAGCAAGAGTTCTGCTTCAAAAGTATTTGAAGAACATTATCGTTGGTATTTTATTGTTGTTTTTAGCGCTATGGTAATTCTTTTGTATGCTTGCTTGTATTTTTTCAACCAGTGTTTGTGTCCTTTTTTAATTCTCATATGCTCAAAAGCAGGGGGGGCTGGTCTCTTGGGCAAGAGTCTGAATCCCCCAAACCTCCAAAGCCATAGACCAGTCTTTCTCTGACACCCACAGTAATATTAATACATTTCCACTGACTGAGAGGCTTCTTAGATGCACTTACCCTCTGTCTCCTGGGAGGAGAATGGTTAAAAAAACAAGTACTGTTACAGAAGGCTTAGTTAGGGAGGGCAGTAAACAAACTGCTCATTCATTTTCCCCTCCCACTTCTTGTATTTTAGTAGCTAATGGACTCATTCCCATATCAAAAGACCAAGAAAATAAACAGAGATGCTGGCAGGCCTCTGAACACCCCCCCCCTCAGGACAATGCATTCTTCCTCTGGGTGTTGGCTGTTCTTTCCGAGTCTGTGCCCTGCATAATTCCCTTGTGTGGTAGGAGCATGTTGCGCCCCCTTTGGCAATGGGAATAACACAGCCAGACACAGGTTTATGGGTGAAGCAAGTCCACAACTTTATTGATAAGAGCAAAAAGTGGGGTTGGCATGGCAGCAGGGCAAGGATCCGCTTCATTCCGGCAGCCCATGCTGGAGGAATGCTGAATCAACCAACAAGCAGCTTGGAACTACCCTTGGGAGTTGCAGCAGCACATATTTCCTTCTTGGCTAAGTTGGAGTTTGAGAAAGAGGCTGCTTGTTTGCATTGATTTGGGGAAGCACCTTCCTTCTTGGCTCTTTCTTGAGGCCTGAGGTTTGTAAGGAGAGGCAGGGGGAATAGTATGTGTGTGTGTTTGTTCATTGGCAATTGCTTTGCTGGATAGGGAGAAGAGAGCATTCTGGAGACTTCTGTGTTGAAATGCAAGACGGGAGGCTGCTTAAAGTGGGGATTGTGTGTGTGCATTCATTGCTTGATGTTGCTGGGGTGTTTAACAACAGAAAGTGCTTTACACACACACACCTCCCACTTCAAACAGCCCCCCACCAAACTTCAGCATATTCTTTCCAACTTCAGCATAGTCAGAGATAGACTGCCTCTGAAGCTGGAGGTTCCATATAGCAATAAATTGAAATATACCTTTCCTTCTCCAGTTTAGAGGCAGTCTACCTCTGAATATGCTGAAGGAGATAAACAACAGAAAGGCATTATTGACATCAAACTCTGCTGGACTAGATTGACCTTTGGCTTGATCCAGCACAGTGTTAGGGGGGTGCTGTGCTCAGGCAACCCCAGAAATAGTTCCCCTCTGACCAGGCCTACTACTGACACAGGGCCTGTGCACATAACAATAACAGTGATCGTTATCATCATTAATATAAATGCACATAGGATTAAACCTTCACTGTTGGGAATGGTATTTTGTATTGGGAATCAGTTGGTTAATCCAGTTGCAGCCCTTGACAATCTTGCCAACTGATAGTGTTCTATTTAGCATAATCCTAACCATGTCACATGCTAGTGTAGTGTAGTAGTTAAAATATTGAACTAGGACCTGAGAGACCAGGGTTCAAATCCCCACTCAGCCATGAAGCTCATTGTACTACACTGGGCTAATTGTTATAATTTTATCTTGGTGAATGATGTATGCTTAGTGAATGATGTATCAAGGTAAGACACTTTTTGGTGCTTTGTATGTGTACAACTACACTGCTTGCCTTTTTTGCAAGGGAGAAGGATAATGACCACACTGGCTCATCTGCATGATCTCATAGGCAACCCAACAGGTCTAGGTTCCACCACCGTCCACTGGTCAAGACTTCCATTTAATGAAAGATGCCTTCTTGCCCTGGGCTCCTTTGGGAGGAAGGGCGGGATATAAATTTAATATAAATAAATAATAGTCTCATTAACCATGTTGACATCCTTTTGCTATCTTATGTGACTGTGGTATGCAGTAATACCTCAGTTAATGAATCCTCCAGAAACAAGCTCCTTTTAATGAAGGCTTTTTAAAAGGTGAAACGTTCTAGCTTGTGTCTTTGCTTTGCTATGGACAAACCTTCAAGTCTGTGCCTTTGCTTTAAGGTGAAACTGACTAGCTTGTGTCTTTGCTTTGCTATGGATAAACTTTCAGGCCTTTGCCTTAGCTTTGCTAGGATGAAATTGACAAGCCTGTGTGTTTGCTTTCCTGGGAAGGGAAGAATCCAATATGATGGGGAGGAAAAGGGGAAGGGGCTGGATAGGCACCTTTTAAAGCCCCTGTTGAAGCTGCCCCCACCATCCATGAGCGAGTGTAGAAACCCATGCCTATTCTTTCCATGTTATTGCTACCTCTGGTACCAAGGCTTCTGTTAAAGAAGTAATGTCCAGGAATGCATAGACTTTGCTAAGTGAGGTATTACTGTTCATTCTTGCTTAGCTTCAATTAGTGTGGTTTTGAATAACCCCCATTCCCACCATCATCAGACCCAAGGGTTCTGGCGATGGTGGGCCCTTGCAGCCATGCTGGGGAAGACTTGGCATGGTTTCAAAGCCCCTTTCCTTGGGCGCAATGCAGCCACGCATGCCTGTCGCATAGGGGATGGAGCAGGGTGGCTATTTAAGCTCTGCTCCATCTCCCCTCTGCCTCTTCCCAGCCTTGCGCAACAGTGGAGTGGGTCGTGACCTACCTTTGGATCGCAGTGTGTTCCATTGGGGCATGAGGGGTGGCGGAAAGAGGCTGAGGCATTGGCAGGGTGGCAGTGAAGGTTGCGGGCCGGCGGCAGGAGGCGGCAGCGGATGCGGTGATAATGGGTATGGTGAGCGGCAGCAGCAGCACTTGGCAGTGGTGATTGCTGGGCGGCGGCACTAGTCGGCGGCGACTGGGAGGTGGCAATTGATGGCTATGGCTGCAGGGCTGCACTGGACTAGTGGGCGCTCCTGCGGTGGGAGTGGTGGTGGCATGTGCAGAGCAGAATGGAAGCAGTGGCAAGGATTTGGCACGGGATTCCTGGCGGGCCTTCCCGGGCCTGCATGGTTTGAGGGGCAGCAGTTGGGCCTATTCCAGGGGGCTGCTGAGGGCGGCTATGGCCTGGCGGCATTCCTGGGGAGGCTACAGATGGCATTTTGCTCTTGCTACCAGGGGCTTCCAGCTGGTTGCCAGGCCTGGCCTCCAAGAGGTCTTCTGTATCTTTAAAAGTTGTGGAGGGGGAAGGGAGAATTCCACCTTGTGGTTTTTCCCATTACAGAGTTGCAAGAACACCTGCACTTGGCTGACTTTCTCTTCTCCTAAAGATACAGGATCAGTCTCAGACCACGAACCTGGCAACCCTATTTGGTCTACCTTCACAAGCAGCAGCTGGGAACAACAATTGCAGTCACACTTTTAAATATGTGAATTCTCTTTTACCACTATTGGGCAAGAAACAAACTGCCATGCAACCGACAAGGTGCATCATCAATGGGTTTTAGGGGGTTGAGCTGAGCGCATGCAACCACTGCAATTGCTTCTGTGGATGTAAGGGAGTGAGGTTAAAGGTAAATGAAATGCAAACAGAAAATGAAAAACGAAAGACAGTGATGCTTTCCTAAATGCAATATGATACCAACCACAACAAGACTCCTATGAGTAAGGTAGACAACTCAGCATCCCACAGCCAGTCAGGATTCATAACAGAAAACCAAAACTAAAAAAATCCTGGCAGCTAGTCAGTTAATGCAGAATGCTGCAGCACAATTGCTGACATGAGTGAGATCCTATCAGCACATAATACCTCTGCTCTGAAATCTGCACTGGTTGCTGATTTGCTACCAGGCCAAGTTCAAGCTGTGCTTTCCATGTTATGGGTGCCACATTGTTCTGCTCTTGTAAGAAATCAGTCCTGTAAAGTGGCAGCACCTACGCTTTGGCACTCCTTGCCTATTGACATTAGGTAGACGCCTCTTTTCAACACCTGCTAAAATCATTTTTGTTTCGGCAAGCCTATCCAGGCATGTAGAGGCTATCGTGTTTTTAAATCTGTTTTCAACTCATTGTTAGTTTTATTATTTTGAATGTTTTTAAATACATATCTTTAACTGTTTTTGCCAATAATTTTATTGTTTTAATTCTTTCTGTAAACCACTTTGAGATTTTCTTACAATACAGCAGTATATAAATGTTGTAAATAAAATGCATAAATAAATTTTGGAGTCACTGTGGCCCTTGAGTCTCTTGCCACTTTTAGGAACAAATACTGACTCAGGCCATTTGGTACCATCTAGCTCAGTACTGATGACATGGAATAGTATTGGCTCTCCAGGATTCCAGGCAGAAACTGAATTCTGGACCTTTGCATGCAAAGCATATGCCCTACCACTGAGCTACTTTAAAAAAGTATATTTTAAAATTGTTCTTTTCAATTCACTCTTGAATGCACATCATACCTAGGGCAGATCCACACCATTCATTTAAAGCACATTCAACACCTGTGAAGCACATGAATCCCACCACAGAAACATGGGAACTGCAGTTTGTTAAGGGTGGTGAGAGCTATAACTGTGAGGGGTTCTTTAGGGGAAGTCATGCGCTTTAAATGCAAGTTGGATGTGCTTTAAATGTATTGTGTGGATCTACTTAATAAATTTTGCCTGCATGTAAATTGTTTTAATTAATTTTTCAATTTGGAAATGAGCTATAAAGTGTACTCGGTGACCATGGGCTGCTCACTATCTCTCAGCCTATCTGCCCCTCAAAATGAAAACAACAGAGGGGAACCATGACTACCCCATGGAAGAAGGGCACACTTAAAATATAGAGGAAGTATTGTACAACCATAGTGTGAAATCAGATACTTATTGGGACACAGTATGAAGAAATTATAAGCATGACTATCAGATATGTTTATTATTTACACAACCTGTAAAGATATTTATAGTGCAATCCTATGTTTGTTTACTCAGAAGCAAGTCCCAATGTATTCAGTGGGGCTTACTCAAACAGGGAAATGTCCAGAGAACTGCAGCCTCAAGTGATAAGGAACTTGTTCTTTTAACAAGCCTTTTAAGTTGAGACCTTATCCCAGTCTGTGTCTGTGTGCTTTTTAATATGTTTTTAAACCTTTTCTTTTTTTTAAAAAAAGATGTTTTAAAGCTTTTTAAAAATGTTTTTAAAGATGTTTTGTTTTAATATATTTTAAAGTCTGTTTTCATGATTTTAAAAGTGTTTTTAGTGCTTTTGTTTGCCACCATGGGCTACTACTGGAAGGAAGGGCGGGATATAAATCAAATAATAAATAAATAATAAATAAATAAACATTCATCCAACCCAACATTCAGAATCATGCCACTTTAAGCTGTTTTGCAACTGTTTATACTTGTTTCATGGTTATTGGATTTTAAAGGGATTTATTTGATATTGTGAGCTGCCTTGGTTTCCAATCACCAACTCTACCTCACAGGGTTGTTGGAAAGACTACACACACACACACAGAGAGAGAGAGAGGGGGTGAGGGGGAGAGGGAGAGGGAGAGATGTAAAAATACACCCCATATAATAGTTTATTGTTAAACCAGTTGGTCATTGCAGAACATTTTTAAAAAATCAGTATTAGTTTCCTACATAATAAAAACTGTGATTCCTAAGTAAGCCCTGCCTAATTGCTTTAAAAATAGGATTGGAGAGGGAGAGAAAGATTTACAACACAAACACAATTCTTTGCTATGTTTACTTAAAAGTCCCATTAATTTACAGCACAGTCCTAACCATGTCTACTCAAAAGGAAGTCCTATTGAATTCAATGAGGTTTACTCCAGGTACGTGGGATTAGCATTGCTTTACTCTCAGAAAAGCAAGTATTGGATTAAATACTTTCATATTGCGAAGGTTTTCAAAACACTGCCCTCTTCAATAGCCCAGGGTCTGACTCTTGCACACAAAAGAAAAAAACCCTGAAAGCCATATACTTACTTACTCGAACTGAAAATCTCATAACCACCATTTTCTGATGTTGCAATAAAGTCTAGGCATTGCCTGGGTCAACAAATCACAACCCTGGCTTCACTTATTGGCTACAATCCTGCAAGGGCAGGGTTAGAGCTAGGAGCTGCTATAACAGATCTATTAAACAGATTTAATAGTCAAGGGGGGCGGCTAACGTTTTGGTGTATATCTCAGGAAACAGACCATTTAGAAACTTATTTTTTTTTACAAATTGAAGCTGAGAGTCTGGAGATTAAGGTGAGTTACCCAGAGACCCGGAGGGGACCCCCAAAAGCCAGAGTATCCAGCCAAAAAATGGACACCTGGTAACCCTACTGTCATGGCCCCGTCAGAGGACTCCTCAGATGAGGATGACTCGGGAGTAACAGCAGCAGACCCAGGAGCAGCAAACCCAGAAGGAGACACGGATGAGCCTCCTGAGAATCCAGCTCCTTCTCCCCCTCAGCTGCAGAGCACCCCAGGGACAGCAGAGGCCCTGCAGCCAGACACAGACAGTGAACAGGATACTCACCTGCAGAACGTAGACAGCAGAAGGTCAGGCAGAAGAGAGGCAGGCCTGTCTCCTTAAGGCCCAAACGCTGAGGGCTCACACCTGCTGTCAACCCTGCTCTTTATAAGGCACACCTTGGCTGCAGCTTGTTGCTGACTGCAACGTCAGGCGTGGCTTGTGTGTTCCTAGTTTCCTTGCAACCTCTGTTGGACTGATCCCTTGGCACTTGATCCCGGACCTCTACTGACCTCGCTTCTGGACTCCTGACTCGGCAAGTATGCTTCAGACAGGCCTGGCCCTTATCAGATCCCCTCCTCCTAGACCTGGCAGATTTATGGCCAGACTGCCGGCTAAGGACTTTGCTTCCCTGCCAACCACCCAGGAATTTCCAGCCCCCACCGGCACTGCTAACGCAGTGTAGAGCTGACACCTACTTTGTGTAGTTCTAGTTAAGAGGCAGCTTTATTTCATGCAGTTGCTGTTCTAGCATTTTGAGGGGGGGCTTTTCACATGGGAGAATTGCTTGCTTCTTTGAGGACTGACATGTCCGGTCATGCGATGGAGATAGGTGATGTGATGGTAGAGGACAGTGGTGTGCAGATTTGTCTATCCAAGTCAAAGACTGGCCAGAGGGAGTGAGGAGCTGTTATTATGTTAGCCTCTTCCATGATATGTGTTGTACCTGAGGCGCAAGGGGAGTTAGATCAGGGAGAGGAGTCAGATGAGGATGAGGTCCCTGGGGACGTTGAGGGAAGGGGGAGCTCTGCCAGCCTGCAGACTTCCCTGGCCAGCCCCTCCATCAAAGCAGATTCCACTCCGCCTGTGAGCTCCCCGCCTGAGCCATTGGGAAGCGACCCCTCGCCCGCACCAACCCCAACACTGCAGAAATCCCTGCCTGGCACTTCAAAAGCATCCCCGCCAACCAGCTTCCCACTCCCTGAAGCCGAGCCATCACCTAGCAAAGCCCTGCTGTTTAATGTGCCGTCGGAGGCTCGCCCCCCCTCACCCCACGTGAGATGGCACAAGAAGAGGGACTTTCAGAGGGTGGAACTTCGGAGGAGCCATCGTTTACGGGCAAAGACCTTCCCTACTTAAGCAGGTGCCCACCCAGACTCTAGTGCTGAGTCAACTCTCCCCACATGCTGCAGAGACTGTTTAGGTAGCTTAGCTAGGGAAAGTAGTAAGGCAGAGTAGACAGGTTTATGAAGCACATTGCTTTGGATGCAGCCATCACTCTAATAAAATGAGAATTAAACCAAACCTTGCCTCCATCTCATGTCTTGGACTCTGGGCAGGACAATAGGTGGTCTGTGTCTAGTCCAAACTTTCGGTTCATTTTTGCGAGTTGGGTGAGGCTGGTGGCTTCCTGCTTTTTCATCAGGATGGTCAGCCTTTGACTAAGTTTCAGTTTTGGTCCATCACCAGACGGGCCTTGTTATGTTTCATTTGGATCTCAGGCTGTTTGGTATGCACTCTTTTAGGATAGGTGCGGCTTCCACAGCAACTGCTTCGGGATTTGGAAGAACAGAGATTCAGGGGTTGGGGCATTGGCTATCGGGTGCTTTCTGTGCTTATGTTAGGCCAGTCAAGAGCCCACATTGACTGTTGCGCTAATGAGTATATTGTTAATTGTTGTTTTTGTTTTAACAAGTTGGAGGGTGCTGGAGAGAGTCAAGGTACTCATTTGTGGCTGCAGCATGGTGTTCTGGGCCAAGAGGAGGGCATCACAGACCAGGCACAGAACCCAGTTGGGGCTCAGCCATTGCACTTTGGTCCACTGGCTGGGTAGACATGGCATGCTGTGGGAACACCTCCTGCCAATGCTGTTTGATGCCTCATTGGTGCAGCACCCTCTGCAACTTTTGATTATACATTTGGGTGGCAATGACCTGGGAATGTTGACGGGGAAAGCCCTTATCATTCAGGTTTGCCTGGACTTTGAGGCTATACGTAGAACGTGGCCTTGGATCATGATTGTTTGGTCCGATATCCTCTCCAGGAGGATTTGGAGGGGAGGGATTGATCCCAGGAGCCTGAACAAGGCTCATAAGAAAGTAAATAGGGAGGTCCAGCTTGCCCTTGCTGATATGCAGGGTGAGGTAATACATCAACCAGAGATGTACTGTGGCAGGGCTGATCTTTACCAGCCAGCCAGTGTTCATATGTCTGACTTGGATAATGATGTTTCTTTCTGATCTGCAGAGTGCCCTGCGTGAAATAATTTGCCGCAGGTGGGGGAAGATGGACTAAGCTGAGGCTTGTCTTCTTCTGTGGTGGATATGTGTGGAATTTCACAAGGTAGGACCACCCTTAGGCACTCTTTAAGAGTGGGTTCTGAGGCCTGCCTTCCGGGTTGTGCAGCCTGTTGGCAGGATAAGGCTCACCTTTGGGGCTAACCTGTAACACCCACTCAGAGCTTAGCGGCCCTGAGGGGAGATGGAGCAGGAAGGCTTCCCTAACCACCCTGTGGGGATGGAGCCCAGAAAAGGGGATTGGACCACCCCTTTCCCATGGCAGAGTGTCCTCGCCCGATTGGGTATGATTGGGTTCCGTACTTGTTTCTGCAGATCATTTTATTATGCATTCATGCATGTAATTGGCTTTATTTCAATAAATGTTGCCCTTGATTTACCCACACTTCATCTTGTCTTGCCTCTTCATTTCCCAGCTATGTGCTGAAAAGCATCCGGACCTCCTTGACTTTCTTTTTCAACTTTCTGTTTACAAATCCTCTCAGTTTTTATCAGTTTCTTCTTTTGAAATCAAATGTGGCTGAACTTCCAAGGCAATTTTCCACTTACATATATGTTGAATTTGATAGCACTTACTCACTATTTCCAATTGGTTCAACAGCACTTACATCTTGCATCAGATACAGACTGGGGTGTTTCATAATCAGGCCTGGTTTCTGAGTGTTTAGCTGTTTCTACTTTCCTCTAACTTAACCACTTTACTTGCTTGAGTTATGAAAACGAGAAATCCATTTATATACAAAGCAATATCATATTGAAAAAGCAAATAAGACTGATAATCTATTAGCAATGGCATTGATAGGAAGCAAACAAAAAAGAATATTAGTATAATTTAAAACAGGAATACCAGATTCCCCAGAAAACATAATTAATGAGTTTACTATTATCCCACTTCTGTTCAGATAACTCCGATAATAGCCAAATTGAAGACAATGAGAGAAAGACAATTTGAAAGAGAAGACAGTAATGTTAAACTCATTCTGCAATTGAAGGTGAATCAAGTAATCAAAACATCAAGTATAAAAAGGACACCTAGTCCACATGGCCTTATAGGTGAATCCGGTAATTATCTGAGTTGAAAAATATTTGTCATTAATTCAATAATATCATTACTGTCAAAGAACATCTGGTTTTCACAGTTCATTGAATGAACCAAGCATGATATTGATTCATAATTTATTTATCTTATTTATTTATTATTTGATTTATATCCCGCCCTTCCTCCTGGCAGGAGCCCAGGGAGTCAATAAGAAAGATAAAGATCCAACTCTCTCATCATCATATAGATCTAGGTCATTGATTAATCATTAATAAACATGAGTCAAGTGCTGATGGCACTTCAGCGTCAGCTGTATTAACCTTGGTAGATTCTAATACTCACATTGCCACATAGCTAACAAATAACAGTTGATTTAATGGGGTAGGAAACGGAAAACTACCTAGGGGGTGGAATAAGAGAATCAGGTTAAAATGCAACAGCTCTGGTTTCAGTGTTTATCAGTTAGTAGGCTGGCACAGCTTCAGCACTATGTGAGGCTTTCCTTCCCCTCACCCCACCCCCCACACCTGGACTTTCCCACAGTCAGTTTGCTTAGCAACAATCCACAGGCTACCTTTCTTTCCAGCTTGCTAGCATGGATCTTCTTCTCCACCTCTGAGTCACCACTGGTGTTTCACCAGTCCTCACAGCCCTGCTTCCAGGCTGTAGTCATTTTTCTGTCTCTCCCCCTACTTCTTTATGATGCTAATAGACTGAATTTGATATTCAGTTACAATATAGGTCAGGAGTTGCCATCTTTTGGGGGCCTACAGACACAGTTGGAAACTCGAGAAACTGTGGTGGGCACCACATAACACATCACAACCAAGCACCAACAATATTGGCTAAAATAGACTGCTTCTTTCAAGCCGAATTGCCGCAAGGGGAGGGGACCCTGTGGGTGCCAAAGAAGGCTGCTGTGGCTACATCTACAGTACAAAGAAGATGCCAAATATCTTACATGAGTATAGAACACAGAACTTACTGCCTGCTTTTCAGTTTGTGGACGCAAAAAATCCTTTGAAAAAGTTGTTTATTTAAGACTTTGGGGGGGAAATTAAAATAGGAAATATTTCTTTCTCTTTTTTGGGGAAAATCTATTTGTTGTTGTTGTTATGTGCCTTCAAGTCGATTATGACTTATGGCGACCCTATGAATGAGTGACCTCCAAGAGCATCTGTCATGAACCACCCTGCTCAGATCTTGTAAGTTCAGGTCTGTGGCTTCCTTTATAGAATCAATCCATCTCTTGTTTGGCCTTCCTCTTTTTCTACTCCCTTCTGTTTTTCCCAGCATTATTGTCTTTTCTAGTGAATCATGTCTTCTCATGATGTGTCCAAAGTAGGATAACCACAGTTTCATCATTTTAGCTTCTAGTGAGAGTTCTGGTTTAATTTGTTCTAACACCCAATTATTTGTCTTTTTTGCAGTCCATGGTATTGTCAGCTCTTCACTGCGACAGCAGTGTCGGTGGGGGTGCAGGCAGGGCTGGAGATTCCTTGGTAATTCCCAGGCCGTAAGTCCTCAGCCGGCAGCTTGGCTATAAATCTGCCAGGCTACCAAGGAGGAAGCAAGATAAGGGCAGAGGCCGTTCAAAGCTTATGTGCCAAGCCAGAAATCCAGAAGAGACGTCAGTGAAGGTCCGGGTCTAGTTTGCCGAGAGATCAGTCCAAGTCAAGGTTCAGGGGATAGGAAGACACACAGTGGTCACACCTGACGTTGTAGTCAGCAACAAGCTGAAGCCAAAGATTTGACTTTTAAGGAGCAGGTTTGTCAGGTGTGAGCCATCAGCGTTTTGGCCTTAAGTGGACAGGCCTGCCCCTCTTCTGCCTGACCTTCTGTTGTCTACGTTCTGCAGGTGAGGGGGGAGTATCCTGTTCACTGACTGCATCTGGCTGAAGGGCTTCAGCTGTGTCTGGGGTGCTCTGCAGCTGAGGGGGAGAAGGAGCTGGGTTCTCAGGAGTTTCCTCCATTTCTCCTTCTGGGTCTGCTGCTTCTGGGTCTGCTGCTGTTACTCCCAAGTCATCCTCATCTGATGAGTCCTCTGATGGGGCCATGACAGGTATGCGCAAAGCTCTCCTCCAGCACCACATTTCAAATGAGTTGATTTTTCTCTTATCTGTCTTTTTCACTGTCCAACTTTCACATCCATACATAGAGATTGGGAATACCATGGTCTGAATGATCCTGACTTTGGTGTTCAGTGATACATCTTTGCATTTGAGGACCTTTTCTAGTTCTCTCATAGCTGCTCTCCCCAGTCCTAGCCTTCTTCTGATTTCTTAGACGATTGTCTCCATTTTGGTTAATGACTATGCCGAGGTATTGATAATCCTTGACAAGATCAATGTCCTCATTTAAGTTGCATAAATCTTCAATCTATAGATAGTTTGAAAACATTATAGAGATTTTTAAAAAACAGTATATAATAAAACAATGAAATTGAATATTAAAGGCCACACATTACAAGCTATTCAGTTAAGAGTATAAGAGGAGCCCTACCAGATCAGACCAAAGGCTCATCTAGTCCAGCATCCTGTTCTCATAGTGGCCAGCTAGATGTCTATGGGAAGCCTGCAATAGGACCTGCATGCAACAGCACTCTCCCCACTTGTGGTTCCTAGCAACTAGTATTCAGAACCATACAATACTGGAGGTAGGACAACTAGTGGTAGTGAATTCCATAGTTTTTATCCTAGGGGAGGCAGGTTAGTAAGCCCTGCACTGAAAGTGTTCCTTGGGAAGGTGGTCTCCCAAATCCAATATGGTATTGAGATTTGGGGGATAAAGCAGAATAACTTGAAGGAACTGGAAGTTTGCCAAAATAAATTCTTCACATAATTATTGGCAGTACCCCCAGGGACCCCAGTCCCATTTATCAGGACAGAGACAGGCATGTCATCGGTTAAAGCTAGGGTGCAGAAAGCAGCCCTTCTGTGATACAAGAGGGTCCTGGACATGACAGAAGACCGTCTTCCAAAGCTATGCCTGAGAGAGCAATGGAGGAAGGGTGGTTGGGCCAAATTATGCCAAGAGTTGATCTCAAAAAACCTCCCAGTGGACTTTTTTATCATCCCTGGTTTCCAAATTAAACTGTCATCATCATCAAGTTTATTGTAGGGCCATAGGCCAACACAAGATACAATACCAAACATTTAAAATATATTAGCAATTAAAAACAGTATTAAAAGTATATAAATATCTAATCATATAGAATTTAAAATATAACATTAAATTGTGTCAAATCTAGTGAGCTCTCACATGGTAACAATCCAATAAGAATTAAATATAGGCAGCTATCTTGTTTGTAATTCTGAAACAAATTTGGCTCTTAATTTTTGAACAGCTAGTGCAAAAAGAGATACGTTATGAGTAATCTCTGGATTTAAATCAGAGAGCAAAAGGAGTATTTTGTCTACCTCCGTGCTCGTCCTGCCGATATCTAACCACTTCCATAGCAATTTTGCTCTAGGAATCTGATATATTGGGCAATTTAAAATTATATGTGGGAGGTCCTCTGCCCCGTTAAAGCCGCAAATACATTTTCTTTAATCCTTAGGAATGTTTAATATTCTTCCCTCCCTTTCTGAACTGGGGAGAGTAAAAAAACGGATTGCAGTAAATGCATGCCTAAGGGGTACAGGTAGTGTCTGAATAAGGTAAGAGGAGCATGTATGGTCTTGCTTAAATCGCCAGTACCAGGGGGCAGTTCGGCACTTGAGAAGAGACAAATGATCTAAATATTCGGAGTGTTGAAACATCTTTGCTCTAAGGCTTTTCTGTGAATCTATTGAATTAAATTCATGTATCGTTATGTGGTATCTGTGTAATATGGCTTCAATTTTAACTCCCCAAATGATTTGTGAATATGGGTGATTTAGGCATAAATTTAATAATTCCCTACCTTTCTGTAACATAGAAGATCTTATAAATTTTAGCAGCGTTAAATGTATACGGGCACCTAGTGATGGTAAACCTGTCTCCGCGCGGAGCATTGTCGCAGGTGTTCCTTGGGGCTGCGACAAGAGGCGCCTCAAGAAATTAGTTTGAATTGTCTCCAGGGCCAGAACTGTTTTATCATCCCATCCCCATATCGGTGCACTGTTCAGGATCTGGGAAACTACTTTGGCCTCAAAGATTTTAAGAGCCGGAAGAATTAAATATCCACCGCTAGTGCAGAAAAAATTTAAAATTGCACCCACTGTTCTTGTTGCTAATTGCTTAGTCAATAGCCAGTGAGGTTTCCAGCAGAGGGTGTCCGAAAAAATCACCCCCAAATATTTAAAAGTATGGCACTGCTCTAGTTGGGGATTTCCCATCAACCATCTATGGCTCACAGGTCTTTTCCCAAAGACTAGAACTTCTATCTTCTGATAGTTTATGTTAAGTCTCTCATGTTTACATAGAGCATGTAGTCTTCTCATCTGTTTTCTCAGACCAATAGGTATTAAAGAGAGGAGAACCATATCGTCTGCATAAAATAATGCAGAGATCTTCCTGTGGCCGATGGAGGGAGGAAAATATTTGGGATCCGATAAGTCAGCAATTATGTTAGTTAAAAAAAGGTTAAACAATAAGGGGGCGAGAGGGCACCCCTGCTTGACGCCCCTTTCAACCACAATTGGGGGCGTCAAATTCCCCTGTCGATTTACTCTCACTTGAGCTACAGTATCTGTATATAGGGCTTTGATTAAATACAAAAGTCGGCAGTCTATTTTCATGTTGTACAATTTTGACCACAGCCTGTGCCTATCCACAGAATCAAAAGCTGCGGCTAGATCTACAAATGCCGCATAGAGATGTCTGGTGGGGCCTGTTATGGTCTGGTTTGCCAGAAAGTTCAAAGTTTGGCAGTGATCGATTGGGGAAGACCCACTCCTAAACCCAATCTGTTCTGGGGGTATTAGATGATTTAGGTCGGCCCACTGCTCTAGCTTTTGCAGGAGATATTTGCTATACAATTTGGTTACCACATTCGATAGAATGATAGGGCAATAGTTGGAAGGATCCGCCGGGTCATTTTTTCTATATATTGGGACTATAATACTCCATCTCCAACCCTCCGGAATTATTCCAAACTCATTAATTCTGGTAAACGTTACAGCTAAAATAGGGGCCCACCATTCAGGAAAATGTTTAAACATTTCCGGAGGCAGAAAATCATTGCCTGGAGATTTCCCATTTTTTAGCAAATTTATTAAGGTTGAGATTTCTTCGATGGTTACAGGGGGCCACTGAGGTAAGGACGAGATTGTTAAATCCGGAGATGTAGTTTGAGGGGGTGAGAGAGAAGAGTATAGTCTCTCAAAGTGACTATACCAGTCAGTAGATGTAATATGCTGTATTATATTGTGGCTAGATGTTCCCATTCCTAAATTAACTAGCTGCCAAAAAATATGCTCTTGTTTTGCCGAGACCGCTTCGGCTAATCTCTGCCATCGATGGGTAGCGAAATCTATTTTTTTTTGTCTCAGCAAATTTTTGTACTTAGCCTTAGTAGTTTTGAAAAGATTTACATAGGCTTGGTCATTTGGGTTTTTGTGTGCTAGCCGTAGGTGTTGTTTAAGTTTTCTTTTAACCATCCTACATTCCTGATCGTACCATGTTATGCGTGAATATGGTCTCTTTGTTACTGGAGATTTCCGAGTCAGGAAGGGTTTTAGCAAAGAAAGAATGTCCTGAAATGCCAGTATTGGATCGAGTGATCCATCTAATATTCCCTGGTGTATCAATTGAAATGGGTTAGAGCTAAGTTGGAATGTTATCTGATTCTTCCTATTCTCAGACCAGAGAATCCTTCTCAATGGACTAGGGGATTCCATGTGGGGTGGTGGAGACTTAACAGAATTAAAATGCATTAGATTTAAATGAAGAGGGAAATTATCACGCTCAGGTCTATATACAACTTTGAAATCAGCAATAGCTGGCAGCAATGTTTGAGATGTGATCATATAATCAATTAAGCTTGTCCCCAGTACAGATCTGTAGGTAGCGGAGCCATGGGAAGAATCTATTGGGGAACCGTTTAATATTTCTAAGGAGTGTGCTGACACTAATTCTAATAGATGCGGGCCCTGTTTGTTTGTCTTATGGTCTTGAAGAGATCTGAACTGATTGGTATTTTGACCCTCAGGAGCCCAGTTCGATGCATTGATACTGATCTGCCGTGGGTCCCCAATTCTAGCGTTAAAATCCCCACTTAACAGTAGGGAATCATTTGGATATAAATCTTCGAACTGATTAAGGGTTTCATTCAGTTTAACCCACACATTGTTATCCTCTAAAATTAGGGTTTCTATTGGAGGAATATAGACATTGATGCAAATCAGGTTCTCATCCATTATATCCCTAATCCTGAGTGCCAATATTGTATGGGATAAAGGAGTTGGTAGAATGTTTACTTTGGATGAGTACATACTTGATATTAAAGTTACTAAGCCTCCTTTTGGGCGACCTTTCCCTAAGGGTTTTACGGCCGGCGTTAAGAAAGATTGATAGTTAGGAAGAAGTTGATCTTCAGCAGAGATGATCCAAGTTTCTTGTAAGCAAATAATTTTATATTTGCCCAAGAAATCTAGAAAATCTAAGTCATCTTTCTTATTTACCCATCCATTGACGTTCCATGATAAAATGGGGATCTGTCACAAGTCCGTAATCTCGTCGAACAGAGATGGATGGGCTATACTGCCATTTGTGGGGTCAAGCCACTTATGGGGCCGAAGAACACCTGGCTGGCTGTTATATAGAGGTTCCACCTCTTTAAGTTCTAGAGGGGGGGTTGGTGTCCCTATTTCATATACCTCCAAAAAGCGCATGCTTTCCCACTTCCCCAGGGGATCGATTTTCGCATGCCTAGCGAGTTCATATCGGGGAGAGTTTTCCAAATTATTATCAAAATAACTAGGAGGAGGGGAAAGATTCTCCACTATACCCCTCTCATTTGATCCAGTTGGGGCAATCTGATTTGGTATTACTCTATCATATTGAATTCCTAATGAACCATCCATCGATCTATATTGAGTTGGATTTAATGGCTTTACCAGTGATTTTGGAGTTGTTATTAACTTTAACATTTCCGAATGGGTTGATTTTACATTCTGGAGCCTTAACTCAGTAAGGCACTTTTTTAAGAAGTCTAATCTGGTAATTATCTCCTTTTGAGATGATTGTGGTAAAGCACCGAATGTATCAAGTAATGAGAGCTCTTTGTAAATAAAAGGTTTATGTTTCCCATGTGACGAGGGATATAAGTCCTTAGTGGAAGGATAATCTTCTCTTTCTGATGTAAAAGTAATTAGGGGTTCATATGGGGCTGGTGCAACAGCCTTCGGGCTGTAAAGTCTATGTAAACTTCTATCATTGGATGTGATTAATTGAGGGGATGAGTTTGGGAAAAGGGTTAAGGGAGGGCCTTTGTTTTCAAAATATCTTGAAATATTGATACCAAAAATGGCTAAAGTTGATCTAGCTGCTAGTATCTTATTTGCTACAGATTGGGAAGGAAAACGGACCACAGCCTGAGCTTTATGTCCGTTGTAATATAGATATCTTATCTGTACTACATCATTAGGACATATTGATACCCTTGGTTGTAATAGATCGCAGAAATGCGCGATATGCTGTTGTTGTTGCAGGCAGCCCATCGGTTTAGGGAAGTTTTCAAAAACTAACTGATGTGGATCTAAAACTAAAGTCCATTGATTGCTCATCTGAGTCCGTACTGGTGATTGTCTCAACAAGATATCGGTCCAAGGGTCTTGAAGATATTCTGAGGGGTCACGAGCACCATTTTGGAAGCTCATAGAGATATTAAAAGAGTCATTATTTATTGGTTGGGCCGTGGTCTGAGAATTTGGAGCTAAGTCCAGAGAAGCATTGCTTCCTTTAGGGGGATTAACAGTTGGATTTGTCTTTTCTTTCTTACCATTCTTTCGAGGCAAAAGGTCAGCACTTTTTTGATTATTTGCCGTTGTGTTTTGTTCCAGAAGCTTGAATAGTTTCTTGAAATTCATTTTCCTTTCTTTACGATTCTTATTACTTTTAACATTGCTTGATTTTTTGATTTTATTTTTGTTTTTTGTTGGCTTGCACTTGTTTTTTAAGTTCATTGGAGCTGGATTGATTTTTTAAAAATCGCTATTGTCCCCTATTTGTTTCTTACTAGAGGGTCTAGTGGTAAAGGTTAATGGTGATCTCTCTTTAATATTCAGTATATTAAGAACCGCTGTTAAAAGACGATTAGTTTCTTCGAGAGAGTTCTTCATTGCATCCAAATCGAGAGCAAGCATAAAAAGCCAACCTGTGATCGTTGGTCCAATTTCTTCTGGTATTTTGGTTGAAGTTGCCTGTGTACTTTTCAAGTCAGCCTCTTCCACTGTCTGAGGTTTTCCTTTGGTTGAGTCAGACGCCTCACATGGGGCAGAAAAGGCGTTCAATTTTCTGGACTGGCTCTTTACTTCAAAGGGAGAACTTGATCTCCTCAGAGGAGGGTGACTGTTTCGTTCTTCTGGTTTGCTGGATGCATCCGCTTCTGCAGGGTTCCAAGGAGGTGTGGGGTTGGAGAATTGGGAATCAGCTTTAACGTATTGTAGAAGATGTTCTTTGGTAAGTAAAGCCGCAGTAGCTAATTCCTCTGCCAGGTTAGGTGCTCTCTCATCAAAGAAGATTTTGTAATTCTTATCAGAAATATTCGTGATGGACCAATCATAATTTGTATTAGATATGTGAGATGTATTTTGAGGCTCCTTTAAGTGGGTTTTCTCCTTAGGTGTAGTGCAGAACTGTGTAATTTGCATCTGTCCCCTTAAATCTGCTGGCTTTAGCTCAGCTTGATGTGAAAATGCTGTCGGAGGCTCTTGAGAATTATTTTTGTTGATAGCATTCTTTTTCTTCTGTATAGTCTTCTTGTTTTGTTTCTTAATAAACAGAGAACTTTGAGGTAGGTCTCCCAGGGCTCTCCTTTCGCTTCTTGTCAAAACCATAATGTTATTGTAGAAATTATCTTAAGTTATCTGAAGAATTAAATAGGGCTTTGTTTGCTCCAGTCAAAGTTTAATTAGTGAAAAGTCGAGTAGCTCCCACGCTTCCTCGCTTCTTCACTTCCTCATATCTTGGCTCCGTTCAAACAGTAAAAAATACAGTGAAAATAAAAGTCTCTTATCAATGTTGATAGCTAACAGAATAGCTGTTGAGTTGGTAAAATAATAAAATAATAATAAAAATAAACAAACAACAGGAACGGAGTCCAAACACTCTTACCCTGTCGCCATCTTGGGTTCCAAATTAAACTGAGAGATTAGTTATATAGGATAGATAACAATCAGGACTTAGATCTAATCAAATCATCAAATTTCTCTCATTGGTATTGTTTGCTGAAATCAAACCACGAAAGAGCCCAATACTTACAAATGCTTACTTTTCCCTCTCCGAGAGTTGCACTTACAGAACTATGTTTTCAAACTATGCCTTCGGCCTTTTTGGATGGAAGATATAGGCGAGTCCCAAGAAACCTACGGCTCTGTATTTGTGGTGGGGGAGAGATAGAGGATATTTCTTATTACCTATTACTCTGCCACCTATATCAGACCCCTAGAGAGAGATTCCTGGGTCAGATTTTAACAGCCTTATGGGGTGAGACTTCCTATGTGAAAGTATGTTGGTTACTGTCAGATTGTGACCCATATGTTACATACAAAACAGCTTTGTTCGCTAAGGCAGCAAAACATATCCGTGCAAATACCTTGAGAGCAATCGCAGTGGACTGTACAGGGACTCGTTAACTTGATTTTTTCTGCACCTTGTTTCTGTATATATATATTCTTTTGGGTTGTGATGGCTTTTAGTCAAATACAATAAACTGAACTGAATTCCATAGTTTTAAGTGTATGAAGTACTTCTTTTTGTCTGTCTTGAATTTTCCTAAATGGAGTGAGGTAATTTGTCTTGCTGTGAGAATAGTGGGCTTTACTTATGATGTGTTGAGTGGTGCTTTCTATTCATTTTAATGTTTGTGCCATTTTGGAAGAAGGGGGAAGCATAGTCTAATTGCCATCTTCATCATTTTGAAAAAACATTTATATCCCACCTTTCTTCCTCAGTCGGAAACACTTTAGGCGGTTGAACAGATACAGTGCTAAATATCTGCTTGTCACACAAATGTTCCTTCTCTTGCCACTTGATGGTGATACAGAGCTGATATCTTTTTTTCCTACCTTTTCCAGCTGACAAAAATAAAGCAAATATTGGGACTTCATTTTAATATACTGTAATATATACTACAAGCACCAAATAAGAGCATTTTTAAAAAAGAAGAAGATGCAATAAATCTCCAGTGTTTTGTGATCCCATGAAGAAGAATTGGGGGACCTGTGACCCTCTAGATATTGTTGGGCAGCATGGCCAATGATCATGGACAATAGACGTTGTAGTCCAACACATCTAGAGGGCCACAGGTGCCTCCCTCCTACCATAAAGGCTGATAGGAACATCTCACCACTTGGTGAAAGTGAAAAACTTAGTTTTCATATTTATTTAGATCGCGCAGAGCCCTAAAAGCTTTGGTGGTCTATGTTTTCCTTTACATCCTAATATGATTTTTAACTGGCTGCTGTTTGTTTTTATCTGCCCTTATTTGATATATTGTTATTTTAATGATTGATTTGTGTAATTTATTGTGAGCCACCTTGGGCAGTTCACATGAAAAAGTGGAATACACATTATAAAAATATTTTAATGTAAGCTTTTAGTATTATTTATAATATTGTTTTGTTCTATAAGGTTTTTAAAGTGAATTTTATTTCATGCTAATATGTGTTTGCAAACCGTTTTGAGAAGATTTTTCTTGCCTAAGGGCTTCCCATAGATATCTTGTTGGCCATGTGGAAAACAGGATACTGGAATAGAAGGGTTTTTGGTCTTATCCAGCAAGGCTCTTCTTGTGTTCTTATGGTATACAAACGTATTACATGCACAGCTGTAACTGCCAACAGTTAGGCCTTGCCAAAATAAATTTCTTTGTTCTTTTTTCTGTCTGAGATATGTCGGTGGCCATTTTCCTACATGGACTTTCAGAATGCAATAGTATTATCAATCATCTTCATAAAACATTTATATTCCACATTTCTGCCTCAATATGAGGCACTCAGATAGCTCCCAAGATGATCAAGAAACTCTCAATCATCAACAAAATAAAAATACCACAGTGGGTGGGATCCAGAGAACCACAGAGTTCCACGTACCTAATAGGGTTTTTGTACCCTTTCCTCACTACAGCCCCTTGCACCTTGAAAAAGTTGCTCCTGAGCATTGGGCAATCTAGATCAGCATAGGACATGTTGTGGTAGCTATAGGATTGAAAGGAATCAGAAACCCACCCTTGTATGAGTAGAAGTGCCTCCTGACTGCACAAGCTAACCTCTTGATTTTCCTATTGCCCTGAGTAGATCTTCAGTATGAAGATGAAGTGGGTGCATCCTTACAGAATCCAAAACTCTAACTGCAAATGACATTGCTTAATCTGAGATCAAGAATGTCATTATTAACATAAAACATGAACATGATAACTGTAGCAAAGGTGGCATGAAGGAAATGATTGGGGGTGGAACCCTTTTGGGGCCAGTAGGCACCGCTGAAATTTTGAGGGAGTTCTGTGGGCTCCAGTCACATCATGACTACGTAACACACAAAATGACTGCCACAGAGCAGGAAAAGAGACAGGACTACAAAATGGTGTGGACATGCCCCCCATCAATGGGGCAAAAGGGACCTACATCAACCACCCATCAAACTCACTCACAGAGAGTTTTTGGCACATGCCCTCTGTTCAGAAGGGGGGGAAAGGTGGATGTCCAGTCATGGCACCACTGAAATGTGGACATATTTAAAGGGACTTGTTCAATGTAGGAGAGGCTAAGCCAGTTCAAACAGGAACTAAATAAGATGAAACAATTTCTCACATAATGTTAATTTTTGAGGAGGCATTTACTGAAGCCTTGTGCAGGCACCAGAAGTGTTGGTGGGCATCTGTTGCCCATGTTCATCACAATGGTGACCCCATTCTAAAATTTTAACTTGTGCTTAAACTAACATAATATATACATACAGAAATGTATTCTATTTTCATTGTTACTCTTATTCCTTTTTTGTTTCTTTTGGGCTCCTGAATTTTTTTGTTTTTTAATGTATTTTCTTCCTCGTTATTAGAGTATGACTTCCTTGACAGGTGCCTTGCTGTTGCCTGGGATATTTCATGCTTGACTTCTGCAATGCCTTGACCTCATTCCTTGACCTCATTTCTTTTGGCTATTCAGTAGGATGAAGAGATCAGTCAAGGGCAGGACTTCTGTAATGTTGTTGGGTAAAAAAGAGAATTTCAGCAAATGACACTTTCTTTATCCCTCCATGAAGTGCAGTGCTACTTTCAGAAATTCATTCTTCCGTGCAACTCTTCAAGGCACTTGAACCTTGTCTTCTTTTACCATTGGCAATTTTTTTTAAAGATGCCTATCTGCCAAGGTAGATTTTAGACTCCTACAGGGCTCAACAGAAAAATCCAGGTGTCCAGAAAAAATAATAAACAACCACAGTGCTGAATCTTCATTTTAAAAAGCAAACCTTCAACTATATCCCAGCTTCATCTTAACTACAAAATATTAGCCTGAATAAGAAGGCCTGATCACAATCCATGAAAAGATTCAGGTCTCTGAACAATATCTGCTAGCTATGCTGCTATCATAATTTCTGCAACTCTTCAGTAGCATTTCTAGAGCACAGATGAGGAAACTGTAGGCCACCAGATGTTGCTAGACTACAACTCACATCATTCTTGACCACTGCCCATGCTGGCTGGGGCTGATGGTATTTGGAGTACAACAGCATCTTGAGAGCAACAAGTTCCCCACATTGTTCAAGGGATTTTACTAGTAGAAACTACATGGTATGAGGAATAATCCCAGAGCTCCTAACATCATGTTTGCCTCTTATGGCTGATAAATGGGCTTCAGAATTTGAAAGGAAATATTTTAACTGTTTTGAGCAATGGCCTCAGCAGTACAAAGGTAAAGTGAAATGAAGTTCCAATAAAAACCCAGACAGCCCCATGCAGGTCTCAGGCAAGATACTCAGTTAAACCAGAGTTCAAATTTTCCTGTGGCAGTCATCTTCAGACTGAGCTTTAAATTATACAGCCACAAGAGTGGCTGTATACTATAGCCAGCATGGATTTTTTGCATTCCGCTATATTAAATTGAAAATACCCCCATGTCATTCTGCTGCTTCCCATAAGCTCATTTCAAAACAAAACCTTACAAAAACTTATAGTCCTGAACTTAGAAACACTTCCTTAACAACCCTCTAAATTTTCATGGTGATACACAAAACACTCAGAGAGAATTGAGAGTTCAAAGTGTAAAAAGAGAGGAGGGAAACCAGACCCCTTTTGGACATTTTTCTGTCAGTGGTTTCATAATTAATTGAAATTAATTGAAATTAATTAAAAATCAGCCATGTTCAGAGTGTACCTGTAATCCTATTACTGACTATGCCACATACTCTGACCTTCATCTTCTGCAGTCCAAAGGTTTAAAAACTGCAAGGCTGATTTTTAATTAATTTAAGAAATTTAATATTCAAGTCCATTATAGTGTTGGGCATGCTCAGTAAGAACTGTCAGTGTTCTAAAAGCCAGACTTGCAGCTGTTTGGCTTGGCTAATCAGGTGGCCACACCCAGGCCAGACCTTTATTTCACTTTAGACAGTCACAGTTTCCCCCAAAGAATCCTGAAAAGTGTAGTTTGTGAAGGGTCCTGAGAGTTGTTAGGAGACTCCTATTCCCCTGACAGAGCTTCAGTGGCTAGAATGTTTTAACAGTCAGCCCATCTTCTGGAGTTTGTAGCTCTGTGAGGGTAATAGGGCGTCTCCTAGCAGCTCTCAGCATCCTTCACAAACTACACTTCCCAGGATTCTTTGGGGTAAGCCATGACTGCCTGAAGTGAAATAAAGATCTGGTGTGGATGTGGCCCCTGGTTTAAATTTGGGTGGGAGACTACATGGGACTGCTGTATAATAAAAATGTGGGGGAAGCCCTGAAAAACAATTATACTGTTCACAATGTTTTCCTTTTGGAAAGGATAGGGGCTTCCCCTCTGCCCAGTGCCCACCCATCCATTCTCCTCCCCCCTCCCCTCTCTCTTCCCCATCCCTCCCTGTCCCTTCCCCAGGTCAGTTTCACCTTTCCTAAGCATGATTGTACAGGAGTAAATCCCACTGAACTCAAAAAGCATGCAAATGATCAAATCTGCCCTCCTCTCCCCCTCCCCTTCCAACCCCCTTCCCCTCCTTCCCCTCCCTCCCTCCTTCCCTCTCCTGTCCCCTCCTCCTCTGTCAGTTTTATCTATTCTAAGCATGATTGCATGGGAGTAAATCCCATTGAACTTAATAAGCATGCAAATGATCAAACCTGCTCTCCTCCTCCCCTCTCCCTTCTGCCTGCTCCCATCCCCCTCCTCTCCTCTGCCCTTCCATCCCTCCTCTTCCCCTATCCCTGCCCTTCTTCCTCCTTCCCTCCCCATCCCCCCATGGTCAGTTTCACTACTAAGCATGATTGCAGGGAATAAATCCAACTGAATTCAACAAGCATGAAAATGATGAATCCATTCTCAGCAAACTTGCACAGGATCCCCTTTCTTACCTCCTGGATTAAAAAGTAGAGAAATTTACTAATAGGAAAAAAAAAAACACCTTGCAATTTAAGAACATACCTATAGCCAACAGATATTTCTATCAAACTTTTAAAAGCAGGGAAATTGGGTAGCTATAGTGAATGCACCAGGGGGGCAGGAAACCTCTTCTCTGAGATATTGTACTGCTCCACAAATTTGTCAAAATGTAAACACAATTTGGGTTGGCCTTTCACAGTCCAATCCACTTCCTGTGTAGCTTGGAAGAATTTGGTAACATGTGCCTCTGAGCTTATGGGGAGTGGTGGCAACACCTGCAATCAGCCCAAATAACAGAAACAAGACATGTGCTGTTCTGATCTTGTTTTAGGAGGCAGGAAGCAACAATATTTAGACAGTAGATATAGTTCAGATGGTCACATATTTGATTTACTTTGCAATTTTAGTGACGTTTCCTATAGTAAGTCATTTTCATTTGCTTCTGTTTCCGCGAATATGTGAAGTAAAGCAACACTTTGCATAATTTACACTTAAAAATTTCCCAAAACAATTGTGGAATAATGGCACTGACTATTCTGCAGAATAGTCTCCAATGGACATGAGGAGTTTCTCAATTTGCACAAGATGAAACAGTGGGAGGTGAAATATATTCTAGCAAAATTCTAGGTATGCTCTATATTTGTCATTGACCATGTCCACCTTTCCTTAAGTGGAGTAGTTTAAGCATAGCAGGCTGAAAACAAGCATCTTGGACAGGCCATGTTTATTTTTTCCAACAGCTAGAGTCATTGCTTAAGTAGCAACGTATTGTAATCAATCTGATTTTACATCAAACTGCAGTTTCAGATGCAACTGTTAGTGCACCCAAAATAGAAATAGAGCATAACCTCCCATTAGAAACACAAAAGGCTGTCTTCACCATCATATCACATTGACCAATAAAAGTGCTTTGAAATTAATAAAAATAAATTTGACACAGATTTCTGGGATGAATAATGAGAGAAATATAATTTTCAAGGTTAGATTCTCTGTAGAATTATCTCATTTCATCTGAGATTTGAAGCAGCTTGCAATTAAAATCAGTAAAATATAAAAAAATTGCATGCCACAAATAATAAAATTGAAAATGACTAGCTGTGAGACCTACCTCAAAAAAGACTGTCAGTAAAAACAACGCAGGGAAATAAATTCAATTAACATATAGCTTCAGGAGGGGCAGGGAATACAGGTTTTTTCCCAGTGCTGTTGTTGTTTTTTTTGGCTGGGTGGGGTGCCCTGTTTATTTCTTATTTTAAAAATAGACAAATTAAGAGTAAAACTAAAGAAGAGCAGGAAGGAATCCTAGGATGATCTCATTCCATGCAAAGAAAAAAATACTATTCCCATTTCTCAACCTTTTCACCCCCCTCCATAATATACTAGAGAAAATTAAAGCCTTGCAGCCCCCTGGAGCCTAGGCCTTGTTGATGAAGTGACATGCCACTGGGGTATCCATGGAAACCAGGACTCCAGACTCATTCATACAAAACTGATTTCCAAGCAGTTCAGAATGTGTGTGCATATGTGTGTCCATAAGAGAGAAAGAGAAAGAGAGAGAATAGAAGCTATTGTACTTGTGGTGACAACAGATCCTATCCATTTTCTGCACAATTCACTCAAGCTTTTAAAAGCAGTATCAGTATAAAAACTAAGTGGTTGTCGCAATAGTCTCCCAAAGGCATTTACATCATTTAAATCAAATATCTGGTGAGTATTTTGTTACTCTCTCCATGCAAAACACCCTCTGAATTAATATTTTATCAACTAATTGATATTTTCCTTCTGGACACCGCTTCACATAATGACTTAATATAACTGTAGTACATTAGATTGGCAACAAAAATTGATTTAACCATCATAACCGAGTACATATGACATGAATCTGCAAAATACACATCCTGAAAATTTTTAGAAAATTAAAGATCCGGAAAGCATTTAGAACTGAAACCTCTCGTTTCAAACTGTTTTCACACATGTCATCACAGCCATGAAGCTCACTGGGTGACCTTGGGCCAGTCACTGCCCCTCAGCCTCAGAGGAAGGCAATGGTAAATCCTCTTTGAATACCGCTTACCATGAAAACCCTATTCATAGGGTCGCCATAAGTCAGGATAGACTTGAAGGCAGTCCATTTCCATTTGCATTCAGAATCACCATTGTTAGTGATGTAGGTTTTAGATTCACATTATGTGCCTACTTAGGTAAAAACTGATTTAAACCTGATATGTTTAAATCCATTGATCTACCTTGAACAAAGGCATCAACTAGTTCTGCTTTGCAAAGAATCCTCATTTGAAATTTCTTTCCTTATGTCTCTTTTATGCTATCATAATATCCTGACCACTATGTAAGTTTTAGGATATTAAAAATTTATGTCAGCTTTATGACTTCTCTTAGCTGTCTGTTATTCTATCACCTCTACTGCTAGAAGAGGCAGAATTCTTTTGAAGGCTTTGCTGCTGAGGCCTATGTAAGAAAGAATTTCTCTATGGGAAATCATTTGCTGCTGTAAGGAATCAAATATTGGGGTTTTTTAATCTTTGATTCATCTCAATGAAGCAGAATTTGGAAAATGCCTGCAAAGATTCCTGGGAGACAGTATCTCTGTGACCCCTGATCACATATCTAGTAATGCGGGCCCTAGTGATGTCATTGGGGTCGGCCCTGTCATGCCCTAGTGCCACCCAACAGGCACTAGGTGCATCCACAGGACCCAATTCCCAACCCAGGGCAATTGATCCTGGCAAACTATCCCTCCCTGCCAAGGTTGAGCAAACCAACAACAACCCTGCAAGGTAGTAGGTTGACTGCCACCACCCCTTAACCAACCCAGAACCCAGAAATAGTTCTGCCAGGGATTCCCAAAGACAAGAGCCAAACAGGCACTCCTCATCCGGGAGCCCCAAGCAACCCCAAAACACGGTAGTCAGTGGCCAAGGTGCCAGATTCACAGCCAAGTTTCCCCTCCTGCAAAGAATACACATGGGTAAATAATATGTAGCTTTATTGAATAAAATATAAGTGCACAATTAATAGCAGCAAAACAGTTCCTTAAAACCCATACCCAAACAGGGGCTTAGATAACATACATCAGAGAGTTCAGACACAATCCAAAATAACAAAACTAACTAACCTATTCTACTTACTTGAAGAGGTACTTGTTGAAAGTCTCACCTCTCCCCAGAGGGGCATAGCTTGGGTAATAAAAGGCAGCGGAACCCCACTCAGGTAACCACCCATCTAGATGGAACCCAGGGGAACAAAGGCTATAGGTTTCACCCCCTATACTTAAGGATAAATTCCTAGCAACAGACCATACTCCTTTAGCCAATCACAGGGCTTCCTAGTGAGGTAATGCTGCTTGAGGCTTCTCCAGTTTTCGCACCTAACAGGTCCATCCTCCTCTCTGTTCTCAGGCCTGTTTGACCTTAGTACTAGGCTCTCATCAGATAAACAGGCATCTTTTCTCAGGTCTCCTAATTAACTGCAGCTGAGAAATGAAACTGGGATTTTTCCATTCAGAGGCCCATCTCTGCACAAGATGAAATCCCCACAATTCCCTGCATTAGAGCCATGTTACATTGAACCATTCTGACAAGTTCATGACAGGTCCTTGTCATTAAAAATGATATATTAATCATCAACAACAGTTGCTCGCAGCATACCACTCAAACAAAAAGAATTCTCTGGTTAGAAATTAAGATAGAAATCTTAGCTAAATGAGGGTGTTTCCAATTCCAGCAGAAGTGATGGGATCATTCCTTCTCATCTGCTTAGAGAGCCTGGGTAAGGAACATTTAATCTAGTTTACTTGCTTTCAGCAAGAAAGGTTTAAGTGCCCTCAGGCCAGGTCAGTCACCAGAAGGACACTGTAGGAAGAAAGCCTAGTGTTGTGGAGATGTTAGATGGGGGCACTGAGGAGTAAAGATGGATGCCCCTGAAGGCTGCAATTCTAAATACACTTAAACAAACCCCGCAGAACTCACCAGGACTTACTTCTGAGTACATACTATTAGGATTGTGCTGTTGGTAAGGCTTAACTAAAGGTCCTCTGCAATGATATCCATATCGAAGCAGTGTTGGCAACCTCCTGCCCAGAATGCCCTGCCTGCCTTTTAACATGGCTGCTCCAAACTTCTTTACAGACTTGACCCTTCACTGAAGAGAAAGGTCTGAGAAATGAGTAAGAGTTAAGAAGATTCTCTACTCTTTCCTGCCTACTCTATGGGCTGCTATAAAACTCACTTTGACAGCCAACACAATTCCAATGAGTAATAACCGACAGAGAGAAAACACACATGGTTCGGTCTACCTTCACAGGCAGTAGATTGGGAACAACAGCAATTGCAGCCACACTTCCCAGTATGTGAATTCTCTATTACCACTATTGGGCAAGAAACAAACCATCATGCAAATGACAAGAAAAATCATCACCACAAGTGCTGGAGAGAGATGGGCAAACTGACAAAATGTTGTGATTGAAAGCCTGCCCCTCTTTAGATTGAAATGTGATACGCGAATGGTTTCTGTGTCATTGCTTACTGTGTTGGGAAAAGTGGTTTCTATACCTCCAGGATGAGAGCCTGGTGGGGATAGTTTCTGCCCCCTTGAGTGAGAGACAAGGGGGAGGGTTTGGTATGAATGTTTTCTTCAGTGTGTGTGTGTGCATTATTTGGCTGTGTGTATGTAGCCTTGAGTGGTTGTCAAGGTATGGATATGTGAGTGTGCTTCTTTTAGGATGTGAGGTTGAATTATGTGAGTGCTTGACTTCAAGTGTTAAAATAGTATGATTGATTGTGTTAGTTTAGAATCTTGATATGTTTGAACACGAGTATTGATCTTGTAAGGGTGTGTTTGAGTAAACTAAATGATATCTATTTTCAACTGTAGTTAGATGAAATTTAGTAATAAAGGGGATCAGCTGTTTTAATTGTTTTGCTTTATTACATTATCATTTTAAAAAAGCTGATTTTGTTTAATCTACTGTGTTTCAAAATATCCTTGTTTTTAAACTTGTTTTTCATTTTTAAGGCTAGGTGATACTTTGCTTAGTCTACTATGTTATGATCTTTTTCTTGTATTTCTTGTACTTAATTTTATATGCAATGTCTATACTATATGTTGATACCAAAGAGGATGTTTTGTTCAGTTAATTGTATTTTATCAATTGAAGTTTTTTGTATCTACTGTTTTAAGATGTTTGACTTATGCTGTACACCACTTAGAGTTTTATTTAAAAATAAGAGGTATATAAATAGGATAATAAATAAATAAATGAAACGCAAATGGAAAAGAAAAACAAAAGACGATGATTTCCTAAATTCAATACCATACCAACCACAACAAAATTCCTATGAGTAAGGCAGAAAACTCAGCATCAAGCAACTAGTCAGCATTCCTAACCAAAAACCAAAATATTCTGGCATCCAGTCAGCCAAGGTCACAGAAATCCCCATGCAGCACAACCTGACCCATGGGCTGCATTTAGTGCAGAATGCTGCAGCACGATTGCTAACATGAGTGAGACACTATCAGAACATAACACCTCTGCTCTGAAATCTGCACTGGTTGCCGATTTGCTACAAGGCCAAGATCAAGGTGTGCTTTCCATGTTACGCGTGCAACATAGTACTTGTTCTGCTCTTGTAAGAAATCAGCCCTTTACTGTGGCAGTACTACGCTTTGGAACTCCCTGCCTATTGACATTAGGTAGGCGCCTTCATTGTACTCATTTTGGCACTTCCTAAAACATTTTTGTTTAGTCAAGCCTACCCAAGCATGTATAAGCTATTATGGTTTTTTTCTGTTTTTAACTCATTGTTGGTTTTATTATTTTGAATGTTTTTAAATACCTGTCTTTAACTGTTTTTGAGAATAATTTTATTGTTTTAATTCCTTCTAACAACTAAGTTGAGGGTTTTTTTTACAATACAGCTGTATATAAATGTTGTAAATAACATAAAGGTAAAGGTGTCCCCGCACTTATAGTGCGAGTCGTTTCCGACTCTTAGGATGACGTCTTGCGACGTTTACTAGGCAGACCATATATATGGGGTGGGATTGCCAGTTCCTTCCCCGGCATTTCTTTACCCCCCAGCATATGCCGGGTACTCATTTTACCGACCATGGAAGGATGGAAGGCTGAGTGGACCTCGACCTCTTTTACTGGAGATTCGACTTCCTCCTTCCGTTGGAATCGAACTCCAGCTGTGAGCAGAGCTTCGGCTGCGTTACCGCCACTTACCACTCTGTGCCACGGAGGGCCTGTAAACAACATCAATAAATAAATTTTGGAGTCACTGTGGCCCTTGGGTTTCTTTCCTCTTTTATACCGAGTCAGGCCATTTGATACCATTTAGCTCAGTACTGATGCATTGGCTCTCCAGGATTCCAGGCAATAGTCTCTTCCAGAGGTTGAACTTTGGACCCTTGCATGCAAAGTATATGTCATACCACTGAGCTACAGCCCTGTTTAAAAAAGTAGCTTTTAAAATCATTCTTTTCATTTCACTAATGAACGCACAGCACACTAGGGCAGATCCATACCATGCATTTAAAGCATATTCAACATACATTTGAAGCACATGAATCCCACCACAGAATCCTGGGAGTTTGTTAAGGGTGGTGGGAACTATAACTATGAAGGGGAAACTACACTTTCCACGATTCTTTTGGCGAAGTCATGTGATTTAAATACAAGTTGGATGTGCTTTAAGTGTATTATGTAGATCTGCATTACTTCATAAACATTGCCTGAATAGAAATCATTTTAATTAAATTTTAAAATGGAAATAGGCTACAAAGTTTACTGATTGACCATGGGCTACGCATGATCTCTCAGCCTAATCTGCCCCTCAGGGTGAAAACAACAGAGGGGGACCATGATCATCCTAAGGAAGGACACACTTAAAATGTAGAGGAAATAATCATTTGTAAATAATAATTTACAATCATAGTGTGAAATCAGATACATATTAAGACATAGTATGAAGAAATATTTATAGAAGCATGAATGTCGGAGATGGTTATTATTTACACAACCTGCAAAGATATTTAAAATGCAATCCTATGCATGTTTACTCAGAAGCAAGTCCCAGTGTATTCAATGGGGCTTACTCAGACAGGGAAGCATGCACAGGACTGCAATTCAGTGATAAGGTACTTCACTCACTCAATTGTAAATTCAGAATCATGCCATGTTATGCTGTTTTGCAACTATTTTATATTTGTTTTATGGTTATAGGATTTTAAATGGCTTTATTTCTTGTTGTGAGCTGCCTTGATTTCCAACCCTATCTCAGAGGGTTGTTGGAAAGACTCCATATACACACACACTGGAGATGTAAAAATACACACCCCATATAATAGTTTATTGTCAAAACCAGTTGGCCATTGCAGAACTTTTTTTTTTAAGTATTAGTTTCCTTCCAAATAAAAGCAGTGATACCTAAGTAAGCCCTGCCTAACTGTTTTAAAAAAAAGGATTGGAGGAGGAAAGATTTATAACACCTTTTCTATGTTCACTCAAAAGTCCCATTGATTTTCAGCAGAATCCTAATCACATCCTCTCAAAAGTAAGTCCTACTAAATTTAATGGGGTTAGCTCCCAGGTATGTGGAATTAGCATTGCAGCTTTACTCCCAGAAAAGCTTCATGTTGCGAAGGTTTTCAAAACAGGTTATAAATAAGACAAATAAACTGCCCTCTTCCAGTAAAATTTAAACTTGTTTGACTCCTTAATCAGAAAATTATAACACTGCAGTGTGTACAATTTTAAAAACTTCTGTTCAAGTTATTTGAAAAATAAAATGTATATGTCATTTTTGCAAGTAATTAAAAAAAACCCGCATGTACACTTTTATGCCTACCAAGATCCTGCTGTGATCTTCTGTTGTAGTGCAAGCCTATGCATGTTTACTCAGAAGCAAGTCCCAATCATGTACAGAGAAAGTACTCTTTATGAAAGCTATATATTTCCTGAATTCCTGATGTAAGTCAAGCAGGAAAAGGAAACTGTGAGTTTAGCTATTGCCTGGGGTGTGTGTCAACAAATCTTGTCAATCACAACCTTGACTTCACTTATTGGCTAACAACCTGAATGGGCAGGGATTAGAGCAGGCAGAAGTAACAGAAGTTGCGGGGGTAGTTGCTGACAATTCAGTTTATATCTGTTAGACCAGACCACCTAGAAACTTAATTTTTTAAAAAACTGAAAGCTAAGAGTCCAGACATTAAGTTGACTCACATGGAGACCGAGAGAGGACTCCCAAAAACTGAAGTCTCTGGGAGTAAACCAGACACCTGGCAATCCTAGTAGAAACACACTCAGTGTTCTGCCGGTTCCAGTGCATCTCCACCTCTTATGAAAACAGGGGCACATGACACTAGTCAAACCCTGCCCGTCTTTACTGTAAAATCTAGTAGGAGCAGCTTGAGTGTTGTTGTTTTTAAAAAATCAGCTTCAAAGAGATTTCACAACTGATGGCAGATCAGCCCGTTCCCCTCCAGGTGCAGCTAATGGAAATGCTCTGCTCTGGTGACTAATGTGTTCACAGCCTAAGAGGGAAATGTTGGGGAAATGTAGCACCTGAAAAATATGCCCCATGTTAGGCAGGATCATCTTATGTAGATTTCCAGGCCTCCTGATAAAAGTCTCCCTAATGCTTGACGTATAGGGTGATTTGTCTGTTGACACATACACTTTTAGAAATCATGTGTGGCGGTTTCCCCAAAGGGCCAGCTACTCTAAAACAGAAGGCACCGAGAGATGCTTGTATTGTATAAATGTTCCTGGGGAGCAACTTGGAGAGTCAAGGGACCTCTGTCTCCAGCAAATCCTTACCTATGGGCCTAGTTTCCTTTCCAAACAGATATAATGTGATGCTTCTTACTACAATGTGAGTAGAAACCTCTAAACTGGCTGAGAAAGTAGCCTACTGTATATAGAGAAGAGCAGCATCCAGTGCCGTACCGACTTTTGCCTTTGACCCCTCCCACCAATGGCATGTGGCCCCTGGAACGTTGCCCATAAGGGCAGGAGCAGCCTGTGAGGAGGAGCACTGCCGCAAGCCTAGCCTCTTGGTAGTGGTGTAGCTGCCACGTACCAGGATGTTGTGGGGGCAAGACTGGGATGAGATCTGGGGGGGATCAGGAGCGCTTGTGGAGCCAAGCCAAGACAAACTGCATCGCCCTCACACATGGCAGTGACACTGCTGCTGGGAGGCCAGGTTCCCGGCGCCACTCCTCCCTGCCAGCAGCCTCGACATGAGGCAATATGGCCCTGATGCTGAAAAAAGTTCACCTACCCCTGCACTACAGCCAACTTTTGCGTACAGGAAGGATGAAGGAATGACAGCAGCTCCTTCCCTAGAAACACAGCTGAGGGCAATTACTACATACTGTTTTCCTTCCAAGCAAAAGTAAAAGCCACAATTTAATTTTGACATGCACCTGTCATTTTCTTTGCCTCTGTCAAAATCAAGCATTTCACAAAGAGCCTCAGACCTGGGGGCTAAATGCAGCCCCCCAAGCCTCTCTCAGTGGCCCTCAGGACACTTCCCAGATTACGTCCCTCACTGGTCTTGTTCCGCACCCTTCTCCTCAATTGCTTTCATCTGGCTGGCTGATGTGTTCTTGAACTGTAAAAATCCCACTTCCTTGCCTGGCTGGAGGAGAAAGAGAAATGCTTTTAGAAACCTCTGCCTTTTCCATGGCTGGAATGTAGCCTTTTATAAAAAGGTCAGAGTTGCCTAGGTGGGTCCACTCACTTTTGCCTCTACCCCCACCGTGACCCCAGCCGAAGATTGCCCATGAGCACATGCAGCCCTCAGTCTTTAAATGGTTTTCCACCCCTGATCTATACAAATACAAGTTTACGTAAGAATGTATTTGGTTTTCTTCTAGGCAGACTAGGAGATCCAACTAATGCCACAACATGTGGCCATAAAGATGGAGACAACCTGTGCATATCTGTCCACAGCTGGTGGGCTTGTAAGTATTTTCATCCATGAAGATTTCCATAACACTAAAGCCCTATTCATGCATTATGTGTAGGGCATAAGTGTGTAGAACAAGGAGGGAGGCCATGCCTCCAGCACCCCCCTCAGCGTCACATTTGTCCCCTGCCCCAATTACAACATGTTGCTCGTCACCGTGGGTGTATGAGCAGAAAGCCCAATGCATCAGGTTGTGGCTCTGTGTGATCAGGGCATGCAAATTATCAGATATCTTGATTTTGTGAAACTGCTACCCATGAGCTGGAGCTTGCACATTGGGCTCTCTGCTGAAACAACAGCGCACAACACATGGTGACTTGAAGGGGAGAAGGCATGACCTTGAGAGTGGGCTTAGAGCACAGTCCTCCTTGCTCTGTATCGGGTATGTCTAACCTCCCATATTTTTAAGAAATGAAAGCTAGGAGTCTGGAGATTAAAGTGAGTCACCCGTAGACTCCTACTATTCCTAACAGTGGAGATCACACAATATTGATCCCCCACCCAAATACACATAGCAATGCTGCTGCTGCTGTCTAATAACAACAGGAAGCATTCCCTAATACCAGGAAAATATATACAAGATGGCCACACCCCTCTCTCTCGCACACACAGCTTGTTAACAGCAACAGTATAGACCACACATCTCTCTCACCCACACCCACACCCAGAGCATACTTGAGCATTCCAAACCTTCAGAAAAGCCCCTCCAGAGGTAAAGGAAGTGCCTTCCATTTCCACAAACACAAAATACACATGGGGCACCATGGTGCTTACAAGTCCGAGTAGGCAATCCCTGATGTTTGCTGCTTCTCAATGTCCAGGAAGGTTTATTATTATCATTGTCAATGTCTATGGTTGTGTTTTGGAAAACATTCCATCATGCCTGTGGTGATGCAGTCCACAAACAATTTCATTCAATAATTTGTGTTTGTGTGCCTTGTTAATCAAATGTCTTCTGGATGCTTGCTGCTGAGTGTCACTCTTGCCTTATGCCATATGGCTTCTTTAGTGTTCTGCTGATGCAAATACTTTTCTCTGCTACTCTCTCCAGAAAACTCCACATTATTTTTTCATGTTCTCTACTTTCATAAACAGTGTGAAATTACTGGGGCAGCTTTTAATGAGGTCAGTCTCCTTGTGAGGAGAGAATACTGGAGACTTTTTGTAATACGGACAAGTCACAGAGGAGTAGGCATGTACCTAGACAGACAGTGCTAGTTTCTAAAGCAGCAACAGTTCCCCCCAAAGCAAGCAGCATGCACTTGGAGCCTCCAAAGCAGCAACTTACTAGCCCCAGACCTCTGTCTACTTCCACCTTCTAAACAGTTTCTCTCCAATCACCAACCTAGCAAGTGGCATGCGTGTAGAGAACTGCTTGGGCAGCCCCTCCCCCATTTTTCCTGGGATGCTTCAGAAAGACCTGCCCGCCCTGAGGGAAGGCAGAAGTGAGGGAGCCCAGGCCAGGGAGCACACATACCATCCATTTGGCCTGAGAGAATTGTTGGGCCATGCCCTTCCACACTTTCCCTGCAAGTCTGTACCCAGGGGGAACCCCTCTAATGTTTCTGACCCCCAAATTGTTTTTACAAACAAAAATTATTATATATATTACAGAAAACAATTCTTCCTCTCTACTTTTTCAGGTTCCCGCCTCCTGAACCTTTGGGCTGGCTACGGACCTGCTTCCCTGGGGCTTCTTAAGAAAGACCTGTGTGTCCTGAGAGAAAGCAGGGACCCAAGGTAGGAAGCACATGTACCATCGGCTCCTGACAAAACCATCAACCATTGGGGCAGCCCGTCCCCCACCTTCCCTGGAGCTCTTTGTGTTGGACTGCTTGCCTTGGGAAGTCTGTGGTAACTGCAGTTTGCTGTTGCATCTGAATTCGCATACAACTGACAAACCATTTGCTCCACCACAAGAGGTTGCTACACCATGAAAATGGGAGTGGACTTTTGAAGCTCTGTCTTGAGAAAGAAAAACTCAGACCAGGAGCTTAGAACTATGTGCAGAAATAGGGTGGGGAAGTTTTTCCGTTTCACAGGCCATATCCTTATCAGGATAGGCCTTGTGGGCCACCCGTCAACCACGAAATACCATTATGACATCACATGATTGACAGGTGGGGCTCCCATCTGTGAAAATCCCTTCCACAGCTTTGCAAGTCTCCTTTAAACCTCCAGTGCCAGAGGCTTAAAAGGGGAGCACGGGAAGACTTACAAAGGGTCTTCATGATGTTCCTCCTTTCAGCCCTCACTGTTGGAGGATTAAAGGAGACCATGGGGAGACTTGCAAAGGCTTTAAGACCTGTGCTCCATCACAAGTGGGCAGGCGACAAATGGGACGCCATTCCCAACACGAACCCACCCATACACTACACTCAACTCCCAAGGCCCTCCTCCGGCTGCCTACTCTGAGGGAAGCTGGGAGACTAGCAACAAGGGAGAGGGCCTTCTCAGTGGTGGCCCCCAAATTATGGAATGACCTTCCTGACGAGGTGCACCTGGCGCCAACACTGTTATCTTTTCGGCGCCAAGTCAAGACTTTCCTCTTCTCCCAGGCATTTTAGGATGTGTTTTTAAATTGTTTTTTTTTAAGTGTTTTTAAATTTGTATATTTGTATATTTCTTTTTAATGTTTTTAATTGTTGTAAACAGCCCAGAGAGCTTTGGCGATGGGGTGGCATACAAATGTAATAAATAATAATAATAACAACAATTATTATTATTATTGATGGCACAAATCATTGTATACTGCTTTTGAACATGGACTGAAGCATTGCAGAATCTTTGGTCTATCTTACACCAGCTTTCCCCAGTCTGGTGCCCGCCAGATGTTTGCATTAAACTTTGAATAAACGGGCCCAAATCTGGACGTTAAATTCATATATGTAACAAGCATTACTCCATCTACAACTTAACCCTTTTGAAACAAAATGCAAAAGCTATTATTCTTTGTTTTCTTATAATAGTTTTTTAATGCGCATAACCATACATACATACAACATACATACATACATACATACAGCATAAGCCAAAGATCACCCAAAGCTAAATTGCCCTTCAGACTGATCCACCAGTTTGATTCACCAGACATAAAAGATTTTAGTCTTCCAATCCTAAATTTATCAGGTACCTGTTTATGGGTGGGTGGACTAGAGCTCAAAACTGGAGGAAGTGTATGTGTGCCTTTACTATCCATTCATGACACTATACAAAAAATCAAAACTTTATGCAGTAATCAGACTATTAGCTCACGCACATAAGACGTTATTTAGAACATTATTTAGACATTTAGAAAATGTATATACTCTAAGGAAGATAAGGGTTATATAACAGATAGAAGAAAGAATTGTGTTGTATAAGATTTGTGGAATCTACTACTACTACTACTGTAAACCGCCCAGAGAGCTTTGGCTATGGGGCAGTATATAAGTACAATAAATAAATAAATAAATAAATCTGCAGGGTATGTTTTAAGGTGAATTTCTGCATTGAGCAGGGAGTTGGACTTGACCATGTTAAAGGCCCCTTCCAACTCTACTATTCTATGATTCTATAATTCTATGATCGGGTCTTTGGAGCTGAGATTTCATGGGGCAAGAATACAACCCCTATTTTAAGGGATTGACTATCCCTTGAAATATCTGCTAATCTTAATACATATATACAATCAATCAATCAATCAATCAAATTTTATTATGTGGTCATAGACCCAATATACAATTGATTTAACAGGAGGTAAAAGAATATAAGTTATAAAATAGAGCTCATATTAATACAGCATTAAAATAAACATTACTGGCTAAGAGAGATCTTCTTACGTATAATTTGGGCAGCAAAGATGAACTTAGCAGTAGATAGGGTGGTTAACTTGTCAGTGCCGGCCAGAAAATGTTTCAGTAATCGGTCGACAGGCCTGCCAGGGAAGTTTTTCATAATAGGATTTAGGTACCTAAGGCGTTCAACATTATAGTAGGGACAAACAAAGAGAACGTGAGACAGTGATTCCACGTCTACATTCCTACAGGGGCATAGGCGGAGTTCGAGAGGTATACCCTGGAAACGGCCTTCTAAGAGTGAAGAAAAGAGTTAAAACGAGCCCTGGAGAAGGCTAGACGATATTTAGGAATAGTCAGAATTTCCAGGTAGGTGGCAGGATTAGGAAATGTGAAGTTTAAATTGGAATGGGTAGGGGAGCAGGTTTTAGCAGCATCTGACACTGAATTTTGAAAATAGCCGTCCTTAATCCAGGTCTTGATGGTCCGTTTGGCTAATCCAGGCTCTAGTGAGGATAGAAAGTCCACTGAGAAGCCTAGTGTGGCCAGTTTGGCAAGTAATGTTTTTGACCATGTGCTGGAAAAGACGTCCTTCCAGAGGAGATGTAAATGTCCTGAGGCGGGGCTTGTGTAAGCTAATTTGGTCCAATATCTGAAAGCTAACGACCAGGCAAGGGATTCAAGTGAAGGCAGTCCGGACTCTAGGCGAAGGCCGGTGGCCGGGACACATCGAGGTACACCAAAAATTGATCTTAAAAAGGTTGATAAGATTGATTCAACCTTGGGGTCAAAACTCTGGGCCCAAAGTGGAACACCATAAAGGAGTTGGGGAAAGATCTTAGAATTGAGAACCTGGATGGCAGCAGGTATATACTGCCCACCCCTAGTGTAAAAAAAAATGAAGAATGGCTTTTAGTGTGTTTCGGGCAGTTTGGGCAGCTGAGCGTATATGAGCAGACCAGGAAAGAGAAAAGTGAAACAAGACCCCGAGATATCTATATTGCCTAACCTAGGCTATCTTCTGGCAATTAATTGTCCAATCAGACACTGATGAGCGTCGGGAGAAGACCAAGATTTTGGCTTTGTTAAAGTTTATGGTTAAAAAATTTGTAGCACAATAGGACATAAAGGTGCGGAAAAGCCATTTCAGGCCAATTTTGGAGAGGGACAGGAGGGTGGCATCATCTGCGTACAGCAGCAGAGGGCATTTCAGGTCAGCCACCTTGGGGGGATGAAAGGCAGGAGAATAGCAACATGTACTCAGGTCGTTTAAGAAGAGGTTAAATAGTACTGGGGCTAGAACACAGCCCTGTCTGACCCCTTGGTAACGGGGATGGAGTTTGTTAAGGTTCCATCGGCACCGCATCGAACCCAAAGATAAGTGGATTGGTAGAGGCGGTAGATAAGGTAGAGGAGTCTCCTGTCCATGTTAGTTCGAAAAAGTTTGGCCTACAGTTTGTCTCTGGGGATGGCATCAAAAGCAGATTTAAGGTCAACAAAGGCGACAAAGAGGCCGTTTCCTAGGGGGCTCATATATTTTTCAGCCATGTGATTTAATAAGATACAATGGTCAAGGGTGGAACTGCCTTTTCTAAAACCTGCCTGCTCCCAGCCCAGAACGTTCTCCTCAAGCCAGCAGATCAGTTTTCTATTTAGATAGCTGGCGTACAGCTTGCCCACCATCAATAGTAGGCTGATGGGTCTGTAATTTGAGGGGTCGTCTCTGGCTCCTTTCTTAAAGATTGGTATGAGAATGGCCTCGAGCCAGGCCATGGGGAGGTGGCCGGAGTTGTTAATCTGGGTAAATAGGTTAGCCAATACGGGGGCCCACCAGGCATGATGTGACTTCAGCAGTTCAAGGGGGATAGAGTACTGGCCTGGAGCCTTGCCGGGTTTCAGGGCGCTAATCAGAGATTTTATCTCATTCTGTGTAACAGGCGGCCAGGGTGGGAGGGCATTGGGGTCCATGGTAAGTGCACAGTTTGAAAAGTGATTACTTGAGGCCTCGAACAACCCTGTAAAATACTGCTCCCAGATGTTGGAGGGAATAGGATTAGAAGACGTTGTGTGTGTGTGTGTGTACTGCCTTCAAGTCGATTCCGACTTATGGCGACCCTATGAAGAAGGTTTTCATGAGGCCGAGAGGCAGTGACTCGCCCAAGGTCACCCAGTGAGCTTCATGGCTATGTGGGGATTTGAACCCTGGTCTCCCAGGTCATAGTCCAACACCTTAACCACTACACCACACTGAAGATGTTAAGGCATCAGTAACAAGGGACCAAAAGATTTTAGAGTTTTTGATTTGGGAGGCATTTATCATAATTTTGAAATTACAAGGCAATTTCATGTAAATTGTTGTCATTTAATTAAAACCACGTTTAGTAAACAGTATTAGGCCTTTACCATTGATGCTCAGCCTTTTAAATCACCAAAGGGAGAACAGAGAGAGTGTAAGTGAAACCATTGGCAGCAGAACTACATCACGGTTAGTCTTTCTTTGTCTCCGATTCCTCTCGTTTCCTTGGGACTGAACGAAATGCAATTCAAACAGCAACTAAAGTGAAAGCACAAAGGAGAGCCCAGTTGTTATGCTGCTGCCGCAGCCTCAGAAAGCGTTTCACAATGTGGATTCGCCACAGCCGGACTTCAAAGAAGAAATATTTTATCAGAATCGATTGTTTCCCTGGACTGAATTTCGAAAGGAAATTGTCCATGTCGTTTGCCTCCTTCCTACCAGGAGGGTTGTGATCCAACTCTGTTCAGTGCAGATAACAGAGATATACTCGAAGGCCTGCCCGGGTGTGGTTCTTGTCTTTTGATCTTTTCTTTCACCTAGCCTTTCCCCATCCCCCTCTTGCCCAGGCCCAATGAGGTCAGCTCATGAATACTGCTGCATTTCCCGGAGAAGCTCCGGCTCCGCTTGGTAACCTCGGGCGTCCGTGGGCGTGGACATTTCAACCAGCCTAAGAGGACGCAAAGGCGAGGGGGGAGGGTAAGTCATGCTGACGCCCTTGATCCTTCCTAGATGAAGCGTGTGGAAACGCTCTGCGTGCTTCATCCTGAAGGAAAAGTCAAAAGCGCTTCAGTCTCGACACCGTGGGAAGAGCCCACTACTGCAAAGGCAGCCGGGGTAGAAGAAGGAAAGACCAACCGAGCGGTCTCCGAACTGCCGGCTGTTTCTAAGGCAGTCCTATGATGCCCGGGGAAGGATGGACATTCGCTTTTGTTTCTTTTCCTCCCCCGCCCCCTTCCTTCAACATGGAAATCTGCAGAGGCGCGACGTTCTGCCGCCTGTCGTGTACCACGTGACGATGTCCCAGAGATCTCGTTGTATCGCACAGGGGCGGGGGAGGGAGTCTTGCTCTTGACTGTAGCTTCAGATTTTAAATAGATTCTGAAGTTTGTGTAGGCAGGTATCAGCCACTGCTGGCGTTGAAGCCTTGAAGGGGCCGTATGATGTCCTTGGCAGGTGTTTGGTCAAACTGGCGAGTCAGCTGCAACGCAACTTCAGGAAACAAAGCCGGTAATGTCAAAGGCTTTAGTTACCTTATTATACAGAGCAGAGGTACATCCAAACTCTTGAATATTCTTGTCCAGATTTTGGGGTTTTCTTTTCTTTTAAGGATCCGAAGTTTCTTTCTGTAAAACAAATGTGAACTTCAGACTGAAGATAGGGATTTGTAAAAGAGAGATTCCGTATAATAGCTAAAAATGGGTAGCCTTTAGCTGTGTGTAATAGTTTGTATGTAATAATAGTAATAGATATATGTAAAACATTTTCTAATTTAGGCTGCAATCCCATATGCACTTTCTGGGGAATTATAGAACTCAAAGGAACTTACTTTGTAAATATGCAGAAGATTGTGCAGTAATTTCTTTTATTTGCCCTAATAAAACCTGGGTTGTAGAATAATCTCCCGTTTGATAACTCCCCTTCCAATTTGGCAGTTAATATATTGGAGTTGCCTGCATTGTAATGTATTAAGAATGTTTAACTTCTTTTAAATTATTTATCTAAAATCAGAATTTGAGACAATAACTGTAATCTCTGCAGCACTGGCACATAAATCATGTCATAATCTATTGTTTTCTGGTATATACCTTTATAGACTGCTAAAATCTGACAACTGACCTTGCCCATTTTGTCTCTTCAGGCACAGTTATTTCTCTGTCTCCCTTTCTCTTTGTGCACATAAACAGTATGCTCAGTGTATCATCAGGGTATATAAAGATGACGTTGAGATTAAGGTTGTGCATTGAAGTTATACTTTTCAGGATTAAGAAAGACTTTGAAATCTGCCATTGTGTTGTATATTTACCACATGTATATCAGGTGTGTGATAAAATTTGTATGTTCTCTTTTTGACATTGCACAGAACAGCCCTTTTAAAATCTGATTATCTCCTTGGACATAGAAGAGGAAGAAAACTGCTAGTTGACTGTGATGTGGTAGTCCCTGTTAGGTCATATTTGCATACGACACTAAAATGTGCACATTTGACAGTTTTCTTACACTGTTTCTGCTTTGTGTGAATGTTATTAATGCAGGATGGAATCTAACCTGAATGTACATTTAGGTAATTTAAACACAAACTGATTTCAGTTTCCTGCGTGAAAATGCCTTTAGTCACACTCAAGAATGACCATTGTTCTCAAACAAAAGTTTTTATTTCCCATCCTGACAGGTTCACACATAAATATGGTTTTCTGTAATAGTCTGAACTAAACTGATGGCATTTAGAAAACTAACTACAAAATTTGAAGTAGAAATTTTAAATAGATTTAGGCTTCAGTCCCATGAACACTTTTGTGGAAGTAAATCCAGGTGTGTTTTTTCCAGTAGGACTTCTGAGTTAACTTGTTAGCATTGTAATTTGGTTCTCTCGAGTGGCATTGGTTTTAAATTGGTATGCTGTGTTTTTGCACCTAGTGTAGACAATCTATTTCAATGTTTAGATTTTTACATGAAAACTCACACTTTTTGTCTGGACTTTTTCGTTCATTTCTGCTGCTCCACCATCACCTGATTCCCCTATAATATTCATAATTTTAGCACCTTGTCATCAAGCATATATTAAGCATGGGAGGCAGGTGGAAATGCACCCATTGAGAATGTGAATTAGAAATACAAAAATGTGTGTTGGGTGGGGTTGTGGGGGGAATGGGGAGAAATTACTGTGTTCTAGTGAATAGCTAAGTTATTTGCTATATGCAATCATAAGTAGGAGTTGTTGTTTTGGTTCTAACTAAGAACCAGTTTTTGCCCTTACCTTGGAGAGGATGGTTTTAAGTTCAATGTCTAGGTTCTCTATATTTTCCTCTGAAGAGGTCAGAGGATGTTTTACATGGTTTGGCACTTATGTATAGATTCATATCCTGCATGGCTTCAGTAGCAGTTCTTCATCATGTTGTTTCTGGCAGTTATCTGGGATTTATTTATTTATTTATTTATTATTTACCATTATTTAAATGGAGTAATACAGAAGCTTCATAACCAGAAAACACAAGTTCCTGCCCCCAAGTAGCCTAAAATTTAAATTCGATAGGAGGACAATAGAGGGTGGGAAGGAAGACACATGTTATGCAGGGATGAATGTGAACAAATATAACAGTAAAATCTTGCCTGCCTCTACTCAGAAGTAAGCCCCACTGAATTCAATAGGACTTCCTCCCAGGTAAGTGTATATAGGATTGCAGCCATAGTTGCCCACATTTGTTTCTGGGGATCAGGATCAAGGGGATAGCCATTACAAAATGAAAGAATGTTGGGGTGCACAAAGATCAGTTGTTCAGAACTGAGTGGGTATGCAAACATGCATCAGTCATTTATTTACTCAGAGCTCACCCAGAGAACAGCTTTCCTCAGCTTGTGTGTGGTGATAATAGAACCTATGATGGCGGAGTGCGCACCCCCCCCTTGCAGGATTGGGAGAACATAGCACAATGTGATGTAATAGACATGGAATTTGGGATGGAAAGGCTGGATGTTCCATTTTAAAACTACTGTGTGGAGCCACCTTCACCAGCCTACAGAAATTCGGAGCAAGTGGTCTGAGGAACCATTGCTTTTAGGAACACCTTGCACTTGATTTTAAACCTTTGGAACCAGAAAATTAGCATTAGAAAAGCTGCCTTCTGAAAAGTCCGGGATATCAAATATGTATCTGCAAAGCAGGAGTGATCTCAAAGCAAGCACCAAGGCGATGTCTGTGCCTTGGAAGGGAGCAATACTTTTTGAGTCTAGGACTTTGCGCAAACCTTGTGCAGCAGTTTTAAACCACCCCCATTGTAGGCACATTGTTCCCATTGTGGCAAACAGGCTGGCTTTGTGGTGTGCTGCTGAGTCATTTACGAGCGTTCTGTGTGTACCCCTTTCAGCGGCTCAAAGGCCAGTAGAGGAACGATGACCGTTGCAGGACTGGACATTTCTGCGACACCTGGGAGACAGCATCAGCCATGAGCCAGCTGCCTAGCGGAGGCGCTGCTGCTACAGCTTCTCCTCGTCTGCATCCAGAGGGCAGCAGCAGCCGAACCAAGCAGCAGCAGCAACAGCAGCGAGCATCCTCTCCAGGAAGGCCAAAGGATTCTCCCGTTCGCCAGCCCTCCCCAGCTGCTAGCTCAGCCCGCTCAGCGTCGGCTGGTGCAGTTGCTGCCTCCAAAGCAAGCTCCGCCCGGCAACCGCCGCCGCCGCCGTTGCCAGGGCAGAAACTGAGTCGGGCTAAGGGAGGAGGAGTGGGAGGGGACAAGCGGTCCCCACAGACTGCGCTTGTAAGGAGCGCAGCGTCGCTGGGAGCTGTCCAGGCCGGGGATGGTGCTGAAGCGCAACCCACCTCGCCCCTGGTCTCCGCAGAAGGGTGCCCAAAACCAAACCCGGGGCCTGCCGCTGACAACCGAGAGGCGCCTCCCCGAGACGTCGAGTGTACAGCTTCCGGAGCCTGGGAGCAGCAGCTCCCGGCTGGAGAGGAGGTGGAAAGAGAGGGCACCTTTGCGCTTTCACATCCACTACCCAAGAGCTGGAACCGAGGTAAAGTGGGCAGGTGTCTACAAAAGAGTGGAGGGGAGGCGGCTGGGGCTCCTCCGTCATCTTGTGTGGCAGGGAAGGGCCCGGCCCTTGCAGGGGGCGGCGGCAGCTACTGGAAGGAAGGATGCCTGCAAAGTGAGCTCATCCAGTTCCACCTCAGGAAAGGGCTGGCAGCTGCCCAGACGCAAAGCAAAGGCAGCAACCAGGGGAACAGGGAGGACTCAGCAGCCAAGCAGCCCCAGCCTGCCTCCTCCTCGAGCCCATTGCCAATGGCACTGGCTGGGACTGAAGAGGGCAATGGCTGCAGTGGAGCCCCCGAAGGAGCCTTGAAACTCAACCCTCAGCAGCAGGAGGGCCTGCAGGAGGAGATGGAGAAACTGCTGGACGAGAATGAGGCCCTCAAGGTGAGTTGAAGGAGACGAGGAATACAGAGGTGGGTGGGCCAGCCTGGGGTAGGGAGTTCTTCTATCGCAAAGGAGGAAAGGAATTCTGTTGGTGAACTCCACTTATAGGAGACAGAGCAATTGATCAATATATGTCTGTCATCTTTCTGGCTTAAAAACCTGGGAATCCTTAGTCATATTGTCTTGGCACAAATATGGATTGATGCTACAGTCCGTCCCCCCCGCCCAAATCAAAAAGGAAAATGCTTATATTCCATTGTTTTTCCTAGAGATGATGCTCTAGTTCTCTTCTCCTGTGTTTCCCTTGATGAAATGTGGGGGTGCACGCATTTGATAAATTCAGTTGTCTGGAAAAGCAGTCAGAGTATACTAGTTAGGGCTATTTCAGACAGAATGATTTTACATGAATATTGCTTCTGTGATTTAAAAAAAAGTGTGTATGCAGCTGTATGTGGCTTGCCCAGTAAGCATTCTCTGCTCTGTGCTTCTCATATGCTATAGATTTATTTTCCCACCAGACACTACAGAACATCCGTGGTTGATGTGCTGTGGAAATGAAGCATGTTAAGCAGTCCTATTTTGCTGCATGTACATGCACCTTCTTTACAAATCTTTAGGGACATTTTTTAATGTAGCAACATCACAATTACTCTTCTCAGTTCTTTCTCGCTACAGTTTGGCTCTCTTGTAAGGGAAGGGATTGTGTTCCAAATCTCTTTAAAATTACACCTACACTTTACAGTTAGTAGTAAAATATTCAGGAGTTGCATGCCGTAATTCAGTTCATTCAATGGCTATGTGGTGATGAGAAGGGAAGACCCAACACATCTATTGTGCCCCCATTGTAGAGCTGATAAGTTAAATCACATGCAAGTAGTGGGGAAACCATGGGTTGTATCCAGTGCTAGTCATACTCAGAGTAGATCCATTGAAATTAATAGACATGACTATCTTAGGTCCATTAATTTCAACAGGTTTACTCTGAGTATGACTAACAGTGGATACAGTGCCATGTACTTCCCCTTGCTGCTCAGACAAGATACCTACCATCTATGATTTCCTAACGGATTCCCTGCTGGAATACATGTTGGCTCATGAGAGTTATTCTGTGGGCATTGATACATCTGTCTAAAAAATATGTTAGATTACCTGAAGTCCCATTTCCTTTTGTTTTAATTTATGTGTTCTAACACTATATGATACATTTCTGTCCCTTCTGTATGGGTGTCAGAATGAGATAGACGAGCTGAGGACTGAGATGGATGAGATGAGGGACAGCTTCTTTGAAGAGGATGCCTGCCAGCTACAGGAAATGCGCCATGAATTGGAGAGAGCCAACAAAAATTGCAGGATCCTTCAGTATCGTCTTCGAAAGGCAGAGCGCAAGAGGCTCCGCTATGCACAAACTGGGGAGATTGATGGAGAACTTCTGCGTAGCTTAGAGCAAGACCTGAAGGTACCACAGGGCCAGAAGTTGGCAAATAAATGGGAGGCTGGTGAGGGGAAGACCACTGAGACTACAAGACACTCTGTTGCTTTGACAGTTCTTTGACTGGCCTCTGTATAAAGTTTACCAGAGTCTCTGTGAGGCCATCTGTATGAGCAAATTTATCTAGGATAAAAGGCCCAATCTTGTGGCTGTTCTTTCTGGATCACATTCCAAATTTATTTAACTATATAACACCATCACTGCAATATCTCTCATATGTATGTGATATAAAGCTTGATGATGCAGATCAGATTGCTTTAAAGAAACTGCAATGAAACTAGAGAAAGAGAACATTATCATGCTAAAGCCAGATATCTTCCTGCTACATTATAATTAGTCTGTATTTTCCTTCCAGATTAAAGTATTTAGTAGTATGTTATCTAACTTTTCACATCTCTAGATCAAAAGACAATCTTTATTCTGATTATCCATATTTCATAGACAATTACATTTCCCATAAGAGCAAGTGAGTCACTTGCTGCTGCTGCTTTTTGGAAAACAGAAGGTTTCTGAATTGCTTCCAGCCACTTATTTTTCCTTTGGTTGTTGTAACTAGGGGAAACTGAATTAAAGCCACAATCTTATGTATAGTTACTTGGAAGGAAAAGCTGTTGAAAGTAGGCCTTACTTCTGAGAAGATACAGATTTGAGTAAACTGTAAATATAATAGCATATTAAACAAAATGATAGAATTGGTAGCTGGGTGTTAATAAATAGCTACCTGCGTACAGAAATGAAATGAAAATTGGATTGCATAGACTTCTGGTATTACGACAATGCAACAACTTTGACTTTTTATAGTTATTATACCAAGCCTATGTAAAGATATTTAATAGTTATCTAAATACTTACTTTTACAATTTAATGTGCCACATCTACTGTTTTGTAATCTATTTAGATTTTTGTCATATCTTCATATTGTGAAATATCAGAATAGATTAACCTTATATTCTTATATTTCAAGATAAGATGTGATAAAAGTCTAGTTAAATAGATTTAAAGGAAACATGAAATTGGAATAAAATTAGGGCTGTTACAGGGCAACCCAAACCCACCATCAGCCAAGATGGAGGGGGTTTGGATAGAGGAGAGGTTTCTCTCCGTTGAGCCTTGCCCAGCTCTACCAACCTTTGCTGGTGAGGGAGGTCCACCAGCAAGGAGCACCCCAATGCACCTGTCCAAATGGTGTGTAGTTGGAAGCTACTATTGGTGGCATCCCTGTTGGCAGCAGCCAGTGGATACCCCTAAAAAGGGGTCCTGCAGCAGTGGAGCAGTGTCAAAACAGGATCTGCTGGAACCTGTGCATACCCTGCTGCCACCTTGTAACAGCAACAGGCCCAAACTGGAGCTCTTTGCTACACCAGGCTGAGAGGAATTTTTCTGGCTCCCCTCCACCTTCTGTTCTGGATGGCCAGGGGTTAGGATTACAGAGACTGGCCAGGGGTTAGGATTAAAGAATTTTAGTCAGTAATTGTATGCACGCTTATTTGAGAGGCAGTCCTATTGACTTACTTCTGAGTAAACATGCATATGATGAGGCTGCTCATTGATTAGTCATAGTGATTATTGATAATTAATAGGTTAAATTTAAATAAATGTGTCAATTGGTGAAGCCTCTAAATTTGTTTATTAAATTGCAGGTTATCATTTTTGTTTTGTTTTTTAAAAGGTCTCGGTATTAGAAGGAAAAGCCATCTTAAGTATTTGAAGCCATCTTTATTCTATTTTACAGTGACATACAGAAGCAAAACTTCTTTAAAACAATGTGCGACCTTCTCAGACATAATAAAATATCTTCTCACCAATTAAAATTGGTACCCTTGATTAATCTGCTAAAGCATTACTTGATTAGTTAACCAATTAAAGGGTACATCCCAAGTTATAATGTTAATGTCAAGGGGATTTTTCTAATGAAAAAAAGGAATGTATGATTCCAGCATTTTGTTGGATGGTACCCAGTCTTCTAATGGAGAGAGAGTCTGTGATATGGGAGTTCCATGTAGAAATGCCATTTTAGTCATGTTATCGCTGGGCACTACCAATGCTCAGATTCACCATAACATAATCCAGAGTAAATTGGATTGCACAACTAAGTTCCAGTCATGCTCCTTAGTGGGGAGAGTAACTTATTCAACTTTAAATGGAATTTGATTCAAGATGTAACTAATGGAATGATAGAACTGGAAGGGATTTGGGGGATCATTTAGTCCAACCCCTGCTCAATGCAGGATCTGCAATGCAGGATGCAACTACAGCATCCCTGACAGATGACTATCTAGCCTCTGCTTAAATACCCAGGAGAGCCTATCACCTACTGATGCAGTCCCTTCCACTGTCAAACAGCTCTTCCTATTAGGAACAATTAGCAGAAATCTTCTTCCTAACTGGTCAGAACTCTGGCTTTAGAATGCCGACATCAACCCAATTTTTGTTGGCAGAAAGCAGACTTCAAATATTGCATGACTCTGATGTAAATATGATTTTGTTTTGTTTAGAAGTTTTACATACTGTTCCATTTAGGTTGCAAAGGATGTTTCAGTGAGACTTCACCATGAGTTGGAAAATGTGGAAGAAAAACGCACCACCACAGAAGATGAAAATGACAAATTAAGACAGAAGCTGATAGAAGTAGAGATTGCTAAGCAAGCTCTGCAGAATGAACTTGACAAGATGAAAGAGGTTAGTGCTCACTCTTTTCTTTGGGGGACTGAGGGATACTGCAAGTTTTTGTTCCACACTGAATTTCAAAATTGGTATGCTTAATGGACGAGGATGTCAAAAATTCAAAGGATGCTAGAATAGTTTGATTTGGGGGAAATGATAACTCAGTTTTTGGTTTCTACTTGTTGCTTTCCATGGATGAACAGAAAAGTGTAAGATTTTCTAATACTATGTATTTGTTTGCAGAAAAAGGTTCCATATCTGTGCTTTCAAAATAAAAAACATTGCTTTTTAAAGCAAGTAATGCCTGTTGCTATTAAATTTTCAGAAAAATAAACACAAAATCATAGGGTATAATCCAGAATGCACTCTTAGATGTAGCCAAGGGCTTTTTTGAACCCAGTGGGCTTTTTTGCAATGCTTTTTCATGCTGTATCACTATATTGTGAATCATCTTAGTTCTTGTCTAGAAGTAGAATTCTGTATACCAAACCAGTCAAAGATAGTTGGTTGTATCCAGCATCTGAAAAGTGGCATAAAGCAGTGTTCTTCAAACTTGGGTCCCCAGATGTTGTTGGATTATAACTCCCATGATCTCTTGACCAGTGGTTAAACTGGTTGGGGATGGTGGGAGTTGGGTCCCCAGACGTTCTTGGACTACAAGGTTGAAGAACAGTAGCATAAGAGAAATGAGATATGGTGATCAGAGTGTCACGCTGACCCTGAGAGAAAGGATCCTGAGAAGGGAAATGAGATATGGTGATCAGAGTGCCATGCTGATAGACTAGGATTCAAATCTCTGCTCAGCCATGATGCTATTTGGGAGACCTTGGACCAGTCACTGTCTCTCAGCCTAAGCTCCATCACACAGTGGTTGTAAGGATAGAATGGGGAGGGTGAGAAGCATGTACACCATCTTGAGCTCCTTGGGGGAACAGTGGAATATAAATGTAATAAAATAGTAAATACAAAAATAAAAGAATCCACAGTTTTTATAGGTAGGTGATTTTACTGTTTTTGATCTTCCTTCCACAAAATTAAATAAATTTGCTTGTATACTTTGGTAATTTACATACCAAAGATAATCAGTCAAGTGGCTTTGGATGTTGTCCTTCTGTTCCTGTCTTCTTTACGAGTTAGTCATGCTTTTTTTACCAATAGTTTGGGTATAACCAATGAGAAGGAACTTGTGGTGTTTACATGTACATAGAAGCAGCTTAAACATTTAAACCTTGCAGGTGTTTGAAACATGAAGCCTATACAGTCTTGTTCTGGTGTAGTGGTCCTTTTACTGAATAAAATTTTAAGTGGCAACCATAGACTAGATTTTTTTTTCATTCTGGGTGTAAATTCATGACATTCAGCCTTTGAACAGCAGCTTGCTTCTTCAGATGTGGATCATAACTCATGACAGTTGTTAGCAGTTGTTGACATAACAGACGTGATTTGCTTCTGCTATGATAACACTCTATTTTTCTTGCAATTTTAAAGTTTTGGTTATGACATAGCAACATCTAGCCATAGGCTCTGCTGTTCTTTCTTTTTTATGGCTATTTCTTCAGCTATGTTGCACTTAATTTCCTTCAGCATTTGCCCTGACAAGTCCCATGTAGAATTTATATTCTATAAGACATATGTTGCTTCTGCTGTCATCTTTGTTATTGTGACTCATCTACATCTGGTGATATATAAGAGACAGGCCCAGTACCTGCAATAGTTCATGCTAAATAGTCAAGACATAAATTCATGCTATGAATAAAAGAAAATATTATCTCATTATATGGATGGGCTTTTGATGCATTTAAAAATATATAAAAATCATGCATAATAATTCAGAATTGTGATTTTGGGGGTTTCAGTCTTCTCTATTGCTCATTAACTAGCTGTTGAATCACAGTTGTCAGATTCTAATAATGCCAATGAAGTGGCAGAGTGCTGAGCTCTTCTTTGCTTCCCTGTTTACCTTTTTCAGTTAGGCTCTCTAATACAGAACTGGTGAATAGTCAACAGATCAGTTTGCATCTCTCTTGATAGCAATGTGAACAGGTAGCCTTATAAGACATAAAGGTGATATTGGGGTTACATGATGCTTGGACAACAACACACACTCTGGAGATTAAAACCAAAGTTTTACCTTGAGACAAGCAGTGTCCTTGGAAAAACAAAACAAAAGAGGAACTGATTTTTTGGGGGGGGGAGTTCTGTGACAGAGAAAGCTATTTCCATAATATGTTTGGCTTTGGTAGACTTTCCAAAGGGCTTCTACATTAAAAGAAGCTAGCCAAAACACTAATGATGATGAGGTTGATAATTATGAGTAACACCTGTAACTAACATGCTTTGCATGCAAATATTCCAAGATTCTTTCTTTGGCATCTCTAGAAAGAGCTGGGAAACACCCCATCAGAAATCCTGGAGTGCTGCTGCTAGTATAAGCAGTACTAAGCTAGATCGATTTGGTATAAGGTGGTTTCCTGTATTCCTCTCATGTTTCAGTGAGAATCCAGCCATGGACATCCTGTTTGGATTAGAAAGTGCAATGTATGCATTAATCTCACTTTAGGTTTAAGGAGAATGCTTGCCCTACTGTTTTGTTTTGTTTTTAATCCTGCTCTGAGAAGAAGGGACATGCTTGCAGAAGAACTGCTGTCTTGATGCTGGAGAAATCACCTCTATTAACATCCTCATTCAGAATGATATGCCCCACAAGGCTCCATAATGAAGGGAAGAAATATGAAATTATATTGTTTAGTTCTTGGCATGCTATCCTCTTGTGCCTTAGACCTGTCTTGTCTAAGTTCAGTTGTCCAGTGAATATGTGATGCTGAAACACCAGTGATCAAGATATTTGCTAAGGAGCCATAGAAAGGATTGTCGTGCATTCTTAACGGATATTTGCAGTTATGCAGCTTTCTGGAAGTGCAGCTGGCCACACATTAGTGGCATTGCTGCATTTATCGAGAGGGAGGGAAAGGTGAGGCATCAAGGAGATTGTCACGGTGCAGAGATAGAGCCAGTCCAGCACTCTTGCTGCTGCACCACCTCCAATCTCCCCTTCCCCTTGGCCGTCTCCCTCCCAGTAAGTATAGCAACACCACTGATTGAAGGCAGCCAGCTGCAGGGATGATAAGAGTCACAATTTGGCAGCATCTGGAGGGCCAGAGGTTTCCCCCCACACACACCAGTATGTGGGATTGCACTCTCAATCACATTATTCTTCACTGAAAATTGCTCCAAAGCAAGAGAAGCCTAGACCAGAGGTGGGAACCTGTAGCTCTTCACCTGTTGCTGAACTGCATTTTGCACCATCCAAGACCATTGCACATGTTGACTGGGGGCTGATTGGAACTGGAGTTAAATCTGAAGGGTCACATACTCCCCTCCCCTTGGTCTTGATTATGCTGTCCTACTTCCCACACTACAAAGGTAACACGGAATTGGGCCTTAGTCACAGGCAGGACAATCTGAACCCTGGACAGTTAGCGAAGGGCATGAGGAAGCAGCAGTCCCATAATTGCATCTGCAGCCCTGTTGCTCATGCTGGCTGGGACAGAAGGTCGGGGCAGGCAGATAGCTGTCAGCCTGGAACTGGTGCAGGGATCAGGCCTTATGCTATCAAATCCAACAAATCCCAGGTTGGCTCAGTCCCTCCCTGCCCTATTTTGGGACTTCTTGTGGGCCACCATCAGCTGAGATTATTTTCATACATATATTTGGTGGGCAGAACAAGGAACCCCACACTGGTGTAGTGTAGTGGGTGGAAGCCAGCAGGAGGGATGGGCAAAGAGATGCCTCCATCCAATCCACACACATGCCTGGCCTGGCATAAAGAGCTGTTGGATTGCAGCCTAATTTAGCTTGATTGCAGAATTTAATTATTACCCTCTCTTTTAAATGCCTACGTTGGACACCACAGTGCAACTAATTAAACACTTTTAAAAACTGTAATAGTCTTTTTATATATCTGACAAGCCAATATCTTTGCTGGTAGTCTCTTTCCTCACTTTTCTTTTTGGTTATTTTCTTTTCTTTTTGGTTATTTTCTGAAATAACAAATGTTAAATAGGTTTTTTTTCCTGAGGATGGAAAAATGGCATGTGGATGGATTTGGTTTATAACTTACCTTTGGTATGAGCTCTCTGAGATTCTGCAAGCTTTTTTAGAGAACATTTCTTAGGCGCTATAAAGTAGGTCCAGGTTTTCATACCAGGAGTAGCTATTATATAGTTACCTGCAGTGAAGGAGACAGAGAAGAAAGAAGCACAGTGTATCTGTTTTGGTGATGCAAACCAGGGCTGAGTTTGCTGAAGGAAGACAGTAGATGACACCATTGTTAAGATTCTGGTCCTGAACATATTACTTAGAAGCAGAGCTTGGAAAAGTTACTTTTTTGAACTACAATTCCCATCAGCCCTAGGCAACATGGCCACTGGATTAGGCTGATGGGAGCTGTAGTTCAAAAAAGTAACTTTTCCAAGCTCTGCTTAGAAGTAAATGAATGGAGCTTTCTTTGAAGGGCTTGGGAGTTTAGAGGGAATGTTTGGGTGACATTATTCTTTCCTCTTGTGATCAGAAGTAGAATAAGTGCAAGGCTGTACCACAATAATTGTTAATTATTCATGCAGGGTCCAAAGATATATGTTTTACACAGGATAAAATGTACTATTCAAAAGTATCAAGCTAATTGCCCCTAAAGGACCAGGTCCGCAGCCTTGGGGTTGTTCTTGATTCCAGGCTGTCCATGGAGGCTCAGATTTCGGCAGTGAGCCGTGCAGCCTGGTATCAATTACACCTCATTCGTAGGCTGCAACCCTACCTCCCTGTTCATCAGCTCCCACTGGTAGTACATGCCCTGGTCACCTCTCGTTTAGACTACTGCAATGCGCTCTACGTGGGGTTACCCTTGAAAACGGTCCGGAAATTACAACTTATACAAAATGCTGCGGCTCGACTACTTACAAATTGTCGCTGCTGGGAACACATCACTCCAGTGTTATTCGATCTACACTGGCTTCCAGTTATTTTCTGGGCTCAATTCAAGGTGTTGGTACTAACCTTTAAATCCCTACACGGTTTCGGACCAGTTTACCTGATGGAGCGCCTCTAGTGTCACCAATTATGCCGCCCGACAAGATCAGCCACTCAGGGCCTTCTCTCAGTCCCACCAACTAAAACAGCTAGGTTGGTGGGGACTAGAGAGAGGGCATTTTCAGTGGCGTCCCCCACTCTCTGGAACTCCCTCCCGTACGATCTTCGGCATGCCCCTTCCCTGCATGTATTCCGCAAAGCCTTGAAGACCTGGCTTTTCAGACAGGCCTTTGGGACTTCCGGGGAGGGTTAATTTTCAGGACTAACTGCCTATTACTCTGAACTGTTATCATTCCTATTTATAGTTTCCTTGTTATATTGTATTTTATGTGTATTTTATTGTGCTGCATTTACTGCAACTGATTTGTACGTCGCCTAGAGTGGCCATTGGCCAGATAGGCGGCACATAAATTAAATTATTATTATTATTATTATTATAGCTGCTTACGATGAATAGTTTTTCTCTAGTTTCTGCTTGTGCAGCTGCTAATGACAAACAGTAGTTAATAAGGAATTAGCAGTTAGTTATACAATGTTCATGCTATAAGTGAGGGATGGGAATCAATGTGAAAGGATCCTAGCAACACAGGCTCCCTGCAATGCTTGCCAATGTACTTTGGGGCCTTCAGGGAGAAAGAATACCTCAGTAGATAGTTCAACAATATATTGAGTTCTTTCCATGTTTAGGAGAGCCAGTGTGGTGTAGTGGTTAAGGTGTTGGACTACGACCTGGGAGACCAGAGTTCGAATCCCCACATAGCCATGAAGCTGACTGGGTGACCTTGGGCCAGTCACTGCCTCTCAGCCTCAGAGGAAGGCAATGATAAACCCCCTCTGAATACTGCTTACTATGAAAACCCTATTCATAAGGTCGCCATAAGTCGGAATCAACTTGAAGGCAGTCCATTTCCACGTTTTCCATGTTTAAGAGGCTAGCTAAATGTTATATGCAAATACATATAACAGACTGGGTTTTTTTTAATGAAAAGCAGAATTGGGAGGGGGAGGGTTGGAGCAGAGAAGTGATAGTGTTTAACCCTTTCCCTGCTGACTGCTTCTCCACTCCAAATCCCCTCTCCTGCCACACTTCCTCTCCCATGTTCTAAGGCCATATATTATTTTTATTATTTATTAGATTTATAGCCCAGTCCTCAACACGTATGATCTCAGGGCAGGTCGCAACAAATAAAATTAAACACAGGAAACTATTTTTTATGGATTCTTTTTTTTTAAAATGCCTTGCAGTCCTTCTGTCTGGACATACTATTGTACAAAGGCCTGCTGAAGGGGGGGGGCTCCTTCAGTTGTCACTGGAAAACTTGCAGAGTAGGAAACTGAAATGTGTAGGGGAGAGAATTCCACAGTATCCTGCTAATGCAGAGAAGCCCTTCTGGTGAGTCATTTATTTTGTTTACCTCTGCCAGTGATGGTTCCTTCAAAGAGCTTCACCAGCTGACTTCAAAGCCCAAGCAGCAGAAGAGAGAAAGACGTTCCTTCGTTCACTCACAGAGCTCCAAACGTGAGAAAAACAGTAGGCAGGGTTGCATACTTCCTCCTCTTCCTCCTGCTCCACTACTAATTGTTCTCTCTCAAGCTGCTCTTTTTCTTCTGTTAAAAAGGGCATTGCAACTCTGCTTCACACATTTGCATATACTGCATAATTAGCCCTGAGATTTCAAGTTCAATCTCCAGCATCTTCATTTGAAGAATCTCAGATAATCAAGCAAAGAAAGATGTATCTCAACAAGCAGGAATTTCTGAGCTTGCAACATCTTCATGGCAGAGATACTCTGGGACTGTGTTAAGATTATGAACAGCCCTGATCACCCACTCCAATTCATACACATAGGAAGGAAAAGGTTGTCGTATGTCTCAGTACTGGGCAGTGTAAGAAACAATGTCTGCCCTCCCCCCAGCCCTCAAAGTAGCAAGGGATAGTCATGCTGCTGTTCCCCCTGTTTTTATGAGGCTTCAATTAGTGCGCAGCAGGAAATGCCAAGGCTACAAAGGAGCCTAAAGTTAATAAGAATATAATGTCTTGTTGGTTTCACTGACATTCTAGCTAAAATCACAGGGAATGTTATCCTCTGCCTGTAGATGCCTGCTTGTGAAACTGACAAGTGGCTTTTCTACAGATTTGGTTTGAAACTAGCTAGGTTGTGACAGATCCTAGATGGTATTTAACAGAGAACCCCAGTCTCCAGAGTGAGTCAGAGGAAAGCCATTGTGCAACCAGTGAAGTGAGTTTTGTGAACTGTGTGAACTGTGCTGTATTCTCAGGAAAATGTTTTGAGAGACAATCTGTTTGACAGTCTTTGAGCCTCTGTTGGAGAAACATCAGTTCAGACTGGACCTTGCTAAGCAAGCTTGAATTCCTGAACTGAAATCCAAGTGGGGGAAGAAAGGATGATATACAGCCCGGGTTGGGAAGAAAGGATCATCATCATTCACTTGTGTCTCACTGCTCTGCCTGCTTTAAAATTAAGATGCTTGGAATTAAACAGAGAAGGGAAATGATTTTTATTTGTATCGACCTTGCCATGTTTATCCATCCTTACGTTAGGCCTGTTTTATGAATATACAAGAAAATATATATTTATAATAAAAAGGCTAAAACAAGGAGAACCACCCCTGTTCTTCTTTGTCAAAACAGGGCTGTATATAGATCAAGCTCACTTGAGATAGTGGCCTTCTTGAACACTGGACATTTTGAGGCTAGTAATACTGCTGGCCTCCATACCATGACCATGAAGTACAAGCCCCTCCTTTGCAGGCTGAGCACTAATTTTAGGGTCACCACCAAGCAAGAGCATTGGGAAATTCAATTTTCTCTCTGATCATTATCACTTATGTGGCTACATTCCCTACAGCAGTGGAACCACTAGCTGAGAAATGAACAGCATTATTTTGCAGAAGCGACATATTGCAGAATAAGTTTAGAACTGTTGAGATATCACTAAAACAAAAGTGCAGCCTTACGAGGACACACATGTAACCCAACCAATAAATAGGGATCAGCTTCACATCTGTTGCACTAAAAGCTGAGCATCTACAAAGTTCCTTGACTTTGAAAAGCAATTTCCTCTGTAAAGTAGCAATGGGCTCTGATTCTGCAATAATCGGATTTGCCATCCGATTAATTATTATTTCTGATATTCTCTATTTTTGCGGAGAGAATTTTGAAGTAGCAACTCTCTGCACCTAGTTTTTGATTCATTCTTCTTTTCTGATTCTTTTTTTTTAAATAGCTTTGAAATCTTCAATAGTGTGAGTGATAGTTTATTGATCTTCTTTCTATGTGAGCTCTTCAGATATGTATTCCCTTTCACTGATGTCAATGAAGTGTTGATGGTAACTGACACTGACTTGATTATCTGCCTTAATCTGCTCTGCAGTGCACTTGAAAAGGAATATAAACAGGCAATCATTATAGAGTTCAGATCGATACCAGTGAAGACTCATGAATAAATAGTGATTATAATATCAATAATTCTCTGCAGTGCAAAAAAAAATCAAAATATCGGAAAAATGAAAAGATATTGGAGGAAAAAGGAATTGGATCATTAATCACCACCAGAGGGCCACACTTAAAAATGAAACGTTAAAACCTAGAGGATTCCATCCCTACTGTAAAGTCAGGGTTATTATTATTATTATTATTATTATTATTATTATTATTATTATTATTATTATTATTATTATTAGAATTTATTACCCGCCTTTCACCCAGGGGTCCCAGGGTGGCTTACAACCATTTAAAATGTGTAATTAAAACAGTTAAAAAACAATCTAAACAATTTAGGTTGAATTTATTAAGAATCCAGAATTCAGTAGACTCTCACTACTCTACCATGCCATTGCAAAATTTCTGAGTGCGCATGAGGGATGGATCTGAGCCATAATTGGAGGTTACGGAGATGGAGATTTGTTTTGCTTCTCGGTAGATGCTTCCTGGTATATAAGAAGCCAGCTACAGCTACACTTGGTAGGAGCATCAAACCTCTGCCCTTTGGGAAACATTTAGGGCTGATTCAAATGGTGTTAATTGTTCCACATGTAAGCAACCGAAAAAGATCCAGGGATCATGGCAGAAGCAATGGCTGTCAAAGTGTATTCATGGGTACGGCTGTGTTTCCCACTGTCAATTTGCATGAGCACAAGTGAAAGACTTTGCATTGATCCTCTCATGAGCCAATACTCCAGAAAGTGATGGCTGTGTATCTGTGATTGTGCGAGATCAGATATTACTTCTTCCATACCGCTCCATTCTCACCGTTACTCAGAAGCTCCAGCCCTTTGGATCTGAGGGGCTTTCCCCCCTTATCTTTAATTGTAATGAAATACAAGATCACCACATTTGTCAGATAGAGAAGCTTGAGATATAATTTTAGTTGAAACCTGTTTTAGGTTTCAGATGACTGAAGGTGATATGCAATGCTATTCCTACTCAGAGTAGACATGTTGAAGTTAATAGACACAACTAACTTGGGTTCAGGCATTCCAGTTGATCTACTCTGAGTAGGATTTAGTCAAATACAACCCAGACCATCAAACTTAGGAGATATATGCCAAGCACCTGCTGCCATTCTATTTACTTAGAATAGTATTATGTTCTTTTAAATTGTGATTGGTAGCAACTGTCCTGGACGCTTAATTACCAGAAACATATGGTGTTAAAAGTTTCACTATGTCTTTAATTTGAATAGATGCTAGTAGTTTGCATTCATAATAATGTGATTTAGTGTAATGATTGTAAGTGAATAATTATACCAGGGCCTCTCTCTGCACTGAAAATATTAAAAGATTTGTATAACTGTTGGAAACCAAGACCTCCTGATATTTTCATAGAGCTAATATCATGTCTTGAGAAGACAGTGGATTTCCATTTGGAAGATGGAAGGTCTGCTGAGGAGGGTTTTCAAGAATACTTAATGCAGATTAGTTTAATCACCTTTAACATGGATTAACCATCCTTAGCACTGGGTCTACATTGCGATATTTCTTTGTTCCCTCTCAATTACCATACAAAAAATTAAAAATGTTGGTCTTAACCTATCTAAAACAGCTGGGGATCACCTGTTACCTCATGAATCTGCCCAGATGTTAAGATCAGCTTCAGAGGCCTCACTCTAGGTTTCACCAGCCTCTGAAATGAGATGGGTAGCAACAGGAGACAGGGCTTTTCTGTTGTGGTAACCCCCCCCTCCTCTGGTGGAATTCTCTCACCAGAGAGGCTCACTCAGCACTATCTTTGTTCTGTTTGGCAACTTTTTAACTCTTTTTACCCGAACATTTTAATGTGTTTTTATGCTGACATTTTCTTTTCTGCTCTTCTTAACGTAAGAGCATAAGAAGAGCTCCACTGGATAATGGGTGGACAGCCAAACTCAATCGCCTTGATATCACTTCTCTCCTGTTGATGCCAGTTGGCTGCATGCTTGTATGTGGTCCTGGCCCTCTCCAGCTGTTTCTTCAACAGCTGCTGCATGGATTGCAGTTCATGAACAAAATTAGTAGCTGCAAGGACTGACAGGGCAGCTGCAGGGTTCAAGAATGATCAAGGGTGGTACCCATAGTTGGCAAAGAAGGGGATGTGCTAGGTGGAGGAATTATCGGAGTTGTTACAAGCAAACTCAGCCAATGGAAGCAGGTTCAGCCAGTTGTCTTGTTGATAATTCATGTAGCAGTGCACGTACTGTTCCAGGGTCACTTTGTGGATGATGGGTCGAGGAAAGGTGCAGTTCGATCTCAAGTAACTGAAGCAGGGCTCTCCAGAATTGGACTATGAATCCTTAATCCAAGACCAGGCGATCAGACAGTCTATGTGTTATCCATGAAAAGTCGGGCAGTCTCTTTGGCCGAGGGTAGATCCACCCATGGAATGAAATGGGCTGTCTTACTGAAAGTGTCTACAACCACTAGAATGGTACTGTATTTTTGTGAGACTGGCAAGTCAGTTGTAAAGTCCAAGGTTCACGTCCTCCACAGTCTGATGGGAGTTGGAAGTGGTTTCAAGAGCCTGGATGGGGAACCCAGAACAGCTTTAGCTTTGGTACAGACAGGACAGGGCTGCACATAATATACCACATCACTCTGTACTCTAGGCCACTAGAGTACTCTAGAACTCTCATGTCACAGCCTGGATGGTTTTAAATTGTCCAAAATGCCTTGCAGTGGGAGAGTCATGAAGCTATTTTTCCTTGAATGGATGAATGACAGTCCCCATGTTTATATGCCTTTTGCTGTGCTTCACTGTATTTTTTTCCTGCATAAATGGGACTGCATTACATACCTAAGTCTATATTACACCATTTTATGTAATAAATTGTACTGATGTAGATTTTATTGTATAACTTGACAGTATATTTGTTAAGGTTTGACATGTTTTAAATTTAAAAATCAATAAGAAATTTACAAAGAAATCATTGCTGTTTTATAGAGCATCAAAGTTGCCTCTCCAAGGCTGGGGAAAATATTAAATGATGTTAATTAACCTGTTTCTGTACACAAGATCAATCCCAGACACAACAAGAGCAGACATTCTATGAAGTTATGTTTTCCAAAAGATAGGTTACTTAGATGCCAGCTCCTTAGATGCCATGCATTTTTGCAAGGTTATGATGGTTGTGGATCTAACTTGAAATTAAGCTCTGCCCTTCTGTTCCCTGACCTCAACTAAACCACAGTCTCCAACCTATTGACGTAATAAACCTCAAACAAAACTATGCAGGTAAGAAGCCAGCAGGCGTGTGGGGGCTTTCCAGTGTTTTGCACAGCCTGCAGCATGTACGACTATCTGCCTGTTGGACAGCAGTCGTGGGTGTGCTCTCGGTGCAATGAGCTCCTGGCTCTCCGGGAACGACTTCATTTCCTTGAGGCCAAGGTGGCAGACCTGGAAAAGCTGAGAGAGGCAGAGAGGTGTGTGGAGGAGGCCTTCAGGGACGTTATAGCTGTGTCCCACTCCAGCGATGATAGCTCTCCTGCTATCATGGAGAACGATGGTCTCGGGGAAGGAGAGCATCCAGCTGAGGAAGAGGGAAACGATCCCTTAGAAGGGACCCATTCCTTGGGGGATGAGCAGCTATCCTCTCGTGCCGAGGATATATCTCCAGGGGTTGGAGGGATCCTTGTAGTGGGTGATTCGATCATTAGGAACATAGACAGTGGGGTGTGTGATGGGCGTGTAGACCGCAAGGTGTTTTGCCTGCCTGGTGTGAAGGTTGCGGATATCGCCCGTCGTTTAGATAGCTTGGTAGACAGTGCTGGGGAGGAGTCAGTGGTCGTGGTGCATGTTGGCACCAACGACATGGGGAAATGCAGCCGTGAGGTCCTGGAAGCAAAATTTAGGTTGCTAGGTAGGATGCTGAAAGCCAGGACCTCCAAGGTGGCTTTCTCTGAAATGCTACCGGTTCCACGCGCAGGACCAGCCAGACAGGCCCAGCTTTGCAGTCTCAATGCGTGGATGAGACGATGGTGTCGGGTGGAAGGGTTTAGATTTGTTAGGCACTGGGGAACATTTTGGGACAAGCTGGGCCTGTACAAAAGGGACGGGCTCCACTTGAACCAGAATGGAACCAGACTGCTGGCACTTAAAATTAAAAAGGTGGCAGAGCAGCTTTTAAACTGACTGAGGGGGGAAACCCGACAGGAGCTGAGAAAGGTCCGGTTCGGAATAAACCTCCCCCCTGGGATAAAAACCAAAGAAATGATGAAATTTTAAAAGGGGTAGGCCTAGAAGTAGGCATTGTGAGAGCAGGGGCACAGGATATAAATTCAGAAGAGCAAAACTACCACAGGCCAAACCACAAGTGCCAAAGACACTTGAAGAGAGACACTGCTTACAAGTGCCTGTACGCTAATGCTAGGAGCCTCCAAACCAAGGTGGGAGAACTGGAGTGCTTGGTCTTAGAGGAGAGCATTGATATAGTGAGCATAACGGAGACCTGGTGGAATGGAGAAAACCAGTGGGATGTTGGCTATTAAACCGAGAAAGCAGAGGTTAAATTTCCACAAGTGAGCTACGTGACTTAGCAGCGAAAGTTGGCAGAGCTCGAGCCATCTTCAAGGACACGTTGCTAAGAAACCTAGGCTCGGGCAGCTGTCCTTATCTATATAGAGGGCCAGCAGACACACTTACGAGTGTGGGGGTCGAGGAGTTTGTACAGAGAGAGCTTGTGATATATTGTCAGTAAACTCTTAAAACTTATTGCTTGTCCGGCTCATTGCTTCAACTGGCATCTAGCCTGTCACTATACTGTTCTGCATCCTGGGCATCTGCTTGCGCCAGATACAACATCCAACAAGTGGTAGCAGAGGATGGTTACCTGGTGCTGAGGATTGCAGAAAAGCGGCAGAGAAAAGCCAGAACTGCAGACCAGCGAGTAAAACAGCAGAGAGACAGAGAAACCGAAAGCTGAGCTGAAAGCTGTGAGAGAGCCATGGGAATAACTGACTGAAGGACAGAGGTGAGAAGCTCTAATTACAAAGGCGGTGAACTGTGAAAAGTGAAAATATGTCTGTTACGTTATCGGCCGGGATTCCCTTGGAAAGGCTGACAGGGAAAAATTATGGCACTTGGAAACAGAGAATGCAGGCTTTTCTAGTGAAAGAAGACCTGTGGAAAGCTATCGCAGAAGACCCACCCGCCGTAGTGCCAATTCCAGCAGATTGGAGAAGGCTGGATGAGAGGGCAAAGGCGTTAATTGTTCTTGCTATTGATGATTCTCAATTACTGCACGTGCGTGATGCAACAACGGCAAAAGAAACCTGGGAAACTTTAAGAAATATTCATGTGAGAAAGACTGCCAGTTCTAAAATATATCTTGCCAGAAGATTGTATCAGATGCGCTTATCTGGAGATACAACCATGTCAGAGCATTTGTTGGAAATAAACAGACTGTTTACTGAGTTGTCAGAATGTGAAATTGAACATTCTCAAATGCAAAAAGTGTATATCACATTAGCTTCACTAGATTCAAGTTATGATAGTCTGGTGAGCTCTTTGGAAGCAATGGACGATGCAAATCTCAATATGGATTATATAGAAGGCAAACTTTTACAAGAATTCCAAAGGAGGCAGGCGATGGCAAAGCAGGAAAAGACTGAGTCTAAACACTACGTGGAAAAACAGAACAACAAAGCTGCACAAGAGAGACTGTATGGACAAAAGGCATGTTATTTTTGTGGTTCCAGGCAACATCTACAAAGGAATTGTGAAGCAAGAAGAAGAGAAAGAGGAAGAAAACCATGTGTACAGGTGATCTATGCTAGTAAGAATAAGCAATGTATTAACAATGAGCAGGGAAATAACTGTAAAGATTTATGGGCAATTGATAGTGGGGCAACAAATAGTATAATCAAAGATAAATCTATGTTTCATACATTTTGTGACGTAGAGGATCATGTAATAATGGCTGATGGATCTAAGAAACAGATCAAAAGTAGGGGTACAGTGAAATTAGCAGGTTTCAATACCATTATGACAGATGTGCTGTTTGTTCCTGATATCAAATGTAACATTATGGCTGTGTCGAAACTCAATGAAATGGGGTTCACAGTAATGTTCAAAAGGGGTTCAGTGCATGTAATGAGAGGAGAAAAAATATTCATGAAAGGAATAGTGAGGGACTCATTGTTCTTCTTACACGTGAAACAAACAAAACATGTACTCATGTGTGCTAATAAGAAACCCCATAATAATTGTGTTCATTTATGGCACAGAAAACTAGGCCATATAGGATATGAAAATGTGGTGAAAACAACAGAGAACAGTAATGATGTGACATTGAGAAACTGTGAAAAATATGTAGACTGCCACGTGTGTAAACAAACTAGGGCAGTTGTGGCTGCAAAGAACAAAGAAGCCATGCCCAGTACAAATGCACCTTATCAATTAATACACGTGGACTTAGTGGGGCCATTTCAACCTACTCAGGGGGGTGCAAGATATTTCCTGACAATAGTTGATGATTTTTCAAAATTCTGCACTGTTTATTTACTAAAAGCTAAAAGTGAAGCTGCAGAGAAACTGAAAAGATTTATTACAAAAATTGAAGTGCAGTTTGGTGTCAAAATACAGAGAATAAGATCAGATCAAGGAGGAGAGTTCTTAGGACACTCTTTTACTGAATACTTGGATAAAAGAGGAATAAAACAGGAGTTAACAGCCCCTTATAGTCCTCATCAGAACGGGTTAGCTGAACGCTGGAACAGGTTGCTTCAGGACTCATTAAGATCAATGCTATGTGACTCCTCTTTAACGCAAGGTTTCTGGGGAGAGTGTGTTCTGTATTCAGCTTACATTCAAAACAGAATATTCCATAAGGCCACTGGAATGTCTCCTTATCAGAAATTGTATGACAGAAAACCCAGATTAAACCATTTGATTAGGTTTGGAGCAGAATGCTGGGTACATGTTCCCAGAAAATAAAAGGACAGGGAAGCTGCAAAGGAGAGCAGACAAAGGGTATATGCTGGGATTTGAAAACACGTATTACAGAATATGGCTGCCAAAACAAAGGTCTGTAGTGTTAAGCAGAAGCGTGCAAGCAATAGAGCAGGATTGGGAAGAGAAAACATATGTGGAGTTGGGAAACACTGAAGGTAGTAATGAACAAGAACAGGCAGACACAGTACCAATAAAACAAGAAGAAACAGGCAGCAGTAGTGAATCAAGTTCTAGCTCTGAGAGAGAAACAGAGGAATCGCCTGACACAGACACAGACACTAAGGCAGAAATACAACCACGCAGATCAGAGAGAACAACAAAAGGGATTCCACCTGTTAGATTTAAAATAAATTCCATTAAACATATTGACTTCAGTGACTGGAAAAAGTGGGATGATGGAAATCATGAAGAGTAATGAAATGTAATGAAAATGATGCTGAGATTGCAATGGAGTAACAGTATTACAAATGAAAGTGATGTAAACTGGAATAAAAGGAAATGTATCAGAAGAATAAAACCAAATGATGTAAATGTACTGACATGTAAAATGTAACACATGTAAATGGAAGAGAAATGTAACTGGCTGAATGTGGAAATTTAAGGTGGGGGATTGTTGGCTATTAAACCGAGAAAGCAGAGGTTAAATTTCCACAAGTGAGCTACGTGACTTAGCAGCGAAAGTTGGCAGAGCTCGAGCCATCTTCAAGGACACGTTGCTAAGAAACCTAGGCTCGGGCAGCTGTCCTTATCTATATAGAGGGCCAGCAGACACACTTATGAGTGTGGGGGTCGAGGAGTTTGTACAGAGAGAGCTTGTGATATATTGTCAGTAAACTCTTAAAACTTATTGCTTGTCCGGCTCATTGCTTCAACTGGCATCTAGCCTGTCACTATACTGTTCTGCATCCTGGGCATCTGCTTGCGCCAGATACAACATCCAACATGGGATACGGTTATCCCTGGATATAAACTATATCGGAAGGACAGGGAAGGACGTATTGGTGGCGGAGTCGCTCTATACGTGAAAGAAGGCATTGAATCCAGCAAGCTCGAAACCCCAAAAGAGGCAGACTCCTCCACAGAATCGTTGTGGGTGGTGATACCATGCCCCAGGAGGGACTTAATACTGGGAACGATCTATCGTCCCCTGATCAAAATGCTCAGGGAGACCTTGAGATGAGATATGAAATTGAGGAAGCATCCAAACTAGGAAATGTGGTAGTAATGGGTGACTTCAACTACCCGGACATAGACTGGCCGCATATGTGTTCCAGTCATGACAAAGAAGCAAAGTTTCTAGATATTCTAAATGACTATTCCCTAGACCAGTTGGTCATGGAACCAACCAGAGGGACGGCAACCCTGGACTTAATCCTCAGTGGGGACTGGGACCTGGTGCGAGATGTAAGTGTTGTTGAACCGATTGGGAGCAGCGACCACAGTGCTATTAAATTAAACATACATGTAACTGGCCAATTGCCAAGAAAATCCAACACAGTCACATTTGACTTCAAAAGAGGAAACTTCACAAAAATGAGGGGATTGGTAAAAAGAAAGCTGAAAAACAAAGTCCATAGGGTTACATCACTCGAAAATGCTTGGAAGTTGTTTAAAAACACTATATTAGAAGCTCAACTGGAGTGCATACCGCAGATCAGAAAAGGTACCGCCAGGGCCAAGAAGATGCCAGCATGGTTAACGAGCAAAGTCAAGGAAGCTCTTAGAGGCAAAAAGTCTTCCTTCAAAAAATGGAAGTCTTGTCCGAATGAAGAAAATAAAAAAGAACACAAACTCTGGCAAAAGAAATGCAAGAAGACAATAAGGGATGCTAAAAAAGAATTTGAGGAGCACATTGCTAAGAACATAAAAACCAACAACAAAAAATTCTATAAATACATTCAAAGCAGGAGACCATCTAGGGAGACAATTGGACCCTTGGATGATAAGGGAGTCAAAGGTGTACTAAAGAACGATAAGGAGATTGCAGAGAAGCTAAATGAATTCTTTGCATCTGTCTTCATAGTGGAAGATATAGGGCAAATCCCTGAACCTGAACTAACATTTGCAGGAAGGGATTCTGAGGAACTGAGACAAATAGTGGTAACGAGAGAGGAAGTTCTAAGCTTAATGGACAATATAAAAACTGACAAATCACCTGGCCCTGATGGCATCCACCCGAGTGTTCTCAAAGAACTCAAAGGTGAAATTGCTGATCTGCTAACTAAAATATGTAACTTGTCCCTCGGGTCCTCCTCCGTGCCTGAGGACTGGAAAGTGGCAAATGTAACGCCAATCTTCAAAAAGGGATCCAGAGGGGATCCCGGAAATTACAGGCCAGTTAGCTTAACTTCTGTCCCTGGAAAACTGGTAGAAAGTATTATTAAAGCTAGATTAACTAAGCACATAGAAGAACAAGCCTTGCTGAAGCAGAGCCAGCATGGCTTCTGCAAGGGAAAGTCCTGTCTCAGTAACCTATTAGAATTCTTTGAGATTGTCAACAAGCATATAGATAGAGGTGATCCAGTGGACATAGTGTACTTAGACTTTCAAAAAGCGTTTGACAAGGTACCTCACCAAAGACTTCTGAGGAAGCTTAGCAGTCATGGAATAAGAGGAGAGGTCCTCTTGTGGATAAGGAATTGGTTAAGAAGCAGAAAGCAGAGAGTAGGAATAAACGGACAGTTCTCCCAATGGAGGGCTGTAGAAAGTGGAGTCCCTCAAGGATCGGTATTGGGACCTGTACTTTTCAACTTGTTCATTAATGACCTAGAATTAGGAGTGAGCAGTGAAGTGGCCAAGTTTGCTGACGACACTAAATTGTTCAGGGTTGTTAAAACAAAAAGGGATTGTGAAGAGCTCCAAAAAGATCTCTCCAAACTGAGTGAATGGGCGGAAAAATGGCAAATGCAATTCAATATAAACAAGTGTAAAATTATGCATATTGGAGCAAAAAATCTGAATTTCACATATACGCTCATGGGGTCTGAACTGGCGGTTACCGACCAGGAGAGAGACCTCGGGGTTGTAGTGGACAGCACGATGAAAATGTCGACCCAGTGTGCGGCAGCTGTGAAAAAGGCAAATTCCATGCTAGCGATAATTAGGAAAGGAATTGAAAATAAAACAGCCGATATCATAATGCCGTTGTATAAATCTATGGTGCGACTGCATTTGGAATACTGTGTACAGTTCTGGTCGCCTCATCTCAAAAAGGATATTATAGAGTTGGAAAAGGTTCAGAAGAGGGCAACCAGAATGATCAAGGGGATGGAGCGACTCCCTTACGAGGAAAGGTTGCAGCATTTGGGGCTTTTTAGTTTAGAGAAAAGGCGGGTCAGAGGAGACATGATAGAAGTGTATAAAATTATGCATGGCATTGAGAAAGTGCATAGAGAAAAGTTCTTCTCCCTCTCTCATAATACTAGAACTCGTGGACATTCAAAGAAGCTGAATGTTGGAAGATTCAGGACAGACAAAAGGAAGTACTTCTTTACTCAGCGCATAGTTAAACTATGGAATTTGCTCCCACAAGATGCAGTAATGGCCACCAGCTTGGACGGCTTTAAAAGAAGATTAGACAAATTCATGGAGGACAGGGCTATCAATGGCTACTAGCCGTGATGGCTGTGCTGTGCCACCCTAGTCAGAGGCAGCATGCTTCTGAAAACCAGTTGCCGGAAGCCTCAGGAGGGGAGAGTGTTCTTGCACTCGGGTCCTGCTTGCGGGCTTCCCCCAGGCACCTGGTTGGCCACTGTGAGAACAGGATGCTGGACTAGATGGGCCACTGGCCTGATCCAGCAGGCTCTTCTTATGTTCTTAAGCTATAGCATACACGAGACATGCTCTGAGGCTGGGAGTGCTTTCTTCTAACTCAGTTACTTCCTATAATTCCAGTTTCAAACCTGGCAGCCATCATTCTCGCTCTTACAGTTTTCAGTCTGGATTACTGTAACAGAGATGTTCATCTGTTTTAATATTTTTTTCATTGTAGCCATTTTAATTGTTTTAAATATGTTTTTAATTACTTGTTTTTAACTGTTTATTGATTTTTTAAGGTTTTTTGTAAACCACTTAGAGGTCTTTACATTCAAGCAGTATATACATTTTGTTAAACAAAGAAAAATAAATGTTCTGGTAACTAACTCGTTGGTGCTGTCCATTGTAAAATATTTGGAAGCTATATTTGGTGGAGATGGGTTCAGTGTGAGTGAATTTTGTTCACACTTCACAGTCTACACTGGTTTTGCTAGCCCTTCAGGCACAACAAAAGTTTTAGTTTTGAACCACAGGACTCTAAACAGCTTAGGCCTATGTATCTGAGGGGTTGCTGTGTTGCCTCACTATATCTAAAGTAAACCCAGATTGACAAGTTTAGAGATCAGCAACTAGCTGTCGCAGAGCTAATTCTGGCACTTTATTTGCCAACCTAGATGAATAATGGCTGTGACCATGGAATTAGCCAGCAGTCTCCTACCACAGGTGAGGCTGGATCCTGGCCTGCAGTCTACCATTCCCTAATTGAAGTGGCTCACTGAAAAAATGAGATGCTGAGTAAAGTTCTGGTTTGTTTATTCCAGTTGTCCAGATGATTGATGGCATGTAACATTGTCGGTCCACATATGGAAGGGATGTGTGCTCAGAGTTGTGCTCATCAAAAGGTGTCTTCTGCTCATGGAAGGATCATTTAATAACAACAGTTAAAAAGCACAATACAGTGGGTGATGTCCAGCTAAGTCATGCTTGGGGAGGGGGCTCATGGAAATAAGTGGACTAAAGTTACCCGGATCCATTGATTTCAATGGATTTATTCAGAGTATGACTAACATTGGCCACCGCCCAATGAAACAAAGCTAAAATGAACAGAAAAGCAGTGTTTGGGGAAAACTCCTGAGAAAATATGTGTAAACAAGTGTTATTTCTGAATTTTTTAAAAATTATATCTTTGCATGAGTCCTATCATTCACAGAAGGTCTGTGTGCCTTTTGCAAAGAAAGGCACCTACGTATAAGCTTCAAACTTTGGAAGCTTTATTGATAGATCTAGGAGAAAACAAACATGCAAAGCTATGTTACCAAAGGAATGTATAGATCCCATGAGAAATGAATGTTCCTGTCCCTGACATGATCCTGTCGGTCTTGATTACACCATTGTTGTCTGTATTTGTTGGCTCTCCTTTTCACCTTGCATGCAGACGGCACAGTTGATGCCAACTCTGGAATCATCCCTGATAGCTTTGTGACCAGGTGAAAGACCAAGCCCAATGCAGATACATCTAATCCCTTTAGAAAGCAATCGATCTAGGTGCCTCTCTGGAAAGACGAGAGCTCCTTAAGGAAAACTAAATATGTGTTTGTGTGTGAGATGAAGAGGAGGTCTTTACACGATGCAACTTATTTTCTCTTGAGGATTTCCAAGTTCAGACCTTGAGAATCCCTCAGAAGCACCAAATACCTTTCTGTATAATTAGAAAGGGAGAAAATTTTACTCTTCTGTTCCATGGTCCACTGTGCATTCAGAATCATGTTTGCAAAGATCTGAGTGCATTTGGATCCCTTAAAAAATATAGGGAATCTAGAAATCTGCCTTATACTAAGTGAGACCAATTGTCCATCTCGCTCAGTAATGTCTACACTGACTGGCAGCAGTGCTCCAGGGTTTCAGGCAGGAGTCTCTCCGAGCTCTACCAGGGGCATTCTGCATGCAAAGCTACAGCCCTTCCCCCTTTTAAAAAGCATTTTAGGGTGGGTGGGGAGTGGAGTTTTTAAAATGCATCCTTTGGTTTCAATACTACTTTGAAAATGTGTTATTACATACTAGGATTTTTTAATATGACTTTATCTTGGAATTATTCTCTGAATTGTGGAGCCACAAATGCTACGAAAATATAGCTGGAAACGTTTCATGTGTTTTAAATGATAGTTTAATGGATTTGCATTGCATACACTTTTAGTAAGTCCGTTTACTATATCTCACTTTTATTTACTACATCTGGTCTTTCATTTGTAGCAGTCCATGAAAAGAAGAGGGAGCAAGGACTTGCAGAAATCAGAAAAAAAGTCACAACAGACACCCGCTGAGGTGAGCTCAAATGCATCTCTCTATCCCATGGTGCAAACTGTGTGGCTAGTGTTTGTTAGCTTGCATAGCTGCCTCACCTTTCCTTCAAGGAACTCAAGGTGCTGTACATAACTCTTCCTTTTCCATTTTATCCTCACAACAACCCTGTGAAGTAGGCTAGGCTATGATACAATGACTGCCCAAGGTCACCCAATGACACTTCATGGCTGAGCAGGGATTTGAACCCTGGTCTCACAGCTCCTAGTCTGACATTCTAACCACTACACCACACTGACTATGGAATGCAAAGATTCATGAAGTGCAAGCCTTCAACAATAGGAAAACTCTGGCTGTTTTTCTGGTATTGATTTCCTACACCATGGTCCATTAATTATAATTGATTCCCAGCATCTGTACAGTTAAAATGTAAAGCCTGGACTATTGCTGAATGCCTGGAACAAGTCAAAATAGATCACTATTTTGAAAAGATGTCACAAATCATGTTTCTATGATATTGATGTCCGTTCTCTTGATAATGCCAGGAGTTAGAACCTTTTTGTCAGAATTTCAGCTATTCCACACTCGGGGGTATTTACACATTAACATATTGTAGGTAAACTCGTACACATAAAATAGTGTGAATGCATCAAAAACAAATATTATATTTGTTTATTATTGGTTTGGAGATTTTAGCTATGTTTTGTCTATAATTTTTATTTGTATACTGTTTAGAGAACGTTTTGATTTAAATAAATAAAATAAATATGGGTGTCATACAGGCACAGAGTTAAGGGAGTTGTGACTGGATGCAGCACACTGTCGACTGTATACTCAAGTGTGCTTCTGTAGATTGTATCAAATGGCCCTTGGTAGAACAACTGAGCACCTTGCCTTGCTTGTTTGTTTACTTTGCTTATTACTAAGTACTGTTGAGTAGGTTTTGGAGCATCATGATTCAGGGCACACAGCAATGTTTATAAGGTTCCTGAATCTCCTTTAGATATAGTGCCAGATTTGGCTTTTATAGCATGGCTCAGATATTTGGCATTTGAAATAAGGATCAAACTGAATCTCGATTCTGTCGAAATGAATGGAAAAACTCCCAGTAAGTTCTTTGGGGGCCGCTATTCTACACTGCAGTATTTTCTTTTGTTGAATTGCCAAGTAATGTTTTTACTCACACCCACTTGAAAAAAATCTTGAATGTTCTTTCTTTTCATAAGGAGGACAATGAAGATCTGAAATGCCAGTTGCAGTTTGTCAAAGAGGAGGCTGCTCTGATGAGGAAAAAGTTGGCCAAAATAGACAAGGAAAAGGACAGACTTGAACATGATCTGCAAAAGTACCGGTCATTTTATGGTGATCTAGACAGTCCCTTACCAAAAGGGGAAGCTGGAGGACCACCTACCACAAGAGAATCGGAACTCAAGCTTCGTCTGAGATTAGTAGAAGAAGAAGCCAATATTCTAGGAAGGAAAATAGTGGAACTGGAAGTTGAAAACAGAGGGCTGAAAGCAGAGCTTGATGACTTAAGAGGTGATGATTTCTCAGGAGCAGCCAACCCCCTCATGGGGGAGCAGAACGAATCTCTCTCAGAATTACGGCAGCATCTTCAGCTAGTTGAGGATGAAACCGAACTGTTGAGGAGAAACTTGGCTGATGTAGAAGAACAAAACAAGCGCATCACAGCAGAGCTGAACAAATATAAATACAAAACTGGGGCCCATGATAGTTCCAGGCACCATGACAATGCCAAGACAGATGCACTGCAGGAGGAGCTCAAAGCTGCCCGCATGCAGATCAATGATCTCAGTGGCAAAGTCATGCAGCTTCAGTATGAGAACAGAGTCCTGATGTCCAACATGCAGCGCTATGATCTGGCTTCTCATTTGGGGATCCGGGGCAGTCCCAGAGACAGTGATGCTGACAGCGATGCAGGAAAAAAAGAAAGCGATGATGATTCTCGGCCCCCACACCGCAAAAGAGAAGGGCCCATTGGTGGGGAAAGTGACTCGGAGGAGGTCCGTAACATCCGTTGCTTGACCCCCACTAGAACCTTCTATCCAACGTCAGCAGGGTGGCCGAAAAGCTTCACTGACCGGCAGCAAATGAAGGACATCTGCTGTGAGGCGGAACGCCTGGGCAAGACAATAGATCGCCTGATTTCGGATACAAGCACCATAATAACAGAGGCAAGAATTTATGTAGCAAATGGGGATCTGTTTGGACTTATGGATGATGAAGATGATGGCAGCCGGATACGGGAACATGAACTTCTTTATCGGATAAATGCCCAGATGAAGGCATTCAGAAAAGAGCTCCAGACCTTTATTGACAGACTAGAAGTTCCAAAGTCTTCGGATGATCGAAGTACAGATGAACCTTTGTCAGTGAGTCAGGTAGATTTTTATCTAATAAGCCATCCAGGTAAAAAAAGTTTCAGCCCAAGATGCCATGGATATTTGATCTACATTTTCTTAAAAAATATTATGCATTATTCTTACATTTACATTTCTGTGGCTTAATTTTAAATCTCCCAATTATAGTTTGCAACCTAATCCCAATATTGGACTCTTGGGGACGGCATCAGGGTTGGCATGACTGGGTATCAGCCAGGGCCCACACCTGCTGCTCCTCGTGATCTTTCCCTCTGGCTTTCTTGCCTGCCCTTTCCCTTAGGCCCAGAGGGGTGAACAGGACAGCTGCCGTTACCTGTTCCCTTGCTTGCCTGTCAGGCAGCTCTCACCCTGGCAAGCGAGCATGCAGCAATGGCGAGGGGAAGCAACAACAACAGACTGCAGAAAGGAGGAGGTGGCCTCACAGTGAGAAAGGGGGGACACTGAAGGGGTGTTGCCTGTGAGCCCCCCACAACCTGGAGCCAGTACCACATTTCCTTTAATGTTCATATTAAAGGAAAACAAGTATTAAAAACCTATTAGGCAAAATAATAAATAAAAAACCGTTTGCACTATGTTCAACATAGGATTGGGGAACTGGTGAGTGGCCGAATAGACAGCTCAGCAAAAGATGCTGTTGCAGTTTGTCCTGGGAGAGTGCTGCTGTTCCTTTAATTAAAAGAAGAAGAAGAAGATAGATACTGTACTTTCTATGGCAGTTGCAGCACTATTCTTCCAACTTTTTAAAAATACAATTTGCCAGTAGACAATCTTTGCCAACTGAAACTATTCAGGTCCCTAGCTTTAGCTAATGGCATTTTTTTATGTTGGAAATTATATGGATAGCCTATATTTGAGATACATTTTCTCCCCCTCTTAGGAACATAAACGACTGCTGTATACTGAGTCAAACCTAGTCCATTGTCTACACCAGGGGTGTGGGATCTGTGGTCATGCAGATGTTGTTGGCCCTCAGCTCCCATCAGTCCCAGCCAGAATGGCCAATGATCAAGGATGATAGGAACTGAAGTCCAGCAGCATCTGGAGGGCCAGAAGTTCTCTGTTCCTAGTCTACACTGAATGGTACTGTCTCTCCAGCCCTCACTGGAGATATCAGGGAATGAATTGGGACCTTCTGCATGCAAAGCAGATGCTCTCCCACTGAGCTACAGCCCTAGAATTTGGCATAATCCAGGGAATTCATAACAACATAAAAAAACATTTCTTCACACAGCACATCATTCACTCACAGAATTTTCTGCTGCAAGATGTAGTGATAGCTCTGAGGGTTTTATTTTAAAAAAAGATTAGACCAATTTATGGAGACTAGGTTTATCAATGGCTATCTGCCATGATAGCTAAATGTCACTTCCATGATCAGAGTCAGTGTATCTTCTGAGTACCAGATGTCTGTGACAAACAGCAGGGAAGAGGTGTTGTTTTCATGCCTCTGCAGGATTCCCTAAAGTTAGACTGGATGGACCTTTGGTCCAATCCAGTGAGGATGTGCTTATGTAACTTTCTCATATATATTGCAACCAAAGGAGCCCTAACAGGAATCTTTGCACTGTAAGGCACTCTCAGATCCTTGAACAATGCCATGGGCGAAAGCTCTGCTACTATAAGCATAGTTTTGCTTTATGAGGTTTTTTTAAAAAAAAAAAAATAAGATGAAGATATTAATCTTTCCCAAATCATGCTTTTCTGTTCTGTGAATAAAAGCTGCTGTGGAGCCATCCTTGCAGCTGGACTTTTTATCTTCTCAACTGTAGAAAGTGAGAGAAAGTCCTGTTCATTCATGGATCTTTGCCTTGGTAGCCAGCAATGGAAAGTCCACAGTGCATTTGATTTATTCTGGATAATAATTTGATTCTGTGGTCCTGAGAATTAAAAGCATATCCTGAAATAGGTGTCTGAGGATCAATCAGCTTTATAGGATGTGCCAAATCTACTGCGGAGGCTGGGGGTGGGGGTGTCTCCTACATCCAGTGATCGAGGTGTGGGAAACTCCCAGTCCATAGGCCAGATATGACCCATAGGGACTCCCAGTCTAGTCTGTAAGTTCTTTTCCTCATCTGTCCCTCCCTTCCTTGACCCTGACCCCCCAGCACAGCAATCAGACTTCTTTTTTCAAAATCTTCCATTGGTACTAGTGGCTGAGTAGGGGGGCATTTGAGGGGGTCACAGCTGGGAGGGAAGATCCCATCCCTATTGGTTTTCCCACCACACATCAATTAGACTTGAAAAAAGCCTCTAGTGGCTTTTTAAAAAATCCTAATTGCTGCAGAGGGAGCATTTTCAGGGAGGAGGTTGCAAGAGGGCAGTATGGTGACCCTTATGCACTGTAACTCCCCCTCCAAAAATCATTCCCTCCTTCTGTGGCAATTTGGCTTTTAAAAAGCCTCCCACTGGCTCCAAGGCATCTGTACAATAGCTGGAATTGTACCAGAGTCCCTTGCAGAAGCCTGTGCATTGAAACCCATCTCTGCAGCAGCAGCAGCAACATGTATGCAACCTTCTGTCATACTTAGGGCTCACTGGAATGTAGTGATAATACTCTAGGTCACATATTTTAATGTGTCTCTAGTTTGTTTATGTCAAAGGTACAGGGATTATTTTGACCCAGGGTTGAAGATTTTTGAAATAGCCTGTCAGACCCCTACTCTGGGTCTGGTCTCATAATGGATCTCTCACACTGGCCCCAGCACAGGTCTCTCACAACCCCACTACTAGGCACCACCACCTGACAATCTGTAACGCAATGCTGCCCCGAGACCGTGCCTTAGTCTCCTCCTCAGATTGCTACGTAATGTCTGAGTGCACTTACAGGCCACAACTTCCTTGTATCTTTCTGCCTTTAAAGATGACAGCCCTGGGTTGCTTTGGATACCCGCTGCTGTTACACTATCCCTTCACCGCTGCCACCATTGATACTATTCCCAGCTTTGGTATTTGCTCTGCCCACCCTTCTGGTCTGTAATATCCCAGCCAAGGATCAAGCATGATGTTAAACCAAACTATTTATTTAATAACACAAGGAATAAACAAGATTTCTTTATGTTCAGTCAACATGCATGTGGTTACATATAATAGTTTTCTCTTTATAACTTAGTCCTAAAACCTGCCTCACTACCCACCTAAACACAAATCCACCCCTCCAAAACCCTGAACCAACAACCCTCCAACCAACTGTCATTCTCTCATTTATACCTTCAGCCAATCACAACTCAGCATTCTTCAACATTCCAACCCATGTACTTACCCCTCTCACTCACACTACTTACCACATTTACCCTACAAAACCAACACTTACCATAATTACTGTACAACATTTACAGGGGCATCAGAGGCTGCTCCATCCAGTCACCAGCTGTGAAGCCCTTGTGTACGCTGGGGCAATGCCTACTTAAAATAAAACTTGTGAGGTGAGGCACATGAATGGGTACCCCATTTCCACAGTCTTTCCCCCTCAAAAATGGTAGAAGGGTTGTGGGAATTATGTGTTGGTGAGTACAGATGCATGCTGCCCCTCTGGTTGTGTTCAACATCATATGCATGGTGGGAAGTTGCATATTGAGGCCCAATGTGCCAAAAAATAAATAAATCAACAGCTGGCAGTGGTTTGACTCTGCCCACACTCTCATGTTTAATGAAAAACGTGGTTTTGACACTTTTCCTGTCAGTAAATCATAGATACAGCAAATGTAGTGCTGTTTAGCTATTCCAAAGGAAATGGATGAAAGAGTGAAATTCAATTGCATGAACTGGCAAAATCAAAAACATAAACAAAAAGCTTGACAGCATTTTCTTATGACAATTTTGATGTAATTTTAAATTTATGGCAATCTAGCTAACTTCAGGATGAGCTTGGACATATCCATCAATGAGCATTTGTTTCCAAGACAAAACCAGTAATGGCATTATGTCTTTTGAGAACTGCTCTGCTGAAACTGGTTGGACCTGGCATAGGAGGTTTTTGCAAGACTAGGTCCGAATTGCTAATTTTTCACTCTTTTGGAATGCCCAGTTCGTTGTTTCATTAATGTAGCATTATCTTGTTTTTGTATTTACCTTCCCAGATGTTCCAGCCTATCATTTTACTTATTCTCATCCTTGTATTATTTTCTTCCCTTTCTTACACAACAATATTTAAACTTGTCTTCCTTTTCACACTGTTCTTTGTGCTGTAGACCTTTTTCATCATTTTACCATTCATTGTAGTGTTATTTTCAGTTTGTTTTATTTTGTCCATCCCTCCCAAGACAAGAAGTGCAAGAGCTATAAGTTTCTGTAGGAATCGCTACTGTTGTAAAAACACTGAAGACTACTTGTTTAGAAGAAGGGAAACCAGCCTGGAGATGTCAAAATGCAGGTCATAAAAGAAGCACACAAGTGAGAACAAAATCTCCACAAATGAATCAGAATGGTGCTCATCCAAAAAAAAAAAAAAGCTAGGTAAGCATGTTAAAATCAGAACTTTTATATTGATATATTAACATTTCATATTAATGGGTTTTTTAAGCAATTTAGCAATAAGGCTGCAAATTTAGCAATGAGACTGCAAATTTTGTGCTAATAGCTGTTTTTACAGAACTTTAAATAAAATACAGAATAGATGTGCTGGTGCTCTATCATAGCTGTAGTACTCAGACATCAGTTCATGGGGAGGGTCAGTCTATGCTTTGTTCCGGAGTGGAAATTTCATTCTAACTTTGTGGCTGTTGTTGCTGTCTGTATGTAGATGAAATATGTTTGATAAAACATGGCTTGTATTTTTATATGTATTTGTATTTTTCTTTTTTTTATATGTACTGAATTATGGTAGCCTATGGCTGAGTGATAAAGATTTTTTTTTAAAAAAAAAACCAGAATAGAAAAAATGTGCTCCCTCCCTTCAATGCTTACAATATTTTGTACTCATGAGCTAAATAAATCCCATTGCAGTTTGTGTTTTACAAGTACACACACAAGTAGAGTCATTCAGAACAGAGCTGTGAATTTAAAAAACAATGTTACATGGGGGTTGTCTGACTTCTGCTCCTGGCAATTGATATATACAAAGCTTCTACTGACAACAGCCTTTGGGAATTGAATGTATAGCTCCTAATTCCAGGATCAATCCTCTGGCACATTGAAGGGCTTAATATCTTGATAGCAAGTGGAGATTTAGTTTAAAGTTTGATATTATCCAAGAGGAATGAAATATCAGGGATAGCTATCAGAATGGTAAGAATAATGATGTAGGTCTGGCCTTTTGATCAAAGATGTGACGGTATAAAAAAGAAGCTGCTTCTATTTCCAAAAAAGAAGCTATGCAAGATATTATTTTTATTAATAACAACAACAACAATAATAACAATAATAATTAATTGCTATTGCTACTACTACTGCTACTGCATCTTGTTCTCTAAATTTGTTGGGTTAAGATCAAGCGAAAAATAAGACTGGATAATAGCACATACATCTAGAGATCAGACATATGTAAATTAAGCATGCCTTTCAGAGAAGACATAAAGTGTGCATGTATCCACAGTAGGCCTACATAGTTTTGTGACCCACCAAGCAGAACACAACCCACCAAACATGTGTTGTGGCTTTTCAGCCTTCTCCACCACCCCTTTCTAGCATTGTAGTTCCAGACAAACAGCAAAACCAGTCTGGTTGCATGTTGGTGAGCTGTGTTCAGCTTGGCAGGTCACAAGTTGTGCAGGCCTGCTCCATAGTGATGTTGCAAACATCTAATTCCATCTAGCCCCAAATATGCCATGTTTTTGTTGGGAAAAGGTTATGGACTACCCTGGGAAATTATCTGGGCCAGATTCAGGGTTCTTGTGTTAATTCAAAGAGCCCTACCTAATTTGGGCCCAACGTACCCTTAGGACCGCCTGATTCCTTTTCAGGCCCATGTCAGTGGGGAGCCAGGTTGGGCCCTGGGTGAGGTCCCCTCTTTTAGGATGGGAGGGCGAAGCTGCTGCTCGATGATCCATGGCAGCATCAAGTTGCAGGACTCAGTGACCTGACGCTGCTGATTGCAAAGCAGGAGCCTGCAGGAGCTTCCAGGGACCCCCCCCCAATACAGGCAGCACAGGGCTTAAATAAATCCGCCTGGCCCATCTACCTGTCACGTCAGCACACACCCCTTATGCACTGTGTGTGCATGTCTGCCATTACCGAAGATGGCGGTGGGGGCATCCTTAAGGGGTTGATGCCCCTGCTGCCATCTCAGATGATGGCAGGCGTGAACTCTGATGCTCTGACACTATAGGTAGGTGGGGTGGGTGGGCTTATTTAAGCCTCACACCACCTATACCGGGTAGGGGGTGTTTGATCTTTTGGCGCTGTGGGCCCAGGGAAGACTGGTGCCCAAGGGCCCAGTCATGCCTGGCACTGGCCCTGTTGCTTATGCTTTGTTTTGATCACTGAGATCTTCTGATGGGGCATTGTTGGTGGTCTCACTTGCCTCTGAAGTTTGTCTGGCCTTCATCAGGGGCTGAGCCTTTAGTGTGGCTGGCCCTGCCCTGTGGCACTCCTTGCCAATAGAGTTTTGCCAGGAGTCATCCCTGTTTGTTCTTAGACATCTTCTAAACACTGTATTAATCAGACAGGCCTTTGAGATTCTTTGCCAAGATTCTTTGCTCTTACTGATGTGTGTGATATTCTTATTGTAATATTGTGTTTTAGTCTGTGTACACCTTTTGATACTGTAGATGAAGGTGCATTTTATACATAGTTTAACTAAAGAAATAAAATAAAATCCCAGATACTTTGTTTCTATGGTAGTGATAATGCACCTGTGTTTTAGAACAGGTCCACTTGGAGAAACAGTGGAATGTGTGCCTATCAATAAAAATATTTCAATTTAATTATTAAAATAAATCTGCCACATATAGATGTGCATTCACAATTTTAAAAGGGCTGTTTCTTGCCCTAGATATGAATCAGCTCTATACAGAAGTTCAGTAACAGACACCTGAGTAAAAAAAAAGTTATTTTCTGTACCACTTGGAAATGTGCACTGTGTGTAATTAGTTACCTTGGATTCTCTAACAGGTAATAGAACTTTCCAACACCATTCCTTTTGCAAACAAATGCACTAGTGTTTCATGTCCCTGTTTCATGTCCCTGTATGTGTATGGGCACTTGTATGGGAGATATTTCTTTCACAAAGGGACTTGTTTGTTCAGAGCTTGGGTCCATAGCATGGGCATGTGGAGGAAAGTGTGAGAGCAGGGGCACAGGATATAAATTCAGAAGAGCAAAATTACCACAGACCAAACTACAAGTGCCAAAGACACTTGAAGAGAGACACTGCTTACAAGTGCCTGTACGCTAATGCTAGGAGCCTCCGAACCAAGATGGGAGAACTGGAGTGCTTGGTCTTAGAGGAGAGCATTGATATAGTGAGCATAATGGAGACCTGGTGGAATGGAGAAAACCAGTGGGATACGGTTATCCCTGGATATAAACTATATCGGAAGGACAGGGAAGGACGTATTGGTGGCGGAGTTGCTCTATACATGAAAGAAGGCATTGAATCCAGCAAGCTGGAAACCCCAAAAGAGGTGGATTCCTCCACAGAATCATTGTGGGTGGTGATACCATGCCCCAGGAGGGATTTAATACTGGGAACGATCTATCGTCCCCCTGATCAAAATGCTCAGGGAGACCTTGAGATGAGATATGAAACTGAGGAAGCATCCAAACTAGGAAATGTGGTAGTAATGGGTGACTTCAACTACCCAGGCATAGACTGGCCGCATATGTGTTCCAGTCATGACAAAGAAGCAAAATTTCTAGATATTCTAAATGACTATGCCCTAGACCAGTTGGTCATGGAACCGACCAGAGGGATGGCAACCCTGGACTTAATCCTCAGTGGGGACCGGGACCTGGTGCGAGATGCAAGTGTTGTTGAACCAATTGGGAGCAGTGACTATAGTGCTATTAGATTAAACATACATGTAACTGGCCAATTGCCAAGAAAATCCAACACAGTCACATTTGACTTCAAAAGAGGAAACTTCACAAAAATGAGGGGATTGGTAAAAAGAAAGCTGAAAAACAAAGTCCATAGGGTTACATCACTCGAAAATGCTTGGAAGTTGTTTAAAAACACTATATTAGAAGCTCAACTGGAGTGCATACCGCAGATCAGAAAAGGTACCGCCAGGGCCAAGAAGATGCCAGCATGGTTAACGAGCAAAGTCAAGGAAGCTCTTAGAGGCAAAAAGTCTTCCTTCAAAAAATGGAAGTCTTGTCCGAATGAAGAAAATAAAAAAGAACACAAACTCTGGCAAAAGAAATGCAAGAAGACAATAAGGGATGCTAAAAAAGAATTTGAGGAGCACATTGCTAAGAACATAAAAACCAACAACAAAAAATTCTATAAATACATTCAAAGCAGGAGACCATCTAGGGAGGCGATTGGACCCTTGGATGATAAGGGAGTCAAAGGTGTACTAAAGAACGATAAGGAGATTGCAGAGAAGCTAAATGAATTCTTTGCATCTGTCTTCACAGTGGAAGATATAGGGCAGATCCCTGAACCTGAACTAACATTTGCAGGAAGGGATTCTGAGGAACTGAGACAAATAGTGGTAACGAGAGAGGAAGTTCTAGGCTTAATGGACAATATAAAAACTGACAAATCACCAGGCCTGGATGGCATCCATCCGAGAGTTCTCAAAGAACTCAAATGTGAAATTGCTGATCTGCTAACTAAAATATGTAATTTTCCCCTTGGGTCCTCCTCCATGCCTGACGACTGGAAAGTGGCAAATGTAACGCCAATCTTCAAAAAGGGATCCAGGGGGCATCCTGGAAATTACAGGCCAGTTAGCTTAACTTCTGTCCCTGGAAAACTGGTAGAAAGTATTATTAACTAAGCACATAGAAGAACAAGCCTTGCTGAAGCAGAGCCAGCATGGCTTCTGCAAGGGAAAGTCCTGTCTCAGTAACCTACTAGAATTCTTTGAGATTGTCAACAAGCATATAGAGGTGATCCAGTGGACATAGTCCAGTGGACATAGAAGCAGAAAGCAGAGAGTAGGAATAAACGGACAGTTCTCCCAATGGAGGGCTGTAGAAAGTGGAGTCCCTCAAGGATCAGTATTGGGACCTGTACTTTTCAACTTGTTCATTAATGACCTAGAATTAGGAGTGAGCAGTGAAGTGGCCAAGTTTGCTGATGACACTAAATTGTTCAGGGTTGTTAAAACAAAAAGGGATTGCGAAGAGCTCCAAAAAGATCTCTCCAAACTGAGTGAATGGGCGGAAAAATGGCAAATGCAATTCAATATAAACAAGTGTAAAATTATGCATATTGGAGCAAAAAATCTGAATTTCACATATACGCTCATGGGGTCTGAACTGGCGGTGACCGACCAGGAGAGAGACCTCAGGGTTGTAGTGGACAGCACGATGAAAATGTCGACCCAGTGTGCGGCAGCTGTGAAAAAGGCAAATTCCATGCTAGGGATAATTAGGAAAGGTATTGAAAATAAAACAGCCGATATCATAATGCCATTGTATAAATCTATGGTGCGGCCGCATTTGGAATACTGTGTACAGTTCTGGTCGCCTCATCTCAAAAAGGATATTATAGAGTTGGAAAAGGTTCAGAAGAGGGCAACCAGAATGATCAAGGGGATGGAGCGACTCCCTTACGAGGAAAGGTTGCAGCATTTGGGGCTTTTTAGTTTAGAGAAAAGGCGGGTCAGAGGAGACATGATAGAAGTGTATAAAATTATGCATGGCATTGAGAAAGTGGATAGAGAAAAGTTCTTCTCCCTCTCTCATAATACTAGAACTCGTGGACATTCAAAGAAGCTGAATGTTGGAAGATTCAGGACAGACAAAAGGAAGTACTTCTTTACTCAGCGCATAGTTAAACTATGGAATTTGCTCCCACAAGATGCAGTAATGGCCACCAGCTTAGATGGCTTTAAAAGAAGATTAGACAAATTCATGGAGGACAGGTCTATAAATGGCTACTAGCCGTGATGGCTGTGCTGTGCCACCCTAGTCAGAGGCAGCATGCTTCTGAAAACCAGTTGCCGGAAGCCTCAGGAGGGGAGAGTGTTCTTGCACTCGGGTCCTGCTTGCGGACTTCCCCCAGGCATCTGGTTGGCCACTGTGAGAACAGGATGCTGGACTAGATGGGCCACTGGCCTGATCCAGCAGGCTCTTCTTATGTGATTCACTACTTTAAATATCTGCACAGAAGTAGGTTTTGAGCAGAAGTTAGGTTGTTACTTCTGTAAGTCTTTGTATGTTCTATGGGATGGTGCACATTAGCCTAATGCAGAACTTGTGGGCTGCACTCTGAAATATGGGGATCCTGATGGCACATGGGAGCCATTGCAGGTAGTATTAATGAAAACAGTGCATTCTATTCAAGTAGGGATTTTTGTACAGAGTGCTCAGTATGACTTAGATGAGTGTGCTTTGATATGGGTATATTGTGGCTTCCTTGTACCTGCAGATGATGTTTAAGGATTGACCCACCACCACCAACCCCATGGAGCTGGAAGTGCTGCTGTTGAGGGATCTGATTCCCATTTGTGAGATTTGTGCCATGAAGGAAACTCCAGTACAGATCTATGAATTTCAGCTTTGTATTTCATTTGCATTGCATCATGAGCTAGGAGTGGTTGGTGCCTAAAGCACTTCTCTGTTGGGATAGTATTATGGCATGGCATGGCACGTGCAGACCACAACCAATGTGCATAGATTATAACAAATAACTGGTACCGAGGAAGGCATAAAACATCTGCCTGATCTTTAATATGTCGTAGATGTAGCAGAGATGAACTTAAAAACAGTTGAAGAATAATAATTTACTTAAAACATACTGGATTTTTTAAATAGCAGATTTACTACAGAAGCTTCATTACAAGAACTTTTATATATTGTTTTACATGGTAGCTATTTTTTGTTGTCTTGTACTATATTGACTGCACATTATTTGAAAGCCAAAATGTGTAGGTCAAACTGTTTTGTGTAGAGATATATTTAAAATAATGTTGAAATGACAACGTAGTGAATGCACATGTACAAAACTGGATGCATTGAGAGACATAATATATACTGTACTGAATGTAAATCTGAACATCATCCATGGATGACTTAGGACGAGGCTTCCCTGTGTTCACTTTTGGTTCATTCCAAGCCACATAGTACTGCATTCCTGTTCAGACACCTCTGGATAACACAAGATCAAAAAGCACCTCCTAGTGTCATGGTGTGTGTGTGTATATATATATGTATATGTATATATATGTGTGTGTGTGTGTGTGTGTGTGTATGATGTGATTGAACTATGCACATGTGTGCTTATCTTTATGATAGGGAGCACCACAGAGACAGAAATGATCCAAAATGAATGCTGTGTAAGGAGGTGGAGTGGTAGGAAGTACATGTATTTTGTAATATGGCTGAGATATTCAAAAACTCAGCTATGTTCAGTACATGATCTGGGAATGTTTACTCAGAAGTACATCACACTGAATTCAATGCCCTGTGCTTTCAGGTAAGTGTATTTGCTTCCAGGTTGCATCCCTAAAATGTATTGCATTTAATGGTGCTATCTTTTACATATGTTTATTGTCCCACTTTGAGATGTATATGTGCTACTTGTTTACCTTTAGAGGAGGCATTCTGTAAGACATCAAGGTAGAGAAATGGGGAGACTGCAAAGTCAAATGACTGCCTTTAGTCATTTGTAGTCCTATCAGGTGTGTCCCTCATGTGATTAATAATTGTATGTGGGGGAAAGGGGGTCATGCCTAGTGGCCTCAGCCTCTGCCATATCCTCCCTTTGCTGAGATTTATTTATTTGGGGCTGTGTCCGTAGAAGGAAACCTGCTCCAGTCTTTTGGTCCCCCTCTCCATGACGAGAAACCCTGATCATGCACAGTTCCTCATGATATGCAGGGGAGGAATCAGTTTTTCCACCACTTGCACCCACCACCTGAGGCAGTTGTCTCATTCTGCCTTGTTGTTTGAAGAGGCTGGGCTTTGGTGGGGAGGGCTAGAGGGGAGGGGGGAAGCACACAAATCCAAAACGTCACTCAGGTTTATCCACATAGCATTCAGACAGGATCTTCTCAGTGGCAGCACCTTGATTGTGGAAGTCTCTCCCCAGATGGAATTGATTACCCCACTTCTAATGGCTTTTAGGTGGGCAGTCAAGACATTTTTATTTCACCAGGCTTTTAACTGTATGTTCTCTTTGCTGGGTTTTTTTTTACTATTGTTTTTGTCCTTGTTTTATTCTCATTTAAAGCAAACTATGTAGTGGTTAAGGTGTTGGACTATGACCGGGGAGACCAGGGTTCGAATCCCCACAGAACCATGAAGCTCACTGGGTGACCTTGGGCCAGTCGCTGACTCTCAGCCTCATGAAAACTATTCATAGGGTCACCATAAGTTGGAATCAACTTGAAGGCAGTACATTTACATTTTTTTATATATCAGGATTGTGTTTTATGTTGTGAATCGCCTTGTCAGCCTTTATGGGGCTGAAAGGTGGCATATAAATGTTTATATACATAAATAAAACCACAGGGGGAGCCTACAGGAAAATAGCAGGCTTCCTTCTACAGACATGCCCTCAGTCCCCATGGAGTGGTGGGGTTAGAGGGCGTGACCCTGCTCTCTCCATGATGCAATTATGAATTGCTTATAGGAAACACCTGATTAGGTCTGGAATTTCAGCTGGGTCATGTATTCTACCCTCTCACAACAAGCTGCACCCATTTTGCACAAGTATTAAAGGCAAAGGAGCTTCGTCCTCTTTAGCATCTCATCACCCTTTTGCAGAAATCTTTGATATATGCACAAATGATGATCTAGTCTAAGTCACTCATCATGTTTTGTTGAAGAGCCTAGTTTCTGCTTTCACTTGAGATATGACCAGTTGCCTTGGCATCCGACAGATCACTGAATAACAGAGCCCTTAATCTTTCTTGTATCTTTTTTTCTTCTTTAGTCAGTGAGAGTGCTTGGCAACAGCCTGTATTTTTAGGGATTTGCAATGTACCAGTGTCTTCCCTTTTTTAAAAAACAATACCTTCTAGCCAAAATGTATCATGTAAATTTTAGCACTAATAGCACAGTTTTTTGGCTGTATTTTTTTTCCATTTCCTTGAGGAAAAAAAGTCAATTTACAAGTCACTGACTCAAACCCATAAATTTTTAAAAGTTAACAATGAAACTATGCTGCCAATAAGATGTTAATTCTATTCCCCTACCCCCATCCCTCCTTAATAAATACACCATTAAGTACTGAAGGGTAGATTCTTCATTCGCCCTCATGAAATGTCAGACTTTTCTGTAATTGCTGTAATTTTACAGTACTGCAAGATTACACTGCAGCTCTATCATTACAGACCTTCATTGGTGGTTTTAGGGCAAGACCACCAGGGCAGTTCCACTCAAGGCCCTGGGCTCACCGCAGCTGCATTTTCTATTTATCCAAGGGCTGAAAGCACCTGCTGTTTAAAGCCAAATGAGATATGGCCTTGTTCAGGGCTGGCCCCCAAGACATTTTGGTGTCTGGAGCAAAGGGCAAGATGGTTTCCCCCTTCCATTCTATGTACAGAAGCCAGCTGGGCTGGCAGTTTGATCTTACTTCAACACTGGTGATAGAATCGCATCTTCAGCCATGTCAGGCAAGAGGCCAAATTGAGGCCTTTCCCATGTGGCAATAAAGGGGAATGGCTGAGAGGCTCAGGAGGAACAGCTGAACGCTATTGCTGCTGCCCCCTCAGCATCCCTCACCTAAGGCAGTCTCCTATGTTTACTTAATGGTAGGGCCAGCCCTGGCCGTGTTTTGTTGTTCAAGTGTCTGCTGCACCGGCTGTAGACAGGTTTAAAGGCAAGGGGTAGGAGGGTATAACTTCTACAACAAAAAGGATGTGTGGCTGAGGGGAACTGCATACACACTTTTTGTTGCAAAGATTAGCCTCCCCGTTCTACACATGAATGGGGAGACACATGAAGTATAAACAAGGCTGGGCTTGGCTACTACCTGGATGGGGGAACCACCTAAGTTTCTGTATGTTGCTCTTACCTTCTTGAAAGAAGGAATGGAAATACTGTTTTAGAGTAGTTACCTGTAGTTATGGCACATTCTGCCTGGTCAAATCCCCATCGCCTTTTCCTTCCTGGCCTGATTCACAGCGGAGCCAACCCGCACAGCTGCCTGCCTTTTATTTCTCACCCACAACCAATTTGCTTGCTGGGCTGCTAGTTGCCATATGGTGCACCATGGGATTAGGGAAATGAGGGGCAGACATGGTGGGATTCTTGCCAAACTTTATGGATAGGCCCAGTTGAGCCAACAGGGAACTAAGTTAGGTGGGAAATGATCATGGGAGCAAATGAGACTTTCCACAATGGCTGAATTCAGCCTTGAGGCTTCATGCTTCCGTACGCACATAGTGTATAATGAGTGTGGTGGCCAGGTATGCATTGCCAAAAAAAGAGGATTTGCGTTACCAAAGAAGAGCACAAAAGAAGACAGTGAACTGTCTATCAAGGAGTTGCAGTGTGAGTTTATGCAAGGAAGGTGTCTTAGTAATAGTTTCCTTCCAAAACAGGAACTGTCCCTCACTCTGAGTTGAGAGACTGGTTTCTGGCTTGCAAATATTTGGCATCTTGGAGGCATGTTTTCCACATCCAGTTCTCATATTTTTCACAGGACAATAGAAAGCTGCAATGGTAGATCATTGGTCAATCTAACTCAATATTGTCCACACTGACTGGCAGTAGTTTTCTGGGGTTTCAGACTGGAGTTTTTCCCTACCAAGAGAAAGCAGGGATTGAACCTGGGAACTTTTGCATGCAAAGCATGTGCTTGACTAGAGATCTGCAGTCCTTTCAGTCTTGCAAGATGTCCTTGAGTGTGGACTCATGCAAGCAGACATACTGTGCAGAATTTTATAGATCATGGACAGAGTAACTTCCACTAGCTTGAAAACGAAGGAATATGTGGTGGGTCACGCAATCCTTTCCCCTCTAGTTGTGCAAGCCGTCTCTGCCACTCTCGAATTAAACAGGAATTTGAAAGCTCTTTCAAGGGCATGGATATTTCTTTCCTCTGAAAATATTTCATGCCCAGAGCTCCTGGTCACAGATAAAATAAGACAAGGATCTGGTGACATGTGTCGCCAATACTTTGGAAACAGAGCAGAAAAAAGCAGGTGCCACCATGAAGCAGAAATAAACCCCAGTCATTGGAAAATAGAAAAATTTGCCAGAAATGGTTCCTAAATGTGTCATAATAAAAAGAAAGATGAACTGTTGATGACCTTCAGGAGTTGTTTACAACATGTGCAGAGCTTTAACAACATCACAGTCTGGTTCCTTTGCTAGGCTAGGAATAGAGGATTAACTTTATCTGTTGCTGCGACAAGGGAAAACGAAGTGCAGGATGTTGGTACAAAATGTTTACCAGCAAATTAGTCAGTGCTGAAAGTAAGCATAAGTGAAAATCCGGGTCATTCATTTCCAGCAGGGCACATTATAATCACTACTGAGGTGCCCACCATATAATAAGAATCTCTGAGATCTGCAACATGACTTCCCTGTCCCCCCTCGCAATAGTTTGAGGCTGTAATTTTCAAACATTCAAAGAGCTGAGATTGAAGCGAGGATGGCTGACTAGCTGCTGATATTGAAATGACCCTTAACTCTGCGATGAGAGAGCCCTTTCCTTTTTACTGGACCTAGTGTAAGACTGCATTGTGGAAGTTGTGTTTTGCATGTCAGAGTTCTTAGGTTCCTCAGACTTTCAAACTTCCTCTGCCCGTGCTGATAAAGCAATTGAGGGGAAGTAAGTTGGCCAATGGATAACTTTTAATTGCAGACATCTAGAACATGATTATTTTATATGGCAGTTTCCCCAGCTGCTGTGGCTTTTCTTTAATGAAGATAGTCTTCATTATTGAGATTTTACTTGCAGTTGCTATTAAAAATTGTACTTGCCAACTTATGTCGAAGATAATTTAAGGAGAGCAGTGCACAATGCAATACATAATAAGTCGGCAGAATTTGGAAGTGTATGCAGAAGCCTTAGACCCTAGAGGAAAACAGGATATTTATTGTCTTCGTCACTGTGTGCAGAAAATATTGGAAGTAGAAGCAGCTAGCATACCAGGCCAGATGTATGAGATTAAGCATGGTGTGGAGAATATGGAGACAAAAATGTTTTTTGCCCTCCCTCATAATATTTGAACTGGGGGCCATTCAGTGAAGCTAAATGTTGGAAGATTCAGGATAGACAAAAGGAAGTGCTACTTCACACAGTGCAGAGTGAAGGCCTCCAACCTGGATGGCTTTAAAAGAGGATTTGACGAATTATTAGAGAATAACGCCATCAGCGGCTGCTAGTTACGATAGCTATGTTCTACATCCACTCTCGGTTGTCGGGTTGCTCAACAAAATTATCAGCCATAGCAGGCAACCTTGACACAAGGTTCTATGATTCTAAGGGTGCTATGCATGGTTTACATGGGTCAATAGTACAGGCATCACCAGTACCCCATATGTACTGAATGGGCACCCTAGAATAAGTCCCCCAAAGTGCTGCAATGCTCAGGGATTCTATGGCAGATGAGCAAGAGTCCATTGCAGGTGCTGATGTGGAAAGGGTTCTGTGGTCATTTTTATTACAAATCTTCATTTCCATCCCTGGGCAGTATAATTCTTGCTTAAAGAGGATGCCTCACAGCACTTTCTGGGATGATCTAGACTTGTACTAGGAGAGAGAGAGAGAGAGAGAGGTTTCTAGATCCCCAGAGCAATTGTAATGGAAAGCCGAGTAGGAGAAGGTTTGGAGTAAACAATTGTGGGAAACAAGTAAAAGTAAATATAAAGATAATCACCTTCACAGAGACCATTGAGACTTTTTAGTATGAGTACATACCCATGGGTCTGAGAGTTCCCTGTAGCCTATATACATGTTTTAAATACAATAGATTGTGTACTGTATATGATATAAGTATGATTTCAAAACCAAAATATATTATAAAATGGCAATAGAGTATGTAGAGGCCAAGCTGTTGAGTGCCTTATGAATCCAAACCAGCTCCTTAAAATGTGCTGATACAGCCAGCAACAGGCAGGCAGTGGAGGCTTGGAATATTGTTCTTCTGTGCTCCAAGTGACCCCTCCACCCACCATGAGGTGGGGTTCACTGAATTCCACGCCAGCTGCAGCTGTTGAAGAGTCTTCAAAGGCACCACACATATAGTTCATTGCACACAGGCATTAATGAAGATTGTTAGGCTTCATTCACATTCTCATTTAAAGTTTAGAGTTGGTTTGTTTTTTTGCCAGACATTGGAGTTTGATAATATTTTTTGAGTAATCTTCTCTATAGAAAGAAAATACTTTTGAATAGTAAGAGATTGACTGACTGCTATTATTTTGAAGGAAGAAACAGGAAATACATAAAAAAGAAATATATAGAAGAAAGTTGCTTTCGTATCAGTGCTTTTGAAAAATTGACATATGTGCTTCAGTGAAAGAATGCTTCTTTAGAAGAAAGACAACTGCCTTTGAAATCTAAAACTGTCTATTGTCATAGCTCTAATATTTACACAAGCTGCTTTGGCAAGTTTTAAAACTGGGCTCCACTATAAAACCTAAAAATGTCCTGGACATGAAATTGTTTACATATAATATGAGAAGATATAAAGTTACAGGGCTGGGGATTGGAAGAGACTTTAAAACCGGCCTCCGTGTGCTGACGTCACGTGGAAACCAGCTGTTAGGATGATGCTAAACGGAACTGTTTTTCAGTTTGCAAAAAGTTGCAAAGTTGATCTAATAGAGTTCCAAGGGCTGTCCTGGTTGAGAAGCTGATTATTTTTCCTCTGTATTTTCAGAACTTGGAGCCTTTTCCCACTTCACTGTTTTCACTGCTACCTCACATTTGGACTGAAATATTTTTGAAAAGATTCTTCCTCTACAAAAGGTAATTTTTTTTGTTTTCATTTTAAACTTCATTGTTGTTTTATCCTCATTTGGATGGGAATATTCTTCAAAGTGAGAAGGGGCTAAAACGTTGTGTTCAAAGGCTTTCCTAGACATCTGTCTAGTTTGTCCTCCTGATTTGAATGTAGGTCAGTAATCCTCTTGCTAAGGAATAGATTATTTAAGGAAAGGCTGAGGGGTAGCTTTGACTGAAAGAACACTTAAAAAAAAGACTTTTACTTTTCACAACCTGAATCTTCAATGTGCATGCACAGCTGCACATAAGCTTGCGGCTGTTGTGATCAAAAGTAACCGTTTTGCAGTGTGCATTCAACTCTCTGACACAGCTGAATGACTGCACTGCTCATAAATCAAAAGGCTCTCCCTATCTGAGAGCTGACTTGTGCATCCACTTTTGTTCATCTCCCTTAAAACATAACACCTCCTTGGCTCATGTCACTGCCTGCTATTTTTAGCAGCTGCTGTCCATACCCCAGAAAGGTATTTATTTCAAATTATTTGGGCTAGTATGTGTGTTTGTGTGAAGAGAGAGTGGGATAAAAGGAGAGCATAATGCTATGCAGTGTGTGTGTGTGTTTAAAGAAAAACTTGTTTGTTTCACAGATGAAACAACCAGTAATGCAAATGACATTGATTGTAGGCATAAGCTTTTTAAGTTGAGACCTTATCCCAGTCTGCGTCTGTGTTGGAATTGGTTTTTAATATGTTTTTAAACCTTTTTTTTAAGCAGTATGTTTTTAACCCTTTTTTAAGATGTTGTGAAAGCTTTTTAAAAATGTTTTTAAAGATGTTTTGTTTTAATGTATTTTAAAATCTGTTTTTATGATGTTTTAAAGTGTTTTTAGTGCTTTTGTTTGCTGCCCTGGGCTCCTGCTGGGAGGAAGGGCGGGATATAAATCAAATAATAAATAAATAAAATAAAGTTTACTGTTGTATTGAGCTACTGACCTTGTCTAGGACACATTGGAAAGTGTCAGTACAGCAAAAGGACAGACGCCCTGCTGTTCTCCAAAGCAAATGAGAGCCCTGTCTCACACTGCATGTTAATTATTTCTTATAAAAGGAAAAGGTTTCATATTTACATGGAGAACAAACTTTGATACAAACGATCTGCCAGGATTCTTCAGTCGAGCCTCCCCCCCCCCCCCCGGCCATATGTACAAATAATACAGGAGAAGGAAATTTAATTCTAGTCTCCCAAGGAAGAAAGGATAATTTAAAAAGAAGGTATGGAGGTAATGGAAGGTCCTCTGAGGAATTTATCCACCATAATACCAGCTTGAGTATCTAAATATCACACTTGCGATTCAGTATCCATGGGTGCAATTAGCAAGAAAATGTGGCTGATCCATAAGCAGCAATGTGAGCAAACAAACAGAGCATGAAGGGAAGAAATAATATGCTCTTGAGGAAGTCGGGGAGATATCCAACACTGTGTGAGTAGACCCTTTACTCTCCTACCCCCTGCAGTCTCCAAACTCTACAAAACAGATTTGGGGGTGCTCATAGGGGGCTGAAAAGGGAGAGGTGAGGAAGGAGGCGTTATGTTCCATAAGCGGAAGTCTGTTCTTTAACAGATGGACACAGGTGGATACCACCCAAGATGTTGCTCGGTTGGGCCATCTGGATATGTTTCACCAAGTTGTATCATTGCCCTTCAGGGACATACTTTGCTCAAGCCTGCTAGTACTATACTATGAATAATTTGCAAAGTGCTTTACAGATTTTATTGCTGTTAACCTCACAACAACCCTATGAATAAGGTCATTATTGTTCACATTTTATAGACCTGAAGCTGAGGCTCACAAAGCGACTTGCTACAGAATGACTCTGAGGTAGAAGAGGAACTTGGACCCAGGTTTTCTGGATCCAAGCCAATAATGTAACTACTGGACCACACTAGCACTTTGCTCAAGATGTATTGCAATCTGACTGATAGGCACTACCTTTTGGAGCGCTTTGGTAAAGAGGAACCTGTCATAGGGCAAGAGCTTGAGTTATGTGACCCTCATCTCTCTTCCGGCAATCTCATTCTATGTTGCATGTAATGTAACACCTGCTGTGCTCTTCCAGAACTCGACTGCATTTGGATTGTCTCCAGTGTGGTTTCCTAATCTTTCTCCTGTTTAAGTCAAATGAATGAAAAATGGGAAAATCCTTCTTTTAATTCCACTGAAGTTTGTCTGAATAAGTCTACTCAAACGTAACTGTAACACCTATCCAAATACTGTACAGCGTCATTTTTTTGTAAAAGCAAACCAAGTGATTGTACATTATTGTAAACATTTAAAAATATTGAAATGGCTGCACAGGCTCATTTTTAAATGGCATTTAGACTGCAAAAGAGCTTTTAGTGCAGTGGAAACTTTATGTAAGAAGTTGTTTTTGAGCAACAGTCATTGAAGTCTCTGGCAGCTAGACCTTTGGCCTAAAAAGTGGTGGAAGCTTCATCTGCTGACTGCTTCTTAGATGAAACCAAGCCCTTTGCTTAAACAATCAATCCCGCTTGGCCCCCTTTTTATTAAGAATCCTGTGTTGTCTTTAAACAGTTCTGTTGCCAGCAGTGACCCTCATTTGTAATAAAGCTGCCCTGATTTTTTGCAGACAGGTATAAACTGAAAAGACGTTGCTGCATCCAAAGGCAGTTTTGGAAAGTGTTTGAAGCAAGCTGAGAGTGGAGAAAAGACTGAGCTATTTTGGAGCTTCAGAGTCCAATGAAAAGCTTGAGTGAGATCTGAAAAGAGAAGGACTTAAATGCTGCACTGCACGGGTGAGCCACTCAGTAACATCTAAATGGTTTAAGGAGGCACAGCAGGGAATTTCCCATCTCTTCTTATACTGCAAACCTATACATGTCTCCCTCTTTAGTTCAATGAGTCTTTTTTTTTTTTTACAATAATTTTTATTCAAATTTTCATAAAACATACGAAACAAAATCATAAAACATTCAAAGACAAAAAACAAAACAAAAATAATTAAACAAAAAAAAATAAAATATTGACTTCCCATTTGTCACAGATCAAATCAGTTATAGGTCTACAATATATAACAATCCTGTCTCTTAAATCATATTATAAAATCACTTTCCTCCAGTAGTTATCTTAATTAATCATCAAATCTCATAAACATTACTTTATTCTTTCCACAAAAAGTCAAAGAGAGGTTTCAATTCTTTAAGAAATATATCTATCAATTTTTCTCCAAATAAACATGTCGATTAATCCATCTCGTTAATAATTATAATAATCTTATTGTCATAACCATAGTCCAAATAAACATTTTGATTAATCCATCTCATCAAAATCTGTTAGGTTCAATAATTTCAATAGCCATTATTCCATTATCCCTGTTAGTTCCATCTTCCATCTTCAATAGTCCTGTTAAGTCCAGTAATTTCAGTGTCCAATCTTCCATTATCAGTATTCCATAATAATCTTGCTGTCGTAGCCATAGTCATATAGTAAGAGTCTGATGGGAATTTCCTCTATCCCAAATATTTTCTTGCCATCCATTCTGAATAAGTTGCTGAAATACTGTTGTAAAGTCATATCTCTGTTCTTCTTTTTTACAAAATGCACTGGCTCATCTCTTGAGAGTTTTTCCATTGTCACATGGCTGCAGTTAATTCCATAGATTTTCTCTATATCAAACTCCATCACGTCATTCCAGTCCAAAAGATTATCCAAGCCATTGATAACTTTATCTCTAATATCTTCATTAATTTCTTCAGAGATAACGTTAAATTCCAAACAGTAGATTTTATTTCTAAAATCCATAAACTCCAGATCTTTTTCCAATTCCACATTTGTTCCAATCTCCAGGGCTTGTATCTTCCCTTTATTTTTTCTTTTCTCATCTCTGATCTCATTCTCCTCTCTCACAGGATCCCCTATTTCTTTAAGCTCCTGCGTCATTTTGCTCAGTTCAATTTTCAGCTCCTTACTACCCTGTCGCAGGGTTTGTTTCGTTATCTCAATCTCATCCATTATTTTCTGAAACATAGTTACTTCCAGATTCTCAGCCACTTTCTTGATTGCCATTTTTAAAACCACGAAAACAAAGCAAAACAAAAATAAAGAAGAACCACTTCTTATTTCAGCAACAATTGGGTTAATATTCCAGGCTTGATGACATCACAGTATAAACAGAGCAGCCTGCCTTATCTCTCTATGTTCAAGAATGCAAAACAAATTTAGTTCCCAGCATCAAAACAGTTAGTGGCGTCGTGAAGAAGCAGATTCGTCAAAATAAAATAGACCAAAAAGAGAATAGTCCCAGACAATATAATATTCCTCGGAATAGAAATCAGGAATAGAAATCCCTGTTCTGTTTATATCTTTAGAATGCACTTCCAGGACAGCTTTTTGCGACAGAAACAGAGATAAGCTGTTAATTTCGTGAATAACAGAGAAGAGTTATAGCTCACCCAGAAGTTGTCCAAAGCCGATCAATCTGACAAATCTCCTTTTGCTGCAACAATTTAAACCAAGTAAAAAAAATAATAGAAAGAAGGGTGCTTGCCTGTTAGCCGTTCTCTCTTTAAAGAAAAGATAAACGTATCGCTTAAACAGATAGAGCTTGTTCGGAAGTCCGTCCGGCATTGTTGGCTGGACCTTATCTCATAAATTAATGAAATCCAGTCCTCCCAACAAAAACAGGCTTTTGAGGTTGATCTCTACGTTTCTCCCTGCCCGGGAGAAATTTCATCAGTCAAAAAAAAAAATGTTCTGACTGATTTATATCTGAATAAGCTTCTTTTGAGGCGGGAGCCCGTCCCAAAAGCAGGCACAAGCGAAGTCACCCTTCCCGGAAGTCCTTTAGTTCAATGAGTCTTAGGGCTCATCCAAACCCATGTTTTCCATATCCGGTTTGTCATATGACAGTCCTCACTTTGCCTGTTTGTTTGCTCTTTCTTGATTTAAAAAAAAAACGCTTTTGTTGCGCCCGCACACACAGTGGGAGGACCCGTACTTCTTCTCGCTTTTTCCCAGCTCCGCCCATAACACTCCCCCCTATCAGCCAATTGGTCCACAAAATATGACCTATGCTCCTCTCCCCCTTTGCAACGAAGCACAACAAGAGTGCGAAAGTATGAATGTCCTGTGGCTGTAATGGAGTTCTTTGCCGCTCGCCACTCTGGAGCAGGGCCGGTGGGGGGAGGGGGTCTCCAGGTGCTTATAAGCCAATAATTGCTGTATATTTTTTTTGCTCGTATTTGCAATATTACGCAAAAACGAATGTATGTGTCTTTGCCTTTATACATAGTAAACATTCTGGAGATACACACGGCTGGCAATTCTACCTATTTCTCCAGAACTGCGTGCCATGTCTAGGAAGGTAGACCACCAGTCTCTGTGGTTGTTGGCGCCTGAGACGCTGTAGCAAAAAGCGTTTGAACGTAAGAGTGCAAAAGTTTGAAGTTCCCATTGATTTGGTAATAGTGGCTGTAATGGAGTTCACCGAGTTTTAGGCTCTTTTACAGCTCCACTTACAGCTATTACATTTCTGCCTTGTGCAGTTGAGGGCAGCCAGAGCCCAACAGGAGCCTGGACAGGGTCCTGTGCCACCCTGGAGCCCAGGAACAGCAGGAGCCCGAGCAGTGCCTGAGCCATGCCGAGCTTCCTCGGCTCCTGCGGGGTGGTGGTGGAGGAGGCTACTTCACAGCAGCTGCACTGGGGAAGGTTTGGGATAGGAAGTGCCGTGATGTAGAAGCTCAGTGTGGCAGGAGGTGGCAGTGTCCCCTTCTGGCAAGACTGTTAACAAGCCAGGGCTTGGGGGAGGGGGATCTCCGCCTCCCCCCTCACACCACCTCCCCCCCAGCCCCCAGCAGCCTTTCCTAGCTAAGGAACCCCGCACGGCTGCTGGATCCCTCAATTCTTGGGGGCTGGTGGTGGTGGTGCCTCGTGCAGGGCCTCCCTCCCTTTTGCACACACACACGCACGCGTTGGACACATCCGTTCCCCTTTCTCCGCTTTGAAGTGTTCCCTCTGATAAAAGAGACCTGCAAACCACTTATCTGACAGTAATTGCTGTATTATTGCTTTCATTTGCGATATTGCACTAAACTGAATGTATGTATTTTACTGGGGGTAAACACGCCTGGCAATTCCACTTACTTCTCATGGAACTGCAAGCAAGTAAGGACGTGTCATGTTAATGGAGAGCACCCCCCTTCTAACAGCACCAATTTTTAATGGGGACCCTCCAAAACTCTGGAAAGGGAGGAGACACAGAGGAGGAGGGGAAAGAGGCGATCGCTGCAGCCGCTCCCGCCTCTGCCCTTGCCTTGCGTCCGCTCGCTGGCTCATAAATTCAAATTTCGCACTCTTGCGTCCAAGCGCAAAGGTCCAAGTGCGAGCAATAGGTTCCGGAGGGAAGGATCAGCCCCAGGCCCGGCAGGTGTGTGTGTGTGTGTGTGTGCAAAAGGGGGGGAGGGGAGGCCCTGGATTCGCACCACCACCACCAGCCCCCAAGAATCAAGGGATCCAGCAGTCTCATGGGGTTCCTTAGCTAGGAAAGGCTGCTGGGGGCTGGGGGGGAGGGTGTGCAAGGGGGGGAGGCAGAGATCCCCCTCCCCCAAGCCCTGGCTTGTTAACAATGTTGCCAGAAGGGGGGGAAATGTAGCCACCGCCACCTCCCACTGCACTGAGCTTGCTACATCGCAACGCTTCCTATCCCAAACCTTCCCCAGTGCACTGCAGTACCTGCTTGTGCACAAATGCGCATTTCCACATCTGGGAAGTACATGGCTCTGATTGCTTCAGTTTCCTGGGCTTTTCCAAGCACATTCGCGCACATGCGCACAAGTGAAAATCCATTATTGGATGGTAATGATGGAAGATGTACTGGGACACGCCCAAGGACCGCCCATGGACCGCCTACATGTCTATAAACCGTGGTATTGCATCCGAGCCTCTAATGTTGCAGCGGATGATTACCAGTTTTAAAAAGCAAATCGCATTTTTGCGGTAATGCCAAAGCGGATTTAACCGCGCAAAAATGCGCAAAACCACGCGGTGTCATATGGACAACCGAAAAATAATGAATACACAAAGTGATCATGTCACACATTATACAGTCGTCTGGATGAGCCCTTAGTCCCAGGGAGGTGAGTATAAGATTGCAGCCTGAGGTCCCAAACCAGATGCCATTAAAGTCAGTGAAAAGATGGTTTTTAGCTGCAAAGGGAGTTGAATCTAGCTCTTATAATTTGCATTTAACACATGGATTATAGTTGGTAGACTATATTTTATCCAAAAGCATGTAAGCCTGCACCTTTGTTTGCTAATGAAAGAAGCTGTCTCTGGATCTGCAACAGCTTGGCAGTTGGCTGAAATAAATCAGGCAATAGTCAAGGAATAGTTACAGATGAGTGAATTAATTTTGTCCCAGTCAAGTAAAGAAAAGGAGGGAAGCCATACATGAGGCAAAACATACAATTAGAGACTATTAATAATACTGTTTAAATAACCTCTTGAGAAGACAATGTGAGCTGTCAATTCAAATGGAAAGTTTCCAATGACCAATCCAACACACACTCATGTTCTTCCCATCACTTGATACAAATGTTCATGTGCATTTATTGAACACTTACCTCTGTACTGAAAGCTGGCTTTCCCTACACTGAGCATCATCGCAGAATGATTGTTGTGTTTTTATTGTCATCATCGTCACATCACCATAACATCATCTAGTCTAACTCCTTATTTTAAGGCAGGACCTTCATTGGGCATTCTCAGACTTTCCTACACTGAACCTCATTAAGGGGGGAGGAATCCCCAGTTACTCCCTACAATAGGAGCAATGTGTGGTTGTTAGATGGGAAGCCTATCGCTATTTCCCTTCTCCTCCCCAAGAAAGATCTATTTATTCGTTAGTTGCATTTATAGACCACACTGGGGTGACCCCTGGTTGGTTTCCGGCATATAAAAACACAAAACTAAAATGCAGGAAATGAAATGCTCACAATTAAAGGTGTGTAATTGTCACTGAGGTGGCAAGCCTGTGTCTAGGTTGTGTTGATTAAAAATATAAGAGGAGCCCTGCTGGATCAGGCCAAAGGCTTACCTTGTCCGACATTCTATTCTCACAGTGCCGCCCTGGGCTCCTGCTGGGAGGAAGGGCGGGATATAAATTAAATAATAATAATAGAAATAAACCAGATGCCTATGGAAAGCTTGCAGACGGGACCAGAATGCAGCTGTAGGCTCACATGACTGAATGCTCCTCAATATCAAAACAATTCCCGAATGAGCATGTCAGGGAGAATGCTAGGTTTATGAAAGAGCATTCGATCACATCAGCCACAACTACAGACACAGGTTTGATGGCTAGACCTGAGTTTTCAGGAAGTGAAGAGAAATGGTATACACTCCATGTTGAAAGGAAGTGACAGATGTTTCCTTCTGGTATCTGGAGATATTGTTTGTGGCTGCCAGGTAAGACAGCTTTCCATAGCCTTGAGGGGGAGAGGGAATTTCCTCTAGCAATTCCTCATGACTTCTTGGCATGTACAGTGAATAGGTCAAGGGGATGGGGGTTGGAATTGTGCTCACTAGTCCCATTCCTACACCATATCCGTTCAGAGACCTTGTGAGAAGAACCCAATCTCATCTACAATTTGTATACATATAGAGTCTGTTCACAAGCTTGACGGAATGCATGTAGGTCAGGCAGGGCCAGTGGGTGTCATCCCAATGCCCCACTCTTTACACCTGTTGTACAAACAAATCCTGTTTCATGAACAGGGTTTTGGTGAAGTGTTATTCATAAAAAATGATTTTTTTAAATTGAAAATTAGTTTAATAGTTATTTGTATTTTTGACTGGGGCAAAAGTCTTATTCTTTAGCCCCCATAAAGAAGACCTAGAGTCTTATTACCATCTCCCACTCTCCAGCCTTGACCGTATTGGTCTGAATTCAGAAAATAAAATTACATTATGTTTTTAAACATAAAGAGGATTGTTGTAGGATGGAGAAAGGCAGAAGGGAGATAGACCACAGGTCATCAGCAGACCTCTGATCAACAACCACCTAGAGAGTGTTGGATGCTGGGATATTGGTCTGATCCTGCAAGGTAATCTTCTATTCTCAAGCAGCTGTTAATCAGGAGATCCAATCAGGGCTGATACACATACATCATGCCAAATATTGGCCCATGCCTTAACCCTCATTGGATCCTTCAGTCATGGTTCATTTGCTGAGCAGCAACCCAGTGGAACAGAGAATGAAGCATAACTACATAGCAATGAAAAGCCATAGACTCAGTTGTAACTGAAACTAATTCACTACTTCATTGACGTATGAAGCTTAGAATCATAAACAAAAACCACCTAGGGTCAAAATATACCCCAGAAATGCATTTAATTTTGCCATTGGGCTCTATTTAGCCCCCAACCAATGTTAGCAGATTGGGGTTGAAAAAGCCACTGATAAACTGGCTACCTTCCGTGGTGTTTGGAATATGTTTGTTTAGTGGCTTGCCCTCTTTTACACCCCAGGGCCATCTGGGTAGTGGCATTTTTTCTTGATCATGCAGTCCCATCTCAACCTCCACCTGCAGCATCCAGACAACGAGCATGGTGTCACCATTGCACTAGGGATAAAAAAAACAGCTCACAATGCAACAGGTGTGGGAAGTTCTGTTGCAAGGACCACAGCGTGACGGGAATGTATTGTCTGGGGAGGGTATCCATAGGTTGGCACCAACTATAGAGAAGCATCTCCAAATAATACTATATAGTTGAAAGGAATACTTTTCTTGCAGGTTTATTAAAGGGGTCAGAAAATACCCTACAAAACCATCAACGCCAGTTTTCTGTTGTAATAAAGTTAAAGTTGTTTCTAAATAATTTACAGTGTTTTCATGACTTTTTTTTACTTTAAAACATAGTTTTTGTTGTTTGTAATTGAAAATAAAATTCACAGCTTTTTAAAAGACCAGAAATTGTGTTGTTCACTTAATATGCATGGGGAACGGGCAAACATTTACTGCTCAGAAAAAGTCTACCACATTTAGACTTTAAATTTAAAGTGTTTTATGGCTCTGGGTGTTTGGGTATTGTCAAGCACGTTTGTGCTGACACCCCTTCCCTTAAAAAATGTTTCTTGGGGTAAAAAAAATGATCCCACCTTACCACCGGAAATCTCATTAGGGTCAAAATATCCCCAAAAACCTGATAGTGTGATCCCCCCCCCAACTCAAAATGAAGGCAAAAGCTTGACTTTCCACTTTTGCTTTGTACAGTTAATACACATGGCTTGGCCAAGGGGATTCTTGTAAAAAAAACAAAAACAATGGTAGACAATGCAAAATTGAAGTTGGCCTACCATTGTTGTAGGTGTGTGTGTGTACCTATAACTGTTCATTGGAAAGAGGGAATGGAAAGATTGACTGTCAGTGTAAAATCATCTTCATTAGCAAAGTTGCTGTCTTTAGATTTTAAGCTGCCTTATCAACAAAGTGTAAGATAGTAGGACATGGGCTGGGTCTTGGCCATCTCAGACCTTGCAAGGTTGGAAGAATTAATTTCCACAGCTAGGCCATTCAGGGAGAACAGAGGTTGCTCAGCATTACCTTGCAAAATTGAATACCACAGTCCTAGAGACAGGCTCACATTTTAATATGAACATTTATTAATGAATGATCTCTACTTAATTTAGGAAAATAATGGAATAATAGTATGTTGGTTATTTTTTCACACATCTCTTTTTGCATAGGCTTTAAACATATTTGTATTTTGTAAAAATTACGACGCTGCAAATGCAAATATAAAATGTGCAAATAAGTCAATCAGTTGTGTTTGTGTTCTTATAGACTCAATACTTTTACAGCATTGACAATCTATGGACATGTGTTTTGTGTGGATGATTTTTGTTCCAATATAATGCATGTATTTTTCCAGTCATTCATAAAGCCAGTCAGAGCACTATTGCTGAACCATGTCTTGATAATAAGTAAATTAATTACTATTACAGCAGGGCCCCGCTCATACGGCAGGTTACGTTCCAGACCCCCGCCTAAAAACAAAACCCGCCGCAAAGCGGAACTCCGTCAATAAAATGGCACTTGACATTCGAAAAACGCCGTAAAAGTGGAACAAGCGCCATATGAGTGGGGCCTTACTCTAATTGAAAGCCGCCGTATTAGCGGAACGCCAAAAAGCAGGCCGCTGATAAGCCAGGCCCTTCTGTATTATCACATTCCATGTCTTTCTGCATCATTCCTCTACAGATGGTCTTTCAGTACACCTCCTTTTGTGCAATAAGCATTTTTGCACCTGCTAAGAAATTACTCACCAATATTCTCTATCTGCTTTCAGTTAAATTGTGCAAATCATTTAAATACCCTGCCTGAGGTATCCTGCTATTTCTTTAAAACATATTTCGAGACCCTTGAATGGTTTCACAAAAGCGCAAGAAAAAAAATTAAAAATCATCATGTTCAGCATTGCATTTTCAACATTTTTTCAATGGTCTTGTGAACATACAGTACCACTGCAGAAAAAAACATATTTTAAAAGTCAGTTGTTGCTTATGTAGAGATTGCAGGATCTGTCATACAGAAGATTTCTCTTTCTGCATAGATTTTGAATTTCTTCCGCTTCCATTCCATCTCTTGCCGGAGATTAAGGGTGCAATCCAATCACCCAACCACCCCACTGGCAGGGCTTTGCAGAGTGACAGATCCACCACTGTATCCGCAGCCCAGCTGCTTATGACAGCTGTGGTGGAAAGTGGAGCCTGGACAATTGGGTTCAATTCCTGCACCAGCCTGAGGCCATCGTGCAGTGGCAGTGAGACTGGCCTGGAATCCCATCCTCAAAAACCCTCTTTTGGAGCTTTCCGCTGCTCTCTACCAACTGAGAACCCACCAGATTGTTACATGTTCAATGGCAGGCCAGCTTAGCCAGGAGAACTGAGTAGAGGGATGCCCTCGCTCAATCCAAGTGACATGGGGGGCAGATTATCATGTTACTGTGCATGGGGGGGTTGGATTGCCCTGTTATTGTGCTGCTGTTGTTTTTAAAAAGAAAAAACCAAGAGGTGTAGAATTGTACTTGGCAACCAATCTTTAATACAAATGACACCTGCGGGTTGTTCACGTTTTCTTTTTCTCTGTTCTTCTCCCTTGCACCCCATCCAAAAGCTGGAGCCAAAGGCAAGAAGGCCCGTCCTTTAATAACTCCCGCATTCCAGGCAAGTCTGAGACACTTCGCTGTTGAGCCATTGCAGCTATGGACCTACAGGCACAACTGGAGAGCACGACCGAGAGGAGCTGGAATAAAGAGAAGATGGAGCTTTTGGAGCGTTTTGACAATGAAAGGAAGGAGTGGGAATGTCAGTGGAAGGTCATGCAGAAGAAAATAGAGGAGGTATTTCGGATTATTCTGGATGTCAACAAACGTGTAAAAACTAACATTATGATGCTGTCTTAAGCAAAGGCTTCCAAGAAGCTCTCGCCACAGAAGCTGTGTTGTTGGAAAGAATCAGCCATTGTGTTCAACCCACTCTTCTACAGCAGGATAAATATTGAAAGTTGCTTTGTATTGTGACCGTCCATTGGTCCATCTAACTGGGTTCTGCCTACTCTGCAGTTGTTTCCCAGGCACAGGTGCCAGCTCTGCTCCCTGAGAGCCTCTCATTGGAAAATAGGAAAGTGCCAACGGTCCATCTAGCTCAGTATTATCTATGCTGACAGGCAGCAGTTCTCCAGGATTTCAGAGTGGGGACATTCCCTGCCCTATACCAGGGATTGCAGACAATGCAGAAGCTCTACCACTGAGCTACAGCCCTTGAGGATGCAGTTAGGATCTTCTGCATGGGAAAAAAGGCCACCTTTGTCTTACTGTTAGAGAACAGCTTTTACATCTTCCCTAGGCTGCCCAGTCTACTGCAAAACTGCTCTTATAACTGAAAAGAATTTACTCAGTAGCAGACCCCATGGTGGGGCCACACTGCTCACCTGACTTCCCTCTGGCTGAGTTGCTGTGTGGGAGGGGAGAGGTTGGTGCAGGGCAAACACTCTGGCAGGAGCACTGGATTATGATGGTGGTGGTGATGATGTCACCTTTTTGCACTCAGGTGTCTCTAAGCAACTTGCACATTAAAATCAGAGACAAACAAGAACGAAAATACTCATCCAAAAATATATTTAAAAGGAAATAAGTCCTACCCACGCCACTTAAAGGATAAGTAGAACAAAGGCCATTGACATATCTAACTGCCTTGCCCTGGTCATCAGTCTGGCTGCTGAGTTCTGCACCAGTTGCAGTTTCCAAACCATCTTCAGAGGCAGCCCCACATATCATGTATCGGAGTAATCTAATCTAAAGGTTACCAGAGCATAAACAAAGAGAAGTTAGGCTATTCCTGTCCAGATTGGCTTCGCCAGTGTATTTGCACTGTGCCAACTTTGCCACCTCTCCCTCCCCCCCCCCCCAGTATGCAGCAGCAACTCGGCTGGATGGAGGTTACATGAGTGGAACAGCCCTACCATGCCATCCAGGACTGCATTTACTAATGCGTATCATCGTCCATCTTTCTATGCAAGTCTACAGTTTCTTGTCCTCAGTAGATCTGGTGACAAAAGTTCCCTTCTTTCTTATACATATGTTAATATTTGAACACAATTCTCTTCCCTCTTTCCATTCTCCCTCCCTCCCACACCCAATGTTCATCACTGTGACTGTATAATAACAAGGGCAGGATGCAGAGATAAAGGCAAGGGGTGGTGGTGAGGTATTCTTAAAGCACCATTTATTGTATAAACATTAATCAGAAAACACAAAGGCTTTGGGACATTGCTGTGAAACCGTAGTGACAGTAACATGATTAGTGTAAGTAACATAATTAGTGTAGATCAGAGGTGGGCAATCTGTGGCTCTCTAAATTCTGTTGGACTACTGTTCCCATCATCCCTGGCCATTGTCCACAGTCACTGGGTCTGCTGGGAAATGAAGTCCAACACATTCTGGAGGGCCACAGATTTCCCACCCTAGCTGCATGTGTGTCTTTTTGGACATTGCTTCTTGAGAGAAATGATGAGCAGTCTTGTTTATTAACATGTAAAAGAATGTTTGCATCTGGAATCTAGTGACTCAAGAACAGGACACATTTATTCTGGCTCAGCCCTGCTATATTTATTGATGACATTCAGCAGCGAGAGACTGCAATAAACAACATACCGCAGACTAAATACAAATTGTATTTATACCACTCTGCATTCATTCGTTCTCAGCCAGCCCTCACACCGTTCCAATCCAAGGGTCAAGTTTAGTATAATTATTTCTTATGCTCCCCTAAATTGCAATTTAAACAGTGTATTTTGTTCATCGGTGCATGGAGTTTAATTCTGGTGGCAGTTTTGTATTTGCTGTGTTGGTTTTGCACGTTCACCCTATGTGTTCGCATTGACTCATCTGCCTAATGGTTTGCAGCTGTGGTGGCTGATACACCACACTGGATCTCTGCTGTTTAGTACTTTCCAATTCAGAGGGAAGTATACCTCTTAACAAGCTCATTGACCTCTTAGCAGTGTTTCTTGCAATGATGTTGCCACTGCTTTGTCCATCAGATGTTTTGTTTGGAACAGCAGCATGATTCCATATTATAAATGCTGCCCTGTTAATTTGTAAATTGCTTTGGGATGAAGGGGTGGGATTTGAAGAGGGGGTGAAACTGATATTCCTCTCTCAGATCAGAGGTAGATACAAAAAAGGCAGCAGTTGTTCCTAAATTATATCTGTCCATGTCCCTTGAAAAGACACCCCAGCTAACAATCCTAAATGTGGAGCAGTTTGTGACTGTGCCTAAGCTAGTAGAGATCACAGATGAACTCATGCCTCCCATAGTAACTGCTCAGGACTCCTTAGGGATACTACTTCCAAGTTTGAAAACTACAGTTCCACCTCATCAAAAAGCAACTGTATTTTCCCTAAGTACTTGCACTGAACTCCAGAATAATGCAAATGTTTTACATCTCAGTCCTATGTATGTCTTCACAGAAGTTCACGCCACTGAAGTTAGTGGGGCTTACTCAGTAAGTGCATATAGCATTGTAGCCTCCTGATGTCAAAGGATCTCTTTTTTAACAAAAAGGTTTACTATGCCACCAGAGATTTTTGATCACTTCATAAACAAAGAATTCTATGCTAGTGCCAGGATGCTATAATATGCTGGAACAAATGAATGAATTAATGAATTGTCAACAGCCAGCACCCAAGCATGGAGAAGACAGCCTGCTGCCTCTGTATGATTTACTGCTCTGATTTTGCCTTTTTCAATCAGGCTCTGCTCAGGCTGGGTAATTTTGCCACATTTCTACAGCACATGTGACTGGATTGTTTGTAGGCTCCCAATGCACAGATGTAGCAGACTAGCTCTTAGAGGAGACATGCCCATTACAACTGAATGAGTCAACAGGGCTAGCCTGTTTCTAATAAGGTGGCAAATCCAGATTTGATTCATAGAGATACAGAGGGGTGAGCTCTTCTGAGGAAAAGTAATTCTTACTCTTGCATAGTTCAAAAGTAAGAATGAAATGCGCCTTCAGTTCCAGATGTCCCTATTTTGACATCCTAGAATCCAGCGCAAGGCTCTTAGAGGTCACTGGGTAAGCCAGAGTAACTAGTAAGCTAGTAGCCCAGCCCATCCACTGAGTCCAGACTCACCAGAAACTTACCCAAGATAAATTGCTGTAAATTGAGACATGCTTCATTTGAGAGTTAGCATGGTCCACTGCTAAGAAACTTTTCAGCCCTTATCCCGCTAATGCAACAGCCACATGCTCATATGCTTTATGTTCGAAACAGGTACCATTTTAGGAATTTGCAGTACTTTCTTTGTATTCTGTAAAAGGAAATGAAGCTGTAGCCATTGGCTTGATAGTGCTTTCTAAAAATAAGTTGCAGATACTCCAGCCCTCCAATGATTCCAAACATTGGAGTTTAATGACACAAGCACAACATGAAGATAAATATCTTCCTTTGTTCATCAAGTTGATAGGAGCATTGTAGCCTAATAGAAGGCTTTTTGTTTCTTTCCAGCTTTATCAGGAGGTAAAATTAAGACGTGAGAGCAATATAAATGCCTTTGAGAATAAGGCCATTCGTAACAAGACACAGCAGCAGTCCATACATTCTCCCACTTCAGAATGGAGTGACACACCAGGACTGAACTCTAGTTCAGCAGACCAAGAGAGTTTGCTCACCAAGGCAGAAAAGGAGAGCAAGGACATGAGAAACAAGGGGAGAAACCATGGGATTGTAAAGGATACTCTGGCCTTTGAGAGTTATGAAGAATCTGAAGACTGCCCGGGCTTGAAAACAACCAAGAATTATACTCAGGATCTCAATATTGTGAGTAAAGTAGTAATGGGTGTTTCTCTGAGGGTGAATGGAGCTCAGGCTTCAACCTGTAACATGTCAATACAGTCTTGTAAGTGGCTGTTTAATGGATAATCTTAATGTGTTCAGCTCATTTGAGTCTATTCTGAGTCCACTAGAAGATGAAAAGATCAAATCAGCTTGACCTGAACTGAACTGAGTAAGTGTGAAACCATGCTAACTACGGATCTATGGAAGTGAATGTCACCCTGCCCTCTGTACCCAAAATATCTCTCCTGAATACTGAGGATTCAGGAACGTGGCAACCAAACTATGCTTCCCCAGACTCTTCTATTTGCTCTTATTTGTTGAAAATATTAGATAACTTAGCCCTTGTTTCTCTCAGTCTATGGTCTGGTTTAGGCATAACACTTGACTCCTCATGAATGATGGCTTGTAAACTGGGAGTCAGCCTGAATAAATGATCTCTGCCCTTTCTTCCTTTCCTGTCTGGAAAATCTTTAAATGCATTAGTAGCAGGAGACCATCTAGGGTCATGGTTGGACCTTGGATGACAAGAGAGTCAAAAGTATGCTAAAGCAGGATAAGGAGACTGCAGAGAAGCTGAAGGGGTTTTTTGCATCTGTCTTCACAGCAGAAGAAATACAGCAGATCACTGTGCTTGAAATAACTTTTGCATGGAGTCTGAGGAATTGAGTTACATAGCAGTGATGAGAGACAAAGTTCTAGGCCTAACAGACAAAATAAAAACTGATAAATTGCCAGGTCTGGATGGCATTCATCTGAGAGTTCTCAAAGAACTCAAATATGAGATTGCTGATCTTGTAACAAAAATATGTAACTTGTCCTTAAGATCTGTCTCCATCCCTGAGGACTGGAAAGTGGCCAATGTAACACCAATTTTTAAAAGGGAATTTGTTGGGGGGATCCCAGAAATTACAGGCTGGTTAGCTTAACATCTGTTCTGGGAAAACTGGTAGAAAGCATTGTTAAAGATAAAATAATCAAGCATATAGAAGAACAAGTATTGCTGAAGTAGAACCAGCATGGGTTCTGCAAGGGTAAGAAGTCCAGTCTCACTAACCTTTTAGAGTTCTTTGAGAGTGTCAACAAACATATAGATAGAGGTGATCCAGTGGACATTGTATACATTGTATATTGCCGACCTGGGCTCTTACTGGGAGGAAGGGCAGGATATAAATCTAATAAATAAATAAAGTAAACACTTGGACTTTCAAAAAGCTTTTTAAAAGATACTTCACCAAAGGCTGCTCAATAAAGTTAGCAATCATGGAATAAGAGAAGAGGTCATCTTGTGGATTGAGGAACTGGCTGGGAACAGGAAGCAGAGAGGAGGCATAAATTTACAGTTCTACAAATGAAGAGATTTATTTATTTAAAACATTTATATATCACTTAATCATTTGCATTTCTAATGTGGAAAGTGAAGTCCCACAAGGATCAGTGTTTGGAACTGTGCTTTTAACTTGTTCATAAACAATTTGGAGATGGGGTGAGCAGTGAGGTGACCATGTTTGCTGATGATACTGAATTGTTCAGGATCATTAAAAAAAAGGACTGCAAAGAGCTCCTAATGGATCTCTCCATACTGAGTGAATGGGTGGTAAAATGGCCAATGCAATGTAAACAAATTTAAAGTGATGCATAAACACAATTTTTAATTTCTTATGGAGTCTGAACTGGCGGTGACTAACCAGGAATGAAACCTTGGAGTCATTGTGGCTAGCTCGATGAAGATGGTGACCCAGTGCATAACAGCTGCAAACTCCACGCTGGGGATCATTCAGAAAGGAACTGAAAATAAAACTGCTGATATGGCTATGCTCTCCCTCCACAGCTGGAGGAAGTAGTTAGTTAGTTAGTTAGTATATTTGTATGCTGCTTTTCATCACCAGGTGACCTCCAAACAGCTTCCATAGGAAGAATAAAACAATATAATAAAAACAATTCAGCACATAATAATAATAAACAACTACAACAGTATCAATAAATAATAAATACTTTGTGGTATTACAAAATGTCACAAAACAGGCTCAAATCTCAAACCAATCTAGTCTGCAAAAGCTGGAGAAAACAGAGAGAGAGAGAGAGAGAGAGAGAGAGAGCAAATATACAGTAGAGCTCCATCATTGTATGACTGTCCATGTCTCCAAGAGGAGAAAGTTACACCACTGGGGCATCACTACAGAGAAGACCCTTCTCCAGGTCCTTCTCTGGAGAGAGTGATGTAGCCACTGATGTAGCCACCAATCTGGTGATGGAGGAGTTCTTTCAGGCATTCTAATGAGCACACAACAGCAGCCATCTTGCTTCATTGGGGCCACCCCGAGAAACCTACTTATAAGCTTAAGTTTTTACCGACCCCAAATAGGCAGTGCCCAAGGCCACTACCTTGGACTTCTACAGCTCAAGATCTTGCAGGCTTCTGAATAACAGTTGGTGGAAACCGCAGAGGGGCAGAGAGAGTGCTCTTGTGCTCAGGTCCTGCTTGCAGGTTTCCCATAGGCATCTGTTTTGCCACTGTGAGAACAAGATGCTGGACTAGATGGGCCATTGGTCTGATCCAAAATGGGCATCACTGCAAGCCATGGTTTACATAAAACATACTCCCTCATACCTGTGATTTCCAGAATCATGATTACAATCTCTGGTTTCCAAGAGGATCTGGATTATCCTTAACAAAGATTTGTTTCAATGACTGTGTAACACAGAACTTTGGAGAGAGAAAGGGAGCAAAGAAATTTCTTGGAAAGGGAAGGAGGAAGGGATGAGGGTGTTATGTATTCATCAGGCAAGCTTCTGATCTGGTAAACTGCAGGGTGCTTGCTTTATTTATTTATTTATTTATTTATTTATTTATTTATTTTGTTAACTCCTGCCCTGCCTTTCTGCAACAACTGTACTGAAGGTGGCTCTCAATAGAAAAAAACATCAAAACCACAGACATAACAAAACAATAATGTGAATAGCAGATAGGAGATGTTATGGTTTTACCAGGTCTGTATCTCAGTTATATCTTTGTGATGTGCCCCTTCTTTAATTTCCTCCGAGATGGAGAACGTATGTTATAGCTGTGTTTATAGCTGTTCTAGAAATTTAGTAAGAACCTGATCACACTAAAATATTGCCATTTGCATTTATATAGGCTCTTAAAGAACTTGCCAAAGTAAGTGAAGACTTGTGCAGCTACCAAGAGGAAATCCGTAAGAAGTCCAACCACAGAAGGTAAAACTTTGTTAGATATGCTTACTTTAGGCACATTTGAGACAAAGGGCCACATACAAACATTGTATGGGAGCTGGAAAAATGATCACAATGTTTAAGTCATGGGGGGGACTCTGTGGCCTTTCAGATATTGTTGGACTCCCAATTCCTATCAGCCCCAGCCAGCATGGTCAGTGGTTGAGGATGATGAGACCTATAGTTCAGCAGCATCTGAGGTGCGGTGGGGGCACAGGTTTCCCATCTCTGCTTTAAGTGTCCTTGGCTTAACAAAATAATAGAATATAGAATCATAAATTAATCTCTAGCCCTTTCTACGTGTAATAAAATTGGTTTATCTGAAATTAGTTCAGAGCTAACTTTTGCTACAGTGGGGCAGACAAATAAGACAGAACAGGAATTCCATTTGGGATAGATTTTTCCATGTCTCATATTATCTCATTGTGAAATAAGCAGCCTGGGGGTTCTGTTAAATCCTCCCCTCATTTAAGACACTGAGCAGCAAAACCACACCTTAATCCTTTCAAAGGATTCATTATTAAAGTTATTTTTCTGACATTAATAATGTAAAAAAAGCATGACATACTTTATGGGTAGTTCCCCCAGCTGTAATTGCCTGTGCAACCAAAGGTGACAGACACACTGGTTTTATCTCTTTGGCACTGATCCAAGGCAAGCTAGTCACACTTGAGTGCCATTGATAGCTGTAACTAACTTTATGTTCCATAAATTTCAGAGGCTTAACAGCAATCTACTTTCCATAGACTAGGCACAGGATCTGATTCACAGGAAATTGGGCAGTGCCTCTGTAATCCAGCAAACATCATAACTAACTGATTAAAGTTCCTTTTCTCCCTGAGGAATGTTTTGTGAGCAATATAAATAAACATCACTCATCATGCAGCCTAGCTAGTTCTTCTGGGGTATTCTGGTAGGACCTAGTATATAGTTCCCTTACGGGGTCAGAAATGGAGTTGCAAGACCTTTGAACAGTGGTATGTAATGATGTTGTGCTATTGATCCAGTACTCACAAGATACCTGATGTGTTGAAAAGAGTAGGTTTCAGGATATTTGCTGTCTTTAATTATCATACACCTCATGGAGTGCTATGAAATCATGAGGATTCATAGAGGTGTGTCCCAGTACATAGATAAAGAGAAGAGGGAATGGGTCTCCACTTCAAGTTCTACACTGACATTCTGAAACCCTTGTAGGGCTGATTCGGGTAGTGGAGAAAAAAATTAATTCACTGCTGCTCACATAAAATTTTTTCCTTATGTATGCAGAAAGAAGTTGTTTCCTGTCCTGGGAGAATCTATCGAAACTAAAAATACACTGATCTCACAAGAGGTGAACCATATGTGTAACAATGATACACAAACAACTTCAGTTGCATTTGAAACAGAAGAACAAAATAACAGGAAGAACTTGATGGGCATCAACCCATCAAAGGAGACTCCATCTAGTGCTCTTACTGGGATTGAGAGAACAGGCTTTTTGCCTTGGCAAAAAAGAGAAGCTCCTCCCATTCCTCCGAGAAGCACTTCTCGGCATTTGACAAGCTCTCTAGCACACATTTCTGAAGCATTAGCAAAAGATACAGGGCCCAAAAGCATCTGTGAGACCCAGGAGTGCCACAACGGAAATACATTGACTGATCCACCTTTTGCAAAACAATATGGTGCTCCAATGCCACTGACAAATGAATGGAAATCTGTTAGTGGGTCGGCAGTGGCTGCCACAGTGTCCATACAAAAAGAGGATCCATCTCTTGAATGCAAGTTGCCAGCAGGATTTTCTCACAACACTTGGTCCCATGATGCAAGCAAGGTTGGGAACAGTCCTAAAAATGGCTCTTTTCCACACTTTGTCCAGAAGAGCTGTTCCAATGGGAACTTGGTGCCCCAGAAACAGCATTCTAAATCACAAAGCAGTGGGCATTTTACCAGTGACTTATATGCCCCTGTGTGTGACACCCTGGGTGATTCTGCATACGGAACTGGAAAGACACAACGAAATGAAACGCTGGAGGCAAAAATTGATGAGTTTAACAGAACTGTGTTTCACACAGATAAAGGCCATGAGTGTCTGGAACAGAACCAAATGCTGCCAGTACCATCTGGTGATCCTAAACCCCATCCCATACTGCAGGATTGCAGGACTAGCAGAACAGAGTCAACCTGTGTTTTGAATCCCAGACTCTCTTCAAGAATGGGTGAAAAAGCCTACAAACCCAGCAAAACTGCCAAAGCTACAGGGCAGCAAAAGCAACTCAATGGACTCCTAAGTGGCTACCAGCAAATGCTTCATGAGCATGACTGGAGGCCCAGTAATTTGTCTGGTCGCCCACGATCAGCTGACTCAAGATCCAACTATGGTGTTGTTGAAAAGCTTCTGAAGAACTACGAAAAATCAACCGCCTTGTGGAACTCAAAACTCCACAAACAGCAGTGGGTGCCACCCAGTTCTGAATTTGCAGGTGGCAGCTGTGAGAAATTGGGTCACTATTTTGAAATGCTTCAGGCAGATCAGGGAAAGGAGGAGCAGCAGAAGAACTCAACCAGGCACATTGGACTTTATGCCAAGCATGGCAAAGAGAAGCAGAGATTTCCTGAGGTATGGTTTTTAACTGAAAAGTGATCCATTTCAATTCCTCCACTGTTCCTCTAAGAAGCTTGAGGCAAGACATGTAGTTAAGCACAACAGGGCTTTTCTTACATTCTTAGTCCCTGGCCCTCTTGTATCCTCACGACAATGCTGTGAGGTAGGTTAGATTGAGAAAGTGACTGGGCCAAGTTATACAGTAAGCTTCATAGCTGAGCTGGGTTTGTGGGGTTATTAAAAATTAAATATCAGATGCAGGATGAAAAATGGAAATGGACTGCCTTCAAGCCAATTCCAACTTACAGCGACCCTATGAATAGGGTTTTCATGGTAAGCAGTATTCAGAGGTGGTTTTACCATTGCCTTCTTCTGAGGCTGAGAGGCAGTGACTGGCTCAAGGTCACCCAGTGAGCTTCATGGCTGTGTGGGGATTCGAACCCTGGTCTCCCAGGTGGTAGTCCAACACCTTAACCACTACACCACACTGGCTGTCTAGATGCAGGATAGGCAGCTCTTAATGTTGCATTTTCATTTTACACAATGTGTCATGGTAGAAATTTTAGATAGACTTCTCAGGGATGGTTTAAATACTGTGATCCCCATCCTGAAGCTCAGTGGTAGCTGGTGCTCGTTGGGACTGGTGAGACGGAAAGCAATGAGGCCAACAATTCGTGAAGCCAGATCCAATGACAAGCAAAGCCAAGTTTGAGTTTTGTCCCTTCTCCTTCCTGCTGTATTCTACATGGGCAAAACTGAAACTAGGGAGGAGGAAGTTGACAGCCCAGGGCCACCCTTTGGAGTGCTTGTAAGAAGGCAGACAGGCGAGGGCAGACTGAGGTTCATGTGGCAGTGCCCCATTTGTCCTAACTGACCAGCTTCCACTGTTGAAACTGCCAAGAAGTACTTCCCAATCATAGCATGCCCAATGCATTGTGGAACAGTCTGTGTACATTAGGAATAATTGTGTTACAAAGCAACCCCAAAAACCCTTAAACAAGATTGGGGGATATTGGATTGAGCGGAGGCTGGTGAACATGCAGGCAAGCTGCTGATGGAATCTGCACCAGTGGAACGCAGCAGAAATCTGGGCCCAGTTATCCTCCCCCACCACCGGCCTCGCTGCTCCACAAAGCCCCAGTGGTGGGAGAGAAGAGTTTGGATTGCTCCCTTATTTCTTAGTAAATATGCAAATCTTACATTGCAATAAATAATGTGCCCAGTTTTCATGTAGACAGACAGACACACAGACAGACAGACAGACAGACACATCGATCAGTCTATTAAGTAACAACGCATTCCAAATAATCCCATAATATTCCTAGGTAATATGCTATGGACTAATAGCCCACTCTACAGACCTTTGGAGGTTACTTTATTGATTTCAGTGCAACTGCTGTCCTCCTTTGAGGTAAAGGAAGAAGAAAGGGGTGAGTGGGTTTTCCATTTGCGCATTGGATTTCCTGAGCCCATGAGACATCACTGGATTAGTGCAAGGATATGGTGATTGCATAGGTGTAAAAGGATTTTTAAAAGACTTGAGAAATAATAGAAAATAAATGTTCAAATAGCAAAGGGAAGGAGGATGAATGTGCATTAATCAAATATCACTAAGCATTACATTTTGAAAGTCAGAAGTCCTCATGGACTGAAGAAAGGTGTACTGATCATAAACTTCCTTTCAGGTAGATCCAGAATTGGCCAAAGTTGGAGAGATGACACCATTTATGCAACCCAAAGATTGTTACATTTTTCAAAAAATTGTTAATTTTTATTCATGTTGCTGATGTTCCATTGATTTTACTGGATCTATTCTACTATACTGTTTTATCATTAGTTAGTTGCCTTAGTTAAAATATTTATAGGCTGCCTTTCCCAACAAAGCTCCCCCAAAGTCCAAAGACCTTGAGATGGCTCCAGATGATCAAAGATGAGAAGTGTATCATACTCCTTTATTTACTTTTCTTTTAATTATTTTTCATTTCCTAGACTACAAGACAATCTCGACATTCATTTTTGTAATAATAGCTATATTTACATTTAATTGTAGAACTTATCCTGTTTCTGTAAGAAGCTAACATGGCAAAGGAGGAATAATTTCATAATGCTATTATCAGTTCCTTTGCCATCAACTTCCTTTTGAACAATGCCATTGGGCTGCTGCAAATGCAGTCTAGATGCAATTTTGCTATTTTATCCTGAGAACAAGAAAACAAAACAAAAAATGATTGATGATTGAAACAACAGGCTCAGTGGAGCAGTGGCTTGTGGGCATATGTGTGTGTGTGTATGGAGACAGTGTCGTCCTCCTAGGGCATTGCTGCACTCACTGGGATGGGAATGGCATGGGGCAAAGCAGTGACATTGGGGGAGCTCTATGGTAATGGTAGCCCTATAAGTTAACCCTGGGCTCCCCTGACCTCGCAGCTCCACCTCATCCCTGTATTGATGAGCACCATGCCACTGCTGCTGAGAGGGCACCACTGACTCTGCCCCCTCCCAAGCTACCACTGAATAGACTGCCACATTGGCCAGAGGAAGAAGACAAGGGGTAGTCCAAAGTAGACATTACATGCAAACTTTTTTAGCTTGGATAAGATGCTTGGGAATGGAGAAGGATATTTTCCTTTGAGCTGGAAAAAAGTTAAACATCTAATCCCTCTACTTTTCTGCTCCCAAAGTCCTTTCCTAAAGCAGCTTTTGCAATTTTAAAAAAAGGACAGTCAGGCTACCATTATAACCATGTATCATGTAGTTTAGCCCTAAGTGAGGCTAGACCTTTTTAGATCAGCCTGAATTTATGCTGTTACAAGTTATATCATAACCTGGCAGCCTACCATCTTAATTTTTTTTAGGATCATCATCATCATCATCATCATTATTATTGTTGTTGTTGTTGTTGTTATTGTTATCTGCATTTCATCACAGAAAACAGGATGGGCCCTAAAAATATCCATGTCAGGTGTTGAAGGCTAGGATAAAGAGGTGCGTCTTCAGCATTCACCGAAAGTTGTACAAAGAAGTTGCTAGACGCACCTCAGTGGGGAGGGAGTTCCACAGCTTAGGGGCTGCTATAAAGAATGCTCTCTCCCTGGCCGCCATCACCCTGAGCTTCCTAGGGTGGCGGAACTACCAAAAGGGCCCCCTCTGCTGATCTCAACACCTGAGAGGGTCTGTAGGCAAGGAGGTGGTCTTTCAGATATTTAGGACCTAAGTTGTTTAGGGCTTTAAACACTAACGTGAGCACCTTGAACTGAGCCTGGAAACAACCTGGCAACCAATGCAATAAAGTACTCTGTATAAGTATAAAGAGCTTAAATGAAGCAAATGCAGTTTCATATGTCATTTAAAACATTGCAAGAGTCCTCCTCCACCAACACCCACCATTATTAGTTAGGGAAAGAGGATGGCAGAGAAGGATGTCACCACAAAAAGGCTTCTAGGCCCTGGCATGTGCCAAATAGCATCACTGGGAGTGAAATAGGTTGTAGAGGCCATACTGATTCAAAATGAACACCTTTTAAAATTAGGTTAATTTCAGATATTTACCAGATGTCCTCCAAATTAATCAGATTTAAATTTGTCAAAGCTGAATCAGAGTTGGGTGGGGAGTCTGCCCACCACTAATTCTGTGCCTAGCTAGATATTGGTTGTTAATCTTCATTTCACCTGGTTCTGCAAGATGGTGGCCTTTGGGCTGCATACACACATTATTTCCCCCCCAAAATCCTGAGAACTGTAGTTTACCCTCACAGAGCTACAATTCCCAGTGCCTTTAATAAACTACACTTCCCAGGATTCATTGGGGAAAATGATGTGCTTTAAATGTATGGCCTTGGGCTCCTTGCTATCAACATGCAATAAGATTTGTTTACAAATGTTAGACCTAACTGCACCCTGAAAGGTGAGTTGCATGAGTAATGGGGCCATCAACCATCTCACTTTGCTGCCTGCTTGAGTAAGTGTCAACTTTATCCAGCTTTGGTAGTGTGCAGACAGAGGGTCATTGTATCTTTAATATCGACAGTCTTATACATTTTGTGTCTGACTAGCATGCCACATATTTCTTTGACACATGCAAAAGTTCTTCTGCCCTTACATTTTTACATTACTATGTAAATGGTAAATAATACTTTCTCTAGACCTTTTAATAGCCAGAGGCCACCTGCTGTAACACTGGCCAGCATACATTGTGTCATTCTCTTTAAATTCCACAAATGCTTTTTCAGAGGTTTTGCTCTGACTTCATAACCCAAGAAGTCACATTTGTATTTGTAGGTATCTGTGCCAGCTAAACAGCCAAATGGGAAAGGCTTCTCTCGGCCAGCTCGGCCAGCAAATAGGCGTTTGCCTTCCAGATGGGCCTCCAGGTCACCATCAGCACCACCTGCTATCAGAAGAACAGCTTTGAATGAACTCTCTTGAACAGTTGTGGGATCTCAGTGGGTCTAAACTCAAGAATGGATTCAATGCTGTTTTGAAAACTCCATGTGGACTGTCTTTTTTTCATGTTCCTGATTGCAACCAGATCTGTGCAACTGTATGTCCATCAATAGTAACCCTGTCTTTTGACCTGCTGGAGACACAGTCTCGATTCTTAGATCATCCTTATACAGTCTTCAGTGTTTTTATCAACTACATAAGGATGCCCCTCCCCAGGTGTATGTATAATTTTATAACTCACAGCCATTTTTTCCTTTGAATGACATATGCCAATCGTTATCTCCTAAAATCTTTTTTTATTTACATAATGTATAATTCTGTATATTCTGACTTATCCAGCAAACAGCAGGAAGAAATGCTGTATGCATGATCATGTGTTTGTAGGTGCATGTGTTGAAATAGGAAGCATACGACTCTGTATTTAGGTGAGACAAACTCAGTACTAGTACTGACACTAACATTATGGTTATATTCTTGCATACTAAACAAAACTTTTGTGGTTTATTTTGAAAGACCTTTGAACTAGCCCTGGCAATTATATTTTGTATATCTTTTACAAATTTCACAGGTCTAGTATTTGATATACAAAAACTAACATACTTTTTTGGTAACAGTAGTGAAAAAGCATTTTACAATATGTACCAGGAGCAGATTAGCTAAGTGGATTGATTTCTCATTCATACTTGATGTTCTTCTTCACTTCTTTAAGTTTTACTGTGCTAGGAATATTTTTCAGAACTAAACAATCCATTATTTATACCTGCAATTGGCTTTTGGTGCACAGACATTCCTCAAAGGGATCAGCTACCTTAAATGCTTGTGTCTGCCATTCACTGTAACATCGCTCAAAGATTGGATTCTAGTAGATTTATTTAAGCAGTATTATGTATTGTACAGAGGAAAAAGAATGAGACAGATGTCCAGACAATAACCGCACTTAAAACCACCAAATCCTGGCTTAATAAGCCATGATATGAAAGAGCTTTATGCACTTGCCTGCTGTCCCTTTGCTGCTCCCCTTATGCAAGCAAAGAAACAAGCCAGGTAGCCACAGTTAACCATCAATTCCCATTACATGCAAATTAGAAAACTATGGTTAATGGCTTCCAAACAAGCCAGGATGTGAAGCTATGGTTTAAAATGGCTTCCTGGCTTGTTTCTCTGTTTGGTGAAGGTTGTTGCAGGTGCATGGAGCTTGGGCCAGTCCTGGCTTTTAAAATCAGGATTTGATTGTGTGAACCAGATCAGCATGTGAGGGTAGAACTATGTCTTCCATGACAATAGTACAACTTACACCATGTTATGACATGTTAATTTCCCTGCCAACTGCTGTCAGTGATGAGGTGGCAAAACACCTATTGTAATGCTATCCAGACATAAAGTAAGATGAACTAACATGACATGGAGGAGAACATGGCAGGTGGATGCTGGTTCCACCTTCAAGCAAAACCCCTTTCCCTTAAAATACCGAATATTAAAAGTGTTGCTAAGTCATATGCACAGTTAATGTTAGGTTTGCAGGTGGCAGGGCTTAACCTAAACTATCCATTTGTTCCAAACACCCTGTCCCTACTGTGATTGTCCAGTAGGTCAAAGTCTCAAGTCTGGCAAGGCAAAATTAATCAGTTTGTTTTAAACAAAAGCAGAAGAATAAGCAACAGTTGAAGTACAATGATCTACAATTAATCTTTTCTTTCTTGATCTGCTACTGAGCTTCAGATGGCCAAGGCAACTGCACATATTCTGCTCCCAGGAACAATATGAGTATCTCTCA